>NC_071500.1:43750000-44375000 GCF_028408465.1 Anastrepha ludens | reverse complement strand
TTTGGTCTCATGCTTGGCTTACAATGGCGTATGAGCGAGCTTTCCATTAAACAAACATATACCTCTTGTATAATGGAATAATTTTAATTAGCAGTATATATGCGCTTGTGCACCAAAGTGGGTACATTAGGGTGTCTCAGCAAATCGGCGGATTTCTTCACCGAAATTATAAAGTTTATTACTCATAATTTTATTTACTTGAATTTATTACTAAAAGGTTTTCCAATAACAGATGTTATTGGTGAATGGATTGCGCTATCGAGAAATGATGAACGATTTTTATGGCCGGAATTGGCTGGTATTGATCTGTACAACGTTTATGTACAAGACGTTGGTATGTGTCGCACAAGCAACGAAACCATTGATCTTTTACGGGAAAAGTTCCGGACCGTGTTATCTCTCGAAGAGGTGATCACAATTGGCCACCGAGATCTTGTGATTTAACACCTTGTGATTTTTTTCTTTGGAGCCACGCAAAAGAGAAGGTCTATGCCAACAGCCCAGGGTCGATTCAAGACCTCAAAGATGGAATTCTTGAGGTTATCGAGGAGCCACTTTGCAATTCGGTTATGGAAAATTTCATGAAAAGGATACTGTCCTGTAAGCGTGGTCGTTGTGGTCATTTGCCTGATGTTATTTTCCACTATTGACGGTATACCTTCCTCTTTACAATGAAATATACATCCGATCATTTATACCTATTAAAAAAAACATCTTTTTTAATATCAAAATAACACCTCTTATTGGAAAACCCTTATATAAGACTAAAATATTAAAATTTGTATGAGCACGATCGATAACAAGTTGCTTCGACATAAGACAAAAAAACTTGATAACCCATTTATTGGGTTCATTTGGCTTACATATGTATATTTCCGTAAATGGTGGCTGCCTTTCACACATTTGTATGCCAGCACGTAAGCGAGCATCTTTGGGAATAACATCGAAACTTTAATTTAAAGTATCAATAACTTTTCTTATTCGTCACAATGGATCGTATACTGACTTACCATATTTGATATGGTCACTCTCATCACCAAATGTCAAATGGCTCTTTATTGCAACAAACTTCTTCCAAGGTGAAGTACTCACGGCAAAGTGGCTGCATGCCATATATGTATATAACTATATATCATATAAGAGATAAGAGGTTAAATAATCTGCAGGGTTAATGTAATGGTGCAGCAACAAGAGTACAACATAGGCTATGGGATGCAGCTGATAGCACGAAAACGGAAGTGGTCCTCGTTACTACACGAAAAAGAAGGAAGCAGATGAAATTGCGGGATTGCGGTCACGAAATACTCTCGCAAGAGGCAATTAAGTACCTGGGTGTCTTGTTTGATACTTGACTCAGCTTCGAACAGCATCCTTGTGCACCTTTGACGGCATAAGATGTTAAGGAATCAGTTGAACACTTGTCGGTAGTCATCATTGCTTAACACTTCATTGAATTGATCTTTTCATATGTTCATAATACCATTAATATAGTTTGTCACGGCGACCGCCGTAGCCGAATGGGTTGGTGCGTGATTACCATTCGGAATTCACAGAGAGGTCGTTGGTTCGAATCTCGGTGAAAGCAAAATTAATAAAAACATTTTTCTAATAGCGGTCGCCCCTCGGCAGGCAATGGCAAACCTCCGAGTGTATTTCTGCCATGAAAAAGCTCCTCATAAAAATATCTGCCGTTCGGAGTCGGCTTGAAACTGTAGGTCCCTCCATTTGTGGAACAACATCAAGACGCACACCACAAAGAGGAGGAGGAGCTCGGAAAAACACCTAACAGAAGTGTACGCGCCAATTATTTATTTTTTATTTTTAGTTTGTCACATTACCATACTTGTCTTTGCAAATGTTAGTTCTAGATTGGAAGCCTATACTGTGTTTCCTAATTCTTCGGTATATGTCTTTTAACTTATTCACTACAAAATCTTCCTCAATTTGTTCGGCTTCGAATTTAAGGAGTTCCTTTTCTTGTCTTTTTATCTTCTTTCCGTTGTTACTATCATCTTGATATTTTAATAGATTTTTGCTTGTAGGTTGGCTCATATAAATTCTACGTATGGTTGTTTTTCTTTCGTTTGCTTTCCTACGTTCACATGTCATACTATTCATCTCTTAAATATGTTTTATGGCTTACTGTAGCTTCTGCTTTATTTACTGTATCTTTGATTGATTCCATGTTTCGTTTATATCTTCAGTGATGTTACATTCTGTGTTTTTGCTCAAGATTCTTTCGGTGATATTTTCTTGGTATTCTTGCCGTTTGTTCTCTTTTGATATTATTATAGAATAAAATATAGATTTATAAATTAAATATTATAAATTACATAGGTACATATTTTAAAAATTATTAAAACTAATTTGGAAATAAGTACAGTTTAAACTTTACAATATGCGGTGAACTAATAAAGGTATTTCACGCTAGACTACACCACTCACTTTATAACCTGATACCAAGCGACGAGTATGCGATTTGAATTTGAATATAGATAAATAAATCAATTACCTTCTGTAAGCGATTTACTGCGACAAATTGTTCAACGACGTGTGTTCGATTTGCAGCAAAATATTTCTTGAAGATTACTCTTGTAATTTTTTTTGTGCGAAATAATACACGATTTATAATAAGTTTGCTAATAAAGCCAAAATAGTTACCGGGCATCACCATCAATATTTTGATTTTTTTTAATGTATATCCTTTCTAATTAAACACCCGTTGCGATGTTTTCCTACACATATGCTGCCTTTAATTGTTCGCATGTGTGACCATATCAGGTAGTAAAAAGGCAGCGAATTTTTTGTTTATGCTACAGAAAGGATTTGCTGAATTCACGATTATGTCAACTCACTCTTCTTAGCCTGAATGATTACCACGTGGCAAAAGCCATATATAATGCCAGTTAAAATTGAATTCAATGTCTTAACTATTTCAACTGGCACGTAATATTCGCATGCAAATAACAAGAGGTGAAAAATTTTTTCGTTACACGCTTAAATGAATTAAATAGGAAGAAAAAAATTATAATGAGTATCAGACACAAAAAAAAAAGGTTAACAAAAAACAAACCAAAAACGGAAAATGGGAAAAGTAGGAATGTGAAAGAGTTTCAAGTAAAATATTTAACTCTTCGTGACTGAGCATATAAATATAAACTATTATATAAATATGTATTATACATATATATATATATATATATTCATATGCAAGCAAAAAAAGCTTGTGGTAGCGTGTGGCGGTTTGGCCTCTGCGGTTATGCCTCTGCAATTAAAATGGGGTTTGCGTGTTAATCAAAAAAACATTTCTCAAACGACATTCATGTCGGCACTTCAACGGAATAAATATTTAATGTGTATTTATGTCTGAACACTGTGCGCTTAAGTGAAATACCGAATTTCTCGGCGAATAACCGATATTAAGTAGAGTGTAAATGAGAACTGTACACAAGAAATGGCAAAAATGCAACAATGTTAGTCAGCTCAACGATAAGATGCCTGAATTTATATATATTATATATCTGAAATCTTGTGTGCACGACAGGTTGGCTATACGTATCTCAAGGTATGTTTGCACGTATGTTTGAATGAGGCCAGGCCGACTAATTAAATATTTAAAATGTAAAAAACACAGAAAACTTTTATTCGACATGCGTACACATTATATCCTTACTTATGCACATACATGCATATATATTTCATAAATAAATATTTAAGCGCTCTCCAATTCCACACTTTCTTCACGCGTCGAAAATAAAAAAGGGCATAAGTCGCAAAGAGAAACCACGCAGTTTGAATGCTTCGAATTCGATCTAAATACATACATACATTCTTTTACATACACAGGTATTGCATATACACTCATATTTATATATTATTATATATATGTGTATGTCGCTGTGGAAAATAGTTCTTGGAAAATAGTAAAAAATAAAATAAAGTTTTAATTTAACTTCACATGCCAAGCAATCATCAGCCAGCATGGAAGCGTGTGGACGCGGTTTTCTTGATTATTTGGCACTGTACACTTTTTTGTATTAGCGTGCATTAGGGTTGTCATTAGCGGTAGAGAATTTGGCAGTTTTTAATACCGAAATCTAGCATTTTTAAGATATAAGTTATAACTTCAGGTAGAAATGAATTAACAAAATGTTTTTAAATGTTTCTACACCCCCTTAATTTGCACACACACCGAATAATTGGAATGAGTTGGCCTCACAGCATCTAATCATCTGAACTTCATCTAATTGATATTACAATTTTCAGAAATATTTTGCTGCCATAAAGAGGGGGCATTGTTTTTATAATATGAAACTAATAGCAACACTTTTAAAAAATACATATAATATTTATTGAAAGGACATGACCGAACGCTGTTCTAAATGTAAGATATATGGACCAGCTGTGTAGTTACTCATTTTTTACTTAGCTTTTGGGCAAATTCCACAGGTAAGCCTCTATGTACAAAACCCTTTCCAAATATAAAATAAGTAGCTTTGCTGTCGACTAATCTTTCATTATTTCATCTGGAGTTTGAACGTTATTTCACTTTTAAGACTGAACAACTGCGTCATTTGTGCGAAATATCGTTTTGTAAAATTGAATAGTTGTTCCCTGATTCATATAGCATTTCCACAGGCTTTGGTAAACATTTATAGCATAATTTTACCATGAAAAACTTACTAAAATTTAGCTTAAAAACGATTAGTTTTCCAAAGTTGATTGTCAAGAAGCGTCCGTAGAGATATCTGTACTTATGACATATATGTTTACATACTAGTACATTTCCTTGCTTCCTTTATTGGATTATAAAATATGATTAATTTAAACTGATTTATTCGCAGATTGCTTTATTCTAGTCAGGAGACCCAACTGCTGTTGAGGTTTGAATTTTTGCTTTCCTTGCGGATACCTATTTCCAAAACTTTTAACCTGATCATAGAAATCTACACCGCTCTTTCCTATGCCAATAACTATTCCTTGGTCTGATTAGTAAAATGCAAGGTAGTCTTCTTATTGGTCATGCTATAGAGAACTCTTGTGGTATCTCTTACAGGATAGTCCTTATCATTATACACTTCTCGGAATTCGTTCATGTAGTCTTTTTTAACTGAGTGGAACATTCTCTTTTTTATAAAGCACTATTTACTAAAGCATCATTTACTAATTACGCCCTTTGATATGTATAATAAAAATCGTTAAAGAAAAATCAAAATAGCGGGAAAAATTTTCGTTTCATTTTTTTAAGTTACTATCATTTGAAAAAAAAGATTAGGTATACCATTGTAGGGTGGACATAAATATAATATAAAGCAATACAATAAAGCTAATGCAATTCAGTAGTATTCGCCGTCAGACCTAATTTTTAACCTCTCACACATGCATACTTGGCAATATTTAACCAATCATACTCCCATTTTTTTTTTTCACTAACTACTTCAACTCCGAAAACCGCTAGGGAAGCCGACACCGAGGAACAAGTACCACCAGTAATATTTCGTTTAGAGCAAAAGCATTTCAATCATTATCAATAAAAGTTGTTCACACCTGTGCGTATACGTAACTTTTAGACAGACTGCTTACGCCGTCGTATAAGTGTGCCGTAAGTGTGTGTAAAAGTCGTACATTTGTATAAGTATGACCTTTTGCTGTACTTCGCCATATTTTAATATTTTTAAATGTTCCATTGGCTACCTTTTCGAATATAATTAAATATCTGTCGCACTCAAACTGTTTTTTTTTTCGAATACCTTTGTTTATTATACAGATAGTGGTAAGCAAACGGCAGTCGCCGTAGCCAAATGGTTGACACGTGACTACAATTTGGAAGTCCCTAGGTTCGAATCTTCATGCATGAAATATCAAAATGTTAGAACAAGTGCTTTCTAATAGTGGTCGCCCCTCGGCAAGCAAGGGTAATACACCGAGCCGTTCGGAGCCAGCTTAAAATTGTATGCTACAAAGAGGAGGAGGTGGTCGGTCAAATACCCTAAGAGGGTATAAGCGCTAATAATATATATATTACACATGCATAAGCAGAAATATTCACCGGCAAAGCGCAGTTATGACCGATACCACAACTTTATTAGTGAGGCAATAGATTACTAGAAAAAATCCCTGACAGTTACAAAACAATCTTTGCATAGATGTGTGTATAATAGATGTGTCTATAGAAGGAGACATAATTCGAAACTGAAAACATATTATTAGGTGCGCAACTAAGTTCTCGTCGTTGATGAATACAACTTTATTCTGAAAAAATGGTTACATGTGAATCATTGAAAGAATAGCCCATCACTGGCTACTAGTCTTTCCCAACTTTCTGGTAGATCTCATATAACGTCGCGTCAAACTGTTCAAACCATTTTTATGTCCTCATATGAATGGAACTGCTGGTCAGCTAGACCATGTGCCATCCATCGGAACAGGTGATGATCGGACGACGAAGCATCTGAAGAATATGGCGGATGGGTAGGATTTCCCATTTCAGTGTTTCCAGGTAGCGTTTAACTGATTTGGCCGAGCGTTGTCTTGCTGTAGAATCTTTTGCTGATTTTTCATGCCTCTCCGCGTATTGCGGCCGCTTCTCGGGCAGTGCTCGGCTCAATCGCATCAACTGAAGTCGATACCGATCCTTAGTGATATTCGGGATTCGCTTGGTTTTAACAGTTCATAATAAATAACACCAACTTGGTCCCACCAAATACATAGCATAACCTTCGCAGCTTGAATATTCGGCCGAGGCGATGACGTAGAGGCATGACTGGGCTTTCCTTTCTTTAGATTGCTGTAATGAATCCATTTGTCATCATCCCTCAAAATTATGCGATGAAGAAAACCTTTCCTCTTTTGCCGCAGGAGCAGTTGCTCATAGGCTTAAATTCGACGTTCAACATCCCTTGGTTTTAACTCATAAGGAACTCAAGTCCTCTGTTTCTGAATCATTCCTAAAGCAGGCAATCGCTTGGAAATGGATTGGTGGCTTGGCGGGTAACTCCTAATACTAAAGAAAGTTCTTCTTGCGTTTCACACGGATCCTCAATGAGCAATGCCTCCAATTCAGGGCCTACGAAGGTTGTTGGTCTTCCTTCACGCGAACGGTCGTCAACATTAAAATCACAGTCTTTGAAGCGACAAAACCAAACTTGGCACGTTGTTTCACTTAAAACAGCATTTCCGTAAACTTTTTGTACATAGCTCTCGATGCGCTTCAGTCGCCGTTTTTTTCGGATGAAAGAGGAAAATCAACATTTTCACAAAACCAAAAGTAACCAAACCTATATAAATTCAAATTGCAGAAACTTTACTTAAACAAACTTCTCTGCTCCTTCATCAGGCAAAAGTTCCTTATACGTGGACATTTTTTTATACAGGATAACCTGAAAAGTCTTCCTGAACTTTTAGGATCAATATTACTTGGATAATTTCTGACTGATCTGACCCTTCGTCATGATGTCCAGAAATTAAGCATTTTCTATATATTCGATTTTAATGATTATTTAAGGAAAAATCGTTTTTTCATTGTTTTCATCAAAGAATTTGTTTTTTTTTAACTTAGTTGTTTTTAGTTAAGGATATGTCGATTAACAAAAATCGTCAATAAAATTTCAACCAAACCTCGAGTGATAAAAAGTTTTCATAAACTATTTCATACTCCATATCACTAAAAAAAAGTTTTGCATGGAAACTGTTCTAAAAATTATTTCAAAGACTAGTTTAGATATAAAAGGCACTCAAAATGGGTAATATTTTACATCTACTCAGAATTGCTCTATTCTGTTTCATTTTAATGTGGACGATTTGTTTTATTTAAGCCGAATTCATTGTGATAGAAGTAAAGTAAACCCAAGTTTGTGTTCGCAATTTGTTAGTTAGAGCGTCAAAATTGCAATCAATATGTAAAGAAACAAGCAAAACAACAACAAAAAGGATATCACTTTGATATTTAAATCATCAAATCGCAAGTGAAAACGTTAATCAGGTTCTGCTGCTATCAACTAATATGGATTCCCCCTCGGTTTTATGTTAAGGGCATAGCTGTTTGATGTTAAGCAGATATTTCCCAAATACTTTCCAGAGATCCAAGTACAATTCAGCTTTTTTTACCTTAGAACTCAATTAATCAGGTCACATATGCGCTTTCAACTTGAGGCGGTTATATTGTTGATTTCCATTTAATTCGTTAAATTTCTTAACGTTCGTAAACAGGTCGGATGCAAAAAGAATGCAGCTGATGAAATGTTTTGTAGTTACATCGTCTTTCAACAAGAAATCCATTTTTGCATGATTGGTCGTAGAGCAAGAAATCGAATTCGGGAGGAACAGAATGACGTTAAGTGATACACAGAGTGCCTAATAACATAAATATTTATCCAGTATTAAAGCCCATCTTAAGTGACCCCAGATTTTTGCGATAAAGTAGTTCGGAATTGGAAAATACCATCCAACCACCAAACAAAGTCACGCACTTGGCAGGCCTGCTATGTTAAATGTTATAGAATGTTGTTTTGGAAAGAAAAAATTGTACTTGACCACAGCTTTTTACTTCATATATAATTGCTTTAAGTATGAGCTGCTACAATGAAATACGTAAATTAAAATAAGTAAATTATGAAATGTGGCAAGAACGGAAAACTCAGAAAAGAGCACAACACAATTTCTAAGTGGTGCTACAAAAACCACGTTATTTACAAACAATCGTTAATAATGGTGTATATGTATGTATATGGAACTGCGTGCAAAAACCTCTGCGTAAGCATACTCGTAAAGTGTGGATTAGCACTGGGAAAGCACTAAAGCTCCATCTGTTATGCGTATTTTCATTACACTAAAAAATAGGCGTTCTGCAGTCGCAATTTAATAAAGCAGCATAGTCAATGTTACAAAAACAGCCCAAAAAAAGTAATAAACAAAAAACGTTTTATGTTTTTAATTACTGATTAAATTCCCTCAAGGACATAAGAAGGTCAGCAACCTTTGCAATTGTTTCAGATTTCACATATCTGCTAATTCAAATACAGAGGCAAAAAAAAGTAATGGGAACTGAGCATGTTAAATACTCTACTGAGCACTTTAGCTTAAAGATTTTAAGAGTCGGCCAAAAAAATTGTGTGCTTTTTATGCACCCAATATATTATTGAGTGCCAGAGAAAAACAAATTCCACTTTTATAACCCAAATGCCAAAAATGTTGAAAAAAGTGAGAAAATTGTGAATTAAATCGAATGCATTACTACATTAATTTCATCGACGAAATAAACCGAAAAAAGCGTTGTTAATTTGTCTCCTGAAAAGTAACGTTCAGGTTCATAAAAAAATTCGTGAAATCCCACAATTTTTCTTCACAATACCACAATTTTTCAGTAGGTTTTCCTTTCAGCGCTGTATAATTTTTTTCACTATCATTTTCTTTATTGAAAGGCCTGTTTTGTACCTTCTGCTCAAATATGAATATCAATAAAAAGGTCCGCGGATGACATATGGCAAAAGTAAATTTTTTGTTTTTTGGTAGGACTGTTATAAGCTTACATGGCAAATTTCAGCGTGATATGTCACATAGTTTGTTTTCTGTGCTACTATAAACAGTCAAGCTCGAGTGTGTTCTTCGAATTCTCTTTTATGACTTCAATTGGCTCAAAATGTTTTCCACAGAGCGGCAACTTGAGCTTGGGAAACAGGAAAAAGTCACATGGAGTCATATCAGGCGAATACGGTGCTTGCGGAACGATATTAACATTATTTTTGTTCAAATAATCGCGAACAAGACGTGATGTGTGAGCTGGTGATGCAAGAACCATGACTTGTTGTCCCACAATTCCTTCCTTTTAAGACGAATGTTCTCGCGCAAACGCTTTAAAACGTCTAAATAATATTCAGCGTTAACCGATTTTGCGATTTGTGCGATTTCCAAGCACAATTTCCTTTACTTTTCCGATGTTTTCGTCGTTTGCTGATGTTGCTGGACGACGTTCATGAGGCAAGTTTTCAACCGATGTACGGCCCTCTTTGGACGATTTATACCACTGGAAAACACATGCACGCGATAGAGCAGAGTCCCCATAGGTTGTCTGCAACATTTTTAAGGCGTCTGAAAATTTCAAACAAATTCTTTGTTCAACTTGAATTTCCATCGTTAAATTCGAAGAACACACTCGAGCTTGACTTGTTTACAGTAACACAGAAAACAAACTATGTGACATATCACGCTGAAATTTGCCATGCAAGCTTATAACAGTCCTACCAAAAAACAAAAAATTTATTTTTGCCATTTGTCGTCCGCGGACTGTTTTATTGATACCGTCTCGTTCATATTTGAGCAGAAGTTATGGGTGGAAAATGTTTCCAAGCAGTCAGACAATATTGCTTAATGCCTATTGCACTTAATGGTTAGAGAGCTTCAGGTGGGATGGCAATTCATTGATCAGCAAAGCTCCTACTCTTTTGTAAATCTTAGCAATTTGTCGAGGAAATATAATATAGTTCGCCCATTCTCTTCACTTTGTCAGGTTTTTTTCAGGAAACACTTGTCTCTTTTGCAGGTGTTTGTACTGCGCCAATGATTCTCATGAGATTTATTACTGAGAGTTTTTATGTTGTTGTGGTTGATGTTGAAGTGGTTGAATATTTCCACTGAAATAATCCCAATTAGTGACCAGCACCGTTTTACTACCACTGCACTAGTGTGATGATGTCCTGTTTTTTTTGTTTTTGTTTTTTCGTTTGCTTCTAAGTCTGATCCATTTAGTGAGGTCAAAGTATAGCAGCAAATTCTTTATCTCGATGTCTGAGATCTCATTAATTTGCTGTAAGAAAGCCTTACCGAAGGAGCGACG
Source organism: Anastrepha ludens (assembly GCF_028408465.1). Lineage (NCBI taxonomy): Eukaryota > Metazoa > Arthropoda > Insecta > Diptera > Tephritidae > Anastrepha > Anastrepha ludens. The sequence continues at coordinate 44,364,169 of NC_071500.1, read as the reverse complement.
TCGTGCCCTAGCTAGGCCCGGACATTCACATAAGTAGTGGAGAAGACTTTCCTTCAGACCTTCCGCTTGACAGCTTCTGCAGATGGGATTGATGGGGAGGTTGAGTCTGGCTGCATGATCCCCTACTTTCCAATGACCTGTAAGGCTTGCAGGGATGCGTGAAATGTTTGGTCGAGAACATCCTAGGAGGTGATTCGTCCTTTGGAGTTTTGATGTACCCGACTGTTTGTGCAACACTTGGCCCTAAAATTGGCTCGATTCGATTTGGACACTTAAAGCCATCGCAGTTTGTCCAGTCATCAGTGATTGTTCGTTGCTGTGAACACCACCATCATGCAAACTTTTAATAATTTTTTGAAACTCAGTAGATAATTTCATTCTCTCAGATGGGAGTCTGTCAGCAGAGGAGACAAACATTAAGGGTTGTCATACAAGATGCTCTAACGCCTTCGATTGAACCCTGAAATCTATCGATATCGATAACTATGAAACCATAGGTAGCTGAGAATGGCAAACTCTACTGAATTTTTATTCAGTTAAGTTTGGCAAGCCATTATGAAGCACTTAAAACCAGAACAACGTTTCCAAATTGTGAAAATTTACTTTAAAAAAAAAAAGTGTACGTGAAGTTCATAGAGCACTTCATTCATGCGTAAGTGTGGATTGGCACGTGCGGTTTACACGCTGGCAGCATCATCGCTCCTTATACCTTTCGAAATGAGGAAGAAGCTGCCGTTACGGTGAATGGCGAGCGCTTTCAAGCTATGCTGACTGAATTTTTGTTTCCAAAACTTACTCAGCTAAACATCGACGACACTTGGCTGTACCAAGATGGCGCAACTTGATATACAGCGCGCTTAACAATCGATTTATTGAACAGATCGAATGTATCATGTAACTCGAAGCTAAGGCGAATATCATATGCAAAAAATAAAGCCCATGAAATTATTCACCATATTATTATCAACAAAAAATGATTCCAACAATATTTCTGATTTGTATTATTATTTTAAAGTCTCAAGCCATTTTTTGAAGGGAATGGGATTTTTGTAGGCCCAAACGTCTGAGTTGGATTTTAAAGGCTGAGTATTATTCATTCAAAATTATATATATATATTATATATATATAATTGGCGCTTACACCCTTTTTGGGTGTTTGGCCGAGCTCCTCCTATTTGTGGTGTGCGTCTTGATGTTGTTCCACAAAATGGAATTCTCTGTGAATTGCGAATGGTGTCACGCACCAACCCATTCGGCTACGGCTGGCTCATTCAAAATTAGTTTGTATGAAAAAGCTGGCATAGCTAAAAAGAAATTATTGAAACAGTAAAGAATATCATTCATTACCCATATTTAGAAAATATTTCTCCATAATTGCTGATGAAGCAATATGTAATTGTGCATTTTTGAATTTGTGTTCGGCATGTTCGACAATTTTCAAACCAAGCAGGTGCTGATAAGAGACTTTTAATTAATTTTTTTTAGGTTTCGCTTAGATTTATAAATCATATGAATTTGGGTTTTTATTACTTTTGAAATAATCTAGGATGAACTTTTTTCATTTCATTCAATTTTCTTAAGTTACATCGGAAAACTCTTTGCACTTAAAATATTAAATTTTTGTAGTAAAATTTGCATAAACTACTCGACTTGTACAGGCTCATAAAAGCTAGTCGTTGTCCGTTGGTTTAAGACAGAACCAAAGTTCTTCTTTCAAAGCCTAAAAATTTACGTATTAAGTTAAATCGGAGGAAGGATACATAATGATCTACTATGCCTCTGCTAAATGCTTAAAGAGATAAAGGTATAATAAATGTTATAGCCCGAAGTAAACGCACACACGCTAAGGGCAATGTATGTAGATGTTTCTTGTGAATTTTCTTATAAAAACTGTCAATCAAAATTGTAAGGAGTCATTATAGTCGTATGTAAATAGAGCTGGTATGATGCGGAATATCGAATCGTCAAGGAAAAAATTATGCCGCAAATAAGATCATGCCGCCATCGAATGCACACAAGCTTTACTAGATTAATATCGGCAGTTGAAGAGGAAAGCGAGATGTATTTTCTCCGAAGAACAAAAAAAGACGCCGAAATACATACGGGAGTGCGAAAAGTTTGCATTCCCAACCAACATGAAAAACGCAATAAAATTCTACCAGAAGGTGCGGCGAGTTACAGAAGGTTTCAAAACGCGTTTTCCTGCAAGAACAAAGATGACTGACACCCAGAACATCATAAAGAGGAAGGTTAATGCCGTTAATAGTAGAAAGTAACATCAGGTAAACGACCACCATGACCACGCTTCGAGGACAATATCCTTTACATGAAATTTTCCATAACCGAATTGCAAAGTGGCTGCTCTAGGTCCTCGATAGCCTCACGAAATCCATCTTTGAGGCCTCGAATTGACCCTGGGCTGTTGGCATAGACCTTTTCTTTCACGTGGCCCCAAAGAAAAAAGTCACAAGGTGTTAAATCAAAAGATCTCGCCAATTGTAATCACCTCTTCGAGAGATAACATGGTCCGCAGATTTTTCCCGTAAAAGATCAATGGTTTCGTTGCTTGTGTGGCCGTAGCACCATCTTGTTGAAAATAAACGTTGTCCAGATCAATACCAGCCAATTTCGGCCATAAAAAATAGTTAATCATATGTATCTCGATAGCGCAATCCATTCATTCATACCACCTGTTATTGGAAAACCCTATATATAGAGGGACCACTTCTCCTCCTTACTAAATAATGCAGCGGAAACAACCACGGAGAAGAAGAGGAACCCGAACCACGACACGGATGATGGTATCGACGTCCCCCACCCGACCTTAGTGAAGAGCAAATAGCGATACATATATACATGCATACTCATATACCATAGAGTACATACATTTGTACTTCATTTGAAATATACAAAAAAAAAAATTTATATCAATGTTCATAGCCAATTAGGGCTTATCCGTCGACTACTCTGTGATGCAAGGCTAAAGTAGAGTTAATCTTACTTCATGAAACTTCGAAAATACACATAATTCTATAACATCTTATATACCTGACTCTCTTTTTACACGGGAGATATTTTCTTCAGAAAAGTGTGCAAAACAAATCGTGTAAAAAATGTGTGCAAATTTAAGGAAATGTCCACAACTTCAAAAAATTGTGAAAGAAAAAATCGTGGAAGAAAAAATTGTAATATAAAAAAACTCTAAATTTTATCCCAAAAAATCGTGCAAAAAGAAGTAAAAACGAAATTCATAGTAAATAGTGAGTATTTTTAAGAAAAATAATTAATTTTTTGTGTACAGTGAAAGTTCAAGCCATAAGTAAAAAAACATAAAAATTGAAATTTACATTAGGAAAAAATCAAGTTTGCAACTACTCATCGCGACTTGATAAAAATCGTGAAAAAAGCGTTTATCACGGACTGGACCAAAAATGCTATCATTAGTATATATGTAAGATACTTTAATAGATATGTATGTCCACCCAATCTGTCGGGTTAATTAAAGGTTTCCATCACTCAAAATTATTTTTTTTACTCACTAAAAAATGATTCAAAAACAGAATTTGTTGATTAATTTTGCGCCACCTTATACAATACTTGTTATCCTGCTACACAGACCTAAAGATTACGTTGAAATTTTAATGCATAGTCACTCTTGGTTAGTTCTAAAATGTATATATTGTCCTGTTTTTGAAGCAGCATACGTATGTATGTCTTTTTGCTTAATCTTGCATGAACATTTTTTAGTTAATAAGGCATTCTTTTAGGAGTAAATTAAAGGGTCTGTAATTGTATGTCTGCAGCACCAGATTCCAGCATAAAAAGATACACCAAGCTACCTGGCTGTATCCTGATCGGAAAACGCGAAACCAGATCGATCATGTTGTGATAGATGGAAGACACGCTTCTAGTGTATTAGATGTACGCACGATCCGAGGACCCAACATCGACTCGGATGATTACCTTGTTGCAGCCAAGCTGCGCACCCGCCTCTGTGCAGCAAAAAACGTACATCTACCTGCGCAAAGAATGTTCGACATCGAAAAGCTGCAATCACAACAGACAGCCAGAAGATTCGCCACTCGACTCTCACTCCTGCTCTCGGAGAGCACTGCCCAACAAACCGGCATGCGCGAGCAATGGAGCAACATTTCTCGTTCCCTACGTACCGCCGCCGAAGAAGAAATCGGATTCCGGCGAGCCCGAAAAAACAATTGGTACGACGAGGAATGTCATGCTGCCGCAGAAAGAAAGGATGCCGCCTATAGAGCCACGCTGCGATCGGGCGCAACGCGAGCCATGTGGGATCGCTACAGAGAGCTGAAAAAGGAAGAGAGACGTATTATTCGACAGAAGAAACGAGAGGCCGAAATACGTGAGTGCGAGGAGCTTGAGATGCTGGCCAATAGGAACAACGCCCGAAAATTTTACCAGAAAGTTCGGCGGCTTACAGAAGGTCTTAAGACCGGGGCGTTGTCCTGTAAGAACAAAGACGGTGATCTGGTGACTGACGTACAGAGCAATCTTAAATTATGGAGGGAACACTTCTCGAACCTGTTAAACGGTGACAGCTGCGCATGTCATAGAGAATGTGAAGATCCCGATACCCCAATCGTTGACGACGGAATTGTCGTTCCGTTACCCGACCATGACGAGGTGAGAATAGCAATATCACGGCTAAAGAACAACAAAGCCGCGGGCGCCGACGGACTGCCGGCTGAGCTATTCAAACATGGCGGCGAGGAGCTGGTAAGGTGCATGCATCAGCTCCTATGCAGAATATGGTCGGATGAAAGCATGCCTGTCGATTGGAATTTAAGTATGCTCTGCCCAATCCATAAGAAGGGCGATCCTGCACTTTGGGCCAATTACCGCGGGATTAGTCTTCTAAATATCGCCTATAAGGTTCTAGCGAGCGTATTGTGTGAAAGGCTGAAGCCCACCGTCAACCAACTGATTGGACCTTATCAGTGTGGCTTCAGACCTGGAAAGTCTACCATCGACCAAATATTCACAATACGCCAAATCTTGGAAAAGACCCATGAAAGGAGAATCGACACACACCATCTTTTCGTCGACTTCAAAGCTGCATTCGACAGTACGGAAAGGAGTTACCTGTATGCCGCGATGTCTGAATTTGGTATCCCCGCAAAACTAATACGGCTATGTAAGATGACGTTGCTCAACACCAGCAGCGCCGTCAGAATTGGGAAGAACCTCTCCGAGCCGTTTGATACCAAACGAGGTTTCAGACAGGGTGACTCGCTGTCGTGTGACTTCTTTAACCTGATGTTGGAGAGCATCGTACGATCCGCAGAACTTAATCGCTCAGGCACAATTTTTTATAAGAGCGTACAATTGCTGGCGTACGCCGATGATATTGACATCATCGGCCTTAACAACCGCGCTGTTAGTTCTGCCTTCTCCAAACTGGATAAAGAGGCAAAGCGAATGGGTTTGGTGGTGAACGAGGACAAAACGAAGTACCTCCTGTCTTCAAACAAACAGTCGGCGCACTCGCGTATCGGCACCCACGTCACTGTTGACAGTTATAATTTTGAGGTTGTAAAAGACTTCGTGTATTTAGGAACCAGCATTAACACCGATAACAATGTCAGCCTTGAAATCCAACGTAGAATCTCTCTTGCCAACAAGTGCTACTTTGGACTAAGTAGGCAACTGAGCAGTAAAGTCCTCTCTCGTCGAACAAAACTAACACTCTACAAGACTCTCATCATGCCCGTCCTAACGTATGGCGCAGAAGCTTGGACGATGACAACATCCGATGAAGCGACGCTTGGAGTGTTCGAGAGAAAGATTCTGCGTAAGATTTTTGGACCTTTGCACGTTGGCAACGGCGAATATCGTAGACGATGGAACGATGAGCTGTATGAGCTTTACGACGACATAGACATAGCGCAGCGAATAAAGATCCAGCGGCTTCGTTGGCTGGGTCATGTCGTCCGAATGGATACAAACGCTCCGGCTTTGAAAGTATTCGATGCGGTACCAGCTGGTGGTAGCAGAGGAAGAGGGCGGCCTCCTCTGCGTTGGAAGGATCAGGTGGAGAGGGACTTGGCTTCACTTGGAGTGTCCAATTGGCGCCGGTTAGCACGAGAAAGAAACGACTGGCGCGCTTTGTTAATCTCGGCCAAAATCGCGTAAGCGGTTATCGCGCCAATTAAGAAGAGAAGAATTGTATGGCGCATACGAGAGCAGAGGGCTTTTCATGAGATGCTATATCCTTGCAGACATAAAACTTGGACATACATTTTTCAAACTCTCCTTTCATTTCATAAATTATTCTGTATTCTTAATCTAGTTAAGCACATACACATTTTTCCATTTTTATTTTGTTATTAATAAATGTACTGCCATATCAACACAAAGGAACCGCGAAGTACGAACAAGAGCTGTGGCTCAATTCCGCCATGCAACAGTGGCTTTTCAAAATCTCCTAAAAAAGTTGGCTGCCTATCTAGCTGCCATTGCAATGCATTTCACATTTGTTGTTGGGGCACTGGAATGCTAGTTTTGGAATAATGCCTTCTAAGCGCCAGCAAAGTTGCAAATAAGCGCGTATACCGTTATGCGATCGAGTTAAATAAAGGATTGTGGTTGAGTGTATGAAAAGCATTCAATGTGTTTCGTTTTTTCTACGAGTATAGTGAAATTCGAAAGCGAAAAAATGAATGAATAGTTGCATGTGTGGCGGAGTGAGATGGAAACTTTGTTGAAAAATTTATTTAAAAAAATATAGTTGATGAATTTCATACAACTTGCAAACATTTACGTTAGCCTCTGGTAAAAGTATTATGTACGCATATGTACACACATTCACTTACTTATATACTCGTATATACGATATTTGGGTAAAAATTGGTCAACACTATTGCATAAGGGAATTAGCTTTTGTATAAAGTTTACCGGTTATGGTTCGCGCCTTGTTTGTGTTGTAGGTTTTTGTATAAATATATTTCCCTTACCTCATACCTGTACACTTAAATATATGCATATTTTATACTAGGTATATGTATGCTCAATCAATTGCAAGTACACAAACAGGAGGCATTAATCTCCACACAAAATACACTTCATAAAATTGTGTTAAATTTTCATGCGAACTGGGCAAAAATGTAACTACAGATGTACCACAAATTAAAAATAAATTCGGGAATAGCAAAAGACATAAATAATTCTAATAAAATTACCAAAAAGCCATGAGCTCAAGCGGTGAGAATTTCACAAAAGGTAAAAATACTGCGATTTCCTGATACTCTTCGGAAATATTTCAAAACTCTTTAGAGGTCATATAAGTTCAATTAGACGAAAATACGACGAAATAAATAAATAATTTAATTGTGGAATTTACTGTCATTAAAATTAATTTGCAGTACACTAGCTATGGTTTTGGGTTCTATTTCAGTAACAACCCGTATCGTACGAGTCAAGCGCGTAGTCAGTTAATCACAAAGGAAGGGCAGGAGTGTAGTTATTTTGCCGAAACTTTATCCGAATACTCAATTTTATTTACAGCGATATAAATAAAGGGTATTTCAAAAGACACGCAAAATTTAGGATCCTTGCAATTTCACTACTTTCATTCAAAATATGATTTTAAAACTTATATGTGAAAAATTAAATCATTTTAAAGTCCATCATGAGCACGTCTATAGAAAAAATCCGACAAACGGTAATTTCATGAATACCTAATTGCTGAGAACATCGAGATATCGATATTGAAGGTAGTTCAGCAACACTTTGCACTACAGTAGCAATATTCTCCACAGAACCTCGAGTCTTTTGTCCGGCAGTCTTTTTTTTTATCGTCCTCACAACCATTTTTTTCAAGTTTTTTCCCCAACCATCGAAATTTTGACTCATTCGGAGGATTATTTCCACCAAAGAAAATCGCGAATTTTGCGATATCCTGTTCTTAATGGTCGATCATTTTCATAATGACTTTAACGCGTTGTTCTATTGTGTAAAAATGTACTACTTGGCAACTACCGAAGATGACATTGAAAAAAGGCACCATCTACGAATTATTCATTACTGACGTCTAGGTGTCACTTTTCGAAAGGCCCTTTATATCACATATAAAACAAACCTAAATGATTATAAGTAAGATCTTTTAATTCCGGCTTTCTTTGAGTAATAAATTTTCTCTTGGCGCTCAGCCTACATAAATCTTGAGAGGAAAAAAAATATACAACGGGTGATTTTTTAGCTATTATCTTTTTAAACAGTTGGTTTAAACAGCTGACGCACATTTCGTGTTTTGTTTCACTGCCAAACATCTTCAGTTTAGTCTATAATTTAACCATGAATCGTCTTACAAACGAACAAGGCTTGCAAATCACTGAATTTTATTATAAAAATGCGTGTTCTGTTAAGAAAGTTTAAGTCCACTTTTTTATCGAAAAATTGTGTTCAGCGACGAATCTCACTTTTGGATCAATGGGTACGTAAATAAACAGAATTGTCGATTTTGAAGTGAAGATCAGCCAGAAGAATTGCAAGAGCTACCAATGTATCCAGAAAAGTCACAGTTTGGTGCGGTTTATGGGCTGGAGGTATCATTGGAGCGTACTTCTTTAAAGATGTTGCGAATCGTAACGTAACTGTGAATGGTGAGCGCTACCGTGAAATGATATCCAACTTTTTCTTGCCCAAAATGCAAGAGCTTGACTTGCATGACATGTGGTTTCAGCAAGATGGTGCCACATGCCACACAGCACGCGTAACAATGGACTTGTTGAGAGGCGAGTTCGGTGAATATTTTATTTCACGTTCGGGACCTGTCAATTGGCCACCCAGATCGTGCGATATAACGCCTTCATATTAGTTTTTGCGGGGCTATGTTAAAGCTCATGCCTATTCAGATAAGCCTGCTTCAATTAACGCATTGAAAGACAACATTAAATCATTTGTATGTGAGATACCGGCCGAAACATTGGAAAGAGTATGCTAAAGTTGGACTAAGCGGATGGACCAATTGAAGCGCAGTCGCGGTCAACATTTGCATGAAATAATCTTCAAACATTAAATTATATGCACTGTACTATCGATTTAAATAAAAAGTTCATGCATTTTTCTGAATTTTACGTGTGTTTTTTTTTTGAAAAACTTTCCTATATCTCTTAAAAAATCACCCTTTCGTTTCAAGTCATGACTAATTAACCTAATGTTCTTACCTACACACTTTAATTGATATTAATAATACTTTTTTCTAAGATAACTCTAGTCATATTTTATATAAGAAATATATGATTACTTAACATATGTTGATTTATGGAGTAGAATAAATGCTTTACAGATTTTGATTTTGAATTTTTACTCATATTAAACACGTTATGTTCACAAGTGAATACCGAGAAGAAGCTTGGAGTCCCGGAATAACCTGCTTTCGGATTTTGGTCCCGAAGTCATTGAATAAAAATTTTCCTTTAAGATGGCAGCACTAATATAAAATGCTCGCCCATACAATATAAAACCATATATAATTAGCTGAACTTTTTTTTTTGTTTACTTTGGTGTTTACATATTTGTGAGCTTTAAAAAAACAGTTTAAGTGGATTTGGCACTTTTTACCTATCAAGCACTAACTTACTGGGTTTTACTACAATGTTAGCATTTTTTCTTATACATGACCATAACCATAACTTAATATTCTTTTATATACACCATCTTGATACTAATTGCATTAAAATATAAAAACGTTTGCCTGCAATATAAGAACCTATTGATCTAAAGCAAAAACTACCATAATCGATCAAGTGCTTTTGCTACAAAAGCACATGCAATACCTACATTTGCTTGTACTCATCGAAGTGTATTCAACTGTATACTTGAATTTGTCTCGAATTTGTATGAACTGAACCCTAAATTTGTCTCATAAAAAGATACTGAATGAATAAATAAACTGAAAACTCAAGACCAGCTTACATTTCCACTTTTGAACTGCACGACCGCCTTTCGAGCACATACACATAAAATAAGCATAAAAATACCCACAAAACTAGAGTAGTTATTTGGCAAACATTGCAGACCCTTCACGTTTTCACATTTGCTGTCCGTTTATTATCTAATGGTCAGGCCAGTTGGCTGACCAACCAACCAAGTAACCCACCAGCTATCACAACTTTCAAGTAAACCAAAAACTAGAAGTATCAAACAAGCAAAACCAACAAGAAAAAAGTTCGCTCACATGCCCAATATGTATGTAGTGGTAAAGGAACTCGTTTGCAACAGTCCGCAATCATCTTTAGAATGTATCACTAGTTTAGGGTGAAAATGTGTTAAGTAAAATTTTTATGGAATATAAAATAAGAATAAAAAGTAATGTAAAAATTTTTCGCTTGCAAAACTATAGGCAGGTTTTTTGTATGTAACGGGTTTTACAAATGGGAGAAATAAAGAAAGGTACGTAATTAATAGAACTCCAGTGATACGATCGGATAGAAAGCAAAACCTACACATTGCATGATTCGTCAAAGTAGCTTTAAGCGATAGAGCAGTTTTCAGGTGTTACTTTATATACAAACATTAATCTCCCTATTATTATGTATTTTGATTTTGATACTGAAATAATGATATACAAATTAATGTGACAGTTCCATTGATTTCTATTTGATTATTCGGAAGCTTATCCCTTATCCCTTACCTTATGATATTTTTTATAAGCACACTCGTATACCTCTTTTTATTTAGGGCACCAAGAGATGCCTGAGACTTTGTCGTTCTCTAAGCACGGAATTGACTATTTTCAAAGTTAAAGTATAGGAAATATTCATAAAATAAATTCTTATTGAAAAAAGTTTACAGCAATTCAAAGATTATAAAAGTTTCCTTTTTGCAGAATAGTGTGAGTATGCAACATTGCAGAACAAAGTGCTATTTTTGCCAGCAGGCCACTTCTGAGCGATAAATTCTTCAATATGATAAGTTATTGGGAGTGGAGGTATGAATCGGGTGCCTGACCCACGATTCCTTTTGGGTCACACCAAGTGGACAGCAGAATTTTCTTGGACATTAATCCTGTATTGGCGAATGTCCACCGCAATTTTAGCACGCCCTTTTTCGGCTTTTGCTATCGTATGTGGCCAACTTTTCACTGTTAGTTACCATCCGCTTCAAAAATACTCATATGCAGATTTTGTTATATTTAGTTAAGAATCGCAGGCGTTAAATAGGTTCAAAATATTCCTTTGGGGCAATTTATGTGGCACTCATTCTTCTTGAGACCGGTTCTATGCAAATGATTTCAAAAATTTCAAAGGCTAATATTCAGTTCGCAGATAATGGAACGATTGATAGAACGTAAAATTACAATTTTGTTGAAGCCAGCGCACTGCTGTTGCTTGCGAGGCTATAGTTTGCACACGTTGCACACATTTTGAGTCCCCTGCTACCTTTTGTAGTGCTCCACAGTAGTGATAGTGAAGAACTGGACTTGCTGAATTTTCACTGAATTCAAGAAAGCTACATCGCAGCACCAATCCAAAAATGCGCAAAAAGCACGAGATCAATAATTGCCTTTCATATTGGCGGCCGCCGTAGCCGAATGGGTTGGTGCGTGATTCTTCTTCTTCTTCTTCTTCTTAATTGGCGCGATAACCGCTTACGCGATTTTGGCCGAGATTAACAAAGCGCGCCAGTCGTTTCTTTGTCGTGCTAACCGGCGCCAATTGGACACACCAAGTGAAGCCAAGTCCTTCTCCACCTGATCTTTCCAACGCAGAGGAGGCCTTCCTCTTCCTCTGCTACCACCAGCTGGTACCGCATCGAATACTTTCAAAGCCGGAGCGTTTGTATCCATTCGGACGACATGACCCAGCCAACGAAGCCGCTGGATCTTTATTCGCTGCGCTATGTCTATGTCGTCGTAAAGCTCATACAGCTCATCGTTCCATCGTCTACGATACTCGCTGTTGCCAACGTGCAAAGGTCCAAAAATCTTACGCAGAATCTTTCTCTCGAACACTCCAAGCGTCGCTTCATCGGATGTTGTCATCGTCCAAGCTTCTGCGCCATACGTTAGGACGGGCATGATGAGAGTCTTGTAGAGTGTTAGTTTTGTGGTGGTGCGTGATTACCACTCGGAATTCACAGAGAGAACGTTGGTTCGAATCTCGGTGAAACCAAAATTATGATAATAAAAAACATTTTTCTAATAGCGGTCGCCCCTCGGCAGGCAATGGCAAACCTCCGAATGGATTTCTGCCATGAAAAAGCTCCTCATAAAAATATCTGCCGTTCGGAACAACATTTGTGAAACAACATCAAGACGCACAAGACAAATAGGAGGAGGAGCTCGGCCAAACACCCAAAAAGGGTGTACGTGCCAATTATACTCGTATGTATATACATATATATATATTGGCAACACACAAAGGATTTTGACCTCAATAGAATTATATTGAAAAATTAGAAATAGAAGTTATAATAAGTCACGACCAAATCCGATTCAACGAAAAATTGTATGTATGTGAGTTACGCATATTGCGAAAGTATTTTGAAGTTATGAAAACTTAATAACTCGTTAGCTAAATGGGCTAGAAAAATTCGAAATATTTTTGTCGGCGATGATCTTCAAGGAATAAATGACTTATTATTATATATACAGGGACGAGTAGAATTGGCTAAAAGTTTGCACATTCATGCATTTTATTACTGGAGTCATTTCTCAAAATAATGCCATCAAATTTTTAGGCTAAATGCTTCACTTATTAAGAAATAAACGGTGTTAGTTCAAGTTGTCAAAGTATTTCAAAATACAAGAAGTGTTACAAAAATAGCAACAAAAATCTATTTAAACAATTTTGCTGGCCAATAGCTTTTATTATATAGAACTTAATATTAATACTTTTTCCCCATACTTTTAGCCTTAATGACGCTATTTATATGCCTTGACATGCTCTCGCCTAGTTTTTGTATAGCTGAGTGTGGAAGATCACGACATTACTTCTGAATTTGTTGTTTTTTGGGGCCATTTTTGAAGATGCTAGCCATTTTTTTAGAATAGCCCATACATTTTTGATCGCGTTTTAATCAAGACTTTGTGCTGGCCATTCTAAAAGCTGGAAGTACTGATTGTTTATCTACGCTTGAATAATTTTCGCGTCAAGTTTTGAGTCACTGTCTTGCTGATATACAAGTATATAATCTGTTCCGTTGGATATGCGCTTGAAATTTAATAAATAAACAAATAATTGGCGCGTACAGTTCTGTTAGGTGTATTAGGTATGCGTCTTGATGTTTTTCTACAAAAGGAAGGACCTGTAGTTTCAAGCCGACTCCGAACGACCGATGGTTTCTTTAAGGGAAATTTTTTCGTGGCAGAAATACACTCGTAGTTTTGCCATCACCTACCGATGGGCGATCGCTATTACAAACAACTATTTTTGGGATTTCATGTACGGAGATTCAGACCTACGCACTCCCGAATGGTAGTCACGCACCAACTCATTCGGCTACGGTGGGCGCCAATAATTTTTATTACATGAATGCAAGGTTAACAAAATCCGGCAAATTGGTCTGAAAGACATTCAAAAAGTATTTTTTTTTATCCCCAATATTCGTACCAATGAACCAATATGCCATCACGTGAAGCAGCCCCTCACCATAAGGCTACCAACGCCATGCTTCATCCTTTGCTTTACTTAATGCTTTTGCAGCTTTTTATGCAGTAGGTGCCAATAGCGGTTAATACGGATCTCAACATACCATATCACTGTTTTTCAGCCGTAAGCACTCCAGTGCTTGTACTTTTTGCAGAATCTCAACCTCGCTTTCACGTTTTTGTCAGATTGGCTGGTTTTTGTGGCTTGATGGCGGCCTCCAATGTGATTTTTTCAGCGCTCTGTATGCTGTTCACTCACTAATGGGTTTTTTAAGCTTTTGTGCGGCTTCCTTTTGTATTTTAGCTACTTGGTGAGTCAATAATCGCTCCATTGCTCGCGCATCAGCTTGAGGGCGAATTTCCAAGCCTTTTGCATTTTCCCAAATTTGAGAACCGCGGCTAAACTCAAATAATTTTTTTTATTTTTTTTTTTTGCTTATGGCGAGTTAAGAAACATCACAGTTTAAGAAGAATACAGAATTACCTCCGAATCTGAACACTTGCATAATAGGCTAAATTAAATTTTTAGTTATTTTTGTTATTATCTTTTTTATTTTTATATATTTTGTAAACTTGAATTAATTCATTTTATTTCTTAATAGATGAAAAATTTTATTTGAAAATATGATAGCAATATTTTGAAAAATCTGTAGAGTTAATGAAAAATGAAACATTTATCCAGAATGTGGGAAAAATTTTATAGAGAACAGAATGTCACATAGTATGTACTTTTAAGTAAATATGTGTGTATATACGACTCTAAAAATGTTGTCGTATATTCAATACACGCATGGCATAGCAATCGGAAATATAATTTTTGAAACAAAATCATAGCAGAAAGATCTTTTTGAACGTCCTTTAATATTAATTTACGGACTAAGCACATTTTCAGTAAAAAAAAACAGCACTACATCAGAAAATCGATAGAGAGAAAGAGAAAGATATTAGTGCACGTGCTTAACAGCAACATGTTTATGTGTGTAGGTATATGACCACAACCGATCGATAATAATAGAGTAGACAATAGCGGAAGCGGAAGTTAAATACCTTTCATACATATATACTTACATACTTATATACACATGTGAAAGGATTATTGAAGTTGCCTGCTATTAATACAAATTTTCAATAACTGAATTTACAGCTTTGGCTGAAAGTTCCGATGCTATTAAAAATTTATAATCTTAACACATATGGGAAATCTATTCAAATATACACTTAAGAGCGCAAACGCACATACATATGTATAAGCGTATATATGCATGTGTACTTATCTAAATATAGTGGAAATGAGTGCATCCCATATAATATTTCCATAGCAGTTATTGTACTAGTTTATGAACAACTGGAGCTTGTGTTTAGCTATAGAAGGATATCCGTAAAGACTTGTATATTTGCCTTTATACATATGTATGTACTTATATAAGTTAATGCAACATTTATTCCTATTTCAATATTTAGTTATTTCATATCAGTTATCCTATTTCAATATTTAGTCAGCATATTTCATGACTGCTTACATTGCAGCTAAATGCTTATAACTCATTTATGCTTACTTTACTGTGCCAAATAATAAGAAATGCTAATCAATAAATAAACATGTAAACCAGCATAAGAAATGCTGATCAATAAATAAATATGTAAACCAGCATAAGAAATGCTGATCAACAAATAAATATGTAAACCAGCATAAGAAATGCTGATCAACAAATAAATATGTAAACCAGCTTAAGACTATTTATAAGAGGCATCGTAATTTTAAGAGTTCAGTGTAAAAGGAGAATTGAATGAATAAAGAGCTCAGTTCTTAAATATTTTTCAATGAACTAAAATAAATTTATAATTTATTAACTGGCGCCCGAGCAGGGACCGGTCTCAAAGTTCGTGAAGTGAAGTGTTTTGTACAAAAAAAGAGTACGATTACAAGGACGCGAACAATGAGCCGGTGCAGCGTTAGAATCCAGTAGGAAAAAAACGCTCGCTTCTAATAGTGCGAATTGGAGGTGCCCCAGTAGCAGAGACTAGCAAAAAGGAACCACACCCCACCGCCGGGAAGTACTAGTGTAAGGATATTAATATTAAGCAATATTAAGAATTATAAAGAAATTATTGAAAAAAAGGATATTAATATTAAGCAATATTAAGAATTATAAAGAAATTATTGAAAAAAAGGATATTAATATTAAGCAATATTAAGAATTATAAAGAAATTATTGAAAAAATATAAGTTGAATATTACTATTAATTTGGAATTAAAAAAAATTTTTATTGAGAAAAACAAATTTGTGAAAAACACAGAATTAAATATTACTATACAAATTAATTGAATTATTTAAAAAACCAAAAAAATATAAAGAAAGTTATAAAAAAAAAAAATTTATTATAATAAAATCTGGCTTGTACAGCCAATAATATAATATAATTTAAAGCTGCGATTCACCACCTAACGGGGGACCCTCCAGCTTATAATAACAAACATTCTCTGCGATTCACCACCCAAGGGACCCTCCAGAGAACTGTTAAACAAAAACAAAAATAAAAAAAAAAAAAAATAAAATAAAAAAAATAAATTAATTAAAATAATGTCTAACCCTAACAATATCATCCGACCCCCTACGCTAAACGTACCCTCACCACCTCAGCCAACTGCCTCCTCCCCAAATTCTACGAAAATTCTACTTTCCAAGAATGCATGGGAAAATTGAACAGTTTGTAAAAAATTGTTCAACTTGTCGTGCTCAAAAATATGATAGACATCCAGCAAAACCACAAATCCAGCCTACTCCCATTCCTCACTCCCCAGGTGAAATAGTCCATGTTGACATATATTCCACTGAAAAAAAACTAATCCTTACAGCCATTGATAAATTTTCCAAATATGCTCAGGTAAAGATAATACCTTCTAGAGCAATAGAGCATATTAAAGACCCAATTAGAGAACTAATGATCGCATTTGGAATACCGAAACTTATAGTAGTTGATAACGAAAAATCTCTTAACTCTGCCTCAATATCATCCTTACTTAGGGATGAAATGTCTATTAAAGTTTACACCACACCACCTTACAGTAGCACAAGTAACGGACAAGTAGAAAGATTCCATAGCACACTCTCCGAGATCATGAGATGCCTCAAAAGCAATCAAACGACAATAACATTCGAAGAACTTCTATTTAAATCAGTACAGGAATACAATTCATCAATTCACTCAACGACAAAAGATAAACCCATAGACACATTTTTTGGAAATAGAGTTTACAGTGACCCACAACAATTAGAAAAGCAAAGACGAGAAAACATTACCTTACTTAAGAAAAAACAAGAGCAAGACCTCTCATATCACAATAAAAATAGACCAGAAAATAAGGATTTCTCACCAGGAGAAATAATCTATATCAAGATAAACAAGAGACTAGGTTCTAAACTAACTCCAAGGTATAAAAAGGAGAAAGTTTTAGAAAACCACAGGACAACGATTAAAACAGTAACAGGAAGAACAATTCATAAATCCCTAATAAAAACTTAATTAAATTTGCAGGTAAAATGGACCATTACAAACTTTTTATCCTTCTCATCACGATCACTACTTCTTCATCAGACGTTCAAATTTTAGACTATAGTCAATCTCAACTTGTGACAATAGACGACGGACAAGCGAAAATACAAGACGGAACATTTAGACTTATTCACCTCATCGACTTAGGAAAATACGAACAATTTTTGACAGAAACATACGAAGAAATAAATCACCAAATCCCTAACAACCACTTCCTATATCCTCTCCTCAAACACGAAACCATTCAAACCTTTGAAATCCTAAATGCACTAAAACCTTCTAACACAAATTACAAAACGAAGAGATCAATTGATATACTGGGAACGGCATGGAAATACATAGCCGGATCTCCAGATCACGAGGATTTGAAAATAATTACAAATAATCTAAATAACTTAAATGAAAATAATAATGACCAAGTAGTAATTAATAAACTATTTGAAATACGAATAAATAATATAACCAGTATAGTTGATAGAATGGTAAATACCATTAGAAAGGAAGACAATGTAATAACAGAAATTATAATCAATTTGCAGAATAGGATTAGGTTAATTAAGGAAGAATTAATAAATATAAAATATGCCATCCAATGGGCGAAAGAAAATATATTGAATTCAGTAATATTAAGTAAAAAAGAAATAGAATTGTCAATTAATAAAAATGAAAAAGGAAAAAATACCATTCAAAAGTGCCGAAGAAGCATTAGAAATATCGAAAATAAACGTATTAAGTAAGGATATGGAAATTTTATATATGGTAAAAATACCTCTAACATTAAATGAAATTTTTAAAAGAATTATAATACGACCAGAAAAAAAAGCAAACAATATTATAATCAAAACTGAGTATAAAGAAATACTTAAAGGAAAAGATCCACTGTTCGGAATAAAAAATGAATGCGAAAGATATAATGATCTAACGATTTGTAAAGAAACTAATTTAATAGATTTAAGTAAAGATTTATGTATAACTAGGATTATTTATAGCTTGAATTCGACTTGTTCAACAACAAATGGCCATCACGTCCCTACATTAGAAGAAGTAAAACAAGGAGTTATATTGCTAAATCAATTTGACGGCGAACTAGTAGCTGACGAAATACCCCAAAAAAATCAATGGTACTCATGTCATCATATTTCACAATTCAACAATAAAAATAAACAGTCAATTATTCGAAAATTTGGAAACAAGACCGATCGAAGCCATACCCACAATACTACAGCCAACTCCATTAGAAAAAGAGCACATAGAAATACTTTCCTTAGAAGCTTTGAAAGACCTGCACATAAAAAACACGCATCAAATTAACTCTATCAACACGTAACGCTCGAGGACGATCGCTTTTAAGAGGGGAAGAGTTAATGCAACATTTATTCCTATTTCAATATTTAGTTATTTCATATCAGTTATCCTATTTCAATATTTAGTCAGCATATTTCATGACTGCTTACATTGCAGCTAAATGCTTATAACTCATTTATGCTTACTTTACTGTGCCAAATAATAAGAAATGCTAATCAATAAATAAACATGTAAACCAGCATAAGAAATGCTGATCAATAAATAAATATGTAAACCAGCATAAGAAATGCTGATCAACAAATAAACATGTAAACCAGCATAAGAAATGCTGATCAACAAATAAATATGTAAACCAGCTTAAGACTATTTATAAGAGGCATCGTAATTTTAAGAGTTCAGTGTAAAAGGAGAATTGAATGAATAAAGAGCTCAGTTCTTAAATATTTTTCAATGAACTAAAATAAATTTATAATTTATTAACTTATATAAAAACATGCGCTATTAATCCATTTTCTACATTTTACAAACAGACATTTTTTTATTAGTAAATATTTCTTTAGCAAAGCATCAACCGCGTAAACGATTATAAATATTAACATATCTCTATAAGGGCATTCACAGGGGAAATGGAAGATTGTTTCCTTTTTCTGCGGTTGTTTGCAACTGTGACAGTATGTATTGTGAGGGATACTCATTTTGGCTGCTTGTTCTCCGATAGACCAAAAGCCAGTTATGACTGCCGTTAGTCTCCAGGCGTCCCGTCGTTTCATTCTTATTAATGCCGATGTTTGCTTGAGGTTGTAGGTTAATAATAACGCATTTCGTCTGGTCTTTCCACCTACAATGCGCGATTCGGAGGTATTTTTGGGAAATTGTACTCTTGACTGCACCTAATGGTGTTGTCGATATTTGATCGAAAATTTTTTTTATAAAAGTATTCAAAAGAATACGGCGACCGCCATAGCCCATAGCATGGGTTGGTGCGTGACTACCATTCGGAACTCAGAGAGAAATATCAAAATAAAGAAAACGTTTTTTTTCTAATAGCGGTCGCCCCTCGGTAAGCAAGGGGAAACTTCCGAGTGTATTTCTGCTATGAAAAAGCTCCTCTTAAAAAAAAACAATATATAAACACATATATATTCAAAAAGAAGACCACTTTCATTAATATGATTATTTCATTGATTAATAGGAAGAAAGTGTGGGTTTTTGCATGACTACCGCAGTGGGTATGAAACTCGAAATGGTAGAAAAAGTTTTTTCTAAAAGCGGTCACTCTTCGGCAAAAATGCCAAACTTCTGAGCGCACTTCTGTCAAGTTCAGTAGTTCAGATTCTGGGAAAGCTCATCATGAAATCCCATTTGTCGTTCGGAGGCAACATAAAACTGTAGGTCCCTCAATTTGAGGGACAACATCAAGATGCTGGGAAGTCTTTGATATGGAAACAAATTCGCAATATCGCTAGCAAAAACATGGAAAGTTCAGAAATCAACGTGACAATTACAATTACACTAAAATTGAATGGGCTATAAAACTGAATACCTAAAACTTTTTTAAATATTCTGTTTAAAAAGAGAAGAATTTTTAAGAAAATTTTTTGAAATTTTTTTGAAATTTGTGGGATTTTGGTAAATTGTATACATACTAAGTTTGGAACATTGATTTATAAGGTTCTTGTTACGCAATGAACTATATTTTATGAAAAGTTTACAAAAAACATTTATCAATAGTGCTATTTACTAACTTTAACCCTCCGTTGGGCATCCGGGTCTGGCCAAGCTGGCTTTTTCGACCTTGGACGCGAATGTAACATATTTCTATTATAGCTAACGGCTTGATATTCCAGGTAGCTTTCTAGAATTTAATTTTCTATCGTGTTTTGGATATAACATTTTAAAAGTGATCCTCGAACAGGACGGAAAAAGGCCAGACCCGGTTACCCAACCGAAGATTTTAAAAAAGGTGCCCAACGGAGGTTTAAACGACTCAATAAGTTTTATTTTTCTCCACAGTATGGTATTTGACGTTTTCACTAACGTTTCTGCTACTCAGAAACTTACGTTACCGAAAACTAAGGAGCTTTATTTTTATTCAAACTGATAGGGAGTGTCTTCTATGTTATACTAAATATCAAAATAAATGAATAAAATAAAGACGAAGAGCAAAAACGACTGTCGTATGCATACTAGCCAAGCTGTTAAATTCAACTTTGAGTATTAATATTAATGTTAAAATAAAATAATTATTTATTTTCATCAAATGTTTACTTTATAATTTTGGTAAATATATAGCTTTAGGATTACATTTACAGTTCCTAAAAGGGTTGTTCCACAAATGGAGGGACCTACCGTTTCAAGCCGGCTCCGAACAGCAAATATTTTTTATGAGGAGCTTTTTCATGGCAGAAATACACTCGGAGGTTTACCATTGCCTGCCGAGGGGCGACCGCTATTAAAAAAAAAAAACTTTTTATTAATTTTGGTCTTTCATTCCAGATTCCGAATGGTAGTCACGCACCAGCCCATTCGGCTATGGCGGCCGCGAGCAACACAATCCGAAAGCCTAGTAATATAAAAGCAGAATTCAGAATTGTATAAGCTTGAAGATTACAAGACTGTTTTTCAGTCTAACCCGCTGCTCAGAAATTAAGTGCTCTGCGAACTCTGGAGTTAACCAGAATAAATTTTGGAACAACCGAATTCAAGAATTGTTCACATTTTGGAGCGAGCGTCGTGGGCTCATTATCTCCTTTCCACGCTCTAAAACGTAAACCAAATAATTAAAAGCTTTTTTATTAAGTAATTTCACCATTTTCATTAAAACCACCAATTATTATCTCCAAGTTTGAGTTAACTACATCGAAATTGTTGTCTGCTAGTTTGCGATAATCGCGATAATCGGCTTGTTAACCAAAACAGCTGTTTCTGTCACATCGATTTTTGTTATGAAATGGATTTTCGTATATGTAGAAAAATCGTTAAAACTGAGGTTAAGGAAAGATAATAATGCGAATATTAATGAAATATTGTAGGGAATTGCACTACAAGAAATATTTAACGAATACTGTAAAAAGGTAAAATGACTTAATAAAATAAGCAGAAAATTCTTCAAATTCGCGGTATTGAAAATAGGCTAGGTATATTGCTCTTCCTCAACTACTGGAACTTGTGATGAGTGTGAAGACGAGTTCAGTGTATCTTAATAAATAAAATAGTGAATTAAAGTTCAAAATGTTTCGGGTAGTTAGTAGTTGCTGAATGGTACTTCCGAGGCTTGAAAGAAACAGCTTATCTGTGAAATTCTGCGAGTGAGCAAACTTTTATGTAAAACAAGTTACGCACTTCAAGTCAAAGCACAAAAAAAACCAAAAGGAATGCTACGCAGAGGCAAATACCACCATTACTAAGAACTGGAAAGCAATAAGCGCAACTTGAAATGTAGATCGAATCACATCCTCACCTCGTCCTTCCGTCTTATTTCACAAGGTATAGCTTCCATTGTGTATAAGTTTGTTTAAGTCCGCAAATTAACAATCTAAATTAAGCTTAGTGAAATGTTCGTGGGTATATAAAGTTCGTTCCTCACCGAGTTTAGCACTTTTTACTTGTTGCAATTAAATTTAATTACAACATGGATTCTACGTAAATTGAAATGTAGCCAACGCTAAAGCTTCATTTTATTGAATTGAATTGCATTTGTAATTTATGGAACTATCGCCACTTTTCATGCCGAACTATCATGTCTGTTGAAGGACTTCTGCTATTGAGCTTAAGTGCGTAAGTATGATATGTACGTACATACACACTATGCATGTACTTGAGATCCATTGATTGGTTATTTACACAGCACAAGTAGCTAAAATAGTCAAGACCATTTCTAACTACAACTAAACAAATAAAGCTGGTGAAGTCAAGCAAAAAATGAAGCAAAAAGTGTGAGAGAGATGAAAAATTGAAATTTATCTAAATTATACTTTTGGCAGCTCACTAAAAACACTCAAAACATCGTGCATCCATACATACACCCTGCTAGGAAAGCCTGTAGTAGTGCAAAAAATAAAATGGCTCGTTCAGAACTTGTGTGATTTAGAATTCAGCTTGTGACAATATTAAAGCCGAAAAGTAAACATTAAAAATGGCCCTTCTCGCTCAACAGTGGCGTTATGTTTCGACTACGCCTATTGAGGCGGATTGCGGAGATTTGGGTTGGAGGATGGTAAGGTATGATGAATAATTGTGCCAGATTTTAATTTTTTCACATATTTACTCGATTAGAACCTAAACTAACCTAAACTCTTTTGTTTTATTTTTAATTTATTTTTTTATTTATTTATTTAGCTATTTAGCTAATTTAGTAAATGAAGCTCATATTAGGTCTAAGTGGTTTGTAAAGACTATAACTCTATTTTAGACTTGAAATAAACGAAATCGAAAAGCCAAAAAAAAAACATTTCTTTCAAATTATTATACTCTTGTACAACATGAGCCAAACAATTACGATGACTTTATCACAACAAAATCTTTGTAAATACATGTTTTTATCAGAGCTCGTTCCCCTCAGCCGGGCTAATACATGGTTGCTGATTTACTCAAAACGAAGTGTTAGCTTCTAAAGAACACTAGCTAGATAATGGTATACAGTTTAAAAATTTAGTAAAAATGTTAAGAAATTGTATTCAAACATCCACGATTTATGTGAAAGATGGTCCTACGACTTGTTTAGCTCTTGAGTTAGAAAACTGAGGTAGCAAACTTTCCAGCGACGAAACACTTCATATACGCTTACATTTTCCTTAAAAAATATCTCTTACTCTTTAAAATACAGGTAATAAGAGCTAATACAAATATTTTTTTTTTATTTCTTCCATTAGTTTTCTAAAAAAAATTAAGCCACTTTTTAACATTTTAGAGATGTTCGTTAAGCCATAATCTATTCTAAATTCTTAAACAGTGAGTCAGTTTGAATTTCCCTGCAGGGTAGCTATTAAAATATGTGCAAATGCATGAAACAACTGCAAGTATCACAATTCGTGTATGTATGTAGGTAACTATCCCAGTGCATAAATATGTATGTTTTGACTGCGCCCGTATTGAATCGCTGATATGCCGACAGCAACCGTTGGAAATTTGCTCGCTTGCAGGGCGTCGAAATATTCACACTAGCTAACACACTCTAATCCTTCCAGCTCAATACTGAGCTATCCGTCCACATACTTTAAGAGATCTGCGTGGGTGAGCGTAAGATTATCGGATGTGCATGTTTTGTTATTGTCATTGTTTTCAGTTGTTTGTTGGGTTATTGGTCATTTTCAGTTCGCCTTTGCGCCATTTTTACGGTTGATTCCTTTTTATGTGCCATTTTTATACCAGCGCGCATTTTTGCCCAAGGGCAATATAATTTTACTCACCTAACGGTCGTATGTAACAGAATGCAGAAATCGAGCTAGGTGTAGGCATGCATGTAACAAAATGCTTAGAAGGATGGTAGCACTTTATTTGCCGATATTAGTTCGTTCGCCCGTACGTGCGCCCAGTAACTCGAGCAAAAATTTATATATTCAATGAAACTTAGTGCCAGGGTATACTGACATTGGAAATGGGGAAATCGGTCAGTAACCACGCCCACTTCCCACTAAAATGCTAATTTTCACAAATAAAAAAAAAACCTGATTGAAAAATTGACGGTGCCGCGCCCAATTATAGGTAATTGCGTGTATCTCGATAACAACTTAATAAGCCTCACCCGAACTTTGTGCACATATTGCACGTCATTTTCATCCGATCCCCGCTTTTTAAATGTCAAAAGTTTGAAACGTTTGTTTGATTCCAAAAATTAACAGCCAGGCCAAATAAAATTTCCTTAAAATACGCGCGGGTATATAAAGTTTTGTTCGAACTGATTGCGCCCTTCATTGTTTTCTTTGTATGTATTTCTTTTCAATTCCACATTCCTTTGTACCCGAAGTGGTTCTTTGCTATTTTTTATGTAGTTTATTTATCTTTTATTTGCTTTATTTTTTGTTGATTCTACTCTTTGCTGGCGTTTACAGTATTTTATTGTTATTATCCACCTTTTTTATAGTTCTAAATTCACCTATACCTATTTGTATTTGTTTTTCGCCTCACATTCGCAATCGGTTCAGATTTCTCACCGTCTAGTGTCGACCGGCAGCAGCTATAGGATTGGTTGGTCATTTAGTGTGAAAAAGGGATCATTGCGAAAGTCCTAAGTGTTATCATAACATACATATATACAACCACATACGCAAGTTTGCTACTTAGGTTATCGCAAAAAATGCATGATAACTTTTCATTACGTATGAATGGAATGTGGCTATTTCCAGTTGACGTATGTTATTTTTTTCTGCCGCTAATGTACGTGTGTGTGTCTGTATGTAGGTGTAAACGTTCTTGTATATGCATGTATTGTATTTTATTAGTATTGCGTACATACATATGTATGTGTTTGCTATTGTTTCACATTACTTTTTCTTCCTGTTCACAAGTCCTTCCGTTTATTTATTTTTCTTTTGTGCGCATTATTTGCTGTTGCTATCCGCATTCCGAGCTTAAGAACTTAAACCCATACATACTTGCCTAGATTTATATGGGCATATGTGTAAGTTTTCAAAAGTGTTTCACATATATCATACATATATACATACATATGTTCAGAAATATTTATATACAGGGTAAACTATTCCTTATATACAGCAGTAAACGTATGGCGCAGAAGCTTGGACGATGACAACATCCGATGAAGCGACGCTTGGAGTGTTTGAGAGAAAGATTCTGCGTAAGATTTTTGGACCTTTGCACGTTGGCAACAGCGAATATCGCAGACGATGGAACGATGAGCTGTATGAGCTTTACGACGACATAGACATAGCGCAGCGAATAAAGATCCAGCGGCTACGTTGGCTGGGTCATGTCGTCCGAATGGATACAAACGCTCCGGCTTTGAAAGTATTCGATGCGGTACCAGCTGGTGGTAGCAGAGGAAGAGGGCGGCCTCCTCTGCGTTGGAAAGATCAGGTGGAGAAGGACTTGGCTACACTTGGTGTGTCCAACTGGCGCCGGTTAGCACGAGAAAGAAACGACTGGCGCGCTTTGTTAAACTCGGCCAAAATCGCGTAAGCGGTTATAGCGCCAATTAAGAAGAGAAGAAACTATTTTCTACTGGTTAGCAATATACAGCCGATAGTTAGCTAATTTAATGTTCTTCCTGACGGTTCTGTCGTCAGATATGTAGCGAATTCTGCACCGCACTCATCTACATGGGATTCAAGTCCCATACGCCTGCAGCAGCGGGCAATTGATCAGACAGTTGACTGGATCCAGCGAATTCGAAAGTATCAGCTGATGGGCTGACATAACCGGGATCATGACAGCGGTTTGTTTAAGAAGTGACTGAGATATGATGGTGATAAACGAAAAGAATCAATCTAAAGTCATACCATTTCGTTGCCGTCTGAATAACGACTGGTTGCACGAGTGTGCGAATACGTGACAAATGAGCGGACAGAATTCGGCTGCCGATTCCCTGGGGATATGGTAGCCTAAGTTACTTGCTCAACTGCGTTTTTCACCAAAGCTGAAAGACAAATCTTTTAATATATCATTCTCGTTTAGCGACGGTATGCCTTCGAGTGCTCCAAATAGATTGCTTCCTCAACGGCCACTTTTCACCAACGCCTACTTTCCAGGGGCGGACGGCCATATCCACATCTTTTGTGAGGCAACCGTGATTGAAGCACTGAAGTTTTAGCCAAAAGAGCTTTCACATGAACTCATCAGAAAACCTATTTACTCAGACACTCTCGCTCAGCTCTTCTCTGAAAAAAGGCTTTATTCTCCTCCTTTCCCTGTAAATGCGACTGACTGAGGATTTGTTTTGCATTTGCGGAATGGGCTTCCTCTCCACAACTTTTTTCATTTCTGAATTTTTGTGATTAGCGTCGTTTACTATTCTAGAATTATGTTGAATGCTTTGTAGCGTCATTATCCGGTTTTATTTTAATGCATTTGCAATTATGAATAAGTATATATGTTACATAGTACGTTGAAAAGAATTCAGCATCACACCGTTAATCGGCTCTCAGTGAATTCTAAGGAATCCGCCAATTTGCTGGCGTCACTTGGTTTGTGTGGGATTTATGACAAAACTGAGATTGTGTTGGTGATGTAAGAAAAAATCAACAAAGTCATTACTCATGTTACTTCGTAGCTGTCTGAACAACGACTGATTGGAGGAGTGTAAGAATACGTCTGAAAGCGGAGAGAATTCTGCTGCCAAATCCTCTATGACGTGGCAGCCAAAGTTACTCTCACAATTTTATCTTCGGATAGCCAAACCTCGTAATTTATCATCCTTGTCATCCGTGTATACCTACATAAGTTACTAAAGGGGCGAGAATAATCGACCGCTAAGTTAAGTTGGACCAGGCCATTCGGCCGATCAGTGCTTTTATTTTTTTATTTGTTTGAGTGGGAAATTACAAGAGTAATACATATATTTAACGTCATCAGAGAGCTCACTGAGCACTTAAAAGTCAAAAAGGACCATCGGAAGAAAATTTGAATCAGAGACTAATAAAACACGGTCCCCGTGTCTATAGTTTTTTTTTCCTAGTTTAGTAGCATGTCTTCAAATAAAAGTTTTGCATACGGGGTTTATTTAACGTATAAAAGCAGAAATAGCCAGCATTCCGATTGATCTTGTGACACTTGCGATGAAAGTCTATAACGAAGGAGTAGAAAAAATATTTATTTTTATAAATAATAAATTTATTTTTATTAAATGGCCTTTATAAATCTGTATAAGGTGAACTGATATAATTCAAAATCAGTTAACAAAATTTTAAACTCTAACTTTATCATAACATTGGAACCCATGGCCCTTTTTTAATATGAACTTTTCTCTCTGGGAGAAGTTGAAAGCATTTAGCTGCTTTGCAAGAGATACTTTCATGCAAAGAGTAGCTAGCCTTGAAATATACTTGTCCTTGTTTAGATAAAAAATATCTTCAGTTTGGCACGGCTGGCAAAAAATTTTCATTTTTTGGGTTTTGCAACCAGAGTACTTTCATCTCTTCAAATCTTCCTTCAGCAAGAATAAAACGAATGCCCAAAACTCCATGTGAAATTTCTTCGTACTCTTTCTGTACGCCGGTGTGTCAATTTAAGTATATTTTTGTACCCAAACTCGTAATTATCGGCAATTAGTGTAAGACAGACTATTTTCGTGTGCTGGAAGATTGTCATATAACTTTGTCATCTTTGATGCTGCGAATACCCCCTGAACGCCTAAGCTTGGAACGACTCAAAGTGTTGGCACGTATTAACCAATCGACTCCACATCTACTAGTCGCTCTTAACAAGCTTTTGGTTAAGTGCAAGATGAGATATAACTTATAGAACCCATGAGATAAAAAAAATAGCAGACAATTCCGGATGAAACTATTTTAACTACATCGCGCTACAAAAACTCGGCTTTAATGTTGTCAGTATCACTCGTCAAAATACTTATAACCGCCAATAAGTAATAATCTTATACCGATTGTCATACTCCAGTTTGTATGTTGAATATTGTGCCAATACGAGTACAAATTTTGTTTTTTATATGGCATTCCGAACTTTTCCCAATATTAAGAGCTTTCTGTGGCATTTGGTTTTCTCATGAACGGCCGGGCGTAACATCTGAAGAATCGGAGCTTAGAAGCTTCTTCCTTGCATGGCCTCCCAAAAGCCGGTTATTGTTGACGCAATTATAAATATGCCTGCTCGTGATTAATTGGTTAAAATTGGACCAAGTTTGTTTAGTTATTATAATTTGCAGGTATTCTTCTTAGTCTATCTGTCAACGACCTGCTTCTGGAATAGCGAGAAAATCTCTCTTTTGCGCACGCCTTGGGGACAGCCTATTTCTACCGCTACAGATTCGTTATAGGATGCCCCCAGTCATGCCAGTTGCCAGTGCCATCAGCTTTCTCGTTTCCTTCTATGTGCCTATGGTACCCAGATGAGAGTAATGTCTGTCGTGCGCGCTAGACGATTAAGTTCTTCTTTGCATTGCCTGACATTTTTGGCAATTGGTAATAGATGACTTTAAAGCTAAGATGCCTGCTTGACTATCTGAAAACAATACATACTTCCGATAGTTGTAGTGGATGGTTTTAAATTGTCCTGCATACTTCCCTTATCGGGAAAACCCCTGCTTGAATAATTATACTCCAATTCTCCAGTCCAAAACACTTGGAAGTTTCGGAGGCTTTCGAATATACAGTGCGTAAGTGCAGTTGTATTATCTTTAATTACTCAATTCAAATCTCAAAGGCATATTTCAGAAACATTTTTTATACAGACTCGATTCCATTGATAGCTTGCGCAGTGCATAGAGAAACTTGATGGCATAAGGATCATTTTCCTGCTAGGCAGAAAATCAGCAAACATTTCTCTGCGTAACGACATGAATCGCTTTACGCTTGAGCAAAGTAGAGAAATATTGCAAACTTATTTCAAAGTCAATGCTGCGTAGCCCAAACAGTAATTCTCTTCACTAGTTTAGCCTTTTCCTACCGGATAATTTACTCCTATATGTCCTTTGCTTGTTGTTTTTGCGTATGTTAGTATTAGTGTCACACAATCCTAATGATAATTCATTCGCACTATGAACACAAGCTTATACGAGCACTCGCACATTCACAATCCAGCTTAGTTATGTTTGCTGTGTTCTTTTACGTTTCTTGGCAAATGATTGCGAAATAAAAATTTATAGCTTAGTATATTTATATTCTACACCGTTATAACAGTTCATTTAATTTGAAGTCTGTTGTATGTCGCAATGTGTTGAAACTCTGCTGTTGGAATATGGAACATGTGTGTGAGCTTAGTTGCCGACTATAAAACTGCTTATTTATGTAAGTACATATCAGTATGTATATACATAGATATATACATATATGTAAATATATGTAAGTGCACACATGTTCAGATTTTACTTGACAATCGTAATGATTTATACAAGATTAGAACATTCCTAAAAAGACTATAAAATATTTAGTATTTCATGTTGGACGATTTAATAGATATAAAATAAAAAAATTTTTGTTCAAACTGTAACACCCGATTTACACACGGAGACATCTGGAAGGGAGACACTGGAAATTCTCTTTTCATGTCTCATTCGCGGCCACACGGGCAAAATTGTTTTCGGCAACATTTTGACATTTAATGCTTTAGCATCGTCTGGTTCGGATGTATTTTCGCACGCGCTTACATGTAAAGCGGAAAACGTTCGTCAACAATTTCTTAAATATATGAATGAAAAATGCAAACTGGTTAAATAATAAATAATTTGTTGTTTTTTTATTTAAATATATTATATTTATAAATTGTTGTACTTGAATAAAAAAAATTAAATTAAAAATTCTTCATATATAAATAATTAACTTAAAATTAACTTGAGTATCTAGAAATGCGGGGAAAATTAGAATTCAACATAAACATGCCCCTAATATATTTTAAATTATACCTACTTTACTAGCAAAAATAATCGTGCATATCCCAAGCAGTGTTCGGATGTTTGTCATCTTTGTTATCTTCCGTTTGCTTGAAAACCAACACATAACTCAGAACCTTCTCCACAAAAGAAGAAAACAAATGAAGCAACTGTCAAAAATTACTTTAAGATTGGAAATACGAATAAGAAGAGCAAAGCGTGTCGCCAGTACAGGAGACAAATTCCCTTCTCTCTTCCGCGGCCGTCCTTCACCCCCGAACAAAATGTTTCCCTTCCAGATGTCTCCTCGTGTAAATGGGCACTAACTAAATAATAGCTACATATAGTACATATGTACAATATGATTTTTTGTTTTTTATTTTGTTAAATGCATTAAATGTTCCTTACAACACAAATGGTTTGCCTTGGAATCTTACAGAAGATTAATACACTATAGAGACGGCGGGAATCAAGATTTTATATATGTATATATATATAATTGGTGCGTACACCCTTTTTGGGTGTTTGGCGGAGCTCCTCCTCCTATTTGTGGCGTGCAGAATCGGGATTACCGGTGCAGTTAATTCCGGTTAAAATTATGGAGTGACAAATGGTTATTACGCGGATTAGTGAACAGCTGATTTGCTTATTGGATAATTTTCTGAGTAAAAGATGCATCGTAGACGACAAATGCAGGTATCCGCTGCCCTGATACTAAAAAAAATATTTCCTTCAAAAAAATCTTAAATTGCAATTTCTCAAACTGATCCGAAATATCAAAACAATTAATGCAAATAATTTGCGCGTGCTCCACATTTGGTTATGAGCTCCTGCTCGTTCTTCTCTTCCCGTCCTAGCTTGAACGTTTCTTTCTACTTGCTATCCGAAATTGGAAAAACGCATTTTTAAACTTAAAAATAAAACGAAAATGCTATAAAATACTTATACCTGTCTTTCTTGTTCTTGTCTATAAAAGTTTGATTACTTTTCATTCACAATAGATATTAACTGTCACTTTTCGGCAATGTTGCCATCGAAACTTCCCTAATCCGTTTAAATTATGAGTCCGGTCTGTCCAGACTATAAGCAATTTCAAATGTTTAGATGAGCTCACGAAAGACCTTTAAAAATTAAGTCTGCAATTAGCGTTGCCAGATGGGCGACGGTATTTCATTGCGTCATTTTTGCGATTTTTTGCTTCGGTAGCGATTAGATGGTTTTTATAAATTTAGGTGCTTACTCGTGTACATTTTCATTTGAATTTACCGGATGATAAATACATAGTGATAAGCATGACTTGGGTGTATGATTATTTTTTTTTTTAATTTATTATGTCTTTCGAATTTGAATTTTTTTTTGTATTTTTTCCTGATATTGTTCTTTTTATGTTGCTTTGCTATACCATGGAATAAGCTGTTAAGAAGAGAATACTACTTATTACTTTAAGCGCCTTAATAACTGTATTCAATGCTATATCAATATTTAAGTGTTTTCCTATGTAATTTGTGTAGCTTTGGAGCGGTTCAACTTAAGCACTTGATTTAGAATGGAAGTCCTCAAAATAAAGAGTGTTTCGATTGCATTTATTCTGTAGGAAGCTGAACTATTTTTTGTGTAGACAAGATGGTTATTTTAGATTCGAAATTTCATTTACTTCTGCTATAAATAAGAGACGGATAAATCGTCCCCTTAGTATAACAATAGCCTATGTGCTCATAGGCTATTATTTTTTTATTGAATTTTTGGATTCTCCATCGTCGATTTTATATGTGGTCAAAATTTTGTCAAACGTCAGTCAAAAAATAATAAATATTTACAGACATAACGAGATTTGAGTGAGAGCTACTTTCGACAAAAAGTTTGAAACTCATTTTCTCATAACATCAAAAAATTTATAGGCTATTTTAATACTAAGGGGACGAAATATTTTTTTAAGTATTCCTTGTATTAGAAAGCACAATTACGCTGTCATTGATAATAAGATGCGAAACTCTTTCATTTTGAGAGATAGAGCGCCCATGAGTTCGTTTCAAAACTCGCCAGCATTCACTCATTATGGAGTTTTGAACAGATGATAGGCGAAATTGCAGGCTGATAGAGAAAACGCGCCAAAAATAACTAAAGAAAGAGTTCGTCTTTGCTTAATGGAGAAAATACGCCTTTGAAATGTTTATAATTACTTGTCTTAAAATTAATTTAATTGAAACATACTTACTTACTTAGGTGGCCATAACAACCCGTTACTGAGTTACGGCCGACCTCACTACCTCTCTCCAGGCGCCTCTGCTCCGCGCGCGCCTTCTCCAATTCTGTACACCAAGCGAGCATAGGGTTTCCTCCACCTGGTCTTTCCACCGGAGCAATGGTCTTCCTCTGCGTCGGCTCCCTTGGACTTCGCCCTCGAACACCTTCTTTGCTGGAGCTTCTTCATCCATACGTACGACATGCCCTAGCCAACGCAGGCGTTGGATGGCGATGCGTTGAACTACGTCAATGTCGGCGCAGAGCCCATACAGCTCGTGGTTCATTCTTGAACGGTAGTCTTCGCCACCGCGCACAGAACCGAAGAACTTTTCTCTCGAACACCCCAAGAGCGGCTGCATCGCTTTGTGACACTACCCATGCCTCTGCGCCATAAATCAACACGGGTATGATGAGCGTCTTGTAAAGTGTCAATTTGGTCATGCGAGAGAGGGCTCGACTACTCAATTGCTTACTTAGCCCATAGTAACACCTATTAGCAAGAGTGATTATCCGTTTGATCTCCAGGCTGATATCGTTGTTGCTGTTAACGGCGGTGCCAAGAGAAATAAATTCTGGCACAACTTCGAAGGTATAGTTGTCCGCAATGAGGTGCGTTCCTACACGCCGTGTGTTCCGCGTTGTAGACAGTATCTACTTCGTTTTACCCTCGTTCACCGCCAGACCCACTCGTGATGATTCCTTCTCGATAGCAGAAAACGCAGCGGTGACATCTCGCTTACAGGAGCTGGACACATTTGTAGAAAATGATGCCATTACGATGAACACCTGCTTTTCGGAGCACCCCTTCCATCACGAAGTTGAAGAGGTTGCATGACACGGGATCGCCTTGTCTGAAACTTCTAACGGTATTGAATGGCTCGGAGAGGTTATTTCCTACCTTGACGGAGCTGGTTGTGTTGCTCAACGTCATTCTGCAAAGCCGTATGAGCTTCGCTGGTATACCGAACTCAGACATGGTGGCATACAGGCAATCCCTTATCGGGCTATCGAACGCAGCTTTATAGTCGACAAAGAGATGATGGGTGTCGACTTGCTTTTCATGGGTCTTTTCCAGGATTTGGCGTAATGTGAAAATCTGGTCGATGGTGGACTTACCACTTCTGAAGCCGATCAGTGTGTTGGCAAACGGCTTAAGTCTTCCACATAGGACGCTAGACAGGACCTTGTAAGCCATGGTTAGAAGACTGATGCCCCGGTAGTTGGTGCAGATCGTCGGGTCACCCTTCTTCAGTACAGGACAAAGAACACTGAGATTCCAATCGTCGGGCATGCTTTCTGCTAGCCATATTTTGCAGATGAGCTGATGCATGCTCCCTATCAGCAAATTGCCGCCAGTCTTGAACAATTCAGCGGGCAAGCCGTCACCGCCAGCCGCTCTGTTATTCTTGAGCCTCTGAATGGCAACTCTGGCTTCGTCATGACTAGGTGGTGGAACGTCCAAACTATCGTCGATTGGCGGAATCGGGTCATCTTCTACTGGGTCGGAATTGTGTGCGTCATCGCCAGTAAGTAAATTGCAGAAGTGTTCCCTCCATATGCCCAGTGTGGACTGTGTATCCATAACCAGATTTCCGTTTTTATCTCTGCAGGCTGATGCTCCGGTCTTGAAACCTTGTGTCAGACGCTTGACTTGTTGATAGAATTTTCGAGCATCATTCCTGCCCCTGTACTCCTCTAGCAGCTCACGCTCACGCTTCTCCTGTTCTCGTTTCTTGCGTCTGAAGAGGCGCCTCTCTTCCGATCTCATTTCCCTGTAGTTATCTCGCACGGCCCGCGTTGCAGCTGACTGCAGAGTTGTTTTGTAAGCTGCGTTCTTCGCTGCAGTAGCTTCGCGACACTCTTCGTCGTACCATTGGTTTCGTTTAGGTGGGCGTTGGAACCCAATGGTTTTTTCAGCGGCAGCTCGCATAGAGCGGGATATATGTGCCCAAAGTCCGCCTGCGTCTGCAGGTAGAGAATCGTGGAGGAGCAACTCCGAGAGGTGAGCGGAATAAGTTTCGGCAGTCCGTTGTTATAGCAGCTTAGCGACGTCTAGCTTTCGTTGCGTAGTGGGGCGCACGTTCTTCGCATTGCATAACCGCATGCGTATCTTGGCTGCGACAAGATAGTGGTCAGAGTCGATGTTCACTCCACGGAACGTTCGCACATCCTGCACACATGAAGCATGCCTTCCGTCGATCACAACATGATCAATTTGGTTGCGCGTTCTTTGATCAGGGGACAGCCAGGTGGCCTTATGGATGTTGATGTGTTGGAATCTGGTGCTACTAACTAGCATGTTTCGCGCCGCAGCGAAGTCGATCAGCCTTAGACCATTGTTCGATGAGGTCTCGTGGAGGCTGAACTGACCGACAGTGGGATCGAAGACAGATTCTCGCCCAACCTTTGCGTTGAAGTCCCCGAGTATGATCTTCACGTCGTGGGCTGGGCAGCGGTCATATACTTGCTCGAGTCTCACATAGAAATTGTCTTTGATGGCATCGTCCTTTTCCTCCATTGGGGCGTGCGCGCAAATCAGGCTTATGTTGAAGAACCGTGCCTTGATACGGATTGTGGCTAGCCTATCGCTCATAGGTGTGAATCTAGAGACGTGGGACCGAAGCCTCCCGCTTACAACAAATTCGCATCCTAATTCGCGCCGCTCCGCATGGCAGCTAGGCAGTAGATATCGCAGCCCGCTTGCTTAGAGCAGCCTTGTCCTGTCCATTTTATCTCCTGGATGGCGGTGATATCAGCCTTAATTTTTTCGAGGGCTTCCGCCAACTGGATAGAGGCACCTTCCCTATTTAGGGTTCGGACATTCCAGGTGCATATCCGTAAATCGTAGTCCGGTTTTCGTTTGCGATGGTCGACAACGTTGAGGGGTTCATTATCCGAGACTATTGCGGTCTGCACTGGTTGTTTTTTGTTTTCCGTGGCGGGTCCCAAACCCAGCGCACAACCCAGATTTAATGTCCTGGGGGGGACATTCGTCTCACACATTCGTTCACTGCCCGGCGGGTGCTCAGCAGCTATCCAGGATGGCCAAGGAAAAGACAGGATCAAATCCAGGGGGCTGTGTGTCGACTTGGATAAAGCAAGTGACAAGGAAAGATCCCTGGAGTTTGCCATGTTAAACCCAGTCAAGGCCGTTGCCTTGTATTGCTAAATCCCATCCCATGAAACATAAGAATTTAATTTAAGGGAGTTTGTAGAATTTCCCAAAGCTTTTTATATCCTTTTCGGCTTCTACTTTGAATTCGTCTTGTACACATATCAGAATACATTTTACGTACATGTAATTTTATTGTAAACTGTGTGTTGGTTTATGTCTTTAAATTTGTATATACATATGTAAGTATTTTCTGGTAAAAAAACGTAGGTAAGGGAATTGAACTTAATTTTGTTTAGATAATAAAAACTTAAAGGTTATCTGTTTTAGCTTTATTCTTATATTACAAAATTGCAATATTTCATGTGCTTATTTATACATTTTCGAGTTCATTACTTTATTATTATTATAAAGCATTTGTCATTAGTCATTTACTACGGCAGCAATATTCTGAACATAACGTCAAATGTTTGGTCTACCAGTTCTTTTTCTATCCTCGACAGAATTGGGTTCTTGAAATTTTTTCACCAGCGCTAGAATTATCGACTCATTCAGATGATTATTTCTACCAAAAAACTCACGAGTTTTGCGATATTTTGTTCTTAAGGATCGACTAATTACATAATAAGTTTCAAAAACTTCAACGCGTTGCTCTATTGTGTGAAATTGAGCGTGAGTATTTTGACACTTTCAAAAGGCGCGATACATTTTTGGTGTATCATAAACATTTGCGCGTATCACTTTCCCTCCGTTTTTCGAAATTTTAATATAATTTTGTTAATAAATATTTAATAGGACTATGAATAAGTTCGTGCGGGGTTTTTTCGAAATTTGAAACTTTATTGACGTAAAATGGTTACAAATTTAATATTCAAAATATTGTCCATCGCTTACTACTACTTTTTCCCATCTTTCTGGCAATTCACGGATTCCCTTTGTGAAAAATTCGGTCGGTTTTGCCGCAATCCACGAATCGATCCATTTTTTGACTTCATCGTAATTACGGAAGTGCTGGTCAGCCAGGCCATGTTGCATCGATCGGAAGAGATAGTAATCGGATGGCGCAAGGTCTGGACTATACGGCGGGTGGGGTAGGACATCCCATTTGAGCGTTTCTAAGTATGTTTTGACCACTTGTGCAACATGTGGCCGAGCATTGTCATGTTGCAAAATAACTTTGTCGTGTCTATCGGCGTATTGCGGCCGTTTTTCTCGCAGTGCTCGGCTCAAACGCATCAATTGTCGTCGGTAGACATCCCCCGTAATCGTTTCATTCGGTTTCAGTAGCTCATAATACACAACACCCAGCTGGTCCCACCAGATACACAGCATAACCTTCAGGCCATGAATATTCTGCGCCGACGTCGATGTTGAAGCATGGCCAGGGTATCCATACGTTGCCCGACGTTTTGGATTGTCGTAATGGACCCACTTTTCATCGCCAGTCACAATTCGATGCAAAAAACCCTTTCTTTTGTGCCGTTGAAGCAGTTGTTCGCATGCCATAAAACGGCGTTCAACGTCTCTTGGCTTCAATTCATACGGCACCCAATGGCCTACCTTTCGGATCATTCCCATGGCTTTTAAACGTTTGGAAATGGTTGATTGATCAACTCCCAAAGTTTTTGCAACCTCTTCTTGCGTTTGAGCCGGATCTTGATCGAGCAATTCCTCCAATTCGGTATCCATGAACTTTGGCGGCGCACCCTCGCGTTCTTCGTCTTCCAAGCCAAAATCACCACTTTTAAAGCGTGCAAACCACTTCTGGCACGTTCGCTCAGATAGAGCATGCTCACCATAAACTTCCACCAAGATACGATGACTTTCGGCTGCTTTTTTCTTCATATTAAAATAATGAAGAAGAATTCCCCGCAAAAACACATTATTTGGCACGAAATTCGACATTTTCAAGTGTGGTAAAAATATTGTTGTTTACGCTTCAAATAAAAAACTTATACTGACGTTTGTGCCTTACGACAGTAGCTCTCCAATGAATGTTTGGAAATGTGGATCGATGGAATAATAATCAAGTTACGCCATCTGTTGTAAAACCGCACGAACTTATAAATAGACCTATTATTTTATTAATAATACTATTTAAGCTTTTCTCGAACTCTTCCAAAAACAGCCACTGTGATCATTTTGGTGCGTAAAACAGTATTTTTGGTTAGACAGAATGACAACCCCTAATTAGTATGCATTGAAATTATTGCAAATATATCGAAATATCGAAATCAATAATTGTGCATTCCAAAAGACAATAAACCACAAATTGTAGTATATTTCATTGCAATTGAATAAAATTAATACGCTTACGTGGGAGCTTAATTGTTTGGGAGTGGCGTATGTATGTACTGGTAAATAAATTTACATAAAACTATTAGAAATGTAAATGCGAAATTTTAATTGATACTTGTATGTAAAGTACCAACGAAACAATGCCGGAAACACCCACACACAAGTGCAGGCACGTTTTAAATTAAATGCATACGCATGGGTACTGTACTCCTATATGCCGTATGCTTAGTTTCGTAAACGATTTAAGTGAGCTTACATAAATGAATATACAGGGTGTTGGAGAGAGCGCGTAAAATATTTAAGGAGATAGTACTCGTGGTATGGACGGAAAGTAGCAAAAAAGTCCACGGGCGGTTTGCGGTACATGACATTTTTCTTTAGAAAATTTGGATGAGCAGATGCTGCGCTTTCCTAAACTTTCTCCGGAATGCAGTGGTTAATATATTGGATTACAGCCCTTTGGTCCAAAGGCAGCATATATGGTTCTGGCTGCAGCTAATTTTTCGATTGCTTTTAGAGAGTCTTTACAACAAACTTTTCCACGTAGATGGGTGGGAAGAGTCGAACCTGAATTAGACCTTGATTTAAACACTCTTGGTTTCCTGTTTTGGTATATTTGAAAACTTTAGGATATGCTAAGCCTCTCAGAGCTGCAAGTACGCATTAATCTTGCTTAAAAATGAAAGGAGGCCTTTTTGTAACTTTTTTTTTGGTTTAAGGTATTGAACTAAATTGTTTCAAAAAAGAAAAATTGCCATACCTTCAAAACCGTTAGTTTCTGATCACATGTTCACTAAGAGTTTTTTTTTTTCTTTATCTCATACTGCTACCTACATTCTGTTTTAACGCCCTGTATCTACAATACATATGTGTGTGATTGTGTGTGCTTAGCTTCAAAGGCTGCCACAAAATTCGACAGCCCAAATGCAAGGTAACTTCATTCCCCGAACATTCCATTTAGTCGTGTTGCAAAGCCATTGCTAAACATAACGTCAATCGTAACAACCACTTGAATAACCACTACAAGAACTCTTACCATCAGCTCTGCCATAACTGGACTTTGTGTGCAACGAAGTGGGTTTAACACAACTTGGCAGCTGATATGAAATGAAACACAATTTAAGTTTTCGTAACTGTTTGTAAATGCATAAAATAAACCAGCTTTGGCCAGAAATTGTGAACAACTTTATTGTTTTCGCATTCGTATGCATATGTAAGCAATAGCACACATACGCACTCACACAAAAACTATAATATAATAGTACCCTGTTGGCAAAGCCTGAACTATTAGTGAAACTAAATACTAGTTTCGAACTAATGAGATAATCGTCCCTTTGGCATATGTGCAAACAGATGTAAGTTCATTTAATTAAACAAATTTTGATTGAAAAAGATTTATAAATTTATTAGCCTACTTGTGCAGAAGTTAAGAGCTCGATGAGTTTTAGGTTTTCTGACGGCAGATAGCTTTTAGAACTGTGGGTATTCTTATACTATATAAAGAGGGTCATCTGTAAATTTAAAGTTTTGGTTTTTGACTATTAGAATTTTTTGCATTCATTACTTTTAAATAATTGGAACTTTCAAATAACAGGAACTTTCAATTCATTCCATAAAGTATTTTTAGTAAACAAGATTTAAGTCCCTCTCATTTATTTTATTACTACTCCGCCTGCGCCTAAAAGTATTTTGTAAAAATTACAATGCTCATTTTAGATCCCATGCACAAGTTCGAATCTGGGCGCATCTAACATTAAATTATAGAAAAACTTTTTTGTAATAAACCCTTCAAGAGCAATGACAAAACCTCCGAATGTTTTGCTGCCATGAAAAAGATCTTCATAAAAAACCGTTTGTCCTCTGGAGTCGGCTGAAAACTGTGCAAGACTAGAATAAACACAAGAAATGCTGTATAGTTTTCTCGCAATCGTTCAAACAATAGCTATGTCCAGTTCTATTATAGGGAAAGAGCATCCAGGTTCCACTGCTACATATGTCATTCCTGTTTACCACTTTTAACCAAATCGTGTGCTCTCCCATTCCCGACAATACTCCTAAAACCGGAAATCATTGAGCTAATTTCATTTACAATATAATTGACTGCCGATATAAAGTCCTGCAATGCTTCTACTCCTACTCCCATTTCCTTTGCTCTTAAATTGCGCGTCCAGTATCCCAACCACAACACGAAATTTCTTAGAACAAGGACCTCATAATAGGTAAAGAACAAAATTAATCACTTCTGAATGACTTTTTACTAAATGGGAAAAAAAATGTTTTGAGTAACGGAAAAATTTATTTTGGCTACCAATTAATCATTTATGAAGTACTTTTTACTAAATGAAGATAAAAGGTGGTGCAAAATTAATCATTTTTGAATGACTTACTAAATGAAAAAAAATATTTTGAGTAACGGAAATATTTATCTTGACCTCGAATAAATCATTTACAAATGAATTTTTACTAAATGAAGATGGTATATGGTGCAAAATTAATCATTTCTGAATGGCTTTTTACTAAATGAAAAAAAATGTTCTGAGTAATAGAAATACTTATTTTGACTTCCAAGCGCTTCGTTGCTTATCTGTTTGTATTACACTGGAGCTGTCTTGACCTACGCTGACGTCACAAAATGTATAAATCCTCCGATAAGATGATTCATTTTGCACTGCCTTACATATTGAAACCTTGAGTTTCGAGCGGTAATATCAAAATCCGTATAAAGAAAGCTGTGACATTTGGACAAAACTGCGAATTTTTAATTCCAATGCAAAGTCGACTTTACTTTATGGTTGAGAAACGTGGAATGCGGCACCAGCTGACACAAGCACATTACAAGTTTTTGTAAAGAGATGCCTTGGAAAAATTCTCAAAATATTCTGGCCAAATATTATCTCGAATGCTGACGTATTTTCCAAAACATAGCAGAATCCAATACGATTAGTGATCCGAAAGAGAAAATGGGGCTGGATTGGTTATGTTCTAGGCAGAGGAATTGATGACTTAACAATGAAGGAAGCCCCAGATGTGGAAGACCAGCGAATACCTGAAGACGCCTGCTGGAGTCGAAAACACGCGCTGGAATGACGTTAAGAGATTGGCGCAAACAGACCCGAATGGAAGAAATTAGTTGTCGATTTTTCGCACTGGAACTCTAGGAATTTATGATGATAACAATTGAAACCTGATGTTGACGACGATTGAAATCTAAAACAATTATCATTTAGACTGAGGCCATTTTTCCTCTCAATATATTATGAACGAGCGCCCCACGGTGCGCTACTTCTTTATTCATGTGAATGTAGATGAATATTAGTCACCAAGTGTTGCCACGAGGTGCCTTTGTTGGGCAAGATCTTATTGCAATGATCATGGCGATCATACTGCATGTAATTGATATATAAGTACGTCTGCTGCTCTTTAGGTGCCTTATTCACAAATTTACATAAAAATATGGAATGTATTGGCCAGATATTTTTTCTTTAAAAAAATTTAGCTATTATATTTATATTCGTACCTCCTGTGATGACTCTATATTAAATATTCACTTTTCATTATATGTCCATTTCAAGGGAAAATAGAACATTTTTAAGTAGACTGCGTTCCCTACTATTTCCTAACAGTACTCTTTCATAGTTAGCGATGGAAATGAGGAGGACATCAAATTGACTTTTACTATAAACATTGCGCAGATACTCAGAAATCGACCAGCAACTATTTTTTAAGTGCCCAATCCTCAGAATTGGACACAAGGTGCAGCGGATCAGTTTGATAGCAACAGAAATAGTGGAAATTGCAGCTGATAAAGTTCAGTAGGAACTAAATTTAATTATTTCCTTGCCAACTTTGTTATTTTGCGTGTTAAAAAATGATAATTCCACAAACATCTCAAAACAAAAAACAAAAAAGGAAATTATAATTCGTGTTGCCATAATGCAACTCTGCCATGACGCTACGGAACTAATATATCACGCTTTCAAGTGTTACAAAATGTTCAGAGCAACAGTGGCCTTGTCTCGTTCATAGAACGAATGATAATCTGGCGGACGATAAGCGCAGAATTGGGCGAAACATGAATTAATCCATTTCTGTGAAATCTGACCCTCAATATTCTTCTTCAGGAACTTGAAAGAATGGGAGGTAAGATGATATTGTAATAGTAAGCTCGGGTAAACACCTTCCAAACTGTGTGATCTTCAACAAAAATCTCTCAACAGGGTTTCACTTTGGTGCAAAAGTCGAGGACTAGAAGTAAATCCAGAAAACACGGAACTGATATTTTTCAGCAGGGAACATAAAACATCTGCTCTTAAACAATTATTCCTAGGGGGAAAACCTCTTAGAGTAACAGAAAGAGCTAAATATCTCGGTCTGTACTGGATAGGAAGCTAAATTGAGGGCTGACAGTCGCAAATAAGGTACGTGAAGTTACGACGGAAGGCTAATTGGGGGTTGAACCCAGACTGATGCACTGGCCAATTCTATACTATGGTATTGCAACATGGTGCACTGTTCTTGGGGCAAGGACATTAAAAGAGTTAGCAAGGTGAAAAACTTGCATCTGTTCTCATGTGCAAGGTCAATCACTCCACCGAAAGTACTGTATGCGACATTAAACTTCCTTCCGATAGAGCTGCAGGCAAGATAAATTGCGTGCAGTGCGGCAATAAGGCTGAGCACTTTGAGTAAGTGGTCAAACACAAATTCTGGATGGCATGGTGGAGCTTCCCGGACAGGTGGACTATGCAGTCCTTTTCCGAGGGAAGAGTGTGAACGGGACGAGGAAAGACAGAACGAGTCTATCCATGTATACACAGATGGCTCAAAGCTCGAGGGCAGGGTGTTCGGAGGTGCTGTATATTCCGAGCATCAGGGGATCTCCTTCAGTTTTCGGCTTCCCGACTACTGTAGTGTCTTTCAGGCTGAACTGATAGCAACACGGCTTTCATCGTGTCACTGATACAGTGTAATGCGATGCCTAGAAATGATATCTACATTTTCACTGATAGCCAAGTGGCGATAAATCCCTCATAAATCAGTTGACAGCTTCCAAGGAAGTCATGAAATGCCACACATCTCTTAACGAGATGGCTGAATAATTTTATCTAAAGGTAACATGGATTCCTGGACATTCCGAGATTGAGGGTAACTGCAGAGCAGATGAACTAGCAAAAATCGGCAACAAATTGACCGAAGAGTACATAGACAATGATAGTAGGCGTAACCTTGCAAACATGTAAACTGCTTATCTTTGAGGAAATTGTAAGGGTAGCGAATAAAAGATGGCGTAATGAAGCCACTTGTAGAATCGTACGACAGAGGTGACCGACTCTTAATGCTAAACGCACGGAACTTGTGCTAAAACGAGATACGCACGTCTTAGCATACTGCCTAATCGGCAGCCACGCCCAAAAGAAGGGTGTGCAAACACATAACATCTGCAGAAATTGTCTGGAGGAAAAGACGGTCCCGCAACTTTTGTGTCATTGTCCTGCTCTATCTAGACGTAGACTCATCATATTAGGTAGACAATTCGTTAGTGAATTGGAAGGTCTTCATTCTGTCGAAATCATGGATCTTCAAACATTTTTCTAAAGAGTACACTGGTTTTGGGAGAGAAAGGGACAGGTTCCCCATGAGGCATCACACTGGGCTAATAGCCCGAGTGTGTCCCATAGTGGACAACCACTTCAGCCTAAACTAACCTAACAACGCCACAGAATTTTGAAATTTAAAAAATTTCAAAAAATTGTATGCTAATTTTCATTTTCTAATTCAGAATCTTTACAGAACTTCTAGAAATGTAATTTTGCTGCTCATTCAATTTTAATGTAATTTGATACTGTTTTTTTTTTTGTTTTAGCATACGATGTAGCAAATGCATAAAAATGTTCGAGCAGAAAAGTGAAAAACAAACTTTTAATTACGTAAAGAGAATTGCAGACTAAACACGTCCGGTTATATGAGTGTATATGAGAGTATGTGTGTGTTCAGTTTGATACACTTAATTTATAAGCCATGGCATCCATTAATTATTTAAGTAAATAATTGCGTAAAAGTCTCTAACTTTCAGCAACAACGAACTTAATTGAAAAATTGTGATCACAGCCATAAAACACAGACTTTGTCGTTTTCGTTTCGCATGACAAAATAATCCAACTGCACATCGATGGCAAAGTATGAATTCTCTTCCATATATACATACATATGTACAACAGATGCAGAAATAAGGATTATTAAAAATTATGCAGACGCAAATTGCCAACGCTTGCATTTTTTTTTGTATTGCATACCACCATCCAAGAAGTTTCCGGAGTATATTCAGCAAGTTCAAAATACACGTTTATTCCTCAAAAATGATATTATCGCCTTCAAAGTATTGCCCATCGAATGCAATGCACTTATGCCAGCGTTTGATCCAGCTCTCGAAACATTTCTGGAGCTATATTTTCGGTATAGCCATCTGAACCGTTTTCCATTACTTCTCCTCGGCTGTTAATGCGCGTTCCCCGTAGTAGTTTTTTAGCTCGATCAAACAGAAAAAAATCGCTGGGGGCCATATCAGGTGAATTCGATAGCTGTTGAATGGTATTCGTTTCGTTCTTCGTCAAAAATTCAAAGAAAATCATGGCACATAAACGCACCGTAACGCCCAAATAATACTCCTATTAAGTACTCAAGACGACGTAACTTTAGCAAGTCCCAAGCAATGGCGTTAAATGATGATTTTTCACAGATAACAAAAAAAAAAAACTCAACTCAGTTGACTTAGAACATCACTTGGCAGTTGTTCAGTGAGCTTTATGGTATGCTAAATGAACTCGAGGCATTCTTTCGCACTCGAAAAGAAGAGGGAAATGTTCAAGTAAAGGAGATATAGTTTTCTGTCAGCATTCGAAACGATTATATTAATGATAAGTTCTCATTTTCGCAGGTTCAGAAGCAGTCATCATTCGTTACTGCTAACCATTGGATACAAGATTTGAAAAATGCCCAATTTTATAACGTACTTTCACATTTCAGAAATATAATAACCGAAACCGCAACAATGCTTGCGAACAAAAAGTTACACAAACTTTTCGAGCGTAAAAGCGAGATCAATATTTTCTAATGTAAAATGGAGGTAAAAAATATTCGAGCAGAAATTAATATTTAACTTTCCGTCAGACAAATGTTTCGATTGCCACATGCGATACGCATACCCCCTAATGCAGGTGTAATTAATAAAGGAGGCA
Organism: Anastrepha ludens; assembly: GCF_028408465.1. Lineage (NCBI taxonomy): Eukaryota > Metazoa > Arthropoda > Insecta > Diptera > Tephritidae > Anastrepha > Anastrepha ludens. Next base: position 44,319,296 of record NC_071500.1, on the reverse strand, counting down.
AAAAACAAAAAAAAAAAACAAAGCGAATGGCTCAAAACTAATTTCGTGTTTGAATTGTACACTGCTTCTTAATGTGGAAAAATACCGTTCAATGCCGCCGCGAAGCAATGGCTTGAAAATTGTTATGGGGGCTTACCTCCATAATAAAACAACAATAAAACAATGGCTTCACGTGACGTCCTCGTAGAGACACCGATGATGCACAACGCAGTGGACGTCCAAATGAGGCGGTAACACCAGGAAACATCAAAAAAATCCGCAAAATCCTCTTGAATCAAAAAAATCTTGAATCGATCGAAAAGTGAAGATATATAAGTTAGCCAACAAAGAAGTCAACACGTTATTCTATGAGTATTTGACTATGAGCTTATGACTGTTGACAAACAACAACTTCAAATTGCTACCACATCCACCGTTTTCACCAAATTTGGCTCTCAGCGACAACTGGCTTTTCGCAGTCCTAAAAACACTCTCGCCGGTAAGAAAGTTCGCTCGAGTGAAACTGAGGCCGATTTTGAGAGAAATAATAAATGGTTCTAACTAATATACAAAAGTGGTATTGAAATGATAGAGCTATAGGCTTTAAAAATAAGTTGTAATCAGTTGTAAGTACGCCTAAGTTTTAAAAATGAAATCCGCAACTCAATAATTTAAACTACTTCTAACTATGTGTGTATATGTAAGTTAGCAAGGTATATGTATGTATGTAAATATGTACATACACAGATAGTGCTTGTTAAACATATGTTGCACATACCATATGTACTTACATGTGCTCACTAATAAACCCATGCATATGCATGCCCACACACAACCAACTCCTACAAAAGTCGTTAAATTTTAAAAGTTGACAAAGTGCCAATGGCTTAGTGTTACACAAATCCAACAAAAAACAAACAAAAAAAACACATCACATGTATTACAACGGCAACCACAACTTTCTCTGCTTTGCATACCTACTACAACAATATGGTATTTACTCAGCTGTTTATGTAGGCTTATGTATGCGTGTTTATTCCTGTCCTAGTTTTAGTTCGAGTATCCCCCCAGTTGGAAATGATCATTTATAGAATGTGTCAGAGTTAGGTACTATACACGACAGGATGCAAATTTTTCTCACGTTAATTCTCTTGGAAAGTCTGTATTAATTTATAGATACCAGGCTAAAACAGCAAATTACATTTAAATGGATATTACAAAGATTGAAAGAATAATGAGATGGCGCCTATCGGGGTATCGTTACTTTGCTCTCAGCAAATTTGACAATGGGTGACGTCGTAGTAGTACCAGTATGGCCGGATTACCATTTCCGTAACTTGATTTTGCATTTTTTTGTTGTTAAGTCTCGGAGTTTTATTTCTTTCTTCATAAAATTTGTCCAGCCTGTTCAATTAATTTTGTAAAATATCCATTTTTTTGTAATATATTAGTTCAATAATTCACTCAGTTTTATTTAGCTTTACTTTTTTCACATCTGGTCGCATTGCCCGCCATTACGGTTATTGTTGGTATTCTTCTCCTTTCAGCGGTAAAATCTCTCCCTCGTTACTGCAGTGTTGCCTAGCTTTGGATATAAAAACGCACTAAAATGTCCATTTAAAGAAAGTACAATACCCACTTTTATATTGAATTACTTAAATAACTTCGTATGCGTGACAAATCATCTATAAAATGTGCGTTTTTTTAAATAAATGTGTTATGGATATGTACAATTTAATTTATGAGTTTTTTGTTAAGGAAAACTCTTCTGTTAAGAGAACGATTTTTTTGCAGCGTTTGAGGTTATGTAACAAGATGTGGTAATCTTTTTGTATGGTTATGGTTTCTTCAGTATTTTTTGGTATTTTCTTTTTTTTACTATGAATACACCTAGATATATCGCACTAAGGATTGAGTACCGGAAGAAACGCTAACACCTCTATGGTTTTAATTCGCATTTAGTAAATTCAAACGGTTTTTAATGTGTCTAAACAGATTGTCAATGTTAGGAAGAGTTGAGAGAAAAAGATTTTATATTCGAACATAACCTTACAATGAGCAAAAAATTATATCTTCTATTTTAAAATTTCAAACTTTATAACAACCAACAGATTTGCTTTAGCCTTAAAATCTTCTCAGAATGACCTTTTTTAACATTCTTTTGTTCAATAATACAGTTTTCTTTCACTTACAGTTTAGCTGGCTTTAAATTAGAAAAAGCAAATATATTTTCGCATTTTGGTTATAAAAAAGCACTGAACTTATTGGGAAGAGCAAATTACCTTCTCTACTCACTCGTAATCTCATTGGTGATTCCCCTCGCTCTCTTTTATCTCTTCTATCTCTTCCTCTCTCCCTTCCTCTTTCTCTCTCATTCTCTCCCTCTCTAGTCTTATACCCTCTCTTGATTAAGTGGACTTATTTATTCCAGAATGTCTCCTCTCGTATGCTTATAAATTAAAAAATTAATCCGATGTCAAGTTTTCACAAATGCATTATTTTTATTCAAAAAGTAGTCTAAGCTTACTTTTATTATGACATTAATACATTTGTACATAGGAAAAAAAGGTAAATAGTACTTTATAAATTTATTGCAGTATAACTCTCTGGTTAAAATATAGTGGACTCAGAATCAACCCAACACTTTTTTCACACGGTATTTTTTACATGATTTTCAAATAAGACGATTCACTAATACATTTTTTTACACAAGATTTTCGTTCATGCACGAATCGCGAAACAAAAAAATGGTTTTCTAAATAAAAATTAATTCCTAAAAGAATGCCTTATTAAGTAGAAATGTAAAGATACATACATAAATATGCTCCTTCCGAAACGATGCAATAAATACTTTTTAGAACGAACCAAGTCGACAATGCATTAAAAATTCCACATAATAGGTGGAGCAAAATTAATCATCCAATTTAGTTTTTGAATCATTTTTTTAGTGAATAAAAAATTGTTTTGAGTGATGGAAGTTTGTATTTCGACCTTTACGCGCTGCGTTGCTGGCAAATATAGCGAGTATAAGTGTCAAATATAACTGCCGAATGACGTCATATGCAAAAATTATTAGTTTTCTGATAGAGTGATTAATTTTGCGCCACCTAGTACGAAAGCAAAAAATGGCTAATAACCGGATTTGTTACAACGAAAAAACTAAATGAAGCCCGTTAGATGGGCTGGACATATCTACTGATAATAATATTTTTGGTCCAGTCCGTAATAAGCGTGCACTTCTGTTGTCAAGCTTTGTACTCATGGATTGAATTTTCACTGTGTACAAATTTTAATTTTTTTTTTGTAAAAGAAATGAATTGTTTCTGTTTTATGAATACTTACGTAATATGATTTCATTATTTGTTCTTTTGCGGTATTTTTTGGGAAGATATTTAAAGCTTTTTCATCTTACACGATTTTTGAAAGTTGTGGAACATACATTTCTCCAAATGTATCCTATGTTGCATGTATTTTTTAAACTATTTTTTGCACGCTTTTCTAAGAAACTGTGAATCCCTCTTTTTGAAGGCATTCTGCAAAATTTTATGAAGGTATACTCTCAGTTGCGTGCTTGAGTACAAACGGTTGAATGTGTCTTTAAATAAATCCTAACTGTAATGACAATATTTCCGAGTGGGCCCCTCAACACTTGTATTTACATGCACCTTATGGCCGAATGTAGTTAAAATGCAAATAGTTGCATATTGTTAGGAGCAAGTTCGAAGCACAAAGCTTATGTTTTGTATTTGAAAACAATTTGCTTGAATTTTGTAGTGAAAAAAAGGTTAAACTTCTTGTTTACAACAGAACAAAATGATTTTTTTCGAATGCGAAAATTCTCATACAGCTCACACATGTACAGACTAATTTATATATATTATATAAATATTTGTTTATGCGAATGCCACAAACTTTATGTCGGCTTTGGGGGTGAGAAACACACACAAATACGCGTTTCGGTTGCGGTAATATCTACAGTGGCTTGCAATAAGTTCAATTTGCAGATTTTGTTTTAGTATTAATACTAAATTTAATAGTTAATGTCAACTTTTAGGTACTCTGCAACCTGCTTAAAGGACTTCTGTATCACAATACTCTGCACAGCCAATATTAGTTCTAGTTGCCAGATAATCATTATCTGAGTGGATCAATAAATTATTATTTTTCAACATAGTTTTAGTGCATTCAACATTCCTTTATACTTTTGATTATACACTGCCTCAAAGTAATGATTCTGGAATTAGATGAATTTATGTTTTATCCATGGTTACGCGACTTCGGTCTTAATGCACTTACATAGACCTTCTTAATGCGATTGAACACTCTTTTTAAGTTGTCAAATGGTTGTGTTTGTGGTCATTTGAGTGAGCAGGCGGAATACTTATACATTTTCGTAGTCAAAAATTCTTGTAAAACTGAAATTATTAATCCTATAGTCTCTTCATGTTCGTTAACCATCAGTCGCCGATCGTCTACTCGTAGTATGTCCAATATGTCCATTAATTTTACCGACGAGAACGTTTAGAGTCACTTGTGTTGGAACCATATCCCTAAAATTGAGTAAAATAGTGATAGAGGACTCGAATTGAAGGTGAAGAGTACAAGTAACTATTTCCATTTTGTGTGTATTCCGTGATTGAGTTTTAGTGCGTAAAATAGTGTTTATTGAGCACACAAAATTTACTTATTTCCATTTGCAAGAATCTGTTTAAAATGGTTGTCATAAAACGTGTTTGACAGATCAGTCAGAAAATTAGGTGCATTGCCTTTAATAGATATTTTCTGTCACGAAAAATGTAGTTATAAGTTGGCAATACCATCGGTTTTAATTTTCCAGGGCGTGTTAACCTATTCTCATATATAAAAAGTCATTCATAAGAGAACTGAGTCTGTATGTGGTACTGTGATGAGCAGAGGGCACAAAGGACCATGAGGTCGAAGTGCAAACCTCAAAGTAATCTAATCTAATCTAATCTAATCTAATCTAATCTAATCTAATCGAATCGAATCTATTCTAATCTAATCTAATCTAATCTAATCTAATCTAGTCTAATCTAATCTAATCTAATGCAAAAGACAAGGCTTTTCACGCAGTTGAAGAGAAGGAAGTCCCATCGCAAGATCTGATCTCGTTGTCTCATGGAAAATTGCATCGTGGAACTTCGTTTGCAATACAGCCATTTGTTCATGTGCTGTGTGGAACGTTTATGTTGTTGTTGTTGTTGTTGTTGTTGTTGTAGCAATGTCTGGTCGTTCCGATAAGTAGAACCTGTCTTTGAAATGCTGTTGCCACTGTGTGTGGAAAGTTGCACTGTTCTGTTCAAACTACATATCGTCCAAGCCTTTGTCATCTACTTCAGGCCGTACAAATTTTGTTAACATGTCATGGTAACGTTTACCGTTCACTAACAATGCGCTACCGATATCATTTTCAAAGAAGTGCAGCCCGATGACTAGGGTAGCCCAAGCCCACATCGAAGGGTGACTCGTTAGGGGTGCATTTGGATTTTTAGTACCCAATTGCGGCAAATTCACTTGTTAATGACTGATTCTTGACTCAGATCGTCGGTTACGTTAATCGAAAAAATCACGCATTCTGAGAAAGACTTGCACTTGGGACAAAGACAAAGAAATATTGCTAGTGATACTTAAAGCAATTAGCCGGGCACTAAGTTACGGTACGCCCGTCTGGTTGCCTTGTGCTAGAGATTCGCAGTGGACAAAGCTCCAGGCCTTTCAAAATATTACTATCAGAAAAGTCACGGGCTGCCTTCTAATGCCCCGGCAACTCTTTCACTACAACAGCCGCCTCCATTGTCAGGTAGAATTTTAGATATTCGGATGTGCATTACTTTCCTGACTAAGTCGCATTTGAAATATCCTAGAATTTGTATCACACCCCTTATTTACATTAGCCATCGCGGATTTCAAGTCCCTTTATCAATTCCTAAGATTTCCATTACTTATAATAGTTAAAAAAAGTTCCTAAAGCATTACTCTACACTCTGAGTATTCACCGTTATATTAAAAACCACCTTCGTTTTCCATTTTCTTCAAATCAATGTCATTTGTGCAGAAGCACCTTTAATTCATGACGACTATGACAAACAGATTTTCGTTTTCAGTTTTGGTACGCAACCAAAATTTCGATAATTGACGATACCAATACTTAAACAATAAACTCGAAAACCAATCGAGTCAAATTGCATCACAACAAATCGAATTGGGTTTAATAAAAACCGGCAGTGAATTCGTGCTGCCAGAGCGTGCAGATGAAGCAACAATTTGGCTGTGAGCTAACAAAACAATAGCAAATAAATAAAAATAATAAATAAACGAATGAATAGAGAAATGGGAGGCACATAGCTTGTGTCAACGCCAACACCAACACCAACGGCAGCAAAAGCCAAAGCGAACGAACAAAAACAAATTATCGCCAACATCTTAGTGTCCATTCAATGAGAAATTGCTGTCAGCCGGTCACGTCGACACGGCAAATTCTATTGATTGCCCAACTGACAAGCTGAGCGAGCAGTTAGCAAGCAAGTAGAAAGTTTATTGGCTAGCAGGTCACACTCAACAGCATAAATTTCATTATCAGCCAACTACGAGCTAACGAAGTAGCATCAATGAACGCTCAAAGAAAGTATATACACACATACAAACATACAAGTTCATACATGCGTAACATGTAGGAGGCAAGGGAAAATGAGGAAGCGCATGACGAGCGAGAGGCTGTTGGCTTTACCAGTACGAGAAATAATTCAACAAGTAGCGACGCCAGCAGCAATCAGCAAAGCAGCAACGCAATAACTCAACGCTACGTACATACATATTTAGACTTACATAGGTACCACGTACATAGGTACACATGTAGGTGCGTCGTAAACTCGTAGCAGCAATCTAAGAACAGCGATAAGAACCAACAACAAGCCGACTTAGTAGTCGCCCGATGGTCATCGTCGCCGTCGCTTCATTTGCCAACTTGCAACATACTTATATTTATTTACCACAAGCAGTGTAGCACGTCTGCTAGCCAAACGATTGCCAATAGTAGCAAAACCACCAATCTAATTGCACGGAAAATTGATTAATTATCGAAAATATATTAACAAGCTTGAGGAAAAGATCGAAACAATAAATTTAAACTTATAAAATGGTGATCGATATTAAAATGTGCCGTTTCGAGAATGTGCCTTGGGGGTTTCGTTTAGTGGGCGGTGCAGATTTCGAATTTCCGCTGACTGTCGTTAAGGTTAGTAAACGCAAACGCACATGCCAGATTTACACGAGGAAAATGTAATTTATGATGTGCATTTTGTTGCCAAGGCGCTTTAGCCTTAGCGCGTTCATTTCGTATAAGGCGATTTTCCGCACAAAGCCTGCCTTAAAACGCGTCGTGCAGAAACAAAAAATGTGCAAAATGAAAAATTTTTGTGGTCAAATTAAATTACGTAACTTCGAAATAAGTTCGTCGATGCGTTAAAGCATAAAAGTGTTCTACAAAAATAAATATATATGTATGTGCGTGTACAAGTAAACATTTGCTTTGTGTTTGTGTTGCTGGTGGAAAATCAAAGTACCGACTTTTCGCAATTTTCGCAATAAATTGCAGAATGCTACAGCTTTAACAGCTTTAACCACTTTAATGTGAATTTTGCCATAAAAGTAAGAGTGTAAGGGTAAGCCATTTGCTAGCTGCCGGCTGCTATTTGCCGCTGGCACGGCGACAAATGAAATAATAATTAAAATGGCTTTTCGTTAACATTAACAGGTCATACATTTTTTTATTATTATTGACAATCAACACGCAAGAGCGCGGCGAGCACACACATCCAAGCTCGAATGCGCCCATTATAGCCTGCATACATTAGGATAGACCAAAAAAATTGTTTTCCCACTTAATTTGTTCAATGGCCAAAAAATTAATTGAAATGAGTAAATTGAGGAAAATAAATTATCACTTTTTTTTTTGATAAAGCACAGGATATTATTTTTTGCATACTTGTTCAAAGAGGAGATTAAGGCTCTTGCCTCATTTGAAGGAAAAATTAGATTTTTTTGTTTTGCTTGTTTATGTAGATTAAATATTGAAAAATTTCATCCTCAAATAAAATACTAAAAACAACAATAAATAATCTTTTTTCGTTTTCGTTTTACACGCTTTTAAAGAAACACCTAAACATCATTTCAAATGAAGCGCGGGCCTTAAATCATATCATTAAAAAAATTAAAATTAAAATTAAATTAAATTAAGTTACAATTTTGTACTAAATTCCAGGAAATTTATGTTTTTCCATGGTACTATTCAATCGTAATTTTCATAGTGTTTGCGGTAAATATTAAATAAAAAAAGAATTTAAAAATATGGGGGTCTAATTGTTTTGATCATAGAACAAATTCAGGGCGTAGCATCCAGAAAAATTTAATTATTTCTCTTTCGGTTCATAATAATATGCACAAATACATATTCGTAACGGCCGCCGTAGCCGAATGGGTAGGTGCGCGACTACCATTCAGAATTCACAGAGAGAGGTTCGAATCTCGGTGAAACACTAAAATTAAGAAAAACATTTTTCTAATAGCGGTCGTCCCTCGGCAGGCAAGGGCAAACCTCCGAGTGTATTTCTGCCATGTAAAAGCTCCTCATAAAATTATCTGCCGTTCGGAGTCGGCTAGAAACTGTAGGTCCCTCCATTTGTATACACTTACCTCTTATCATTATTATCGGGCAATAAAGCACTGCGACCTTTAGTGTAATCCATTGTGCTTGCCGGCGAACCTTTAATTGGAGGTTTCTAATGAATTTGAGCACCTTCCATGTCGCCCACGCATTTAGACTCCCACCACCAAACATAGGTGAGAAGCTGCACATTAGGAGAGTACTTACTCTGGCGTACATTGTCCAACTCTCAAAAAGATAGACGCTTATTTCAACTAATCTCGATTTCGAAAATGACAACGAAGACTAGAATGTCCCATTTAGTAGCGAATGAGAGTTCGTAAGTCCTTTCTATCCAGGAGTAAGAGCTTACTTTTTCACTAGCCTCTGTCCTGAATACTATATCTAATGTCGTATGATTTCCGTGCCTTTTCCGTCTTTCACAATTTCCCTAACATTGGCTTTGGTAAGCACACAAAAGTGTTCTTGATACATTCGTGTGTATATACGCGTGTATATACTCGTACGTGGGTAGACTGTGCAAAGGATTCGCCCTACATTTTGCGTTCATTTGTATGTATTTAATTAGAAAGTCGGTCAACTATATACCTGCCTTTCTTTCCTTCAATCTGTCATGCAATCCATCATTACATCGCCATTACTGTCAGCTCACTGGCAAATGGATGTCCACACTTCTTGCTTTTTTACATTACTCACCCAATCGTTTTGCCATTCTTCGGTTTGTTTGTATTTTTAATTACCTCCTACCTATGTTGCACATAGCCAAGTGTTTTGGGGGAAAAAACAATGCATTGAAAAAGAAATTGAAGACATAAAGCATTTGAAGCCAGGGAGGGGATCGAAAACACGATTTTTCAAACATTTTTCAAGCGAAGACATTTTGGTTTATTAAAGAGATAACTTTATTACTTAATAGTTCATTTTATTATTTAAGTTTATTTTAATAGTTTGTTACTTTGGAATAGTTTTTTAAGGCTGCGACGGGCGCTGTCCGGCATTATCGATCTTTCCAAATTAGGAAGGAGCTGCCTTTACAGTGAATGGCGAGCGCTATTAAACCATGCTGACTGATTTTTTTATCAGATTTTTAATCACAAATTAACATCGACGGCATTTAGCTCCAACAAGATGGCGCAACTTTTCATATAGTGCGCTTAACAATCGATTCATTGGACTGATCGAAGGAACCACGCAACTCGTATACGCGGAGGACATATGCCGAGAACCATATATATGTATATATATATATAATTGGCGCGTACACCCTTTCTGCGTGTTTGACCGAGCTCCTATCCTCCTATTTGTGGCGTGCGTCTTGGTGTTGTTCCACAAATAAAGGGACCTACAGTTTGAAGCCGACTCCGAACGTTAGATATTTTTTATGAGGAGCTTTTTCATGGCAGAAATACTCTCGGAGATTTGCCATTGCGTGCCGAGGGGCGACCACTATTAGAAACAACTTTTTCTTAATTTTGGTATTTCACCGAGATTCGAACCTACGTTCGTTCTGTCAATTCCGAATGGTAGTCACGCACCAACCCATTCGGCTACCGCGGCCGCCGGACAAAGTTATTATTATTATACAATATAATATCTATATACATATGTATATATTAAGACATACAGTCAAGAACTAAAGAATACTTACAGCGCTTACAGTGAGTTTAATAAGTATAGCACAGGGAAATATTGACAAGCCGCGACTATTTATTTTTTTCTCATTTCACTATAATAATTTGTTTATGAAAATATAAACCATTGTGTTACACAATTTTCATCAAAGCTTAGAACTTTTAAATAAGAATTTTTAGATGAATTTCGAATATGCATATGCATTTTTTTTGCTGACGTTCTTGTGCATTTTCTTTATATAACGCAGACCCAAATAAATTGTCAAAACTCATTAATAAGTCCTCATGCAATTGTTATTAATCGCACTGCATGTGATATATGTAGATGACTGCAGTAGCCGAATGGATTGATTCATGACTAGCATTCGTTAGTGCCTGGGGTCGAAACATCGAGCTTGAAATATCAAATGATAGAAAGAGTTTTTTTCTGTTAGAGCGACCCCGGCACGCAATGGAGAATCGCAGAGTATGCTTCTGCCATGAAGAAAAGTCTCATGAAAAACCATTTGCCTTTCGGAGTCGTTCGGAGAGTCGGAGTCGGAGAGCTACAAAATAGGAGGAGGAGCTTGGCCAAACACCTAATGGAAGTGTATGCGCCAATTATTATTATTTTTTAATTCTCTCTTCTTAATTGGCGGGATAACCGCTTACGCGATTTTGGCCGAGCTTAACAAAGCGCGCCAGTCGTTTCTTTCTCGTGCTAACCGGCGCCAATTGGACACACCAAGTGAAGCCAAGTCCTTCTCCACCTGATCTTTCCAACGCAGAGGCGGCCTTCCTCTTCCTCTACTACCACCAGCTGGTACTGCATCGAATACTTTCAAAGCCGGAACGTTTGTATCCATTCGGACGACATGACCCAGCCAACGAAGCCGCTGGATCTTTATTCGCTGCGCTATGTCTATGTCGTCGTAAAGCTCATACAGCTCATCGTTCCATCGTCTACGATATTCGCCGTTGCCAACGTGCAAAGGTCCAAAAATCTTACGCAGAATCTTTCTCTCGAACACTCCAAGCGTCGCTTCATCGGATGTTGTCATCGTCCAAGCTTCTGCGCCATACGTCAGGACGGGCATTATGAGAGTCTTGTAGAGTGTTAGTTTTGTTCGTCGAGAGAGGACTTTACTGCTCAGTTGCCTACTTAGTCCAAAGTAGCACTTGTTGGCAAGAGAGATTCTACGTTGGATTTCAAGGCTGACATTGTTATCGGTGTTAATGCTGGTTCCTAAATAGACGAAGTCTTTTACAACCTCGAAATTATAACTGTCTACAGTGACGTGGGTGCCGATACGCGAGTGCGCCGACTGTTTGTTTGAAGACAGGAGGTACTTCGTTTTGTCCTCGTTCACCACCAGACCCATTCGCTTTGCCTCTTTATCCAGTTTGGATAAGGCAGAACTAACAGCGCGGTTGTTAAGGCCGACGATGTCAATATCATCGGCATACGCCAACAATTGTACGCTCTTATAAAATATTGTGCCTGAGCGATTAAGATCTGCGGCTCGTATGATGCTCTCCAACATCAGGTTAAAGAAGTCACACGACAGTGAGTCACCCTGTCTGAAACCTCGTTTGGTATCAAACGGCTCGGAGAGGTCCTTCCCAATTCTGACGGCGCTGCTGGTGTTGAGCAACGTCATCTTACATAGCCGTATTAGTTTTGCGGGGATACCAAATTCAAACATCACGGCATACAGGTAACTCCTTTCCGTACTGTCGAATGCAGCTTTGAAGTCGACGAAAATATGGTGTGTGTCGATTCTCCTTTCATGGGTCTTTTCCAAGATTTGGCGTATTGTGAATATTTGGTCGATGGTAGACTTTCCAGGTCTGAAGCCACACTGATAAGGTCCAATCAGTTGGTTGACGGTGGGCTTCAACCTTTCACACAATACGCTCGCTAGAACCTTATGGGCGATATTTAGAAGACTAATCCCGCGGTAATTGGCACAAATTGCAGGATCGCCCTTCTTATGGATTGGGCAGAGCACACTTAAATTCCAATCGGCAGGCATGCTTTCATCCGACCATATTTTGCATAGGAGCTGATGCATGCACCTTACCAGCTCCTCGCCGCCATGTTTGAATAGCTCAGCCGGCAGTCCGTCGGCGCCCGCGGCTTTGTTGTTCTTTAGCCGTGATATTGCTATTCTCACCTCGTCATGGTCGGGTAACGGAACTACAATTCCGTCGTCATCGATTGGGGTATCGGGATCTTCACATTCTCTATGACATGCGCAGCTGTCACTATTTAAGAGGTTCGAGAAGTGTTCCCTCCATAACTTAAGTATGCTCTGTACGTCAGTCACCAGATCGCCGTCTTTGTTCTTACAGGAAAACGCCCCGGTCTTAAAACCTTCTGTAAGCCGCCGAACTTTCTGGTAAAATTTTCGGGCGTTGTTCCTATTGGCCAGCATCTCAAGCTCCTCGCACTCACGTATTTCGGCCTCTCGTTTCTTCTGTCGGATAATACGTCTCTCTTCCTTTTTCAGCTCTCTGTAGCGATCCCACATGGCTCGCGTTGCGCCCGATCGCAGCGTGGCTCTATAGGCGGCATCTTTTCTTTCTGCGGCAGCATGACACTCCTAGTCGTACCAATTGTTTTTTCGGGCTCGCCGGAATCCGATCTCTTCTTCGGCAGCGGTACGTAGGGAACGAGAAATGTTGTTCCATTGCTCGCGCATGCCGATTTGTTGGGCAGTGCTTTCGGAGAGCAGGAGGGAGAGTCGAGTGGCGAATCCTCTGGCTGTCTGTTGTGATTGCAGCTTTTCGATGTCGAACATTCTTTGCGTAGGTAGATGCACGTTTTTTGCTGCACAGAGGCGGGTGCGCAGTTTGGCTGCAACAAGGTAATGATCCGAATTGATGTTGGGTCCTCGGATCGTACGTACATCTAATACACTAGAAGCGTGTCTTCCATCTATCACAACATGATCGATCTGGTTTCGCGTTTTTCGATCAGGAGACAGCCAGGTGGCTTGGTGTATTTTCTTATGCTGGAATCTGGTGCTGCAGACTACCATGTTTCGGGCCCCGGCGAAGTCGATCAGCCTCTGTCCGTTGCCGGATGTTTCGTTGTGCAGGCTGAATTTTCCGACTGTGGGACCAAAAATTCCCTCCTTGCCCACCCTGGCGTTGAAGTCGCCAAGCACGATTTTTATGTCGTGGCGGGGGCAGCGCTCATAGGAACGTTCCAAGCGCTCATAGAAGGAATCTTTTAATTGGTCATAATATAATATGGATTTTATAAGCTTTTCTGATATGTATTAATAACTAAAAGTTTAGCAAAGTAAATAAATTCATTATATATTTATTATAAATAAGTATTTTTCGACATTTTCGCCAAAATCTGCTAAGCTTTTAACACAAATTTATCCCGATTATTACCACCTCTATAAATCTATTAAATAAACCATGCCTGCAAAAGTTTTATTTGATCAAATCTTCCTAATTTAATTAAATTTATGTATGGGGAAACATATTTTTTTAGTCCCGACTCTGTGTATCCAAAATGATTAATTCCTCGGAAAACTAATTTGTGTATAAAATTTGCTACTTCATGGCTTGTTGTTTTGCTGCACAGAATTTTTGAATTACATTTGTTTCGTTGCGTATTTACGTTTTCTGCTTCTTATTATCGCACTGCGCGCACATACACATACACATTGACAATGTATTCTTAGCCCCATTCTCTCCCGCTTTCTCCCTCTCCTATTCTCTCTCTCTCCTCTTTTCTCTCATTCTCATACAATCATGGGCACCAATCATTGTCGGCATCGAAGTCGATATTAAGACATCCGCTGGCCCGCCCAGCTTAAATACTGGACGGACAATTGTCAATCGAGAAACACTCAATACTTCATTGTCTAGCCAGACAGGTAAATAAACCAAACGGACATTTAAATACCAAAAGGGAAGAAGAAATGTCACTCAATGCCGCAGCAGTAGACGCACGCTAAGAGCGCCAACAAATTAATCTGTCGCATTCGCTGTCACGTATCACGCAAATAGCCACGGGTGGGGGGTGTCTAAACAGTTCACTGCCAAAATTAACTCACTGACCCAGCAAATAGTATGCCACCTGAGTTGTTGTAGAGCTCGAGAAAAATATATAATATTTAAATGCTTTCTTTTTTTAGTAAACAATCCTTTGTTGGTATTTGATTAGCTGATAATTTGTTTTAATTACTTTTGTTGTTTCCAAATTTAGGTCAACGAGGGCAGCATTGCTGAAGAGGCTGGAATGCGTGAAGGTGACGTTATTGTGCGCATTAACGACACCGCCACTTCCCCACTCTCGCACGATGAGGCAGACAAAGTTATAAGGCATTGTGGAAATGTATTCTACATCGGTGTGCAGCGGTAAATGAAAAGTTGTATACAACTTAGTTAGCTCATTATATTTTATTTTGTATGACTTTCGCATGGCAGTGAAGGCGAAGATGAGTTGGTACCGAAGATGTTTCCAGTTTTGGGTCTCGAACGTCCTCCTACCCCCCAAGATTTCCTCGATGTGAGTGGACGTAAAAGTCCTTTACCCCGTCAGTTAGAGGATTCCGCAGAATCACCAACCGAATATTTATCCGATTTACCGGAACGCCCATCTTCGGTGCTCTCAGAACAAACGGAAATTAAGTTGGTAGAAGAAGAAATTGCAGCAGTGCTTTCTGGTGAATCAGAGGTTCTTAAGGAGCACAACGTAATTGGGTTCGTTTTGCGAAACAAATGTGCATGAAGTGCTGTTGACTTTGTTTGTTAACTTATATTATATTAGTGTAAATTTCTATAGAATATTTCCCAAGCCGGGTGTATGTATGACAAGCGATGTATTGCGGACTCTCAATGCGGACGCCACGAAAACTAAAGCAGAAAAGGATAAAGAAAATAAAAAGTGGTCGACTTTTCTAGTGAAACCTGATCGTCCCGTACCGAAAAGTAAGGAACAAATTGAAGCAGAGCGTAGAGCGGCTAATGCATACAAAGTGAAGATTGTCGTGTCAAGATCACGTTCGCCATCGCCGATGGTAAGTAGATTAAATGCATTAAACAAAAACTTAAAGAAATCCAATATCGTCATAATGTAGCCGCAGCCGCCAAAGGCAATACATCCAGTGGAAACAAAGCCCTCGGCAGTCATTGAAAAGCAACCGTCACCGCCAAAAGTTGAGGAAGTTGAAGAACCGCCACCAAAGGACAGTGAGTTGCCCAATTTGGAAGAAGTAAAAATTGTAGTAGAGCCCCCAGCTGAGGTAGAAAATCAGCTAAAAACGATGGAGGATAGCATTGTGGAAAGCAAACAGGAAGTGCAGGAAACTAAGAGTGAACTTTCCCCACCAAATGAAACGACAGCAACCCCACCATCAGCAGTCGAACAGAGCGCTGAGGAGTCTGCCACCACTAATGGTAAAACAACAAATGCATCCGCTGAACCCAATGTCCCAGAGTTACAACAACGCGAAAAAACCGAAGAAGAGCTTGCACTCGAACGGCAACTTGCCGATGTGCAACGTCAACTGGCTGCACTCTCCTCACTGCCATCCACCATACAAGCCACACTCGATTCAGTTACAAAGCAGTTGGCGACACTGTTGCCAGCTTTCCAATTGCAGACAGTGACGACTCAACCGCAGCGGTTAGACACTTCAGTTGCAGCCGAGACTCGCTCCATAAGTTTGGAAAAGATTGAGGAAATCACTGAAGTGACAAAAACACAAGAAGGTAGGTTGAGCTCACCAAGTGCATAGTGAAGAGTTTTATAAGGAAAATATATTTTTAGCACCCAATCCGGACTCTACCTGCACTAAGAACGACATCGTAACTACTGAACCGGTTACTGTTGAAGCAAAAGAAAATGCCGATACTGAAGTTTCTGCTTTGGATGATGTGAAGAAACAGGAGGCAAGGCAAAATAAAGAGGATATGCAAATAAGGGAAGAGGAGCAGAATGCGAAAAAACAAAAGGTGAGTTAGCATAGTTCGGAAGCAAATACCACACACCTATTTATAGATAAAGATGGTTGCTTATTTACACAAAATACTTTTTCTAATTAAAGTTTGCTGAGCATAGTAAATATAATTTTAATTTTTTTTTATACTGGCTTAGGTTTAGATATACGATAAGTACACAAGAGTAAGTTTTTACTAATAGGACTATCAATAAGTTCGTGCGGTTTTTTTTCGAAATTTGAAACTTTATTGACGTAAAATGGTTACAAATTTAATATTCAAAATATTGTCCATCGCTTACTACTACTTTTTCCCATCTTTCTGGCAATTCACGGATTCCCTTTGTGAAAAATTCGGTCGGTTTTGCCGCAATCCACGAATCGATCCATTTTTTGACTTCATCGTAATTACGGAAGTGCTGGTCAGCCAGGCCATGTTGCATCGATCGGAAGAGATAGTAATCGGATGGCGCAAGGTCTGGACTATACGGCGGGTGGGGTAGGACATCCCATTTGAGCGTTTCTAAGTATGTTTTGACCACTTGTGCAACATGTGGCCGAGCATTGTCATGTTGCAAAATAACTTTGTCGTGTCTATCGGCGTATTGCGGCCGTTTTTCTCGCAGTGCTCGGCTCAAACGCATCAATTGTCGTCGGTAGACATCCCCCGTAATCGTTTCATTCGGTTTCAGTAGCTCATAATACACAACACCCAGCTGGTCCCACCAGATACACAGCATAACCTTCAGGCCATGAATATTCTGCGCCGACGTCGATGTTGAAGCATGGCCAGGGTATCCATACGTTGCCCGACGTTTTGGATTGTCGTAATGGACCCACTTTTCATCGCCAGTCACAATTCGATGCAAAAAACCCTTTCTTTTGTGCCGTTGAAGCAGTTGTTCGCATGCCATAAAACGGCGTTCAACGTCTCTTGGCTTCAATTCATACGGCACCCAATGGCCTACCTTTCGGATCATTCCCATGGCTTTTAAACGTTTGGAAATGGTTGATTGATCAACTCCCAAAGTTTTTGCAACCTCTTCTTGCGTTTGAGCCGGATCTTGATCGAGCAATTCCTCCAATTCGGTATCCATGAACTTTGGCGGCGCACCCTCGCGTTCTTCGTCTTCCAAGCCAAAATCACCACTTTTAAAGCGTGCAAACCACTTCTGGCACGTTCGCTCAGATAGAGCATGCTCACCATAAACTTCCACCAAGATACGATGACTTTCGGCTGCTTTTTTCTTCATATTAAAATAATGAAGAAGAATTCCCCGCAAAAACACATTATTTGGCACGAAATTCGACATTTTCAAGTGTGGTAAAAATATTGTTGTTTACGCTTCAAATAAAAAACTTATACTGACGTTTGTGCCTTACGACAGTAGCTCTCCAATGAATGTTTGGAAATGTGGATCGATGGAATAATAATCAAGTTACGCCATCTGTTGTAAAACCGCACGAACTTATTGATAGTCCTATTATACAAAACTTAGTTTTCTTTTTTTCGTTAATTGGAATCTAAAAGTTCAGTTTTTGGTCTTTATAGTATGGAAACGTAGAAATCTAGCCAAAAATTGAAATTTCTAAGTTAATATATCCGAGAATTTTTTGCTGAAAAGTAAGCCATAAATCATACTTCGATTCTATGCTTTACCATCTCCAGCAGGCTTTGCTTTTCCACAAAACGCATTTTCACGATCAGGAACTCAATTGTTGAGCAAACATTTGACTCTTAAAGTAAAGTCAGCCGAAGGTGCTAATAAACCTTAGTATCAGAAAACCAGTCAAACAGTCAAATAAGTGTGAAGTTTGCGTCAGGATACACTAGCTTTAGGCTTTCTGGCACACTAAATTCGGTGCTGGTTCCCAAATATTGCAAGCATGACTAGACAAATGAATGCTAATAAGCACCGTACCAATAAAATATGATTGAAAAGCCTCGTTTAATACTCGTGTATTAAAAATAATATCTTGAACTAGTTATAGAATTAACAAGATACACCCAAAGAGAACTCAAATTGGCTCGAAGTACTCTCGAATAACAAAATTGCATGCATGAAATAAGTTTTGCGAGAAAGTGGCGACTTTCTAAGCGCGCAGATCCAATGCATTTAGTGCGTAAGAAAGGTCTTAAAACAGTAAGGAAGATTTTGTTTAATTAAATTTGCTGACTCCAAAAAACATGAAAAATGTTAATAAAAATATTTAACCAAAAGGATCACTCAGGCTAAAAGGCCCATTGTATTTAGAGCTATGGAAAGAGGGTAGATAGACAAGGAGGAAAGGAGAAAATAATCAGAGAAAGACATAGGAAAGAATAGAGATAGAAGCAGAGGTAGTTTGTCCTGTGAGAATTTTCCAGATTCTTTGGTAAATCAGTAAATATCCTCCAGTTTTAGAGAACCAATATTACTCATTCTCACGACATCGGGACCCAAAACTCGTAGCCTTGCTCTAGCAAAAACTCTCACCGAGAAAGTGCTCAGTGCTCTGCGCCTCCTGCAAGCAATACAGACACATCGGGTCCTCAATGATTCCAATGGTGGTCATATGCTGGCCCCATGACTTGAGTCCTGTAATAATACCGACCATCAACCGAATGTCTTTCCTTCTAAGTTTTAGTAGAAAGGTTGACAGTTTTCTGTTCGGACTTGTCACAAAACGCTTTGCAGTTCTGCAGCGTTCTAGACGGAACCATCGCTCTTTATGTAAATTGCATACATAATCGCTGATCCAATTCATGATTCCTCAGGAACTGTTTCTGATTATTGGCTCTGGCTCCTGTGGGGGCACCGCTGATCCACGGTTGGCCAATTCATCGGAAATTTCGTTTCTTTGAACACCGGAGTGTCCTGGGACCCATATAAGTACAAGCCTGTTTTGTCTTGAGACAGAATTAAGCTTCCTCTTACATTCTTGAACAATCGTTGAGGTTTGCTTCGTGTTCTCAAGGGCCCTCAGTGCAGCCTGACTGTCTCGGAAAATTCCAATCAGTTTCCCGCTGCATCTCCTCTCGATTATCCATTCGACTACTTTCAGGATGGTAAAATTTTTCGTTTGGAAAACAGTTGCCATTTCCCCCAAAGCATAGTGATACTTATTACTATCGGCCCTTCCAGCTGCATTTTAATATTCTTCAATGCCAGCTGCACGATCAGGATGACCATCCAATGCTGTTGCTATGTTTCATATCGAGCGACGTCGTCGAATGTGTTTGTGCCTGAGTACAAAAGATTTTTCTAAAAGCGATCGGATGTCAGCTGGCAATGCCAAATATACAATTGTACTTATTTTTGACATGAAAAAGCTACTCATAGAAGTTATCTGCCGTTTATTGGCGCCATAAAACTATTGGTCTCTCCTTTGTAGGATAACACGCAATGCAGTGAGCATTTCACTATCGCAATTCATTTATTTTTTATTTTTATTTTATTTTATTTATTTATTTATTGTCTTTGAATGGATACATTCTTACAGACTATATTAAGCTAATGTACAATAGTTTAGTAGATACTAAGAAAAGAACGATTTAAGATGATTGACTAAGATGCCATACGGCCATGTAAAATCAGCACCAGAAGAATTGAAAAACATATTTAAATCTGCACATGTCCTAGGAATCGGAGCATTCACCCCATAGTTGGTTCTCGAGAAGCCAATTTTAAAGGTTTCATACTGTCGGAGCCTCATACTGGGTATATTAAATTGAATTTTACTTAAAAGGGAAGGACAATCAATAGATCCAGAAATGATGCGAATAATAAATGAGCACGATAGAATAGATCGTCTGCTATCAAGTGGTTTTAAGTCAATTAATAAACATCGAGAGCGGTACGATGGAACAGGTTCAGAAAAGTTTAAAGATCGGAGCGCAAAACGAAGAAAGACTTTCTGAACTCTCTCAATCCGATTAGACAGACCTATTTGGTACGGTCTCCAAATAATAGCGGCATACTCTAATCTTGATCTAACAAAAGCACAATACAATGTTTTGAGAGTGTGTGGGTTGGTAAATGCAGAACAATTACGGCGAACGAATGCTAGCATCGCATATGATCGTCTTATGACGTGGTTAACATGGCTGGTGAAATTCAGCTTAGAGTCGAAAATAACGCCTAAGTCTTTAATTTCCTCAACGGATTGCAAAGGTAAGCCAGCAATATTATACGAAGTATGCAAAGTATTGTTTGATTTAGCATATTTTACGTGAAAGCATTTGCTAATATTTAGTGACAAACGGTTTAAATAGCACCAGTTCCGAACATTGTGCAAGTCGGTTTGCAACTTTTCAGAGTCCCTAACACTGTTAATCACCGCAAATATTTTAAGATCATCAGCATACAACAAGTGGTCTGCAAACGAAAAGCAAGAACCAATATCGTTAATAAAAAGTATAAAGAGGAGGGGTCCTAGAATACTTCCCTGTGGGACACCAGAGGATGCAATAAATGCACGGGATGTCGTATTATCAACGGCTACAACGCAGTGCCTGTTGGACAAATATGATTTGATCCATGACAAAAACGTGGAGTGTATACCCAATGATGCAAGCTTCGACAAGAGTATCCGGTGCGATACTTTGTCAAACGCTTTAGAGAAGTCTGTGTAAATTGCATCAACTTGAGATCTGTTCTGGAAGGCTGAAATGCAGTAATCATTGAAAATAGACAAGTTAGTGACAGTGGAGCGACTTGCAACGAAACCATGCTGGTTGGTAGATATTAGGCCTTTGACAGCAAAATATAACTTTTCATTCACTGTTATCTCAAAAAGTTTTGAGACAGACGAAAGCTTCGAAATCGGTCTGTAGTTGCTAACATCGTTTTTATTTCCACTCTTAAATATAGGCGTAATGGAAGTAAATTTCCAGTCGTCAACAAAGATACCAGAGGACAACGATTTATTGAATATAATTGTGAGAGGCTCAGCAAGACACAAGCAATTCTTCAGCAAAATGCCCGAAAGGCCATCCGAGTCAGTTTTCGTTGTAGACTTAAGCTTCATAATACCCTTGACGACATCAGTAACAGATAGGCACAAAGTCCCAAAATTGAGAGGTGAAAAACTATTAGAGGGTAAACTAGAATCGGAGTCTAAGTCGGGTTCAAAATTAGAGCAGAAAAAGTCAGCAAATAAATTGGCAGATTCTATGGCAGAATTTGCATATTTACCATTATAAAAAACATTGTTTGGCACCATTGAGCAAGACTTTTTTGATTTGATGAATTGCCAAAAGGCCTTCGAATCCGAAATAATAGTGTTTTCGAAATTCAAGATGTAATTTCTATATAAGAACTTGTTCAAACAGTTAAACTCTTTTAAATGGCATTGAAATTTTGAGAAGTGCATTGGGTCTCCAGACCTTTTATACAGTTTAGAAAATTTGTTTTTTAGATTCTTTAGATGCCTAAGCCGTTTGGTATGCCAAGGTGACTTATATACTTTCTTACGATAAACAGGAATGTGCTTCAGACACAGCTCAGAAGCCTTAGTCTTAAAAAAATGAAAACAAGAGGTAACATCATTGTCGTGGAAGGCATTATCCCAGTCAATACTTAATAAAATTTCGTTTAAAATTGAGAAGTCACATAAGTTGTAGTTGAATTTGATGTTAGGCTCATCGGATACCTCAGAAAACTCATAAAATTCCAACTCAAGAGAGAGAGGAACATGATGTTTATCAGTTAAAGATATGGGAGCAATGCCTTCCGACAACGTGTAGTTGATGTTATTTGAAATGAACACTAGATCTAGGATTCTATTAAGGCTGTTATAAAAACCATTAATTTGTGATAAATCAATGCTTAAAAAGCTATCAATGACATGAATTTCGGCTGAAGAATTTACATTAGAAGCCATAAAAGCAGCCGAGTTTCTAAGTGGGGACCAACTCAGACGACATAAATTAAAATCACCAAGGACACAAAGATGACTGTCACCAGCTATGCTTGATGCTAATGACACAACATTATCAGCATGTGAAAAATATAAACAATCCGGACTATTCGGCGGAATGTAGGATGCACACACATAAACTGATCCAGATGAGCCATAAACACGTACACAAAGCTGATCAATGAGTGTGTCAGAATTGGTAAGAGTAACCAATGATGCCCGAAATTTTCTCCGAACAGCAATGAGAACACCACCTCCTCTGGAACATCCAGATTTGACAGGGTCACGGTCTTTACGGAAAACATCGTACAAATTGAGATCAAAAATTTCACAATCGAAGAAATTTTCATTCAGCCAAGATTCAACGAATACAAAAATATCAAAATCTAAGAAAGAACTTTTCATATATACCGTGGAACATTTAGTCCGAAGTCCAGATATATTTTGAAAATACAATTTTAATAACTTATTACTAGCGATGGAGTTAGCATTTAGTGGTAGCGGCTCAAAGAACTAAAGTGAAATATTAAATGAAAATTTTGATTTACTGCTCTATGTCCAAGCCCGATGAAGAAGCACTCAACAAATTGGAGAAGAAAAACATCTCGGTGAAGTATCTAGCTATGAAGATATTACTAGATTTTTTCGGTATTATTTTTCCGGGCTCCATTGATGACATGATGACTTAATGCCCAAAAATACCCACCAGTCTTGGGTTCACGATTTACCAGATGGACTTCATTTGTTTGAATTGTAAAGGGAACTCGTTTTAGTGATTTGTAAACTTTCTATTTAACATCTGGGTGGTTTCCAAACAAACTATATGTGGCACATAATTTTTTTTTAAGTAAGATTCGTAAATGTACCCCCTAAAATCTTTCGCTTTTGCAAAAATTATGAAATTGCTAGCAGGCTTTCCAAACTATCATTTTTTATAAGAATAAGAAAAATTAAAAATGGCAAGAAAATGTGGGTCAAAGTCTAATATTCTATTTCTGAACTTATTACTTTACAGTTTTGTTGGTCTTCCCAAAAAAAAAATATTTACTTATAACTAAAAAATATGTTTTCTTTAACAATTTCCGTATAAAAAACAACTTTTTTGTTCCTAGAAATTATACAATATAAGAAAAAATAAGATTAACTACTTCATTCACACGAAAGTAGTCTTACTTTGACGAAGCCATAGCAATCAAATACATTTTTTTAATGCTTTGAAAGTTAATATATTTTACCAGAATTTGCAATAAATTCTGGTTTGTTAAAAGAAATAGTTATTTTGCAATTAAAAAAAAACATTAAATAGTAGGAGACTTTTAATTAATTTGCTCACTTTAGCTTTTCGAATACATTTCCCAATTCAACCACCCAAATTATTTACCTACAAAAGTTTTAAACATGCGATTATCCACTAAATAATAGCCCTATTTAAAGCTTTTGGTCTTTTACAGCGGCAAACAGTACGCTTTGAATTATGAAGATGAAAATTTAAGCCAGAGCGTGCTTTAACAAAATCGGCAGCTTCTGTAAATTGAAAAAAAAAACACTCAAAATATCAAAAAAAAAACAAAGTTCGTAATACCAAAAAAAAAAAAATATATATTTTTAAAAAACTGAGACAACTCCTTAATAAATTACTAAAGTTATAGCCATTTCTTGCAATTCTAAAATTACATATATTACATAAAAAGTAGTGAATTTGATTTAAAATAGTACTATATTTATAACATCAAAGCATATAGAAAAGCTAAAAGTTTATTGCCAACGCACAAAATAATATTTTTTCCAAACAGACATACAAACCTAATTAAATAAATTCAAAAGCTACCACCTACACTATTATAGCCGCACACCTACATACATTCACAAATATGCGCAATACCAATCCATTTACATGTATTTGTTTGTGAATGAAATGACCGAAAATTACATAAAACTGGCCCTAAAACTGGCAGCGTAACGATGTCATTGAGGAGCTCGAAGAGCAGTTGGAACGTAAAAACAATCCACGTCGTTCGAAACGTGCCTTTGGCCCATTAACACCATCCTCGGAACGGCCACTAGTATTGCCCGGCGGTAGGCGTTGGTATCGACCCAAAGATGCTTACAATGATGAATTTATAGCGGAAACATTAAGTGCACAAGCGGAACTCATAACTGGCACAACATTGGGGTAATTTACAACGCATTTTATTTTTAATTTAAGTGCCTATTTATGTAATTATATGTACACATACATACATATATACCTATACATGTTCGTGACACTTTATTCATTCGTTTATTAGTTATGAATAATTTAATAGAATATCAGTTCAATGGGATGGCAATTAAATTTATTTTTCACATACAGGAAATACACTATTATTTTAGTCATGCAACTCAAATTATACTGCTTAGCAAATATTTATATATTTTATCAAAACAGGAACGAGAATTATCCATTAGAAAGCCCGTTTAGAGGGAGTGTCAAAATTAAACAAAAAAAAACGAAATCATATGTTAAATAAAGAATATCACCTTGGCGTTATGCCCCGACATTAGAGGCCAAATTCATCGGCAAAGGTGGGATTTGTAGAAAATAACTCCTGGATTTTGTAGTTCGATTTTACACCATCTCACCAAGACAACGCGCAATGCTATTACTGTGAATGAAGTTTCTGGCCTTAGAACTCATTAAATAATCGAACAATCACCCTAAGGGGATTTTTTGCTTTAAAAAAATCTCATTAGGGCTAGTATTCTCTGACCAGTCTCTTTTGAGGTTTTATGTTAGAGTCTATTTTCGTGACTTAAGACGATAGGCCAATCAGTAACTATGCGTGGAGAAAGACAGTTCGCTGATAGAGTCTTCCAGGTAGATATGTAATGGTATTGAAAATAACTTCATTAACCGATTCCTGCAAATATTTTTTTAATGGTAAATTATTCATGCCAAACTTTTAAATGAAACCACCAAAACTTATTATAAAAGTAACCCTGTAATTGCTACATATGTATATTCAGCGTAGCTTAGCAAATTCAACCCATATATCTTTTTTTTTTGTCGGGACAACTAGCAAGTGCAGCACTTAGACATTAATTAAGTCCACTGCACTACATTTGGATTCCCTTTTAATTTTCTTTAAGTATATGCGATCTCCGAAGAAATCTAAGTAGATCTTGTGGTGCCAACGAGACAAAGTGGTCGCTTCTTAACACATCCGTGCCAAAGACCTCAAACCTGATTCGGGCGAAGGCGGGGCAGATGCACAGGAAGTGGCCCTCCTCTTCACAGCTGTCTGATATGCACACCCTTTCCATGTGCTTCACCCACAGAAAGTGGCCCGTCATCAGTCCAACCAGCTGTCTGCACTCCTTTCTGCTTAATGACAGGAAGGTCTGCGACAGCCGATCGGACATGGCAGGTAACATCAGTTTAGTCCATCTGCAGCCTCTCTCAGCCTGCCAAGCTTCCTTGTGGGTTGTAGTAACCCATTTGCTAACCGTGGCTTTGATGGCCGCAGAAGGGAGTAGCAAAACGGGCTTTGGGCCAAAGAAGTTGACCTTAGAGCCCATCTTAACTAAGAAGTCAGAGGTCCCGTTTCCCATGACACAGGACCCTTGTTACCATCAGGCTATTGTATCTACCGACATAGTTCACCCTAGATTTACAGGACTCGACTATCCCTGATGTGGTTTGAGCTCAGCTTGCCTGTCGCTGCAGACACATACAGATCAGCCTCACCATCGGTTTTTCACAACAAAGTTCGCCGCTTTTTGAACTGCATACATATCTGTTTGAAACATAGATGCATGCATTCCAAGAGCAAAGTGCAGTTTTGTACTGCTGCATTCCATACTCGGTCCTGGAGCCATCCGTGAAAATGCGAAAACAGTGTTTGCCGGGCTCATTTCAGAGTTTAACCACAACTGAGCCTCTGCCAGCACTACACTGCATATCTTTTCAAATACGACTCTTGATGGCATGGAGTCAAGGGGCATGGAGAGAATCGTTGGATTGAAGTTCATGCCTTCTCTGTTTTCCAATGCCAGACAGGGGCCGTACCAGTTCCCTTTGAGTTTCAGGCTGCAGATGGCCTTCAAGGTCTCTCCTTGGATGAAAACATCAAGTGGTGGCAAACCAATCAGAGCATCTAATGCCGAGCCTAAAGTATTCGGAAAAGATCCGGTGCAACAGATGGGCACAGTGCGTTGTTGTCTCGATAAGGTCCTCCTGACTCCCTCGAGAGAGAGTCTACTCATCCAGACCCCTGATGCATAGGTGATAATAGATCTTATCATAGCCGTGTAGATCTATAGGACCTTGCTAGGAGATAGACCCCACGTTTTCCCAAATGCACCTTCGCACTGCCAGAAGGCTGTCAGTGCTTTTGATGTTTTTGTTTCAACGTGTGACTTCCAAAGAAGTTTACTATCGAGGATTACTCCAGGATATTTGATTTCTTTGGATAGCTGGATTGCGATTCCTTTTAACTTACGCAGAACGAGTCCATCAAGTTTTCTCCTTCTGGTAAAGAGGGCAACACCAGCTTTGGTGGGGTTTGCCGATTGCCCATTCGCACAGCACCAAGTGTCAATCAAATCCAGAGTTTTCTGCACTTTTCTACAGATGTTCATAAGCGAAGAGCTCGTTGTCAAACAGGCAATGTCGTCCCATATATCATAATAATAACATTTATGTTACTATAACAAATTTTTAATACTTCAATTTTTTACATTACGAAATAAAAAGCATACCATGCACAGAGAAATATTTAAAATTCACAGTGGGTTTAATTGAGCCCTAAAATGCTGGTATTTTATTGTAAAAAGTTCACACACAAATTTTGCAACATCTCACATTAATCATGATTTGTTTATTGTATTGTGTAAAAGTTTCGCATTCTCTACGACCATAAATTGCATGAAAAATTATATGTGTCCGTACTGTATGTCACATATACCTACATACATATAAGTGGTATATTACCTGTTCAATCGAAAAAATTGTGGATACGTTCAATGCGAAATCTGAAAAAGATAGAAGCAAAAATTTCACTAATTGAGCTTTATGTTTGTGATTAAATATTAATAAAGAGTGGTTTTGAATTGTGAATGAAAAATGTGAATGTATGTATGTATATGTGCATAAAGTTATGAAAATGTGTATATGCATAGAAGTGCCAAGCAGTTTCAGTCAAAACTACAATTTTTTTAATATTATATTTTTCTAAAATAAAACTAAAATATATGACCTGCAGGATTCGCAAGCCTAAAATGATTTGTGCATTTTTTTTTAATAATTTTTTACACATTTACCAAACGTCATTATTTATCAGATAAAATACCAAATAAAAGCCAAATTAAAATACCAAATGTATGATATCAATTTGGTGATGAAAGTTATTCCATTTATTTTACATCATTTGATAAAATTGTTGACATTTTACTTTCGGACTGAATGAAAGCATTTACCGTTCGATTTAAAATGCAGCAAAATAGTTGTGAATAACTTTCGCCATGAAATCGATGTCATAATGTCGATCATTTGTTGCCACTAAATGTTTCCTTGAAAAGGTTAGTGCAGGGATCTTTTGTAAAAAAAAGTAAGCTTAAGTTTAAGCTTTCGCAACACTACAGTGTTTGCCAAGCGGATGTAGCTGCCATCAAAGATTAAGTCCCGCTTTAAAAAGAGAGTCATTTATTCCGATAGCCAAGAGGCTATGAAGGCCCTCGGCACACTGATAATGCGTTCGAAATTAATCTCGCAATACCTTTTCGGTCACATCTGAATAAGAGTACTATGCAGTCAGGTTTCCAAATACTTTATTTATATCACGGAAGCAACATTGCATAAAACTGTAAGGAGGATGATAAAAGTGCACGGGTAGACCGCAAGTCAGTGCGAAAACAAATATGCCAGGGAGCTGCTAAGGCTAACCAATTGAAAACTCTCAGCAGTGACGGGTAGCTTAACCGGCAATTGCCCATTGAATGTCCATGTGATTAAACGCAAAATAACTTCGAGTCTCTTCAGCGGCACTTTATGGAGGTTGGTTGGTTGGTTGGTTAGAGTGGTGATTCATCCAGAATCCAACTAGCGCCTCCGCACCATTTTGTTGCCACATCCTTGTTACCAACTTGTTTACCAGTTATTTACGGCATGACTATATTCAGACTGTGCGGTTTAAGAACCTTATTGGGTTGTTTATGTCTAAGCCAGACAGTTGTTCGAGACCTTGTTCCTTGTTTATACTTGGATATTAGTTTTCTATGGCACTTTTTAATTGGTATATAGTATATTTCATATTTGTAATTCCTAATTATGCTGTTCTTTCACTCTGGCCTTACTTTACAGCTCCATTTCATGTTACCCTAATTAACGATGTTAAATAAAAATTCAAACTCTTTTACAAACTTAAGTATTCGCGTACTTCTTCTCCTTCATTGCTGCGATAATCGCCTAGTAAATTTGGCCGAGCTTAACAACGGTGGAAACACCTAGTGAAGCCAAGTCCTTCTCTACCTGATCTTTCCAACGCAGAGGAGGCCTTCCTCTTCCTCTGCTATTGGTACTTTCAGAGCCGGAGCGTTAGTTTTCTTTCGGACGGCATGACCTAGCCAGCGTAGCCGCTAAATCTATTATTTGTTATTTTATTAATCTTAATGAAAAGCTCATTGTTCCATTACTCGCCGTCACTATCGTCCAAATGTCCAAAAATCATCCGCAGAGTCTTTGTCTCAAACACTCCAATGGACGCCTTATCAGATGTTGTCTTTGTACAAGCGTACGCTAAGCGCCATATGTTAGGACGGGCATGATGATAGCCTTATAAAATATTAGTTTTGTTCGTGGATGGAGGACTTCACTACTCAATACTACCAACTTAGTACAAAGTACTATTCGTTGGTAAGGGAAATTCTCCCTTGAATTTTAAAGCTGATATTGTGTGCAATGTTAATGCTGGTTTCTAAATAAGCGAAGTTTCTTACAACCTAAAAATCGTAACTGTCAAAGTGACGTGCGTGCCGACAAGCAACTGTTTATTTGGTGACAGGAGGTACTTCGTTTTGTCCTCGTTCACCACCAGGCCCATACGCTTTGCTTCTTTATCCAAGCTTAGAGGAGCTACCACATAAAATAAATTCGGTGGATCATTTTTAAAAATTATATATTTACTAAATATACTTTTCAAGGGTTTTCTAATGATGCTGTACTGGATGTATATCCAAATATTAATAAGACCACTAATTCATGTGCTAAACCGATTGTCCCATATCTTGCTCAACATTTTAGGTGATCTCAATCGTGATCAATTAGGTGATCTCAATTAGCAGGTCAGCACATGCGGTGGCAGCAGTGCTGTTATGGTCGTACCGAAATTGAATAAACCTATGGTGGGTGGTAAGTGAAGTGAGTTTTTTTTGCGGGAAAAATTTGGTTT
Source organism: Anastrepha ludens (assembly GCF_028408465.1). Lineage (NCBI taxonomy): Eukaryota > Metazoa > Arthropoda > Insecta > Diptera > Tephritidae > Anastrepha > Anastrepha ludens. Next base: position 44,289,730 of record NC_071500.1, on the reverse strand, counting down.
AATAAACACAAGAAATTTACTTATTTTCATTCTCAAGAAAATGCTCGTAAGCATCTGCATCGCAGGGCTTTCATGTGACAACTATTTCACAAAGCGATAGCACAACTAGGGTCCGTTCTTTTGAAATATTATTTTCGACAAGCAAATAGTTTAATTTGGGATAGCTACGGCAGTGGTATTGAATTTTAAATTGAAATAAAATAACAAAAATTCAAATTGATTGGGCAATTTTTATTATTCATGACATTTCTTTTTTAAAGATAATCGCTTTTAAACGATGGCCGCAACTACGCCGTATTCCGACCATCCATAAATACGAAAAACACCAATTTTGAGGACTCCGGTCGGTATCGTGTCAATAACTTCTGTACTGTTGCCTCAATCGAAGCTGGTTTATCCACAAAGCATTTAGACTCTACAAACCTCAAACGGTCTTGGGGCCGAGATGAGAGATAATTTGCTAACTGAAACGAGACACAGTAAATCCATTTTTTCACGGGCTATATGACAAGTTTTGTTAGAACCAAATGTTATGGAGATCACAGGCTTCAATTTCCGGCATAAAAATGTCGTTTATAAAGTTTAGTCGATAGTGTTCACTGTTACATTGGCGCCAGTCTCATCTTTGAAGAATTATGGGTGATGGTTCTTCCCGCCCCTAGGCCGCACCAATGGTTGTTTTCAAGCCGGTTGTTTTCAATGGATGCAATGGCTGTTCTTGAGTGGCTTCGGGTAGCACTGCAGCCCAATTATGGTAATTTTGCGTATGACAGGTTGACGTTGCCATCAAGCCAAAAATGGGCCTCATCAAAATACACCATAAGTTGGTCTGAGCGTGCCATGATCACTTTTCACAGAGCGTCGATTATCGTAATACAATTACACGATTTACAAGCTATTGAGGCGTAAGTCTTTCGATGAGGAAATGCCAATGAATATTGAAAAATTATGTATTTAGTTCGACAGTAGTCGCGCGTGGTATGTCTAAAAACCCTATTGGAGAAAGTACCTCCAATCTGCTCTCCCTTTATATAGGTATGTACAAATATGATACGAGTTAGAAGCACTTTTGCTATCGAAAGACCGCACTAGTAGGCCTCACTTATTTTCTGTTTCCATCCATATGGCTACTTGTGAGATTATCTACACCTATGTACATATAAGCAAATCACTATTTTATAAATTTGATCTATATTTACTCCGCATTCAACATAACGTAATGCATGTATTCACCCTCCTATATACATATGCATTATTTAACATTTAATTATTTTTTGTGCCTTTTGAGCCATTGGGTAATAAAGCCATTTTTGAAATTGTATACTTATGTATGTACAAATAAGTACTGTATATTTGTCATAATTCATAAATATTTCATAATTTTTCATTTTCCACTTCATTTCATCGACTTGTGTTCTCGCATACAAATGACGCATTCGACAACAACAATAAATACAACCACAAACGCAAAAATGTAAACATACATACGAACAAACGCATTCGCTCACTTTCATCACATCTATTCACCGGCATATATTTGCATTTTCACATCGAAGTTGTACTTTTGAAAGTCCATTGTTCGGCTACGATCCAAGGTATGTATGTAGTAAATATAATAAATAAATACTACTTTCATTTCATTTCCCATATTTTCTATTTACCCATAGTTTTGAAAATATTTTTTACCTTTCAATGGTCACTAGGCTCTAAGTTTACACTTGCATAAGTATGCTTAGGATAGCATGATGCTTCTGAGTTTGTGATGCCAATTTTCATTACAATTAATTTTATATCCTTTTTATTGATTCCACTGCAAACGAGTTTGAGTAACCAGATATGTGTATATTATTGTTCATACTTTTATGTACGCTGTAGAAAATGTGCTAGTTGTAAACTGCCACCTCACAACTAAATATTGTAGTATTAGTTGCATACCCAACTAGTCAGGCAACTGCCTTTTTCTTATGAGATGTTAGTTTTCAGATTTCGATCAGAAATATACCAATCGTAATAGATAAATATAATAAATGCTATAAAATTAATACAATAAATAAAATACCATAAAATGATGTTACATTGAAAATTAGGATTACATGAATTTAGAAAGATATGAATTCATATATAGTTTTCCAATAACAGGTGTTATTATCGTGTTACCTCTCGAAGAGGTGATCACAATTGGCTACCGAGATCTTGTGATTTAACACCTTGTGACTTTTTTCTTTGGGGCAACGTGAAAGAGAAGGTCTACGCCAACAGCCCAGGGTCAATTCAAGACCTCAAAGATGGAATTCGTGAGACTATCGAGGACATAGGGCAGCTACTTTGCCACTTTCGGTTATGGAAAATTTCATGAAAAGGATATTGTCCTGTAAGCGTGGTCGTTGTGGTCATTTGCCTGATGTTATTTTCCACTATTGACGGCATACCTTCCTCTTTATAACGAAATAAATATCCGATCATTTATATTAAAAAATTGCATTTTTCTTTGAATATTAAAATAGCACCTCTTATTGGAATACCATTTATGTGTGTATTTCAATGCACACACATACTTGGAAAAACTTTTATGAATTTTTATATTAGCTATAGAATATTGCAGGGGCAAATATAAGTTATGTAGCCAGAAACTTACCGGTTTATTTTTCAGCTTTTTTCCATGCAAGCATTTGATATTTTTAACATGGCGCTGTTCTACGAAATGTCAATTAACCGGCCACGCAGCCTCAAAAAGCCACAAAAAGCTTTTAAAAAACCAGTTTTATACCAGTTAAAATGCCAAAAAAACACATTACTTCCATTCGATTTCAGCATTTTTTTAATATTCTTTTTCATAATAAAATTGGAAAAAATTAAAATATTTAATTCTAAAATATTCTTTTTCATAATAAAAGCGAATTCAGAATTGTATGCCAATATTTACTGTTGCCTTCATTTAAATATTCAAATAGCTATATTAATCAGATTTTACTTATAGATAATACACTAATCATCTTGATGCGTTGGTGCGTCCATAGATAGGTCTTAATTTTTGTTTTCTAAGAAAAAACACAACAAATTTACCCGAAAAATTGTAATGCATTTATTTTTCGCCCAATCTTATATATGTTTTTATTAATTTTGCTTTCACCGAGATTCGAACCGACGTCTCTCTGTGAATTCCGAATGGTAATCACGCACCAACCCATTCGGCTACGGCGGCCGTATAATTGATGCTTATACTCTATACTTTCTTCTCTTAAATACCAGTAGGTATCTGAACTAGAACGTTCCCATACTAGTTCGGCTTTTCCCTGCAGGGCAAATACGGCGATGCAAAACTAATTGAATCTGCATAAAAACCAACACGCATTCATACCATGCAAAGATGCACCAAATCTGTCTAGTTTACAACTAGAATTTTACTGATAGCAATCGAACTAGCCTGAAAATTCCCAGATTTCCATCGATTACAAAACGGTTTATTCATGCCCCTTTCAACTTCAACCACATTGAACAAGTGCATATTCATATTTATCTATTTGAATTTTATTTGTGTGGAATTTTTTTTTATGTTTCATAAAATATAAAAAAAAATTTCAATTTTTCGAATATTACTTATTCATTTGATTCCTCCATTCATCCTGGCTTGGTACTTGTGGAGGTTATTTTTTTCTGAATTTCACTTGCTTCAGGCTTGTGCACATTTATTTATCTTCAGTTTAAATTGGCTCTTCTATTGAAGTAGTGGATTTATGGAAAGCTAATTTTTCTAAGGAGATGAAAGTTTTAGCTTTTAATTGGCGAAAAAGCGTAAAATAACAGAGCTTACTGCAAAATGTGTGCATGCCAAGGACAGTAACCACTGTGAGTTTTATGGAAAAAAATTTATATTTAATCATTATAATGGAATAAACAAATATTTATTTAGTTAAGTACAAAGTTCGCGTTTCACGTGAAATGCCTGTCAATATCCACACAAATTGCATTACCATGAAATAAACGTGAAATTTTGTATGTATCTCACTAGAAAGTAGTACTCAGTTCACGCCGTGAAAACACAACATGCCAGCCACATTTTTCGAAACCGGTGGATGTTAGCTAAAATCTCCCCATAAATGGGTGAAAAATATTATAACGATTACTGGTCTGAAAAAGACAAATCACCGTGCATGAACATCAAATAATGAAAGAACTCCTAGAAAACTAAAAGAAAAAAATGAAAATAAAAACTATTTGCCGTTCGTAGCCCCCGCCATTTGTGGAACAACATCGAGGCACACACCACAAATGGGCGGAGGACCTCGGTCAAACACAAAATAGGAGTGTACGTAAAAATGTAAAAGAAAATATTAAAAATACTTTTAAAATACTCCATATATGGAAATCGGGGCTTTTTCGAGCTTTTTTTATAAAAAATATTGTAGATAAGGAGACGATTCCAATTCTTTCTAATTAAAAAAAAATAGGTGCTAACGCTATTGAAAAAATTGTGCTCATAGTGAACCGAATTTGCAGTTAATTTTTTAGGAATTTTTCAGCCTATTATGATTTGTTTCTTTTGCAGAGGTAAATATTTTTTTAAACATTCACTTCTCATATGTCCTCGCATTTGGATTTCCTCCCGGAGAATCTTTCTTATACTAATATTCAATATCTGAGTTTACTTGTATTGTCATATTTTTTGATGGAAAATAAAACAAATTTTTCGACTTTTTTTTGCTCTAAATTTAATGAGTTAAATTTTCTTGTTAAGAAGCACAAATGAATTCCTAGAAGCACAAGTCATAAGTTCTCCACGTAGCCAATACATGGGCTCATTTCCAATTGTCTGCCAAGAGGTTCCTATTTAAGACTGCATTAATCAAGATGATTGAAGAATGAAAGATAATAGAAAGAGGCACACGTGCTCAATGAGCTGACCTGAGAAGATACCTGGTACAGTTTCGAATAAGAGAAAAATAATATATTCTAAGTGTAAAGGGTTTGCACTGAAGTTGCTGATTAATTAATTTTTATAACACCCATATAAAAGTACCCACACGCTGCGAAGTATGAAAAACCAACAAGAGGGCATAATGGAGGCTCTATCATTATTTTGCGCTGCATCTAGAAGAAAGGCTGAAGGGGAAGTCTGTTTTAGTGGGAGCATGCCCCACATATCATTGGCGCGACGGCATCAATCGAATGTTTTTGACATTTCTATCCTCCCCTTCCCAAAAAAAAATCTGAAAAAGGCTTAAATGGGTTTAATATTTAAAAGAAAGAGCAAAATATGTGCAGCTGACTATGCCTATACATGTGAAGCTATTTATAATGGTTCCTTAAGCAAAAGGTGTTTTTAGGGAATAACTTAAATGTTTTTTTTTTTAATATTTTTATTCCACTACTTAATTAAAAAAAATACCTTTCGGTTAATATCAATAATTCCTAGACCAAATTTAAAAAAATTGCATAAATTTAGCCTTTTTCTTATAAAAATTGAAGAATTAATTGATATTTAATGAATATTTATAAAGTTTGTGCATTGCGATTGCACAAATACTTCACTTATCAGTTAATCATAATTATACTAGAAATTTTACGAGAAGGCCCATTTCCTTTATTTTTTTAAGCACGTATGCAAGTTTCAGTTTTTAAAAGTTTTCTCAAGGCATATTTGTTTAGTTTTGTTGGAATTCCATATTTGGGCTATGTACGGAAAGCGTGTATATGAAGGTATATGTATATACATATGTATGTACGTACTGCTTTATCCATAACCACCTCATCACAATTCTCTTTTACAAATATTTGTGTATTTATATTAATATGGCAAAGTAAACAGAACTTTAATTGGTAAGTCGCAGTCGAAATAAAGTACCCAGCAGAGAAAACTTTAATTATAAAATAAAAGTCTAATTTAGAACAAGTGGCAAATCCCGCATTATCAATGAAATTGAGTTTTAAAGCAAAAAATTAATAAAAAAAACGTATTTCTTGGTTAGAAGAACATTTTATAAACAAAAAATTCATTACAAATTAAATTAAAAAATGAGATTTTTCAGAAATTCTGAGATCCCACGTTTAGCTTCTGCAGAGATTTGATAATTTTCCCTCGCTTGCAAAACTAAAAACAATAAAAAAATATTTCTCTTCGCCCCTTTAAGAAACAAGAACAAAATTGTTCTGCTCTCAGCTAGGCGTGGACATAATTCGCACCTTTGTGGATACACTGGAAACCTTCAGAAACAATAAAATGTCAAATTTAGTCAGAAAATTGCACAATATCATTTTTAGTAATTTACCCTTTAAGGGGATCCGGTGGTCTAGAAATTTCAAAAAATCGATTTTTTGTTTTTTCGATATTTCGAAAGTATAGTATTTTAAGAATATACTGTGAAATTTTCATGCGGCTTCTACAGCCCATTAACTAGGTGGAGAGCGGTCCACGCGCTCCTGTACCTCAAACTTTAAACTCATTTATCTCGAAACGGCCTGATGTTGTGAAAAAAAAAACCTCGTCTGAAATTTTAATAGGTTATTCACATCATCAGTGGCTATCACCCGTAGGTAGGTAGGTTAGATGGCAAGAGTATTCCAGGTACACTACAAGTAGCACTTACGACCCGTTTTGATACCACAATGTGGACCACTACCTGCGAAAAAAATGTAGGGCAGAGGAAACCGTCTACAGCCATCCAGAACTGTTGATGTAGTGGAGGAGAGAAAAGCGATCTAGGCTGGAGAATTTCTTTAAGCCATCCCCAAAGGGCACGCTAAGGAATCTCAAGCACATAATCGCCACAGCCGCAAATGTCCGAACACCAAATGACGTTTGCTCTGGCGGCTAGGCACTTGAGATTCTTAGCATACCCTTTAGGGATGGCTGAAAGAAATTCAACAATCCCTTTCTCTGCAGGATCCGCACAGCTTCTGCAATAGGGTTGTACAGAATTCCAAGCTTCTTCGCATAAGTACCGATCACCCAGTGACCAGCGAACACCGGAATGAGTTTGGAAATTGAATGATGCCTAGGAACCAAGATAAGGGAAATGTTTTCTACACATTCGAGACGTTTGAATTCCTCCTTACAGGAGTTAACGAGACGAGAGCTGCAATACGGCGACGACAGGGCCTTGATCGCAGCTTGACTATCGAAAAAAATATTTACGTCACCCTCCCATCAACGATCCCCAAGCATTTTGCATGCTTGCAGGATCGCGAAGGCCTCTGCTTGAAAAACGCTCGTTTCCGGCAGTTTAAAGCCCCTACTAGAGTCATATCATTGTATTAATTATTTCGTATTTTTTTATTAAAAAACTGAAAAAAACGGTTTTTAGTGTGTTAAATTTAAAACCGCGCCATTTTTTCAAATTTTTTTTTTATTCTAGTACGGAACATAGCTACAGTCCTACTGATAAATAAATATTTTTTTTTGGTTTTTGTGTTTCGGATAATGGACAAACCATCGGGGTCCAATTTTTCGGGAGGTTCAACTTCAGCGCCATTTTTAAATTATTAAAATTAAAAAAAAAAAATGTTCTTTCATTAAAGAAAAAAATTTTTGTTTCATTTTTGTATGTAAAAGAAGTTAAAAAAAGCTTAAAAAATTTATATAGTTTGTTTTTCATTTTTTTATTGTAAAAAAATTGCTGAAAATACCCTAAATTTTCGAGTTATAGACCACCGGGACCCCTTAAGCTGTCGTTCTTAAGGTATATACTTTAGTGAAATATGTCAGAACTCGTTTCTCTTAATCCACACTCTACAAATGAAGTCAATATTTAGGTTGTAGTTGTAGTTCCAAATTCACTAAAAAGGCGCCACTTACTTAGAAACCAGTATATTTTCTCGCGGGGTATCCAAGTATACATGAATACATATGCATTTATATTCATATGTATGTATAATATACATTGCATATGTATGCGTAGTAGTTTCAAAGAAATTGGAACTTTATATTGCCTCGAAAACTTTAACTTGCAAATAGTTGTTGAAAAGCAAACGAATGTAAAATTTTAGTGCTGGTAAATTAATAACTGCATATTTAACGTTATTTAATCCAGATTTGCCATTGCTTGGATTATTTTATAGTTTGTAAATGGCTAATGAGTGTAACAAGTAAGTTAAATTATAATTGTCCTAGAAATAATCTTCATCTAACCCATCTACAGCAGAAGGTATTCAATACGATAGTAATAATTTAAATTTTTAAAAATTTATTAATAATAACATTTCTCAATTTTAGTAAAGGTTATGCCAGTTAGTAATTCTTCTGAATTACATATTCTGAATATTGAATTTTGTATTGGAAATTAAATTTACACTAAACAAGTATTAAATTCTATTCGGACCGAACTTTAGCGAGATTGAATTAAATTGAATTGATTCAACAAAATTGAATTTGGAAGCAAATAAACTGATAGACAAGGCGGGAAATGGTTTATCAGGCAGACGAATGAAAATTGGGTCTTAACAAATGAAAGTTAGGTGTGTCTTTTATCCGATCTCAATAATATTGAAGACGAATCTGAATGAAATTACCTCAATATGCGAGGTGGGTGTGGTTATTAGCCGAAGTAATGTGTGTACTAAGTTTCGTTGACAAACGGACGGACAGACATACCTACATGGTTTGAACGTCTTCTTGCAGCATTCTGAACATTCTGGTATGTACGTTACATATACATATATAAATCTATCTCGATCCCTTGTGCTGCTAATTACAACCGTTATACGATTAAAATTATAATACCTTTGTACGCGGCTATAAAACTGTAATTCGTACCCATCAACCCGAAAAACATGGATTCGAGAAAAGCGCATGCACCAAACATACGGCGAATACAGTATTTGAGGACATAGACTTATATATGTGACTAACTTCCCGAAACCATACCATAAGACATGGAGAACTACAGCTTAACTCAAGAAATAAAGATACATGCAGTTATCGTCGCTAATGGGCAAATCACAACGATTTAGAAATCTCAAATTTTCTTAAGTGCTCGTGAATTCGAAGCATCAGCTGGCGATGCAGAACGCAAAAAGACACGAGCAACGTTCTGACACAGTCCGATCTGCAGAGATTATACGCGATCAGCGTACAAATGCAAACGATAATTTACAAGGACTCTTCAAGGGCCCTTGCGTGAAAGCTTAATGAGGGTCTTATCCGTAGAGTTGTCCATGAAAATCTCCTAATCATAAGACAGTTTATGTCGAGAATAGTGAGTTATCCGATTAAAACACCTTCTAAACGAAATTGCACATCCTGATTCTCCTGAAATGTAATGGTTTTTTTTCTGTGATCAGAATGATAAAGGGCTATGTTCTAATCCTACAGAGATTCCACTTGTATGCCTTCGATGTTCCCGCCACTGTTATGGCTTTAAGCAACAAGCCACAATGATCTTTTAATGTCACTACAGTTTTTCCTCTTCTTCTTCTTTTTCTTGATTGGCGTGATAACCGCTTACGCGATTTTGTCTGAGTTCAACATAGCGCACCAGTCATTTCTTTCTCCTGCTAACCGACGCCAGTTGGACCTACCAAGTTCTTCCCCGGCACCAGCTGGTCACCAATGTACAAGGGTCCAAATATCTTCCGCAGAATCTTTCTCTCAAACTAGTCAGGTGATCTGGGGGAGCAGTCGATGTCGCCTTTTTTTACAATAGACGTCAGCGCTTTGTTTCGATGTAAAGCGATCCATGGTTGAAATTGTACTGAATTGACGTATCAAAAACATGTACCTATGTTGAAGTCGATTAGTTGGTAAATGACAAAGTTTTTCAGCGTTTACATACCGATATTAAAGATGGCGCACCCTGTAGTGTGTTAGATTTGTTCTGCGAGAAAGGAATTTACTACTCAATTGCCTACATAAACCAATGTAGAACTTGTTGGCAAGAGCATTCTCCGTTGGACTTCTTTACTCAAGGATCGAGTAGGTTATTGCAGCTACTGGAGTTATTAACGCTCGAGAACACGCGCCTCGTAAGATAGCACGGATTTTCGCGCATGAGCATTTTGCTCACTTCATGTAAGAATGTAACTTTTTAATGGATTACGATTTTTAAACATTTTATTTTTAACATAGTTAAAATACCAAGTCATTTTTTTGCAATTATGTGTTTATTTAAGAAATTCACACTGTAAATTTATATAAATTCATTCAATCAAGACATAACCAAAAATTTTACATTCATACTTTGGTATATTAACAAAAAAAACTCCTTGTAATAAAATAAATAAATAAAAGACAAAAATCAGTCTTCGGTAAGATTGACATTTACGTTGCTTTCGAAGCAAGATGGGCACATATACTTAACGTGTTCCGTGCAAAGTAATTTTCCACATAAATTGCAGCCTTTTTTCGAACGTCTGTTTTTACTCCTGGGGCAAAGCTCGCAAAAGCAAGGTTGTAGGTGTTGGCTTTCAGGTTCTTTTGCTGGTGCAATGCGATCCATCCGTTTATGCCAGTAATGTCAATAAGCGTGAAAAAGAGGCGCATTGGCCACCTGCAGGTTATCCTGGAAACTGAATATGTGCCTTTCATTTCATCAACAGTGTCTACACCCCCTTTCGTCAGGTTGTAAAAGGTTATTACTTCGGGTTTGTTCTCAGATGTTTCATCATTAGCTCGGCCATCGGCATGAAGTGATGATAGCATAAGTACAACGTTTTTCGTTTTTTTCACTGGAACGTAAGAGACAAGAACCTTATTTTCGGCAAATGCAGTCATTGTATGTGGTTGCGGCCTTCCTTTTGCTGAAATAAATTGAGGTGGAATTTCCTTTTTATTTTTTCTTATTGTGCCCACAATGGTCGTTCTATATTGATTGTATAGTTCATCTGCTAAAGGAATTGAAGTAAAATAATTATCCATGGTAATGTTTCTGCCACTATTCAAAATTGGGGCAGCAACCCTTTTCACAACCCGAGGTTTTCAACAAAAAAGATAAATCAAGAAATACTTACATTGTTTCTCGCGCAATGAGCAAAATGCCGCTCTCAAAAATCAACCGTCTGCCTACCTGTGATGGTAAATGTAGGGAAAATTCCCTACATGTAGGGATTTTTGTCGAAAAATGTGGGTGTAGGGAAAGGAAGGACAGATTTTTTTAAATTCTGTAAATGTAAGGAATTTCCAAGGACAGAAAAAATTTTAAAATAGCGGGGTAAAATTAAAAAAGTTCATTTAAAATAAAAATCCGCAGTAAGATTTCATGCCAGACTTATTTTCCTCTTGGCTGCATACTTTTAAAAGCGTTAATACATTGCCTTTTTTTACTTCGTTAACGCTAGCACGATTTTTTCTTTGCGCGAAAATTGTTAGTTGTCCCACGTTTTCTGGTGCTTTTCACTTTTGAAGTAAGTTTGCAATTATTTTAGTTTTAGCTTTTTTTATATTTAAAATGCATATATTTTACAGAAATGAGCTCTTCGACTGACTCTTCGGAGGAACACCAGGAAAAACGATGCAAGTATCGGAAACAAAAGTTCAATAATAAGTGGCTTGAGGACGAAATTTTAGTGGCTAGTTTGAAGCTGTGGCTAACGATCCATTCAAATGCAAATGCACTGCGTGCGACAAAGTTTTGAGCTGTGGCAAGTCTGATTTACAGAAGCACGCCGAAACAAAAATGCACCAAAAAATACTAAGGCAATTAAAAAGACATCTAAAATAGAAATTTCGAAATAAGACTTAGTATGTTCTTCGCTGAGCATAATGTTGCGCTGCAAGTGGTGGACCATTTAATCCCACTCTTAAAAGAAATCGTGCCCGATTCTGAAATAATAAAAAAATCTGAGCTTGGAAGAAAGAAGTGCACCAGCATAATAAAAAATGAATTGGCAAAAGAAGAAAAATACAATTTAGTTAAAAAATTAAAAGTAAACAAATTTTCCATAATGATCGAAGAGAGCACAGACGTCGCACTCAATAAGCGTATGTGTCTCATGGTGAGATTTTTCGACGAGGAAAGCGAGCGGCTTGTGGTTAAGCTGATGGATCTAATTCCAATAAGAACTGATTGCACTGCAGAAGCTCTGTACGGAATTTTTAAAAATCTTAAGCAAACAATTCAATTTTGACGTTGCATTATAGTGTAAACACAGGAGAAAAAATTGTAGGGAATTTCGTAGGGAAAATTTGTTGTAAGCGTAGGGAAAAGTAGGGAATTTTTTTGGGCTGTGTAGGGATTTTTCAAAAAACCATTTACCATCACTGCTGCCTACACGTCCGATCGTGCACTAATCGAAAGAAATGCTCGTCAAAGTACGAAGCACAACTACTAGCGAAGGTACTCACCACAATTAGTGCCAGAATTACATAGAACATAAAAATTTCGCGAAATGAAAAATTGCTTGAGCAAAATGCTCATAGCGCGTGTTCTCGAGGGTTAAATTAATAATGTGTAAAAAATTCGATTCGTTTTTTCGCTAAATTTTGTTCAAATTTTGGATGTCTTTACAATTTTTAAGGAAAAAAAATTTGAGATTAAAAATGTTTGTAGAAGGGTCAAATTTTTTAAGCATATGGATATATTAATAACATTTTGTATCTTTCAACTTGAAAGTAAGTATTTATGTATGTAGATTCTAGTCCTTATGTGTTGTACAGTTGTGTACAAAATGCTTATAAGAAAAATGTATAAACATCACCCTCAATATTGAAGACATTACCTCCTACTTGCATCTGTACACACACCCATCATTACGGAAAAAATTATGAACAATCAATAGCACGTCACTCAAATTTCGATTCATTCACTTTAATGTGTGTGTTATTTTCATTAAATTTATTTGCTATTCACTCATTATACATATATACATATATAAATATAATGTATACATTTTCTCAACTGCCAGGTCAGAGTTATATTAGACCAACTGAATGAGTGACTGGCAGTTTGAAGTCCCTGTTCACCAAGCAATTTATTTTATTTAATTCAACATTCAATAGTTTTCCACCGACATGCTTTTCATTTTACTCATTTCCTTTTTTCTCATTGCTATTATGTCTGTACAATTGCTTCAACTATTGTATCATTGTGAAAATAATTTTCTTTATGCTTTATTTTACTTTATTCTATTTCGTCCTTTTTTTCCATATTTCTTCTTTTTACTATGTACGCCGTCTACCGCAATACACACAGAGTCAACTTCATGAAGTATCAAAAGCCTGAAAAGAAAATCGACTTGAATAGAAGTGAAGTTTACAAAGTAATTCATCACTTGGACCGACAGCCAGTGCGCGGCATTGAAGTTCGGCCACCCGTGGTGCCGGCTGAAGTGGATATAAGAAAGGTGGCATTGCAACCGTAACTTGCCACACTCGGTAGCCTTTACGCGCGGATGGCACACAAGCGTGTAACGCGAGATGTATGTATGTATGTAAAGCTAAACTCCAGCTGGAATGTGTACGCATGCTAATATCAAAACCATGTTTTCGCTAAACTCAACAACTTTGGTAGGATGAACAAGGGGCAAAAACCGCAAACCGCAAGCTGATGCGTACACCAGCAAAACAACCAAACAGCCAGCCATTTTCATGCGAGTATTCGCGACTAGAAACCTCAAATACCCAGATGCCTTGTGTGTCCTGCGCCAATGCAGAATTCTAATTTAACTTTCATGTAGTTGCAGATTTTTTTTCTTCATGTTGATACATATTATATTTAATGTTTTAATGTAGAAATGTTCCTGATTTTAATTTATTTCGCATTCGTTTGTCAAAACAAAAAATGAATAATATTGCAATATATCAATTTTGCATGCATACAGACGTAAATAAGTAAAATACAAAAGGGAATATAAGCAGTAGAATGCCGATGAGTGGTAAAGAACTCGCCAGTTGCAATGGTTTGCTTCTCAAAAGGAGCGCAATGCGAGAACTAAATATCAGTAAGCGAGTAGATGGTGCACCTCAGTTTTGTGTATTAAATGGAAAATATTGAAATAAAGTAAACTCGAATTTCCAAACAATAGAAAGACAATGGCTATTATTGTTTGCTGTTAACACTGGGCCGCATCAAAGTGAATATAAGACATTGTGACTCATTAGCCTTGCCAGATCGCAGTAAAATTATAAAATTTTTGCTTTACATATTAACTTTAATTGGAGTAAAATGACCGATGGAAAAACAATAATAAAATAATTAAAAATTAAAAACAAAAGTTTGCAATACTAAAACGAGTTCAAAAGACGGATAAATATTTTTGTGGCAAACCCCGCTATTGTTTTGCAAAACTCGATAAAGAAAACACTTTTTTTTTAAATAACATCAAAGTATTGAACCAATATCAATTTTAAAAATTCGGCATACAAGAAATAAACGCTATTTATGGTAGGAATGGGGGAAATAATGGATGAGTCTGACACATATTGCGGGTGTTTTTTGACATCTTTAAATGATAATACAAAATAGAAATGTGGTCAGAATGAATTCTTTTATTGTAATCTGGTAGAGATTTGTGGAACAACATCAAGACGCACACCACAAATAGGAGGAGGAGCTCGGCCAAACACCCAAAAAGGGTGTATGCGCCAATTATATATATATATATATATAATCTGGTAGAGAATTTCATGGCATTTATTTTTTAAATATGATTTCCGAAAAATGTTCGTCGCGGCTGCGAGTTGCATGGTCCATTCGATCAGTCCAAGTTTTTACTATTTTTTCCAATAAATCTGGCCGTATGGGGTCAATGGTGGCTTGAATATTGCAATAAATCGATTACTAAGCACGTTGTATGGCAAGTTGCGTCGTCATGTGGAAACAAATATCGTCGAAGTTTAGCCCTTTAATATAGCATAAAAATCTGTCCGCATGCTCGATTGGGCTAGCTATTCACCGTAACGGAGTTCATTCCTAATTTTGAAAGAAATAATGACCGATGATGCCGTCTGTGCTCTATGAACTTCGCGAACAGACCTATTTTTTGAAAGTAAATTTCCACAATTTGGAAGCGTTGTTCTGGCGTTAGACGATTCATTATGACTTGCTAAACCTTACTGAACGGAACTCGTCAACACAGTTTGCCATTCTCAGCTGCTTAATCATAAATATCAGTATTTATTGTCATGCAGTTACTATGCAGCTAAAAAACAACGTCTATAAGGCTAACCAATCATGGAAATGGATTACCTTAAAAAAGAAGCACTATTTTGTTGAAAAGTATTGAAAGCAAGTACTCAAAGAATACGAATTTATAAATTAAATTTTATTTTTTATTCAGTATTATCTCATTCAACTTCAATAGATTTATTCCAATTATTAACCAATAATTTTATACCCTGCCTGTAATGATTTTCAGGAAGCTCTGCAAAATACTGTTCTACAGCCGCAATAACTCTTCAGTCGGTGAAAAACGCTTGCAACGAAGGAATTGTTTCAAGTTTCTGAAAAGGAAGAGTCGGTGGGAGCCAAATATGATGGATGCGGTTAGTATTAAGACCACTCTCATTGAATTTAATAGAAATACGATAAGCACAACTGTATTTCTGGAAGTCGGTCTTCCTATAAGAATATATTAACACAAATAGTACTACGGAGAATGTATCGCTTTTTTATTTACTAATTTTATAAAGTTTTGCTTTGTAAGATAATATACGACTATTGGCTCAATAAGTTGAAAATTGAAAATAAATTCAACTTTTATTCCATTCCATTTAACCATCGGCTAAGTATAATATTTATGTGAACACGTACATACGTTATCCTCGTATAAGATTACTTTTTTCCTCTCTAAACGATGTTTTTTATCCCAATGTTCTTCATTTAGCTATTCCGTAAGATTGCAGTAACATACAGAGTTCTTTGTTTTATCTTCATTGTGTTAACCAATCAAAAAACCCCTCTTCTGGCGCCAAAATCTTTTTTCACCGATCGTTCTGACTTCGCCGGTTTTGCAGCTGAACAGCCAGCTTCTGTCCACGTTTCAGTTCAGAACCGCGGTGATACATCAAATTTGCTTTATTTACTTTCAAGGCCTCTAAACTACGATGAGAAATTTCTTTTCGATGTCATTAATAATCAGCTTAGACAAGTTTGGATCTTCAAAAACAATATCATAAACTTACAAAGTAATTTCTGGTTCAAGGCTGGTAAGACTACGTTTGAAATCTAAGCTCACATCGATCTACAGTTACAAATGAGAAATAGTAAATTTCTTTATCAATTTCACCCTTTTTTGTATGTATCATACAAATGGATATATTGGTGATAAACCTTCAAAAGCGACAACAATTTTAACGCTGCACGATATTTAGTTCTTTCCGTTGCAAAAAATTCTATGGCCCAACTACTCAGATGCCTTGTTTGTTGTTAATGAATTGACAAATCGAAATATTGTTTTTACTCAAATTTTACAAATTTAAATTTCCCTACTGAATAATAACTGTCATCTTCAATACTATTCAACCAATCTGTACTTTGTCAAAATTCTCCAAATGATTCTGCTAAAGGACACAAATCATCTCTGAAATCAGTTAATATTATTAACAGTAATTTTATTAAATAAATTGTTTATTTTATAATACAACGAAGTATTAAAAAGTACTAGGTGCTGCAAAATTAATCACCCTATCGGAAAATTTGTAATTATTGCAAAAGGCGTCGTACGTCAGTCATATTTGACATTTGAGAACTAAACAGCTCCAATATACAAACAGACAAGCAATAAAGCGCGTAAAGGTCAAATAAAGATTTTCATCATTCAAAATCATTTTTTTTTTTAATTTAATAAAAAATCACTCAAAAACACAATGGATGCTTAAATACCCGTACCCGTGTGAGGTATATATCTACATATAATATCTTAAGAGTATATGGGTTAGTGAAGTGCGCTGAGTGACGTCTTACAAAAGCAAACATAGCAAGTAAATTGGAATCGGCATAATTTCAGTGCGTAATAAAATTGAGCTTTGAATCAAAATATGTAAATACCTAAATCTTTAATCACATCTGACGAAGCAAGATATGTATAATTAATATGGATGCTTTCCATTTCAATTCAACCGGGCTATTCGGGTCATGTTCTTCGATTTCGATGTAACTTAAATATGTTGCTCTCTGGTCGAAATAATGAGACACGTATTTTTTTGTTCGCCCGAAAAAAATTTTTTTCAAGAGTTATCGGCAATTTTGTTTTTCGCCTCAAACTCGATTTTTTTTAATTATATAAGAAAAAAATTTTTTTAAATGCCCATAACTTAGTCAAAAATGAACCGATTTTAATAATTCTGGGTTCAAAATGATCGTAATTACTTACACAAGCGACTTCATGTAGAAACAATTGCAAAAAAGTAGTTGAAAATTTTTTATTTAGCAAAAAAAAAAAAAAATTTAAATTTTTTCAAAATTCAATATTTCAAAAAGAGTATTTTTTTTTTTTTATAACTTTTTCCAAATCAAAAAAACATCTCAAACTTTAATTGAGCTGCATGCCTAGTAGCTAAAATGAGTTGTTTTTGAGTAATGAATTTTTGAGTAAACACCCTGTTTCGCACTTTTTGTTTTTTGCAAAATAAAAAATTTTCAACTACTTTTTTGCAACTATTTCTACATGAAATCACTCGTGTAAGTAATGGCGATCATTTTGAACCCAGAATTATTAAAATCGGTTCATTTTTGACTAAGTTATGGGCATTTAAAAAAATTTTTTTCTTATATAATTAAAAAAAATCGAGTTTGAGGCGAAAAACAAAATTGCCGATAACTCTTGAAAAAAATTTTTTTCGGGCGAACAAAAAAATACGTGTCTCATTATTTCGACCAGAGAGCAACATATTTGAGTTACATCGAAATCGAAGAACATGTCCCGAATAGCCCTTTTGAATTGAAATGGAAAGAATCTATATAAGAAAATTTTTTTTAATTGCTCATAACTTAGTCAAAAATAAGCCGATTTGAATGATTCTGGGTTCAAAATAATCGTAATTACTTACACGAGCGACTTCATTTAGAAATAGTTGCAAAAAAGTAGTTGAAAATTTTTTATTTTGCAAAAAAAAAAAAGTGCGAAACAGGGTGTTTACTCAAAAATTCATTACTCAAAAACAACTCAATTTAGCTACTAGGCATGCAGCTCAATTAAAGTTTGAGACGTTTTTTTGATTTGGAAAAAGTTATAAAACAAAAAAAAATACACTTTCTGAAATATTGAATTTTGAAAAAATTTAATTTTTTTTTCTTTTTTGTTAAATAAAAAATTTTCAACTACTTTTTTGCAATTGTTTCTACATGAAGTCGCTTGTGTAAGTAATTACGATCATTTTGAACCCAGAATTATTAAAATCGGTTCATTTTTGACTAAGTTATGGGCATTTAAAAAAATTTTTTTCTTATATAATTAAAAAAAATCGAGTTTGAGGCGAAAAACAAAATTGCCGATAACTCTTGAAAAAAATTTTTTTCGGGCGAACAAAAAAATACGTGTCTCATTATTTTGACCAGAGAGCAACATATTTGAGTTACATCGAAATCGAAGAACATGTCCCGAATAGCCCTTTTGAATTGAAATGGAAAGAATCTATATAAGAAAATTTTTTTTAATTGCTCATAACTTAGTCAAAAATAAGCCGATTTGAATGATTCTGGGTTCAAAATAATCGTAATTACTTACACGAGCGACTTCATTTAGAAATAGTTGCAAAAAAGTAGTTGAAAATTTTTTATTTTGCAAAAAAAAAAAAGTGCGAAACAGGGTGTTTACTCAAAAATTCATTACTCAAAAACAACTCAATTTAGCTACTAGGCATGCAGCTCAATTAAAGTTTGAGACGTTTTTTTGATTTGGAAAAAGTTATAAAACAAAAAAAAATACACTTTCTGAAATATTGAATTTTGAAAAAATTTAATTTTTTTTTCTTTTTTGTTAAATAAAAAATTTTCAACTACTTTTTTGCAATTGTTTCTACATGAAGTCGCTTGTGTAAGTAATTACAATCATTTTGAACCCAGAATTATTAAAATCGGTTCATTTTTGACTAAGTTATGGGCATTTAAAAAAATTTTTTTCTTATATAATTAAAAAAAATCGAGTTTGAGGCGAAAAACAAAATTGCCGATAACTCTTGAAAAAAATTTTTTTCGGGCGAACAAAAAAATACGTGTCTCATTATTTTGACCAGAGAGCAACATATTTAAGTTACATCGAAATCGAAGAACATGACCCGAATAGCCCGGTTGAATTGAAATGGAAAGCATCTATGATAAGAGGTATTAAGGAGGTTTCAAGCTTATTAAATGTGATTTGGTGACATTTCTCTATATAAAGAAATAGACGATTCATGAAGCACCAAGAAAATAAATTATCCAGCTCAAAATGTAGGACGGCTGAATCACTAGAATTTCTTATTTCAGCATAAACTTTTAGATCATCAACATTGAGAAAATAAGCAAAGGAAAAACACGAACAAATATCATAAATAAACAAAACAAATAACAAAGGTTCTAAAATACTACCCCGAAGTACACCAGAGATGGTAATAAACTGCTTCAAAGAAAGCTCAACGATAACTACAGTGCTGCACTTCTTTACTAAGTAGAATCAAATCCAACCAATGAAAGTCGAATGAAATCCGAGAACAAGTGAACCGAAATCAAATGTAGAAAACAATTTCCTCGGGAAATTTTGGCGAATGGCTGCGAAATGTTCTTTCTGAGTATCGTCATCAGACACGAAGATATATGAAGAGAAATTAGCAAATAAATTGGCTGCATCACTGACAGATGACAGATGATCCTTATAAAAAACAGAACAGATTTAATATAATATATCGCCAAAAATTCCTCGGACTACTTTTTATGTTAAGCTCAAATTTGTGAATGTTATTCCCTTTGGCTCCAGTTGGAGAGTAGTGCCAGAACAAAAGTAAAGGTAAACAAATCATTTATCAGTAATCTGAATTCGCAAAAGTAGTTACTAACTTTGCGAACTAAGTTGGAAGGCTTCAAGCTGGTACATATGGTAATTTCATATTATATATATATGTACTTATGGAACATACCATCAATACCTACGGGAGCACGATCAGCGTAGATCCATATGTGTACTTCTTCTTCTTCTTAATTGGCGCGATAACCGCTTACGCGATTTTAGCCGAGATTAACAAAGCGCGCCAGTCGTTTCTTTCTCGTGCTAACCGGCGCCAATTGGACACACCAAGTGAAGCCAAGTCCTTCTCCACCTGATCTTTCCAACACAGAGGAGGCCGCCCTCTTCCTCTGCTACCACCAGCTGGTACCGCATCGAATACTTTCAAAGCCGGAGCGTTTGTATCCATTCGGACGACACGACCCAGCCAACGAAGCCGCTGGATCTTTATTCGCTGCGCTATGTCTATGTCGTCGTAAAGCTCATACAGCTCATCGTTCCATCGTCTACGATATTCGCCGTTGCCAACGTGCAAAGGTCCAAAAATCTTACGCAGAATCTTTCTCTCGAACACTCCAAGCGTCGCTTCATCGGATGTTGTCATCGTGCAAGCTTCTGCGCAATAAGTTAGGACGGGCATGATGAGAGTCTTGTAGAGTGTTAGTTTTGTTCGTCGAGAGAGGACTTTACTGCTCAGTTGCCTACTTAGTCCAAAGTAGCACTTGTTGGCAAGAGAGATTCTACGTTGGATTTCAAGGCTGACATTGTTATCGGTGTTAATGCTGGTTCCTAAATAAACGAAGTCTTTTACAACCTCGAAATTATAACTGTCTACAGTGACGTGGGTGCCGATACGCGAGTGCGCCGACTGTTTGTTTGAAGACAGGAGGTACTTCGTTTTGTCCTCGTTCACCACCAAACCCATTCGCTTTGCCTCTTTGTCCAGTTTGGAGAAGGCAGAACTAACAGCGCGGCTGTTAAGGCCGATGATGTCAATATCATCGGCATACGCCAGCAATTGTACGCTCTTATAAAAAATTGTGCCTGAGCGATTAAGTTCTGCGGATCGTACGATGCTCTCCAACATCAGGTTAAAGAAGTCACACGACAGCGAGTCACCCTGTCTGAAACCTCGTTTGGTATCAAACGGCTCGGAGAGGTCCTTCCCAATTCTGACGGCGCTGCTGGTGTTGAGCAACGTCATCTTACATAGCCGTATTAGTTTTGCGGGGATACCAAATTCAGACATCGCGGCATACAGGTAACTCCTTTCCGTACTGTCGAATGCAGCTTTGAAGTCGACGAAAAGATGGTGTGTGTCGATTCTCCTTTCATGGGTCTTTTCCAAGATTTGGCGTATTGTGAATATTTGGTCGATGGTAGACTTTCCAGGTCTGAAGCCACACTGATAAGGTCCAATCAGTTGGTTGACGGTGGGCTTCAACCTTTCACACAAAACGCTCGCTAGGACCTTATAGGCGATATTTAGAAGACTAATCCCGCGGTAATTGGCACAAATTGCAGGATCGCCCTTCTTATGGATTGGGCAGAGCACACTTAAATTCCAATCGGCAGGCATGCTTTCATCCGACCATATTCTGCATAGGAGCTGATGCATGCACGTTACCAGCTCCTCGCCGCTATGTTTGAATAGCTCAGCCGGCAGTCCGTCGGCGCCCGCGGCTTTGTTGTTCTTTAGCCGTGATATTGCTATTCTCACCTCGTCATGGTCGGGTAACGGAACGACAATTCCGTCGTCAACGATTGGGGTATCGGGATCTTCACATTCTCTATGACATGGGCAGCTGTCACCGTTTAACAGGTTCGAGAAGTGTTCCCTCCATAATTTAAGATTGCTCTGTACGTCAGTCACCAGATCGCCGTCTTTGTTCTTACAGGAAAACGCCCCGGTCTTAAAACCTTCTGTAAGCCGCCGAACTTTCTGGTAAAATTTTCGGGCGTTGTTCCTATTGGCCAGCATCTCAAGCTCCTCGCACTCACGTATTTCGGCCTCTCGTTTCTTCTGTCGGATAATACGTCTCTCTTCCTTTTTCAGCTCTCTGTAGCGATCCCACATGGCTCGCGTTGCGCCCGATCGCAGCGTGGCTCTATAGGCGGCATCCTTTCTTTCTGCGGCAGCATGACATTCCTCGTCGTACCAATTGTTTTTTCGGGCTCGCCGGAATCCGATTTCTTCTTCGGCGGCGGTACGTAGGGAACGAGAAATGTTGCTCCATTGCTCGCGCATGCCGGTTTGTTGGGCAGTGTCTTCTGGCTGTCTGTTGTGATTGCAGCTTTTCGATGTCGAACATTCTTTGCGTAGGTAGATGCACGTTTTTTGCTGCACAGAGGCGGGTGCGCAGTTTGGCTGCAACAAGGTAATGATCCGAATTGATGTTGGGTCCTCGGATCGTACGTACATCTAATACACTAGAAGCGTGTCTTCCATCTATCACAACATGATCGATCTGGTTTCGCGTTTTTCGATCAGGAGACAGCCAGGTAGCTTGGTGTATTTTCTTATGCTGGAATCTGGTGCTGCAGACTACCATGTTTCGGGCCCCGGCGAAGTCGATCAGCCTCTGTCCGTTACCGGATGTTTCGTTGTGCAGGCTGAATTTTCCGACTGTGGGACCAAAAATTCCCTCCTTGCCCACCCTGGCGTTGAAGTCGCCAAGCACGATTTTTGTGTCGTGGCGGAGGCAGCGCTCATAGGAACGTTCCAAACGCTCATAGAAAGAATCTTTGGTCGCATCGTCTTTCTCTTCCGTCGGGGCGTGGGCGCAAATTAGCGAGGTGTTAAAAAATCGCGCTTTGATGCGGATTATTGCGAGACGCTCGTCCACCGGAGTGAACGACAGTACTTGGCGACGAAGTCTCTCTCCCACAACAAATCCGACACCGAATTTGCGCTGCTTTACATGGCAGCTGTAGTAGACGTCACAAGGTCCTATGGTTTTCTTACCTTGCCCCGTCCATCGCATCTCTTGGATGGCAGTGATGTCAGCCTTTACTCTCACGAGGACATCAACCAGCCGGGCAGAGGCACCTTCCCCATTAAGGGGCCGGACATTCCAGGTGCATGCCCTCAAATCATATTCCTTATTTCGTTTGCAGGCGTCGTCATCAGTAAAGGCAGTTCTCATCCGAGGCTTTGCAATTCTTTTCATTGGGGGGGATTTTTAAGTGGCGGGTCCCAAACCCAGCGCACAACCAGCTATCCTGGAATGTTTCGCCTTCTCACTTTAGCTCACTCCCGAACGGGTGTTCGGAAGCTACCCAGAGGATACGTGGGCTAATCCCGGCCGTTGTGAGCTGCTTGAACCATATGTAGAAGAGTCGTCCTGGCCACTCCCAAGTGAATGGCGATCAGTAACTTTCCCCACTTGAGTGGACTTCTACACATGGAACCATCCTCCAATGTGTACTACTGTGGGCAAAAAGTAAGGTGAATTTATTTGTCAAACTTCGCGGGTTTAAAATTTCGCTCTAGTTATTTTTTTCATGAGTTGGCAACACTGTTAATAACATCTGGGCAAACTTTCATGTGAATGTCATTATCAGTAATATATTTACACTTGTGTTTACCAAACGACCAAGAGTGCATTTTTCAATTTTTACAGTGTCTGATTTGATTGAGCAGAGAAGTGCCATCAAATTTTGTTTGCGGAATGAAATTTCGGCTGCGGAAACGTTTAGCATGTTGCAGAAGGCATTTGGTGATTCAACCATGTCGCAGAAAAATGTTTATAAGTGGTACAAAGACTTCACAGAGAGTCGAGAACGTGTTGATGACTTGGAGCGCTCCGGACGACCATCGACGTCAACAGATGACCAGCACGTCAATAAAGTGAAGGAGTTAGTGCTCAAAAATCGTCGGTTGACTGTTAAAGACCTTACTGATATGATCGGAATATCAGACGGATCTGTGAAAACCATTTTGAAAGACCATTTGGGCCTACGAAAAGTCAAATCTCGTTTGGTACCGAAAACTCTCAATTTCTTGGAAAAAAGTCGTCGCGTTGATGTGTGTGAAACAATGCTTTCAGACTATCAGGACAAGCTCAAATGCATCATTACGGGAGATGAGACTTGGATTTATGCTTACGACCCTGAAACAACCGACCAATCAAGCGAATATCGTGCTAAAAGCGAGGCCAGACCGAAAAGAGTACGTCAAAGTCGTTCAAAAATAAAGGTCATGATGACAGTTTTTTCGATTTTCGTGGTGGGGTGCACTATGAATTCCTTCCACCTGACCAAACTGTTAATAAGGAATATTATTTGAGCGTTATGCGTCGTTTACGTGAAGTAATTCGTCTAAAAAGACCAGAATTATGGGCCAACAACTCTTGCTTTTTGCATCACGATAATGCACCGTCTCACACTGCACTCGTTCTTCGTGACCATTTCGCCAAAAATTCCACGCATATCGTTCCGCAACCACCGTATTCGCCTGATTTGGCTCCGTGTGACTTCTGGCTATTCCCAAAACTCAAGAGACCACTCCGGGGAACGCATTTCGAGTCGATTGAGGAGATAAAAGCTGAATCAAAGAAAGTGCTGATGGCTATACCGGAAATGGACTATTTGGCATGTTTCGGGGATTGGAAAAATCGTTGGCATAAGTGTATTTCATCGAGAGGGGATTATTTTGAAGGGGATGAAATAGATTTACAAGAATAAATAAAGGTTTTTCATTTTACAACCAAATTCACCTTACTTTTTGCCCACAGTAGTATGTCATACAGTCATATGACTGTCTATTCGAGGTAAATCTTAAATTAGTTGAAGTTTTGCTGTAGTAGTTGGAAAACTGGTATATTTTTCTTTAAATCATACAATCATCAAGTTTTGTGGTTTTCATATTGGAAATATTAAGTAAGTATGCGCATGTTTTGCTAAAATATTTTTACTTTTCTTTCAATTCTTCAGCCGTATTTGATTTTCGTATTACACATTTCTTTCACCCATAAACATTCGACATATGACAGCGAATTGCTGTAAAACTACTGCTGCAAAAAAAGAAATTACGCTAAATATGTCAATAAATTTTGTTCCACATGCAATTGACACACCAATAATTCCACTATAACAAGTTGAAAATGGGCATCCACTAGTTTGCCATCAAAATTATCCAACAATCACTACCATTTTGCTTACCGCAGGCAAGCGAATACGAGTAACAAATAACCAACAACAGCAAACGATTTTCATTTTCTTCGCTTCTTGCACTTGCTCCTCGATATCTGCACCACAATTTTTGCTCTTGACATTTGCATTTGTTGGCAGCATCGATTGCGTTGACAATCGAAATTTTTAAATTCGAATGTGACTACGATGCGAATGTAATTGTGGCTGTATTACGCAATGTCAATAATAGCAATGCGAGTAGTTATGGCAGAGGCAATGTACTGACATTGATTTACTGCCAACCGCCAAATGTTGCCAAATTCATTGTCAAAATTGTCAAAAATTCTTCTTTACGACAAATACTATATATGTCTACGTCGTTATGTATATGTAGATGCTTATAAATACTTGCTTATATGTGTATAAATGTAAGCTACATGTCATACGCGTAATTCTTGGTCAATTACATTTCGTTTATGCGGTGATTGGGTGAGAAAATCTTACAATACAAAAATGTATGTGCACACACATTCACATTAGGTTATCCCTTAAACGATTAACTTTCCAATTGATATCGGATTTTTTAATTTCGTTTAACTTCAATGTAGGGGTACCTTTGTGTTGAAAAAACATATAATTACTTCCTTTACCGTTCAACTTCGTTTAGCGTCTTACTTCTACTAAGTTGTTCAATAACTTATGCGGTTCGATAATAAAAACATAATTAAAGGCTCTTGTGTATTGACCTGATGAAAAGCAATTTTTTTCTTTTGCAAACTGGGTCTTTTTTTACGAATTTTTTACTTCAGTTGGTCTAAAAAGTTACAATAATATTTAGAATTTATTTAATATTTATTTAACCAATTTCCAAGTAATTCACAAACAAAATTTCTTTCGTATCCCAAAAAACTGATGATAACACCTTCTTGGCCAATTTCTGGACGCGAACTTGTTTCAGAGCCGCAGAATCAGGTTGACACCACACTTTAGCCTCTTTTTTTGATTTTGAATCATGGTGATAGATGCAAGTTTCATCCATGGTGATGAATCGAGGTACAAAATCCACTTTATCCATTCGAAAATGCTCTAAATGGTGCTAAGAAAGTCGCATTCGAATGTGTTTTTGTTCCATTGTTAGCGAATGCGGCACCCATTGTCACCCAAAAATTCTATACCTAATACAATAAGTGCGAGTAGTGAGTTACAACGGCCAATGAAAACTTTAAACGCGTTTTTCTCAAAACGACTTTTCTGAACATGGTGGCCTCGATTTCTCGAAGACTTATGAACCGATTTTATTTCTTTTTTTAATTTTTGTACATGTATTGGCTACAGTGGTACATAGCCGTTTTTAAAAATTCCAAAAGTTAATATTTTTTCAAGCCTTTCGAAAACAAAAGAAAGGGTAAAAACACAAGCTCATTTTTCAAACCAGCACCATTTTCTAAAAAAAAAATAAAAAGACCGCCACGTGCGGCGATAGCCATTGATGTATAGACTAAGAATTTTTTTGGGGTGCATTAGTTTTTTATAACGTCATTGCATTAATATTAATAACAATTGTAATTTTTAATATTTTTCAATAAAAATTTGTGTCAGTATAGTTGAATATATATTAAATAAATAACAATTTGTCTGATCCTCAAATAGTCATCCCTACTTATAAAAAAAATTCATTAAAATCACTCAATTTTCACGCGTTCACAGTGGTGTTCCGCCTTAACCCGAATCTTCCCACGATTACCATATGGTAATGCAAACATGCCGTTGCAATTTTACGTATTATGTCTGAACTAAACAACAAAAACAAAAAAGAATAACTGTATTTCACGCAGAATAAATGCAGCTCACGGAAAAACATAAGTTTTTTGTTATTTTTAGTGCAGCTAGCAAAGCTATAAAACGTCAAACTCAGGTGAAAAAAAAAAATTAATTATTGTGGTTTTTTAACATCGCACGTCGGTAAGTATATGAATAACTTTTTGCTTTTTTGATATATTTCCAAAAAAATTGCATCAGTTGGTAGCAAATAAAATAAACTAGTAAATGCAAGTTTAGTTTTGTTTGAAATTTGATTTTTTGTGTAACTTTTTTATATTTTACTCAAGGCGTTACCATATGGTAACCGTGGGACGTCTAGGGTACAGGGTTTTAGTTACGTTTGGTGTATTTTTTTTTTTAGATTTTTGATCATATTTATTGATATTTTGTGAATTACAGTGGTTTATTGTTGCAAGAAATGCTTGATTTTATTCAAGAACTCGATGAAGCAGAAGATCAAAATCAACTGTGTGATATTCCAACCACTCCTTATATCGAGCCTCCTGTGGATGGCAACGAATCTGGCGAAGATGACGCTGAAGATGATTGTGCGGGCATTCCAGATAATGTTTGCCCGGCTCAGCTAAGAGGTGGCTGCGAAGTTGCGACGTATGCAAGGTTTCGATGAAGAGCAGGATATGGGAGGCATGTTTAGAGACGGTATAAGCATACCATCATTTTAATCTTATAAACTCTAAATTTTTCAGCACCAAATCCAGGAGATTTGTCTGTTATTGAGGTTGAAGACACCTATAATGAGATGGAGGATGAAGAAACAACGGCTAATCTTTCAGAATCTCCAATGAGGAAGCGCTTACGTACAATTGAACCGAAACCTTCAAACGTTGCATTGCCATCAGGAAACAAGGAAACTGTATTTGAATGGGTCAAGAAGAAATCGTCATCTCTAATTCCAATTTTTCCAAGCGCAAATTACGAAGACTGTCGCCATTCACATTATTGGAACATATTTGCGAACAAAGTGCGTTATATTCGGTGGAACAGAATAGACCGAACCCAAATATAACAGTCAGCGAACTTAGAGCATTCATATTGATCGTCACTGGCTACAATTATCACTCCAATTACAAACATTTGTGGAGTCAGGATGAAGACATTCGGAACAATTTTGTCAGTAACACCATGCGTCGGAATCGTTTTCAAGAGATTTTGCAAAATCTCCACTTCGAAGAAAATTCCAAGCTTCTTCAAAAGACGCCCCAAATCCTGACAAAATGTCGAAACTGCGTCCTCTTACGGATCATTTGAAAGCAGAAATGATAGAAAATTTCCATCCGGAACAAAATCTTTCTTTCGACAAAAGCGTGATATCCTATTTTGGTAAACATGGGTGCAAGCAATTTATAAAGGGCAAACCATTACGATTTGGATATAAAGTTTGGTCCCTATGTACTCCATCTGGTTATTTGGTGAATTTTGAAATTTACCAGGGGAAGAATCCTCGATCGAATTTGGAGTACGAATCAAAGTTTAGAAAATGCGCCGCTCCTTTAGGAAGCATGATCGACGATTTTCCTGATGAATTGAAATCGCTGTCATTCCAGTTTTATTTCGATAGCCTGTTTACTAGTTATCCTCTGTTGGCATATCTCAAGCGGATATAAAGGTACTGGGACAATCCGAGAAAACAGAATTCCAGCAATCTGTCCACTAGTGCATAAAAAAGACTTCAAGTCAATGGAAAGAGGTTACTCTGAATCAATTGAAATGAAAAGCACTGGTATTTGTTTGGTGAAATGGAAAGATAACAATGTTGTCTAGAGGTCCCACGATTACCATATGGTAACGCTAGTTTTCCGCATTTTCCGGAAAATCGAAGAGAGGAAAATGAAAATGGACTTCATTTTCGTGCCCAGGAGATCGAAATACATAAGTATACAACATTTTACAAAAATCCAAAACAAAAAAAGTTATGGGACTTCCCGGGTTAAACTTCCCAAAAATGAAAATTTAGTCAGTGGCCGATATTTGATTTGTTCCATTGTTGAAAATACTGTGACAAATCAGTACTAAATGAATTGTAATCAGAAAGACAGATTCAAATGAAACTTCACGTACATTCACATGAGGAGTGGGCCAACACTTTTATCGAACCGCAAAACTTTTTGAACAACCTAGTAAAATAAAGGGTGGTTAAGTTTTAAGGGCCGGTGTTGATTTTAAACAAAATAGAACTTTTTTAGGAAATTATTGTCATTTCTCTTTATTATGATAATGTTGGTATGACTGAATTACGTATAGAACATTATATTGACTAAATGGCCGCCGCGTCCCAGGCGGTACACCTCCATCCGATGGTCCAATTTTTCGATAACGCGGAGGCATAATTTAGGTTCTATGCCATTAATGTGCCGAATTATCTCATTCGTTAGCTCTTGAGTTGTTGCTGGCTTATCGACGTACACCTTTTCTTTCAAATAAGCTCAAAGAAAGAAGTCCAACAGTGTCAAATCACATGATCTTGGCGGCCAACTGACATCGCCGCGTCGTGAGATTATTCGGCCATCAAATTTTCGCGCAAAAGAGCCATTGTGTCGTGTGACAAGTGACAAGTGGCACCGTCCTGTTGAAATCTCATATGGTCCACATCCATATCTTACAATTCGGGCCATAAAAAGTTCGTTATCATCTCACGATAGCGAACACTATTCACAGTAATTGCCTGACCGGCCTCATTTTGGAAAAAATACGGCCCAATGATGCCGTCGCACAGTGCGGCCGATTCCCAAAAAGCTGGCCAAAAGTCGAAAAAAAAGTTTCTAGATATAGTTTTTTTGTCTTTGGGTTGGCTACAGTAATGCCTTGAGTAGTGAAAACCGTTCATAGCAGCGTCCTGTACCCTAAGTATCCTCTGTATTTTCAGTCGCAACGTGGCCTTCGTTTGAGCATCGTATTACTGTCGATGAATAGTGAAAGTTGTACACATTTGAAAGATTTTGTAATGGAGTAAATTGAACAAAACCAAATGGAATCATCTTCGGAAGGTTAGTAAAATACGAGAAATCTTTAGTACATATCAATACCTCGACACAAAATTTTTAGCTGCAGCAATACGTAGATACATTTTTTGCAATTTTTTTTATAAAATTTGAGTTTTCAAACTGTATAGTAATACAACGCCGTCATATGCTGCGTTGAAACCTATTAAAGGTTACTCAAAAAAGTAATGGTTACTGAATAAAACAAGATTCAGCTGCTACCACTTGCTACCTTGCGACCCCGAAAACATATAAATTTACATGCATCTTGATTATGTTCTTGAATATACGCTATTTCACGTGAGGGGGTGGCCAATAGGGGTGGAAGGGGTGAATTTTCAAAATTTTAAGATCAAATTCGTAATCAGCGACCCCGAAAACACATAAATTAACATGCATCTTGATTATGTTCTAGAATATACGCTATTTCACGTGAGGGGGTGGCCAATAGGGGTGGAAGGGGTGGATTTTGAAAATTTTAAGATCAAATTCGTAATCAGCGACCCCGAAAACATATAAATTAACATGCATCTTGATTATGTTCTAGAATATACGCTATTTCACGTGAGGGGGTGGCCAATAGGGGTGGAAGGGGGTGGATTTTCAAAATTTTAAGATCAAATTCGTAATCAGCGACCCCGACAACCCCCGAGTAAGAAATTTTGAATCAATTACTTAATTTTTTGAGTTTTGGCCAGCTTTTCGGGAATCGGCCGCACTGTGCGTCGGTCCATAAACCGCACCAAACAGTCACTGTTTGTGGGTGCATTGACTTTTCGGCAATCACTCTTGGATTATCATTCGCCCAAAAGCGGCAATTCTGCTTATTGACGAATCCACTGAGGTGAAAATGTGCCTCATCACTGAAGATGATTTTCCTCGAAAGTGCGCGATATGCATTTTGATTTGAACGCCCGTGTTCATCATACGCCTGAATAACTATAAACCGTTGCTCGATTATGTATCTTTCCATGGTCCAAATTGAGTTGGTTTGAGATTGAAAAATGTCAAATGAAATACAGAAAACAACTTGACGTTTAGGTGTGGTTTACATTCAACATCGGCTCTTAAAATTTAATAACCAAAATTTTAGAACCATTGAATAATAGAGTAAACTTGAATTCAACTACGCAAGCAACAGTGCGGTAAAAATGAGTAGAGAAAGAAGATTGAGACAGATTACTTATTTAATGTATCACACAGAAGATAAACTAAGATTCCCCTCAAGCGTACAAATTTTGAGTATTCTCTCACAGTAATAGAAATAATCCGAAAATGGGAAAATGGAATCGAGTAGAAAATTGTATTGAAAATGTCATCAATATATCAGCAGATCATGTGTTAAATGTAAGTAAATTAAATAATATTTTTAAACATGCCAATTTACATGGAACACATACGTAAGCATTTTTTTATTTGATTAAAATTTTCCATATAATTGATGGTCTTAGGGTGAGTGGCCGAGCTCCTTCATTTGTTTGCAGCGCGCGTCTTAATGTTAATCCACAAAAGGCAAGATCTACAGTTTTAAGCCGACTCCCAACCGCAGATACTAAATATTATAAAGAGTTCTTTCATGGCATAAATACAGTCGGAGGTTCGTCATTGCCTGCCGAGGGACGACTGCTATAAGAAAATTTTTGTTTTCTACATTTTGGTGTTTCACGGAGATTCGAATCTACGTACTCGGAATTCCGAATGGTAGTACCAACCTATTTGGCCTCGATTCCGAATGGTAGCACCAACCTATTTGGCCTCGACATGTATAATTATAATTAATTCAACACGAAGGTAATAAGGATATGACTATCCCAATGAAAGGGTTTTCCTTATTTCACAGTTTGCGGGGCTTAATCATCGATCTTCGCCTGGTCATATCAAAAGTAAAGAATTTTCCAATGCTTGTATTCATATTTTTTGGTAGCTCCAACTAGACATTAACAATGCTAGGGCCATTGTGTGCTATTTTTGTCTATAGTAGTAATGGTATTTAGTAAGCTTTAATAAAACTTCACAAAAACAATAGTTTGGTGTGTGCTACCTGCGTCAGGGATCATCAATCAAAAGCAAACAAAAAATATACTACGGCTGTCACTTCATTAGGCTGTTAATGAATGATGAGAAGAGAACCCCATTCCTTGTGTGTATTTTAATACAAATACATTTGCACGCTCTGTGAATATATGTACACATATGTATACATATAGTAAATATTAATCTAAATAGAGTCACGCCTAGCTTGATGGCTCAGTTAGTTTAACAGTAGGGGTGTGGTACACTTTGGCACTGTGTAAGCCAAAAACTAACATTAGCCAGTCAGTGAGATTGAGGTTATCTCTGCCATGACTCCGTTTATTGCAGCTAAGCAACTTTTGATTATGATTTGTTTTTGTTACATTAGGATTTGTTTTGCCTCTCGTTAAACTGGTTTGTTTCGTTTATGTATACTGCTTCAGTTATACTCACCGTCTTTTATTCCGAATCTAATTTTGTGCCTGAAAATAGTTGCTTAGCGCCGCATATGGACGCTGTCCGTATACTTTCTATACCGTGAGTGAGGAAGTCTACCATACTTTGGCATTTATATTTCATAAACGACTTGCAGGTATAATTTCTTCTCGTATAAGATAAGAGCAACAACAAAATGAAAAGCTTCAGCAATGCCAAATTTAGTTGTATATGAGTGTAAATTTTCAATTACAGAACACAAGTGCCTACGAGCATACACACATACTTGTACAATACTCGTATATATGTGCATATATTGCTAGTCCTTGTTAAACTTCTGACCCTGCAAGGAAAAATACTAGTGCTGAACTAATTCACTTCCAGGCTCAACCAGTGCGTGTTTTATCTACCAAAAAAAGTTGTGGTCCAATATGCTTTTGAAATAACTAGTTACTAAAGGGGTTTTCAATAAGGGCGGGTAGATGTTGAAATAGAATAAAATGGAGTTTGCTGTGTGGCACGTAGCGCCGTCCTGCTGGAACCACATGGCGTCTAGGTCCATATGGTTCAATATGGGCGATAAGAAATTGGAAGGGCAACCACGTCTACCGAAAAATGAGCGCAATGCACGCAACGTTTGCGTTAATGAACACTCATTTTGATAATAAAGTTTTATCATTTGAACGTGCTGTTCAATCGTGTAACTTGCCATGATGTTTTGGCATAAACAACTGAATAATAAACAAAAGATTTGACAGATGTCACCAAAACAAAATGGCTGCCACAGGGCGCCAAAATCGACCCGCGCCAATTGAAAAACCCTTTAGTTGAAATATAAAAACAGAACCTTTCATTCCATTCGGTTCCAATATTTTGAAATATTATATTAGACTTCATATCAAAAATGTAGGTATGGGAACGAGTTTCCGTCCTTTCTTAGCCATAGTTACAAATTATTTAAACAATTAAATAATACACGATATTATGTGAAGTATGTGCCATTGGAAGCTGCAACTTTATTCCATCTTTCAGGCAGCATATGGACTCCTCTGACGAAACATACGACTTCTTTTGACTTCATCCATTCATTGAGCCAGTTTGCGATGCTCTCGTAAGGAGAGAACCACTCTCCAGTAAGGGCTAAGTGCATTGATGGGAACAGATGGTACTCCGATGGTGGAGAATACGACGCGTTGCGCAAGATTTCCCAATTCAGTCCCTCTAAATTTTTCTGGACCGATTTAGCAACGTGTGGCTACATGACCAACTACCGTCCCATTCCGACCGCTTTTCTTTGAGAACTCGATTCAAACGAATTAGCTGCAGTTGGTAACGATCGCCAATGGTTTAAGGAGTTCATAATAGATGACACCCTTCTGATCTCACCAGACTCACAACATACCATAACCTTTGAAGCATGAATTTTTTTTCTCTGTCGATGGACCAGGTTCACCTGGCAGGCTCCAAAATTTTCGACGCTTAGGGTTATCATAGTAGATCCAGTTTTCATCGCCAGTGACGATGCGATGAAGAAAACATTTTCTTTTCTGTTATTCAAGAAGCATCTCATACGTCACCAAACGTCTCTCGATATCCCTCTCTTTCAATTGAAGTGGCACCCAGTTACCTGCTTTCTAGACCACTCCCATCCCGTGCGAACGTTTACTGACCATTCATCTGTCCACATCCAACTCTTTATTATTATGTCATTGTAGGGAAACACTATAAGCATGTATGGTGTAAAATAATTATTTCTTTTGACGTTTTAAAACTTAAACTCAGCTAGTGTAACAATATTATAAATCCGTTCTTCATCCATCTTATGAACTTTTGGTGCGAATATTAATTATTTAACGCCTCTATTGGATATACAGTCTGTGTCCGAAAAAAGGAAACCGCTATTATTCATGAAGTATAAAAGATATATATTTAAAATTTTCATTTACATGAAAGTATGTAAAACACTACGAGTCGCAATTACTCAATAAGCCGTGTAGTCTCCATCGTTCATGCTTTGAACCAGCTTTTCTGCGCAGCTCGTCGACAAACAGGACCAGATTTTCCAAACTTGACGCACGAATTGATTTCTTGGGACTTGGAAAACCAGTCCAATACTGTGACGTCATTTTCTTCTTTTGTTGCTTCTCAATGTGTTTTACTGAGAGCAGTGGTTTTGTTGATTTGGGAGGGTAGGATATGTTCGCCTCCTTCAGTCGACGTTCGATGGTGTTAATACTCAGTTCTATTCCCTGATGGTGCTTGGCGTAGTCACAAAGAAGGATCCCGCTTAAAAAGTTGGACGATCACTTTATCCTGCTTTTTAGTCGTCACTCGCTTCAAGCCGCGCTCGGAAAAGTCACAACTAACTTGTTTGATTATTTAATCACTTTTGCAGTCGCGGCATAAAATAATTTCGGCGCTTTCAAATACGTGCATAAAAATACCGCCTCAAAAGGCTTTGCGTATTTCTCACTCATTTTTGTTTGGTTCTGTTTACGGGAAAGTTTCGAACAACACTAACCTGAGTTAGCCCTGGCGCCGTAGCCATTGAGTGGGACTATTATACAGCAAAAAGCATAACGAAATATATCTTGAAGTTTAAAGAAAAGAAAATAGTTCTCTTCTTCTGACACAGACGGTATTGGAAATTGGGGTTTTCAAATAAATATATCCACCAAATTTTCCTTATATATAATACTTTAACCATCGTTTCTAAAAAAAGCAACAAATTTTAAATAAATACCACCATCTGAACTATAAAGCTTTTATGCTTGTTTTTCTTTTCCCTGCAGGGTTATTATATGCTCCCGAATTACACATTACATTTGTGTGTGTATGCATGTGTACGAGTTGGCCAAATAATATACGTCGGCTCATGAATATAATAACAACTTAGGTGTTTGGTTCTTATCGGATTTGGGATCAAAGTAAAAACAAATATATGTTCGTGTGTTTCTTTTAAATTGCCTTCAACTTCAGCGTATTACCGTAAATTTTATGTAAGGCCAACATAAAGGCGCTTGCCAACAGGAGAAGAGCACATGTGTGTAATTGTATGTTTGTGTTTGTGTTTTTGTTGTGTAATACAATTTTTTCTTTTTTTTTTTCTAATTTAAGGTAAGTAAAGTGTAAACTTTGTTCCTCAGTACGATTCCAAGGATACTTGTGCGCACAGTGCAACTCAATTGAAATGTGAATTATTGCATTGGTTTTTATTTGAAATTTAAAGTTATTAAATGCACATTTGAACAACTTTTGCTTTTAAACGTGTCCGCAGCACTTGCAAATTCTCGTAATGCTGTTGAAGTTTGCTGGAAAGATTACCGCATCCACTCCATAGTTTGTTTTGGAGCCGCCGGCGAAGATAAATCATGCGAAGTACTTGTTAGTATATAATTTCCATTCTGCTTGCGTGAAAAATTTTATGGTTTTCAAAGTTCATCGTTATATAAGAATTATCAATAGTGGCTCAAGCTCCCAGCTACAAGTAACCTTTGTAGAAGTTGTGAAGATGAAGAGAAGTCAGACTCGCCACGTATGTCGATAAACAAGGATACGGCCAATATGGAGATAAGGAAAATATATGTACCGTACTTTCAATTTCATCTGGCATAATAGAAGCCCGACGTGTATGGTATATCTTCCAAAGGTTTCAGGGACAAACTTCACCTCCAACTTGTGGCGTGCGTTTTCATGTTGTCCTCGTATACCTCAAAATGGTTTTACGAGTAATTAGCTTATTTTTCATTTCAGAGTAAAATGAACGACTTGGCTTAGCTGCGAAGAGAATGACGCTGTGAAGCTCCAGGGCTATATAAGCCTTGGTCGTATTTAGGGGCTGGCAGTACAACCCAAATACCCAATATAACTCCATATTGAGCCAAAAAGGATCTACCCAGGTTTAGGTGTTAAACCAAAACCACCACGCTACTCCCCGAGGAGTCATCCACTCGAACAGGCTGACGATTTATGTCTCCAGTCAGCCAAAACTACTACCAGTTGCATATTCATACAGCTCTGAACTGGGGACCTGGGTAAAAAATACCATATACCATACACAAAAAGTATACAATCCTAACTAAATACGACTCCCAACTAATCAACTGAAAGCCCAAAAATCTTCGCCACCTAAACAATTCACGCGAATGCTAACTTAACATTTCGACGTTCCAAAAAGGGGAGACTACACCACAGTAGTCCACATCGTATAGTCCATCGGTTCAACTAATTCCCGCAGAATAATAATGTCTGAGTACATCGGACGTGCGACCAATCCCTCCTTAGCTACCCAAAAATGTATTCCCTCTCCTACGGATAGTTGTCTATTATGTAAAAACGCACGGAGAGACCTCTTTGCGGTATGAAATAACCCCAGTATGAACACAATAGGTAATGACGATGAAGATCAAAAAGGATTTACATTGATTTACAACACAAATCTCTGTTAGAGAGATGTGCCACTGCCTAGCACTTTAATGTGGCATTCACATTATGCAACTGAGACTACGGGATAAATACGAGCTCCAGCAGCATACGAAGACTTTTGGAACTTCGCGCGCTAATGGCGATAACTTTTGAACACAGTATCAGCTTTACGGCCACTTCCTAATGAATCCAATGATTGGATTCATAAATCGATGCCGTGCTTGCTGTTGTTGGCGTTAGGAAGAGAAGACTTCATTTGTGTTGAAAAGTTCGGGTGGATAAAGACTTGGCTTCACTTGGAGTGCTCAACTCGCTCCGGTTAGCACGAAGATGAAACGACTGGAGCCATCTGTTTAACTGAGCCAAAATTGCTCAAAGAGTCAAAAGCCCATCAAGTACAGCAGGCGTTCCCTGAAACAGCCAACAGAAGAAGACCTTCCGCACTTCTTCGAACAAAGGAAAATTCGAATGGAGCGCTGCGGTGATACGAAGGGCTTTTATATTGAAGGTGTTATTAAGTAAATACATGTGTATGAAATTAAATAAACAAAGTTCAACTGGATCAGCCTTGTTTTCAATAGCCACTCTAGTAGTACATATAACTCTTATTAATCTATTTATACACATTAGGGCGGGTCGATTTAAAAATCGCTCATTGCTCTGTGAAAATCGTGTTCTAAGGATCCAAATAAGAGACTTTGCCGAAGGAACCATACCTCTAAAACGAATTCTGATGTCCCCCAATTTGGGTCGAACGAAAAATCCCACTTTGACCCATTTAGAGTACTCCAATCGAGTCCAAATGTATGACCGACCCCCACTAACTTTGGACGGCCAATCCACCCATGCCAGTGGCACACCCCCTGGAACTCTCCTGGGGGGTTCCCCATACAATCATTTCAAAATATCACCATTTTTGGCCTTTACATGAGAAAAGAAACTAAAAAGTTCGACCCAAATTGGGGGACATCAGAATTGGTTTTAGAGGTATGGTTCCTTCGGCAAATTTTCTTATTTTGATCCCTAGAATATGATTTTCACAGAGCAATAGACGATTTTGTGCATCCCCACAAATCGACCCGGCCTAATACACATGCATATAAAAGTATGTGTATATGTATTAGTATATGTTTCTAGGAAATTTTGGCGATCAAAACAGCTAACAAACACACATACACTTGGAGGCTTCAGAAGCGCCAAACTGATGATTTGTTTATTTTGCCGTTTTTATAGTACGAATTTAGCCAAAGAAAACATGTGCGTTGTTGCAATGTTGCAATGCGTTTTCCACTGCCATGAATTTTCGGTGAATTCTTTGCAATAAGAAGTATATTTTATTTGCTCTTTCACTTTTTTTGCAGCTTTTTTCACTTCGTTTTTCGGCTAACGTTTATTTGTTCAAGTTTTCGTTATCAGAATTTCTGTTCCACTGGCAATATTATGACTTTATACTCGTAAATACACACAAAGAAATATATAAATACGTATAAGTGGTATGTGTTTATTTCTCTGCAGAAAACGTATATTGTTCTGAACTAGCAAACCTACTATCCTTTGGTAGTCATCACTAGTCCGAATTATTTCAATGGTGCCAGCGTACCACCCACGTAGATGATGCTGACATACTACTAACCCCACTGTAGCCTTTAAAAATAAAATAAATAATTGGCGCGTACACTTCTGTTAGGTGTTTGGCCGAGCTCCTCCTCCTCTTTGTGGTGTGCGTCTTGATGTTGTTCCACAAATGGAGGGACCTACAGTTTCAAGCCGACTCCGAACGGCAGATATTTTTATGAGGAGCTTTTTCATGGCAGAAATACACTCGGAGGTTTGCCATTGCCTGCCGAGGGGCGACCGCTATTAGAAAAATGTTTTTATTAATTTTGCTTTCACCGAGATTCGAACCAACGACCTCTCTGTGAATTCCGAATGGTAATCACGCACCTACCCATTCGGCTACGGCGGCCGCTGAAGCCTTTAGTAATTTTTAATATTGTAAAAGAAAAGTGATTATGTAATTTAGTAAAAAAAATCACCTAAATTAATTATGTTCTACGATATTTCAAAAATGTATTGTATATACATTATGAAACTTTTTTTTTCAATTAATAACGTATTTATTAGTTCGTTTTTATTTTAGGTGCCTTTTACTTTTACAACAAGGTATCTTCTTTTATACTTTCAATTATCTTAGACAATTATCAAAGGAAAATTCAGCGGCAAATTTACCATAAACAAGGGCGTTCGACAGGGCTGCCTCTTATCGCCGCTTCTAGTTAAAACAGTTCTTGATGGCGTATTCAAACTCAGAAATGCACAAGTTCCAGAAGGTCTGTAATGGAGGCTAAACCAGAAACTTAGTGACCTAGCATACGCTGACGCCATCTGTTTTATGGTTCACACATTAGCTGACACTACTACAAAACTTAGCCAACTAGAAAAGAATGCGCGCAAAGTTGGTCTTAAAGTAAACTTCATTAAAATTAAACGTAAGAGAAATAAAGCAACAAACATATCTCCTCATTATCAGTAGCCAAATCACAGAAGATGGTGGCGCAGTTGTAGATATGCAGTTGCACGAACTGTAGACTGTGGCGATCTCGCACCTTGTCACCAAAAAGCAAAACCTAAAAGCTTCAATAGCAGCGAAAAATCGATTCTCTTATATGGTTCTAAATCCTGGCTTGTGTCTGGCCACCTAAGTCGACGTCTTCAAACGTTTGTCAGCGAACGCCTCAGAATTATATGCCGCATCTTTAGCCCAAGAACAATGTGCATTATGGATCTTCTCCCGCTTACTAAAAGCTGCCCAATTAATTCCGAAATAAAAAGACGAAAATGGAATTGGATTGGACATACTTCCCGTAGTGAAGACGATTATGTTGCCAAAATGGATTGTCAATGGAATCCTCAAGAAAGCCGACGCAGAGGTCTCCCACGTCAAACTTAGATGCACACATCGCCCACGAAAGTCATTCTACTGCCACCTGGAACCAAGTCAGACACATAGCGGCTGAGAGAAATCGTATGAGAATATTTTTCTCCACCCTATGCTCCGAACCAGAGTGATAGGTATAATATGCGTTATGATGTTTTTTCTTAAATAGTTTATTTATTTTCAGTTGAGAATGCCATCTACAAGTATAATTTATCCCGGAATAAAACAAAAATTTTTTTTGCGCACTATATTAGGAACTTTCTTCCATATAAAGCACATGGCCGGTCGTATTTTGTATGGATGAAGAAAATGCTCACCAGCAAAACAAAACTGTCAAAAATCAAAGAAAGTTTCTTAGCGTCCTAAAAATTAAATGGGCTACATAGAGGCATACTCCGAAATTTTTTAAAGGTTCTAATTAAAAAAATTCAAAATTTTGATAATACTCTTTCTCAATTTTATTCCAAATAAGGAGCTTTGGTTTATGTGGTTTTCGTTATACAATTAACAATATTTTATAAAAAATTGAACGGAAAAAATTTTTGTATGGAAAATATTGCAAATATTATGACACATTATGTGAGCAAAAGGGCATATACATACATACAGAATATTTTATAAATAATTTATACATATATATATGTATATATATTATATTTTCCCATAGTTCCTAGATGAAACATAGGCCCTCAATAAATATGAATATAAATAAAAATAATTACATTAAAACTTACATTAAAACGAGTATAGCAACTGCCGGGACATACAAAATATATGTTGGCGCTGTAGGTAATAATACGTAATATATGTATGTATTAAACTGCTCCCGCCTTGCATTACCTGAGGTTAGAAAAGTGGTTAGTTAGCTAGTTGGCAATTGACACTTGTGAAGCTGGCGGGTTTATTCCTGCCTCATGTCCAATGCATTTGCTTGTGTGCTGTATGTGGTGTCTTTTTTAGCTCCATGAGAACTATCGATATCGATAACATTGGTGTGACAGCTGAGAATGGCAAACTGTGTTGACCAGTTCCATTCAGCAAGATTTAACAAGTCATCAAAAATCGTTGAACGTTAGAACAACGCTTCCAAATGTTGGAAATTGACTTTGAAAATAAATCTGTCCGCCAAGTTCATAGCGCACTGGCGGCATCATCGGTCTTTGCTTCTTTCGAAATAAGGAAGGAGCTGCCGTAATGGTGAGTGGCCATACCATTACCATACCAGAAAAAGTAGTCAAAACTTGGAGTGATCTAATGGATCATAACAGCGGGGAATATGTGCAGTATATTATTTCCAAAAAATAAATGCTACTAAATTATCTACCAGATCATAATAAAAAAAAATGTATTCCAGTAATATTTCTTTTTCGTATTATCGCTTTAAGTTCTCGAGCTCTTCAAAACTCACCCATTATACCCACATCTGTATACATATATTTGTATGCACTTCTATTATATACACACATTTGCATGTATGTTGGTCAACTGATATAGTTTAAGTTGACAACATTGTTCAAATTTACATTTTATGCTGAAAATTCTCGTATAAAAATTGAATTTGCCAAATTTGTTGTGTAGAAATTGGATAACTTAAAAAATAAAGAAAAATAATATATAAAATTTGTTACGCTTCATCGCTTTTTTGAATTTTCGGAATCTATTCGATAATCGCCTTACGGGAAAAATGCACAGTTTGTGGTAAAATGTGTGAAAAGGAAAAGTAATGTAGAAAAATTCGCATGGATTAAAACTCGAACAAAAATTGTTTGTATATTTTTAAACTCCTATGTGGATGAGTGTGTCTGGAATATGAAGTTCTAGGGAAACTTTGAAATTGGAATTTTGTTAGGTTGAGGAAGGAACGTCACATTCTCCTGAACTTCATATTCTAACTATATTTTCTTTATTATATATTAGTTTTCCGATAAGTTTAGGATATGATGAAAGCATTTTTAAAAACGTTTTATTCACAAGTTCCCAGAGTTTTTCGAATAGTCTTTAAGACGTATTCTACATAACTTACGACTTATACAAACCAAATATGGTACATTGGTGCGTGCATCACTTGCTGCGTGTTTGGCCGAGCTCCTTCCACAATTTGAGGACGTGAGTCTTGATATTGTTCCACAAATGGAGGTACCTACAATTTAGGACGACTTCTAATGGCAGAAGGGTCCTTATGGGAAGATTTTTCATGGCGGAAGTACACTCGGAGGCTTACCATCGCTAGCCCAGTTTAAAAATTATACAATTTGATGCTTCAGACAGATATTAGGTTTCGAGCACGCGCCAAAGAATCGTATTAACGCTTGAGCCCATTCGACTACAACAACTTTAGTGCCATGAGTTCATGAAAGCAGAAACTATAGCTAACTATTGAAAGTATCTGACTTTCCTTCTTGTAATTGAACGACGTCATATTTTCAGTTGACGTAATCCATGACTCCTCATATATGGATTTGTATTCTTGACTAATCCGTTTTACACTCAAAATGGATAAAACCTAGTGAGTGGCACTACAACCATAAATGAAAATTCGGGAAAATAATCAAAAGTCAATATTTTTCGATAGATCTCTTGACTAGGTGCGCACATCTTGGAGCAGCCCGGGCGTATGAGCAACGAGTATCCGCACACTTGTTCCATGCTCATTACTCAAAAATTGCTCAAGCTCGATTTTTTTTTTCGAATAATTCCAGCGATACTTGTTCTGATTACTCTTTAAAAATTATTAAAATAGAGTGTTGACGTTGTAGAAAAGCTAAAGAAATGCTAACAAATGATATCGAATTTTGCTTAGCTGCTCGAGTTTTTCAAAAAAGACATTTAATCAGTTGATCAATGAACAAAATTCTAGCGAGTATAGAGCTGCTTACACTGCTCGATATCCTGTTGCATAGAGCTGCAGTATATTATTGGTTTATTCGAAAGAGCCAGTATTCACATTCATTACGGAGCGCGATTTGATTAATGCGTCTCCCTTAGTAACATGGCCACCCAGATGAAGATAAGCTTAATCAAAAAGTATGACTTTGAATAAATTTCAATAGACCAACTATTGCGCTACATGGCATTAACTTTGGAAATAAATTTGCAATATTGCTCAACGTCGTTCAAGGGTAAAACGTCTCATGCCGTTCCGTGGAGATTTGATATTGACTTTCTATCAAGAGTTCCCACTTTTCCTGTTTGAATGCCAAAATAACAAATGATTAAGAACAACCACTACGTGAACTCTGTGTACAATGGCATCTTAAGTACGTACCCAGAACATTTTTTTGAAACACAAAACAAAACTTTTTTCAATGAAAAAAAATTAAATTCAAATCTCAACGGAACTAAGGTATTTATTTAGTTGCATGAAAATAAAAAAGCTATAACTTCATTTCCATTCTTCACTTGTTTTCAAAAAATTGTTTAAAAAAATGTTTCTCCTTGTGTGTTTGGGTCGCTGTAAATTTGAAGAAGTGCTACGCCATTCAACCCCTCTTGTGATACCGTACTTCCTAAATGCAATCGCTCTTGATTGCATCCAAATATTTCCCATTTTTCAGAGTCGTCGAAAAAATTGCTTTTGCCAATAATTTGATTATATTCTATGAAAAGTGATTGCTACAAAAACCTCTTCGCCCGATGATAGTTCCAAATTTAAACCCACTTTGCCTGGCAAGTGATAGTTTTTGATTCATTTGAGGAAAGCCGCAAATGAGTGCACAAAAGACCAGGAAGTCGGAGTGCAAACCTCATAAAGTATTTATCTAAAGCCGCACAAGAAAATTTTAAGATTTGTATCTTATTTCGGTGGACAAAATATCCAAATTATCCACCGATCGGCTTATCAGTAGATGCATATGTAGGTAGCGAGACTAATCGGCTCTATGCCTCCAGAAAATGTTGAGTTGAAGTTTAAATTATTTCAGGCTTCACTATTTTTATTGAAAAAGCGGCTCTTACCAATTATAAGTGAAATTTGGTATCATTTAAATGAGCACGTCTAGAGGTACAATCCGTCAGATAGCCAATTGATAATACGAGATGTTGATGTTGAAGGTTGTTCAGCAACACTTTACGCTGCAGCAGCAATATTCTCACTCCAGTCCTTTCAGTTTCACCAACCTTTGAATTGTCGGCTTACTCGAACCATTTTTTCCACCAAAATAATCCTGATTTTTGCGATATGTTGTTATTAAAGATCGACTACAAAACACAAAAATGTACCGCCTAGTACAGTGGCATACGATTTGACGAGTTACTCTCATGAAATAGAAACTACCTGTAACATACCTCAGGACCTTTAAAGTAATTTTTAGCTCAAAATCTATTCAATTGTTAGCCTGATGGATCTGCTACCATAAAATTGCGGCTCTCCCTTGTAGATGGTCAAGCAGCAGTCGAATATTTCTATAAAATCTATGGAAGCATAGAAGAAGAAGCTAAGTTTACCTGCGAAATGGGTGAAATCGGTAAATCACCTAACCCAATTGCCATTTAAAGTGGCTAATTTTGATGACTCAAGCGTTTAGTGTACCTGAACAAATTAGGGACAAATTTTTATAAATAAAAAAACGCATTGAAGTATTAAAATTCCACCAGGTTATTCATGTATATGTCAAAAACAATAAACTTCTCTAAATATGGATCACGCTCTGTACTTTGTTTGGTGTCAGATTTAGTGAAATAGTAGCCAAGATGCATCTTACGATTATCTGGATATGTACGAGAGTAATGCGAAATTACCCGGCTACCTTAAGGCGTGTTACTGTCAAAACAAACCTTGCAGTCCCTTTTTGGTACTTTTAGTAATGCGTAAACGTAGACACTTCCCCTAGTTGTTCGAGAAGTGTATTCAGAAATTGCAAATGACGCAAAGGCTTTCCCTATCTCGTGGTTTTTTTTAGTTTACACAATAAAAATAATATCTTATCGCACATTATGAATAAAGAGATCGAGCTACTAAGCCATAGCGTCGTAGCAGCGTCGCTCGATTTATAATAAGATTTCAAATTACTCGGGTGCTGCGGCAGCGCTGCTCGAGCTCACAATTGAAAAGGACCAGGCCCGATTTCAGCAACGCTCGAGTGTAAAGAGTTAATAAACTGTGACTGTAATAGACTGTCTCTTACTTTTTGGCATTAAAGAGACTCATTAACAATGAAACAATTTTCCAAAAATTTATTATCACCGCGCCCAAGCTAAATTTTACTAAAATGTGCACGTATATAAAAAATCTGGTTCGGACCGAATTTATCACTCCCTTAC
The DNA here is from genome assembly GCF_028408465.1 of Anastrepha ludens. Lineage (NCBI taxonomy): Eukaryota > Metazoa > Arthropoda > Insecta > Diptera > Tephritidae > Anastrepha > Anastrepha ludens. The sequence goes on along the minus strand of NC_071500.1, from coordinate 44,244,859 downwards.
TTCTTGAAATTAAATTTATATTAGACAAAAGTAAAGAGAAATTTCAGATAAAATTCAATTATTGTACACTTCGCAGCAACACTTTATATTTTTCGTTAAATTTTCGCACTACTTCCGACGAATTCATTTGCGCTGTTGTTATGCAAATTTAATAAATCAATGCAAACATTTGTCTCAGCATTTTCAGCATCAAAATTATAATGAAAATTATGCACATACAATACTACATATAAAGGAGATTGAGGGTTTATAAGTTTTACCACCGAAAGAAAGTAAAAATAATAAAAAAGGGGAAAAATAACGAATTCATGAAGAACAAAAAATGAAGGAAATTACGCGCACTCAATAAAAGGCAAAACGCCGTCAGCAATTTGACACCACGTTCGCCAAACAGTCAGCCAAATTTAGTATTCAGCAGTCCAAAAAGGGGAGAAAATGAAATTAGGAAAAATAAAAGACCAAAAACCAGTCATGATGGGACGCACGGAGAACAGTGCCGACAACAAAAAGAACAATAAGAACCACAAACTGTAAATCCAATAAAATAGTTTAAGTAACATTGAATGAGTACGCACGAGTTGCCTGTCATGACCTAATCTCACCGAAGGCAATAACACGCAAACGGAGTGAGTGCTCTTGCGGTGTTTGACGCCAAAAGAATAGGAAAGTGAAGGATTTGGGGCGCTTTGGGCATAGGAGATGATGTGCACTGCATTGTGAACTGTGCGTTGTGCGCTGTGCGTTGGGCGCTTAAACACTTAATACCCACAAAGTTAGAATGAAGGTGGCAGCGCACTTCATACACGCACACCAAGTCTACCGACCGCAAGAATAAATCTGAAAGCGACTATTTGCGTGTGAATGTATATATAGAGGTGTTTGTACGTTTGTGGTGTGTGTGTGTGTGTGCGTGTGCGTGGGTATGAGTACTTGAATATGGTCTAGTATGCAGCAACCGCGAAACCCTATACTCTGCTAGTGCATATATCTAACACATCTATCCAGACCATTCCCCCCTAGCTACACTTTCCTTAGTCCTTCATTTAAACCGCAGCTGGCTGGCGGGCAAAGCAAGTGCACAATTTTGCACCGTTCGCCTTTGTGCTGGTTTATGGCTGAATTTTCTACCTCGTCTGGCTACCAAAAGCTATCCACACTTTTGCTATTGTTTCGAGATGTCACGAGTACCACTAAATTCATTCATTCGCAAAGGCTGACGTGTTGGCGCAATTCTTCACATGTGCGGTATATGTCAACAGGGACTGTGTTATTGGAGGCGTAACTGTACACGTACATATACTATGTAGGCATGTATGTACGCAGTATTTGGCAAAACGCAGGCTGCGAACAGGCGTGCGCGTATTGTGGAGACGTAACGTGACGTGACACGGTCGATAAGCGCCACAGCACAGCAGGGAGTAAGTCTGGCTGTGTAATGCAGTGGAAGCGAGACTTTCGAGGCTTCTTGTTTTGATAAAAGTGCACTGCCACTCACATGCATTTAGTAAATTCTGCGCTTTTCAAGTCGCCTGCAGCTTAAGAATGTAGAAACAACACGAATTTAAGTTAACAAAATTTTTGATTCAGAAGAATTTGCTTGTTTGCTTACTCTAAATATTATACTAAGTAGAAACACTGGGAAGAGTAAAAATTTAGGAAGGATGTTATTTTATGCGTATTTGTTGTTTATGCTGAAAGTGACTTAATTTTTTGAAAAACATTAAACTATTGAATTGGCAACTAAGTAATTGCGGATGTTTTATAGAAAATGAAACACAATTTTTTCATGGGACTAAATACCTTTATTTCGTAATGTATTGCCCATTTTGATCAATGACCTTTTGCTAGTTTTTGGGCAGCATTATAATCCCAACTTCATAAAACTTCTGGTTTTTATTAGCGAAAATCTGAATGAGGTTCCTTTTTTACATCATCATCATTATTGAAATTTTTACCATTCAAGGAGCTTTGTAAGGATCAAAACAAAAAGTAATCAGGTGGTGCAAGGTCAGGACTATATGGTGGATGTGGCAAAACATCCCAACCAAGCTCCAATAACACTGTGGAACAAATTCAGGTTAGCAAAAATTAGGTCCATTCTGAGAGTGGCGGGTGAAAATAGAGGCGAAATTAGAAGACCCGTATCGCGCCGTTTTTTTATGTTAGTTCGAATTTTTTTTTAATCGGCCTTCGAAGTTTGCAGTCAAATGCCGATTTTCAGTATATTGTTTCATAAGTACCACAAAAATTTTCGAAATCAATTTTTTCAAAAATTGTAATTGTTGCTCAGGTCTCTAGCAATAATTTGGCTTTTACAGATTGAAAAAATATCAATTAGTTGACGAGTTATAGCCAAAAAACCATATAAACAATTTTGCTCCGATTTCGAACTTCGAAGGCCGATTAAAAAAAAATTCGAACTAACATAAAAAAACGGCGCAATACGGGTCTTCTAATTTCGCCTCTATTTTCACCCGCCACTCTCAGAATGGACCTAATTTTTGCGAACCTGAATTTGTTCCACAGTGTAATTTTTGTCGAGTGGCCAAAGGAATGCAATACTTTTTCGATTGTCAATAATTCGGGCCGCTTTTCTTCAACTGCATTTAATTTCCTTAGTTGTTCAATGTAGGCATCAGAATTGATCGTTCGGTTGAGTGGTAAGAGTTCAAAGTACACAACTCCTTTGTAATCCCACCAAACTGGTAACAAAACCTTCTTTTGATGTTGTTTGAGTTAGTTCACTTGCTCCACGATCTTTTCCGCTTGACATTGTTGTAAACAACCCATTTTTCATTGACAGTTATCAATCGTTTTAAAAATGGATAATTTTCATTACGTTTCTTTAGCAGCTATCAATGCATTGCGTTAAATGCGTTTCTTTCAGTTTGTGAGTAACCCATGTATCGAGTTTTTGAACATAGCCAAGTTGTTTTAAGTGATTTTCAATGCATGTATGTGACACACGAAGCTTCTATGCAATCTCACGTCAAGCTTCTCTGCAATCTCTGGACGACCAGAGCGTTTTTCGTCTTTGAGTGAAAGTCACGAGAACGAAATTTGCGAACCAATTTTGACACTGTCGTTATTTTAAGGCTACGTCACCATATACAGCACATAACTTTTTATGCGCTTACGATGCGGTTTCCCCTTTGCGGAAATAAAAAAGGAAAATATAACGAATATGTTCCTTTTGATTTTCCATTTTTCAATGAACGCAAAACGAAAACTACGCAACCGATCAAAAAACTAATTTTACTGATTCACAGCTGAATTGCCAACTATAAAATAACAAAATGTGTTTTACATTTGTACTCCGTCTGCAATCCTAAAAATTCAACTGAAGCCATCTATGAGAGAAATCCGCAATTACTTAGTTGCCAACCCAATAGTTCATTTTTTAGGAAAACATATTGGCAATTCCTTAAAGTTCCACTTGAAGTAGTATCATATTTTCAAAAGTTAGTCGAACAAATAATTCAAGGGTGAAAAAGGCAAAATAAGATTACTTTTTTAAATATAAAAACTTCTATGTATATATATTTTCCCCATAAATTTGGAAATTTGCATCAGTTTTCTAGCTGAAAATCCCAAAATTAGAAAAATTTAATTAAATGATGAGGGAAGTTCAGTTTTTCCGTAAATTATTTTCATACAATTTTTGTCATTACGGAAATTTACGTATAGGGGAGGTGCACAGGTTTGAAACTCTGTGCATGAAATACCAAGTGATAGAAAACGTTTTTTTTAATGGCGGTCGCCCCTCGACAGGCAATGGCAAAACTCTAATGTATTTCTCCCAAGAAAAAGCTACTCATATTATAAAAAATAAAAAAGGTTTTGCCGTTCGGAGTCGGCTTAAAACAAGATGCACACCACAGATAGGAGGAGGAGCTCGGCCAAACACTCGTCATTGTGTAGAAGTCATCCCGACGAATGCTTGCAAAAACTCCCGAAAGTGTTCAAGGCGGTAGCTGCTAGTGACACCAGAGGGAGAGGAAGATCTTCTTTAGCTTTGGCCTTACTTTATGTGTCTATAGCCGCTAGTGAGTAGGCATAAACTTACTGGGATACTTCATTGAACTCGACGAAAACGCTTACCGCTTACCGCGCTATGTTATTTGTCTATGAGTTTTTCCAGAAATGATAGTATTGTGAAGAATTTTTAACTAAAGGGTAGATTTTTTGAAACAACATTTGTGCAAGCTGGCTTATACGAGGTTTGTTCAAACAAAAAAAGATGAATTTCTAAATTTCTGGACTACATACATTCGACTTTCGATTATTATTTTCTTTGTTATGTTGCTACACTCGTCTCGAAGATAAAATGCAAGAAAATGAATTTAATGATTTTTTGTATATGAAAGGTCGGTGTATGAAGGCGACACGGATTCGTGAGGTCTAACTTTCGATGACTCTCTTGCAGATTCGGTTGAATTTGGGCAATGGCCTGGTTAGCATCGTCTCATTGGGTCGTAGATTCACAAAGATCAAAGAAAATTCTAAATTAAAAGGTGTTAATGGCCAATTTATGTCAATTCTGCAAAAGAGAACGATATCCGTAAATCCTTTGCTCTGGCTGGTAATTGGTGTAACGCGCTATGATGATTTGATATCAGTGACTGAATAAGCAAAAGTTTTAATATACATCGCCAGAATAATAAGCTTGCTACTGTCTGTCCACATCGACTTGTTCCTATAAGAAAATCCTATATAAACACGTTTCAATTTGGAACCCTAAACATGCAACTCGTATAAGATTCAAGCAGACAAGGCATGAACAATACCTATTAACTATTGGTGGTTATGAGAACGCAAGAAAGTACCGAAGAAATTTTACCTAATGGCGGGAAACGTGCTACAGATTTTAATTCAGCGCACTAAAATGTTTGAAAGCTTTATCTTAAATGTCACAAAGCTTGCGCCTGCTCGAGCACAAAATTTATTAAAATGTTTAACGAGAGCCATCTTGTTCTGTATTTACAACCTCTAGCGGAAGCCCTGTGCATCCAACTAAATTAACAGCAAATCCAGCTCTGTTTAAATTTTGTTAACCAAAATAAGAATATATATTTCCAAATTAAGAGTAAAGTAAGTACCCAAGTATGTGTATGTACATACATAGAAACTAAATAAAGTACGTATTCAGTGTCATGCAAACTTAGTTACAAAATTTACTCCCTAAATTGTTGCATACGAATCTTTAAAACAAAGTCACAAAATATTCAATTTGTCATGGTAGTGTGGAGATATGTCAACTCGGAAGTCAAGGCATAAAAGAAGACTCTAGTAAAATATGCAAGTACCACTGAGGGAACCGACAATTGTGGCAAATGTGGATGTCAGTTAGTAGTTAGCTAGTTGCGTGTGTAAACGCGCGATTTTCCCCCTGATGTTTTACTTAATTTGCACAAATGCATAGAAGGCAGTGAAAAAAGCCAGCAGAAGAGAGTTGCATTGGTTACGCGTGCGGCTTAGGTGACTTTCGCTGCACGAAAAGGTGACCAAATGGAACAAACAAAAGTCAACTTGTGAAAACACACCTGCCAGAGCACAAAACTTGATATCCACGCTCGCATTTATCCCTATCCAATATATTGGCAACTTGTGCCTGCACTCGTGGGAGCCTAAGAGTTTATAAGAATTCGTATAATATTCGAGAGTTAGTGCCGTGAAATTGCGCGATGGGCGGAAATTTCCCACACCTACTTGCAAAGACGCGCACATAGGTATATGCCTACATATAACATTGCATGCTCTTACATATTTACATGTGCAAATAAATACATATCTTTGGCGCTTTTCTTGAGCCAATGAAGAGGTAAAATTGCAAGAGGCCAAATCGTGAAACTTAAAACACTTGAAAGCAGAGCAAGGTTCACAATCGCAAGTTACGTGTTGAGTTCTTATTTTGCATAGAGACGCGTCACGAATCGTCAGAGAAAGTTGGATTGAGTTGAGTTAAATTACGAAATTTCCACGTCAGTGAATTAGCATAGTCGATTTTGTGTGATTAAAATTTAACTAAATTTGAAGTATTCGGAAATTTCATTTTTGTAGTAGAAAGTCCAAAAAAAATTATAATTTTATCACGGGTTTACATTCAAATACTCAATCAAGCTAAGCCTTTTCTTAAAAATGAATAATTCAAAATCTCAAAAAAAAAAGTTTGAGTGTAAACTGCTATAAACATGAACTGATTTGAACTCAAATCACATATATTTTCGATCGTCGACTACTCCATGAAATTATTGTAAGTGGAAGCAAAAAAATTTAATGCAAGACCGTTTCTTTTTTTTTGTTATCAGTGAGTTTCTCTGCTTCCGAGCAGTATTTGAAAAGTGCCATTGGAAATGGTAAGGGAGCTTCGTTATAAAAATTACATTTTTGTTTCTAGCTCATCCAAAATTTGTAAAATTTTGCTACAAGTCGAATTAAAATTTTTATATGCATTAAGTATTGGTGACAAACTAAACAGGTATTCTTAGCGCTGGTAATATTTGTAGATAGTACGGCATCAGACAAGCTAACAAATCTGTACCATATGCTGTACACTCCTTTTTAATCTACTGTCAATATTTTATTATTATTATTCTCACTAGTTAATATTAGCTTTAAAGAGTCCATAAAAGCTTTGCTCACCGAATCGAATAAATAAATGAATAAATTTTGTTGAAGTAGTAAAAAGTTGAGGTAGTTGATCAGTGAAAGAAACAAGTGCAGAATTAACTGGGCTTATATATATATTTTTTTTCTTGTTCACTCCTCTCGGGAGCATAGGGCCTCGACAAGACTCAGTCTTGCGTTGATTTCTTTAATCTGTTTTTTTTCTCACAGGGTAGGTGATTAGCCAACCGCTACCAGTCCTAAGTAGTGGGAATGCTGAACGACAGGTGGTTGCTTAGGAAAAACGTCTTCTTACTGTTTGGAGCGCCATCTGTGTCTCAGATTTTTATGGCAGAAGGATCGCACAGATGGTTGAGGACTTCGCTAAATGTGGTGTGTCTGCGCTATTATCGCGATTGCCCGCGTCCTCTTGCTGGCGCCACTGATGCATTGAGTAACTGTGTGGTTCTCTTTGTGGGACAGACTATTGTGCGGGAGTAAGGATGGAAAGAATAATTGTTTTTTTTTTGTTTTTTTTTTAGAAAGAAAGTAGGTGAATTTGGAAAAGTGCGAGAACCGTGCTTTACGTGGGATTCGAACCCACAACCTCTGAGATGGCAGGCTAGTGCACTAACGCTAGACTGCCGAGGCCGCTATATAATATGTACCCATAAATATGAAAGTGGTCTAAGTCATATATTTCTTGCTTCGAGGATTTTTATGAATCGCCTTGAACGAGTTAAAAAATATTTCTGTATTATGCGACATTTTAATTTATTATTTTTTTAGTCTTGATTAATGGAAATTTATTTTTTATTTATTTTATTATCAATACGAAATTTTATATAAATTTCATACGAAAATATTGTTTTTAAAGCTCTAATTGACTTAAACCATTTTCAAAATAAATTGGATGTCCTATAAATGACTTAAAGCAATAAAGAACGATGAGTTTTATTTGAAACAACAACTTTGACGAAGTAATTGACGATAATTTATTAATTATTTAAAAAAAAAATGTTTTTGTAGTTATTTATAATTTTTTGTAATTTTTAATATCCTTAAAATGTTCATGGTGGGATGTATGGTTGTAAACACATAATATCTTTATGTTTTTCTTCCCTTACTGGCTTAGGGGTGGTGTATAATTGAAGAAATTTATTGTAATATTTTCATATATTTTTGGTATTCCTCGTTTAGGTTAAAGATCCGAAACGTGGAATTAAGAATCATCTAAAGAAGTTTTGTAGAACATTTGATAAAGTTCATTTATTAGAAAACGCATCCATTAAATTTTCAGCCAAGAAGCAGATTCGCGCGCTGTATTTTTTACTCTTTTTGTTATTGATTTTTCTAGTGACTTCGTCGAAATAGTATTCGGTTGCGACACTCGTTTTACCGAAAATGGCTTCTTCCTTCTACAATTTTCTATCAATTCATAATAATGCGCAGGGTTGTATGAGTATAAGTAAGTTTCTGTTTTTATTTTCATTTCTATCCAACTGTAAACTTGACGATTCGTTAGAAAGGAATGAAATTTGTGACCTACCGTTTCAATATTATTATTATTTGACTGAGCAATTTTCATCCATGTTAATGATACTTTAATGTTACGATTTGGCCTAAAACGCATCACTGTAAGCTACTTGTATTACGAGTTTTTGAATAGTTATAATATCCTCCATATGCGCAAAAATGCACGATGCTACTTCTTGTGCACCTCTTGATGCTGTAGTTTCATTCCTTACACACATCTTGATATTGTCATTATGGAAATTATGGAATCCCAAGTTATAAATATACATATGTCGCTTATAATAGGTGAACGAAACATACCAGTTAGGGCAGGGAAGTTTCTTTGTTAACAAACGAGGATCCATATTTTTTTTTTGGAACTTTCTTTAGCTTTTTTCTGGTCCTCTGCAAGACAGTTCCTAGCTCCTTCGGCATTTTGTACATGTACATCATGACTTTCTCTAAGATGTAATGTCTCTTCCTCATTTTTGCATGCTTAGCTTTTTCCGCCTAGTGCGGGACATTCACAAAGGAGAGTTGTCTGAATTTTCAGTACCCATGTCACAGAGTCGACAGATGATGGTCCCAGAGAGACTAATTTCATTTAATTGGGATCTCGGGCTAAAGCGTCCTATAAACTAAGCAGTGAAAAGTCTTAAGTCTGTGCTGAATGAAAGTAGTTTATCAGAAATTCTTTCTCCTGTTGTTAGAAATTGTTTCGCTTGCCGCTGACCGATTGAATTTTGCCAGTGCTCAACGAATTTCTTCTCCTTCCATTTTCTGAAAAATTTGATAATCTGGTTTTTCACGTCCAAATAAAGGCTCAGCACCAGTTATAGGCATGTTAGAGGAAAATTATCAGCGTATTCGTTTAACTCATATCCCGCATATCTAGGGAACTACATCGCAGTGTTATAAGAGTATACTGCGATGAAGTTTCCTAACGTGTTAAGAAGATTCTGGCAATTATTTTTATTATTGCAGTTAACAGAGGGGCTTTCAAAGCCGCCAGACTATCTGAACGTACGTAAGTTTGGGTTAGAAGTATTATTGTTATTTTTATTCTAAGTTATTCTACATACCTATAACGAAGCAAAACTTTTTTATTTTTATTATTAGATTCATTCCAGAAATTTATTTTTATAGGGAACATTTTTCATTTGGGATCAGATGTACCAAATAAATAAATAAATATAATAAAAAAAAAAGCTTAATAAATAAACCAGAGTTTACGGAAACAAAACTCATTGAAAATAAAACGAAATAAGTTTAAAAAAATATACCATGTTTAAAAAATAATAAATTTTTCGTTTTAAAGTTAATTTTTGCAGACTCAAATTGTGTGCTCTCCACAAAACGCGTATTGGTTTCATTAGTGGCATAACTCAAAAACACGATTTGTCACGATACTCAAGATTCATGGTATTATATAAATAAATTTTTCAAATCCCTAACGAGGAAAAACTTGATTTGAAGTTTCTTGTCCGTTATTTTATTTTATTTTATTTTATTTCATTTTATTTTCAGTATATCACTACATATTATAAAACAAAGTCGCTTTTTCTGTCCCTATGTCCCCTTATACGCATAAATCTTTAAAACTACGCAACGGATTTTGATGCGGTTTTTTTTTAAAGATAGATTGATTGAAGAGAAAGATTTATATCTATATAATGTGAAGAAATATATAAACGGGGCGTGGCAATCGGTCAAAATGTGGCAAAAAAACATAATTTTTTTGTTTTCACGGCCATAAATCATAAACGAATCAACCAATTAAAATGAAACTTTCTTGAAGTTTAACTTTGAAATATTTACTTTCGTTCTGCATCAAAAAAAATAATTGATTTATTTGTTATCTAACCAAAATTGTTTAAACAAAAGCAGCTCTTTTTCCAAAAAAGAGTGAAGACTAATGGTATTGATTTTTCATTTAAAAATTGTTTAAATTCTTTTGAATTTATCCCAGGGTATTGATCAGCAAGAAGCATTCCAATTGAATATGATTCTATTACTTTGTTAATTAATTTAATAAAATCATTAGCGTTTTGTGTTTTTGATGTAATTATGTAGGCGTATCGTGTAAACTGATCTACTAATAGATGTAGATATTTCTTTGTTGATCGTGTGCCTCCAAAACCATCGATCGTATCAATTGAGGCTATTTGAAATGGTTTTGTCGCCGGTCCTAAGTGTGACATAAGACCATATTTTTGTTGTCCTCTCGATTTATTTTTTATGCATATCTCGCAATTTTTGCACTGATTTTTAATGTTTAATGTTAAATTTTTTGCCGTATATACTGAACCTATTTTGTTTTGCATTTGTTTTACACCTATATGGCACATGGTTTTGTGTACATCATTGATTATTTTTTACTAAGTTCTTCTGATAAAATAATTTTATCTCTTTTTTTAATCTTTTTATAGTAAACATTCTGCTTTGAAATCAATTTGTCTTTTTTGTATTGGATTTGTTTATTATTTGTTTGATCTATAATAATATCATTTATTGTTATCAGGTTTACAATTTTTAATTGTTCATGTGTGTCTTCATTTGCTTCTAACACAGGATTCCTACTCAAACAGTCTGCTTCTATATTTGTTCTACCCGGTGAGTATTTAATTTTAAAATCATACTGTGATAGATAATATGTAAGGTCTCCTAATTCATCATCCGTTCTAGATTTAATATTTAAATTTTCCAATGGTTTCTGATCTGAATATATCGTAAAAGACTTTCCTATTAACCAGTATTGCCAATATCTTATTGCTTCCTTAATGGCCAGACATTCTAAATATATTGCTTTTTTTTCTTTTGAACTTGATTTAGTTTTTTGGAGAAATAAGCTACAGGTTGATCAAATATTTCCAAGATTGGTTGTGAGCATAACAATATTTTTATTTCCTCAAATGATTTTTGACAACTTTCAGACCAAATAAATTTTTGATCTTTTCGAAGTAAATTATGGAGTGGTTCTAATATTTTGGCACTATTCGGTATATATTCATGATAAAAGTTAATTTTCCCTAAAAATTGTCTTATATTCTTTTGATTTTTTGGTATTGAAAAATTTTTGATTGAAATTACATTGTCTCTTATTGGTCGTACTGTGTTATTTTGTATTATATGGCCTAGATATTTAACTGAATTTGAAGCAAAATTACATTTAGTAAATTTAAGTCTAAAACCTTCTTTTTTTATAGCATCCAGTAATTGTGCTAAATGTTTCATATGTTCTGAAAAATTCCTAGAATGCACAAGTACATCGTCTATAAAATTAATTGCAAAATCTGTAAGTTTGTATTTTCTTAAGATGTTAGTAAGTATTCTTTGGAATATTGCCGGAGCAGTCTTCAAACCAAAAGGTAAACATGTCCACTGGTAATGTTCCTGCGTTACAAAGGCAGTTTTCTTTCTATCTTCAATTCTTAGTGGGATTGCCCAGAACGCTGAATTAATGTCTAATGTTGTAAAGTATACCGAGCCTCTTGTCTTTATCACCAAGTCATTGATCAATGGGAATGGTTGAGCCTTCGGTACCACTATTTTATTGAGATCTCTAAAATCAATACATAATCTTGACCTTTTGTTATCCTCTTTCTTAAAGGCTAAAGTTACTGGTGCTGCAAAAGGGCTATATGATTCTTCTATGAGATTTTTATCTAGTAATTTAGCTACCTGTTCTTCTATTTCCTTTTTATCCTCAATTGAGCATCTGTAAGGTCTCTTGCTACAATATCTATCCACAAGTAGGTCGATACGTGCTTCATATTCCTTGACGGTGCCAATGTCATATTTATCTCTGGCAAAGATTGAACTATAACTGTCAATTAGGTTATGTATTTCTGTCTTCTGTTTAGTATTTAAATTACTCAGATTTATTTTTAATTCTTTACCTGCTATTTGCTCATTAAAATTCACTATAACTGGATATCTTTTATTATTTTCTTTTATTTCAGTTTCATCTCTTTTCTGAGAAATTTTCAAATCTTTATCTTGAACTAGTTTAAATTGCTTTATGATATCTAATCCAATCAGAAAATCATATTTAAAATCCTCTCCATCAACAATATAAACATTTGCTTTTTCCTCAATGTCAAATATTTTAATTTTTATAGTTGTCAAACCATTTGTCTTCTTTACACCATTAATTGTAATCAAATTAGCTTTATTTACTTTGCTTTCATATTTTTCTTTTATTCTTATCAATTTGGAATTAATTATGGAAATATTTGAACCTGAATCATATATTCCATATATTTGTAATTGTTCATTTAATATTAATTTGACTCTAATTAATGGTGTTATTATTCGTTTTTTGATTCGTTGGTATTTAATTCAACATCAATCACAGAATTATTTATGGTTTTACTATAGTTTCTCTTTGGATTCTGTTCTTCCGTTTGTTTAAACCAGCACTTTCCTTCGGAATGATACCGAACACCTTTCTTCAAGTTCTCACAAATCTTGCATGGTTTTACTTGCATGCTTCTATCAGATAAGGCTTTTAAATCTGTAATGTTTTTTTTTATTCTTAATAAAATTATTTTTCTTTGCTAAATATTCATGTTTTCCAATTTCACTGTAAAGGTTTGCAATTGACTTTAACGTTTCTTTATTAATTTTATCTATTATGCTATCAGGTAACCCCATAACAATACATTTAAAGTATTTTACTCGAACTTTCCCTTTTAACCTTGCAGCTTAAAATGACTTGTTAAAACTCATGATTTGTTAAAAAATGTGATATAATGTAATGTATTGTAATATAATGTAATGTAATGTAGTGTATTGTAATATAATGTAATGTAATGTAATGTATTGTAATATAATGTAATAAAATATAATAAGAAATATAATTTCTTTACATACATATGTAAAAATGCAAAAAGTTAATATGCAAAAAAGTAGGGTATGAATTTAGATATCCCAAAGATAGCAGGAAATCTTCATGCTATAAAGAAAGGAGAATTGTTTTACTCCAAATTTAACGCTCGCGGGCCACGGGCAGTAATGAATAAGCCAAAACTACTGGATCGATTTTAATAATTTTTTCAGTGAGTGACATAGGGTATATATTTTATACCCGTGCGAAGCTGGGCGGGTTGCTAGATTTTTATAATCTTGCTTTTTCTTTGTATTTCCAAATGGCTGTGATGGATTTTGAAATACTGTTACCTCTTTCTGTTAAAAAATCTCAGCTTATATATTAACATTTGTTTCCTTTTCAGGAATGATGCACTACTTACAAATCGAAATTCTTCGAACTCAACTCTGAATGTAAACAAAGGTCGATTATTCTGTTTAAATCCGCAGGGCGTATACGTAACTTTTATAATATTGAATTTTTTGCCAAATTCGTGAGAACTCTAAACCGTATTTATATTTTCTTTTATATGCATATGTTGTAGCAAAAAAACGGAAACGCAGACAGCAAACCAGATATCCAGAAATTAAAACGAAGTTAAATTAAAAAAAAAAACAGCTATACACAGACATCAAGACATTTAAAAATCATACATTCAATCGATTTCGGATTGAGCTCACAGCTGATGAAAGCACAAAATATTCCTTGTAGAAAGCGACTAAGTTTTTCAATAGAGCTATCAACACACCGCTTCTGTTCGAATGGCCGTAAGAAACTGCGCTAAGGCAAGCGAGCAAAAAGAGCATCTATTTGCTGAGCATTTGGAAATAACATTTAGTCATAATGAAGGTACTGATAAAGAACAACTTATTGGGAGCTACCTCGAGTACAATGAGTCTATTATTTCAGTGACACCAGAAGATGATGTTAAGGAGGTATGCAAAATGAAACAAAAAGTCCACTTGACTGTGGGCAAAAAGTAAGGAGAATTTATTTGTCAAACTTCGCGGGATTAAAATTTCGCTCTAGATATTTTTTTCATGAGTTGGCAACACTGTTAATAACATCTGGGCCAACTTTCATGTGAATGTCATTATCAGTAATATATTTACGCTTGTGTTTACCAAACGACCAAGGGTGCATTTTTCGATTTTTACAATGTCTGATTTGATTGAGCAGAGAAGTGCCATCAAATTTTGTTTGCGGAATGAAATTTCGGCTGCGGAAACGTTTAGCATGTTGCAGAAGGCATTTGGTGATTCGACTATGTCGCAGAAAAATGTTTATAAGTGGTACAAAGACTTCACAGAGGGTCGAGAACGTGTTGATGACTTGGAGCGCTCCGGACGACCATCGACATCAACAGATGACCAACACGTCAATAAAGTGAAGGAGTTAGTGCTCAAAAATCGTCGGTTGACTGTTAAAGACCTTACTGATATGATCGGAATATCAGGTGGATCTGTGAAAACCTTTTTGAAAGACCATTTGGGCCTACGAAAAGTCAAATCTCGTTTTGTACCGAAAACTCTCAATTTCTTGGAAAAAAGTCTTACAAAACAATGCTTTCAGACTATCAGGACAAGCTCAAATGCATCATTATGGGAGATGAGACTTGAATTTCTGCTTACGTCCCTGAAACAACCGACCAATCAAGCGAATATAGTGCTAAAGGCAAGGCCAGACCGAAAAGAGCACGTCAAAGTCGTTCAAAAATAAAAATAAAGGTCATGATGACAGTTTTTTTCGATTTTCGTGGTGGGGTGCATTATGAATTCCCTCCACCTGGCCAAACTGTTAATAAGGAATATTATTTGAGCATTGTGCGTCGTTTACGTGAAGCAATTTGTCTAAAAAGACCAGAATTATGGGCCAACAACTCTTGGTTTTTGCATCACAATAATGCACCGTCTCACATTGCACTCGTTCTTCGTCACAATTTGGCCAAAAATTCCATGCACATCGTTCCGCAACCACCGTATTCACCTGATTTGGCTCCGTGTGACTTCTGGCTATTCCCAAAACTCAAGAGACCACTCCGGGGAACGCCTTTCGAGTCGATTGAGGAGATAAAAGCTGAATCGAAGAAGGTGCTAATGGCTGTACCGGAAATGGACTATTTGGCATGTTTCGGGGATTGGAAAAATCGTTGGCATACGTGTATTTCATCGAGAGGGGATTATTTTGAAGGGGATGAAATTGATTTACAAGAATAAATAAAAATTTTTCATTTTACAACCAAATTCACCACAGTAGTATAAGGAACTTTAATCGCGACCTTCATCCTAACGAAGCAATTTGCCGATTAAAACACGCAACGATAGCAGACCCTATGGAGAGCGAGTAGCGATTATATTGTAAAATGCTTCTTTAGGTAAGTTAGAGTATCAAATAAAGAACTTGCTTATTAGTATATTTCAAATATATAAGCTGCAATTGTACAACGCTTTGAAATAATGTCTGAGAATCGTTAATAAAAAATAATAAAAAGTTTGGGACCTTTTTGCGTTATAGTACAGCGTGCCACTTCTAGCTTACAGCGTGCCAAAATGAAGGGAAATTTAATATTTTTTTCAGTACCACAAACAGGTGCAATGGGCTGGGCCTAATGCAGTAGGCCCAATTTCGTTCTATCGTTCGATTCTGGTCCAGTAAAATAGACGTCGAAGATGAGGTAGGCGAATTGTCGAAAACGTACTAAAATCATGAAAATCCTGGATTCAGTTCGGCATGTGAGCACTTTTTCCATTGCCCAGGAATTGGAAATTAGTCAGAAAACTGGGTAGAACCAATTGCTTAAGGGCGTTTTTAAAAAAGTTATTTTCAACATCTAAAGCTATGTTGAGAATTTTTTCTACCAACTATAAGTATAAACTAAAATTGCAATAAGAAAAACTAAAGAAAAATTAAATGCAATTTACCAGTTAGACTGTTTCCAGTTTGCAGGCAAGCTACTACAAAGCAGGATTTGAATTCCAAAGCTAACTATATTTGATTAATGACATTCCTCCAAAATGATTGCAGAAAATTCTGCACACAACAATTGACAATCAGTGGGTCTTAGCCACTTAATAAATTCTATTATTTAATTGAGCTCCATTTCATGAACATTTCGATTTATTTTATTGACAAGTAAACAAATAAATGAGCTCACAAATGAAATACAAAAAAATCGGCATTCATCTAAACAATTCATTTCTCATCGCTGCCCGTAGGGTATTCTGCGTGTGACGTATTAATATTGAAATAATTTGCGTATTTTGCACACAAGCGACTACTTCATAAACACAATTAAAGAAATTAAATTCACCAAAGTGATATCTTTACTACTTATTTATATACTTGTGTGTTTATGTAGACACATAATATAGATACATATAGTATAATATGTACATAAAAAATAAGATAATACTCAGAGAACAGCTGCAGAAAATAGCGTGACGCCTTTCCAGCAAGACACAAGGACAACATTAACATGCATACATCGCAACCCTGCTATCAGAGGGTAATTTATTTTAAATGTCACAAATACACAAACACACATTCCTTTGCGGTTACTATACTTACATATATTAAGGGCTGAAAGGCAATATAAAGAATAAATATAACAGACAATAGAAGAAAAGTTGTGCGTGCCAACGGGCAAGGTTCTTTTGATAAAATTCATTAACAATCATAAAAATTTACAATCATTAAATATCTATTATGCAAATTCTATCATTTTGATATGTATGATTGATGATAGCTGAAGTCGACAACAATAGCAAAAGTGATGCCTAATACGTGGAGGAAGGGCAAATTAACCTGAGTAAATACTGTTTGTCACATACTCAGTATATCCAAGGATTATATAGCATTTAGTGTTGAAAAGGAGATAAGGGGGGAGATATTATTGTGGTTACTTTTTGCCCAACAGTATTCTCAATTATGACAACTGCTTATTACTAAAAGTTAAATGGTACGTTATTTGTTAGGTGTTTGGTCGATGTACTCTTCCAACGACGTTCTTCGACGAACAGAGATACCTACAGTTCTGTGCCGCCTACAAATAGCAGAGCTATGAACAACTTTTTAGATTCTATGAGTAAAATGTTTTATGCTAGTTGTAGTTTTAATGTAATAGGTCTATTTATAAGTTCGTGCGGTTTTACAACAGATGGCGTAACTTGATTATTATTCCATCGATCCACATTTCCAAACATTCATTGGAGAGCTACTGTCGTAAGGCACAAACGTCAGTATAAGTTTTTTATTTGAAGCGTAAACAACAATATTTTTACCACACTTGAAAATGTCGAATTTCGTGCCAAATAATGTGTTTTTGCGGGGAATTCTTCTTCATTATTTTAATATGAAGAAAAAAGCAGCCGAAAGTCATCGTATCTTGGTGGAAGTTTATGGTGAGCATGCTCTATCTGAGCGAACGTGCCAGAAGTGGTTTGCACGCTTTAAAAGTGGTGATTTTGGCTTGGAAGACGAAGAACGCGAGGGTGCGCCGCCAAAGTTCATGGATACCGAATTGGAGGAATTGCTCGATCAAGATCCGGCTCAAACGCAAGAAGAGGTTGCAAAAACTTTGGGAGTTGATCAATCAACCATTTCCAAACGTTTAAAAGCCATGGGAATGATCCGAAAGGTAGGCCATTGGGTGCCGTATGAATTGAAGCCAAGAGACGTTGAACGCCGTTTTATGGCATGCGAACAACTGCTTCAACGGCACAAAAGAAAGGGTTTTTGCATCGAATTGTGACTGGCGATGAAAAGTGGGTCCATTACGACAATCCAAAACGTCGGGCAACGTATGGATACCCTGGCCATGCTTCAACATCGACGTCGGCGCAGAATATTCATGGCCTGAAGGTTATGCTGTGTATCTGGTGGGACCAGCTGGGTGTTGTGTATTATGAGCTACTGAAACCGAATGAAACGATTACGGGGGATGTCTACCGACGACAATTGATGCGTTTGAGCCGAGCACTGCGAGAAAAACGGCCGCAATACGCCGATAGACACGACAAAGTTATTTTGCAACATGACAATGCTCGGCCACATGTTGCACAAGTGGTCAAAACATACTTAGAAACGCTCAAATGGGATGTCCTACCCCACCCGCCGTATAGTCCAGACCTTGCGCCATCCGATTACTATCTCTTCCGATCGATGCAACATGGCCTGGCTGACCAGCACTTCCGTAATTACGATGAAGTCAAAAAATGGATCGATTCGTGGATTGCGGCAAAACCGACCGAATTTTTCACAAAGGGAATCCGTGAATTGCCAGAAAGATGGGAAAAAGTAGTAGTAAGCGATGGACAATATTTTGAATATGTTCAGTTTTTATTTCAAATGTGTCGATGATTGTGTGCTAGTTCCGTACATATATATAGATATATATATAATTGGAGCGTACCCCTATTTCGGGTGTTTGGCCAAGCTCCTCCTCCTATTTGTGGCATGCGTCTTGATGTTGTTGCACAAATGGAGGGATCTACACATTCAGGCCGACCCCAAACGACAGATACTTTTTATCCGGAGCTTTTTCATGGCAGAAAACCTCTCGGAGGTTTGGGGTTGCCTGCCGAGGGGCGACCGCTATTAAAGGGTTTTCAAATACCATGTGCTATTTAGATTAGATTAGAGATGATTAACGATTTTTTATGACCCGAATAGGATGGTATTGATCTGGACAACGTTTATTTTCCACAAGACGTCGCTACGTGCCACACAAGCAACGAAACCATTGATCTTTTACGGGACAAGTTTCCGGATCGTGTTACCTCTCGAACAGCTGATCACAATTGGACACCGAGATCTTGTGATTTAACACCTTGGGACTTATTTCTTTGGGGCCACGTAAAAGATAAGGTCTACGCCAATAGCCCAGGGTCGATTCAAGACCTCAAAGATGGAATTCGTGAGGCTATCGGGGACATAGGGCTGCCACTTTGCAATTCGGTTATGGAAAATTTCATGAAAAGGATATTGTCCTGTAAGCGTGGTCGTGGTGGTCGTTTGCCTGATTTTATTTTCCACTATTGACGGCATACCTTCCCCTTTATAATGAAAAAAACATCCGATCATTTATATTAAAAAATAGCGTTTCACTGTGAATATCAAAATAGCACCTCTTATTAGATAACCATTTAGAAAAAGCTGTTTCTTCATTTTAATATTTCACTGAGATTCTAACCTACCTTCCCCTTGAATTCCGAATGGTAGTCACGCACCAACCCATACGCCTGACGTGTTCACACTCCAGACAATTTTTGAGTAACAACTCCTTTCTGAACCCATTCCTGTAGGTATTTAGATCCTATTTGATCTCTCAAAAATTGCAGATGATATTAGACGCAGTATGGGCAAAAAACTATGTGACTTTTCTTACTTTGCTCGACCATTCCAAAGTGTTTAACTCTGTGGATCATAAATGTTTAATTTTAAAACTTCTTAAAACTTGAATTCCACTAATTTGACCTCAACTCTTGTAGAAAAAATACCTTAGTGATCGTTGGCAAGCACTATGTGTTGGTAACACACGATGTCAAACTGCTTACCCATAACTAAAGCTGTTCTTTAAGGCTCTACTCTTGGTTCCCTGCTGTGTTATTCTTCTTCAACATAGTATTATCATATTTTGGGTTGGCTCTCCTTATGCAAAATCTCCAGGCCGCGCGATCTTCAGTCATCCCTTATTGGGGGCTTATCCAATATTTTCCTCTTATTTGTTGTGTGGGTCTTGCTGCTTTCCACAAATGGAGGACTTACAATATTATCCGCTCTTGAACGGCTGATGGATTTTTGTCGTAGATTTCGTTCGCATTACAATATTCAAAGATTTAATTCGTTATTGGGTGAGAAAGTTCCGGAAGCAAGTTTGGTGGCAAACGGCCTTAGCCCAACTGGACATTGAGTATATGTAAATGAAAATATCAGAGCTAGATAGCGCACACGGCCTAAAAAGACGATAGCGATACTGCGTGATTACATCCTTAACAAACTTATAAGCCGCTCCGGGGGCATATCCCCATATTTACATACGGGGAATGCTGCTGGAGTAACAGTCCTTGGCCGGATATAAATCCGGGCCGTTTCGGTAACGTAGAACCGACTGTCGTGAAAACGGACATATCCTGGTCATTCAGGTTGCCCGATCTTTTTTCTGTGGAGGTACCTCAAAAGTAAACTCATTAAGCAAACCCAGCGATACTTTCAGCACTAAAAGAAAATATCTTCCATCACTTCCACAGCGAGACCCACGGATTGGCGTAAGCCAGATTCGAATTCCGTCCATTTGGAAGAGATAAAAAAAAAAAAAAATCCCACACCTGCCTTCTTTGCAATAATTATTATAGTATATATGTATATAATAATACGTGTTTGTATATATACAATATATATTTTTTTAAATTTAGCCTTTAATTCTTAATTCTACTATCGGAATCCCCAGTGCATCCGTATGCGGGCTATTGTACGTAAGTCTACATACTAAAGAGAGCGGCTGCCAAATACACCTGTGTGCATACCTATTGCGGCCGCCGTAACCGAATGGGTTGGTGCGTGACTACCATTCGGAATTCACAGAGAGATCGTCGGTTCGAATCTCGGCGAAAACACGAAAATTAAGAAAAACATTTTTCTAATAGCGGTCGCCCCTAGGCAGGGGAGTTCGGAGTCGGCTTGAAACTGTAGGTCCCTCTATTTGTGGAACAACATCAATAAGTGGAGGAGCTCGGCCAAACACCCAAAAAGGGTATACACGCCAATTATATAGATAGGTATATGCATACCTATTTATGCCTGCTAAGGATTAAGAATGTAGTAGATTAATAATAATTTTTTTACATATTTTTTTTATATCACACACTCGCAAACGCAAAACCGCACTCCTTTATTAGCCTAACGTCAATTGCAAGTAGTTGAAGTTAGTATATCTTTCCGCTCTTTTTAAACATTTTTTATATTTCAAATATTTTTCAAAGGTAAATGAAGAAATAACTGATATTAGATACATAAAAGCTGGAGTACCACAGGGTAGCGTACTCGGTCCTATACTTTATACGATTTTTACATCTGACATACCCGAAACCGAAAATGTCCTAATGGCTACATACGCTGATGACACCGCTATACTAGCTTCAAGTCCGTCCCCAATTGATGCAACGAATCTAGTTCAGATAGAACTAAACGAGATACAGACGTGGCTGGACCGATGGAAATTAAAAGTTAACACAAACAAATCTGTGCATGTTTTGTTTTCATTGAGACGGAAAGAATGCCCTTCACTCTATCTAAATGGTAATATAATTCCCAAACATGATACGGTCAAATACCTTGGCATACATTTGGACAAACGGCTAACCTGGAAATGCCATATTCAAGCAAAAAAAACCCAGTTAAAGATAAAAACAAACAAACTTTACTGGCTACTAGGACCAAAATCAACACTTAATCTAAATAACAAAATATTAATATATAAGGCTATACTAAAGCCAGTATGGACCTACGCAGTACAACTGTGGGGAACTGCTTGCAATTCTAACATAGAAATTCTGCAAAGATATCAGTCAAAAACTTTAAGGCTTATCACAAGTGCACCCTGGTTCGTCACAAATAAAGCCATACATACTGATCTAAAAATTCCCTTTATAAAAGATGAAATTAAAAAAATTACCACAAAATATTTACAGAGATTAAGTTATCACGATAACCCGCTAGCAATTGCATTACTTGATGAAACTAATGAAATTAATAGACTTAAAAGACATCATGTATTAGACATTCCATTCAGAACCTAATAGATAAATCTAATATTAAAATGTATTAAAATCTAACACATAAGTCTGAATATAAGTGTACATTAAACGTAGTATACATATATATCATTATTGACCTCAATGGAGCTCAATAATATAAGTCAAATTGTTAATAGTTAGATAATTTGCTTATTATTTTAAAAATAGATTGCAAATAAACGACAAAAAAAAAAAAAAAAAAAAAAAATACCAAACAACCAGTACACTTTAAACTCTGCTCGTAAATTTGGCGATGACATATACTTACACACATATACATAGTCAGTTTATATAGACCCAGTCGGAAATGGTTACATATGTTTCATGCGCAGGTATGCATGGCTTTAGGCACTACACATTCAAGGATACCATTTATTTTCTCACTATAATGACTCAGGGTAAAGCAGGAAATGAGTTCTATATGGGCATTCCGAATAAGCGAACTTATTTGTAAGATCATTTCTGTACATCTGTATTTCTCTAGAATATGATTACCTCATTTTATGTATTTATTTATTTTATTAATCTACAATATAATTTGTACTGAATAGACAAAATTTAAAGAAAAACAAACCGAATTTCAGTATAAATACACTATTAAACACTTGCATTAAAATTTTTTAGAAAATTAAATCTAGATAAAGCGAAATTAAGCAGGCTGTAATTGGATAATGAATTTTCCATGATGAAATCCATTTGTGGAACAACATCAAGACGCTCACCGCAAATAGGAAGGGGAGCTCGGCCAAACACCCAATTATATATATATATAATTATATAATATATAATTGGATAATGAATTATAGTCTCGAAGTGCGGTGCATTACTCGCAAATTTAGTCTTAAAGTTTTTCTCATGAAAAAAGTAGATATTGCAAAGGCTTTTTTATGGTCATTAAGTTTATCCGCTCAAGTAGAACTGGACAGCAGACGATGCCATTAACAGTACTGAAAATAAACGAAAATGAAAGGACTGTTTCTCTGTTTTCCAGAGATTCTAGATTATACCAAATGATAACCGCGTGGTATAAGTGAGAACGAACAAGAGCCGTAAACAGCAGTTTATAGGTATACGGATCAAAAACTTCAGATGCATTGCGACGAATGAAGTCTAGAACCGAAGAAGATTTTGAAAAAATAAAGTTAACGTGATCACTGCAGGAAAATTTCGTATCAAATAAAACTCCGAGATCCTTTGTCCCTATTACCTCTATGTCACCTCTCGTATACGTTATCCAGTGGCATTTTGGCAAAAATTCATTCTTTCTATTCAAATACTCATCTCAGCTTACCTTTAATTCATATTTTATTTATATTGATGAGTACATATTAGGCCGGGTCGATTTGTGGGAAGCCAAAAAAACCGCCCATTGCTCTGTGAAAATCATATTCTAGGGATCAAAATAAGAAACTTTGCCGAAGGAACCATACCTCTAAAACGAATTCTGATGTCCCCCAATTTGGGTCGAACTTTTTAGTTTCTTTTCTCATGTAAAGGCCAAAAATGGTGATATTTTGAAATTATTGTATGAGGAACCCCCCAGGGGAGTTCCAGGGGGTGTGCCACTGGCATGGGTGGATCGGCCGTCCAAAGTTAGTGGGGGTCGGTCATACATTTGGACTCGATTGGAGCACTCTAAATGGGTCAAAGTGGGATTTTTCGTTCGACCCTAATTGGGGGACGTCAGAATTCGTTTTAGAGGTATGGTTCCTTCGGCAAAGTTTCTTATTTTGATCCCTAGAATACGATTTTCATGGAGCAATGAGCGATTTTTAAATCGACCCGCCCTAGTACATATATATGTGCATATATAAAAAAGTAAACTTTGTATAATTATTGTAATTTAAACTTCTTTATAAAATATATCTCTTTTTTCTCTAAATTCTACCTCTAGCGAGCTTTGCACTTATTTTTTATGCATGTCTTGTACTAGATAGCAAGCTAAATTGGGGGCTCACAGTCGCAGACAGAGCGCAGTACTCCTTCGGAGGGCTAATTGGGAAGAAATGGGAATTGGAACACAGATGATGCAGTGGCTCTACACAGCAGTGGTTCGGCCAATTCTCTACAATGATATTGTAATATAGTGGAATGCCCTTCAAAAGGGTGTGAACATCGAAAAACTTCACAAGGTTCAAAGACTAGCATCTGTTCGGATAACTGGTGCGATGTCCACCACAGCATTGAAAGCATTATATGCGACATTAAACTTCCTTCTGGTAGATCTACAGGCAATATATAACGCACGCAGTGCGGCAATAAGGCTAAACACTCTAAATAAGTGGTCAAACACGGATTATGGTTACGACCCTCCTACCCTCAAGTGAAGAGTGGAAACAGGACGATGTAAGCCAGGGCAAGTCTATCCATGTATACACAGATGACTCAAAGCTCGAAGGTAGGGTAGACGGAGCTGTACACTCCGAGCATCTGGGGATCTTCTTTCAGTTTTCGGCTTCCCGACTACTGTAGTGTCTTTCAGGCTGAACTGATGGCAATAATGAAAGCCGTGACACTAGTACAGTGTAAAGCGACGCCTGGATATGATATCTACATTTTCACTGATAGCCAAGTGGCGATAAAATCCCTCACAAAATAGTCGACATACTCCAAGATAGCCATGGAATGCCGCACTTCTCTCAACGAGATGGCTGAGTAATTTCACCTAAAGGTAACATGGCTTCCTGGCCATCGCGACATTGAGGGTAACTGTAAAGCCGATGAACTAGCGGGACTCGGCACCAAATTGACCGGTGAGTACCCTTACAAACATGTAAGCTACTTATCCTTCCTACTCATCCAGAAATCGTAAGGAAAGCAAACGAAAGTTGGCATTATGAAACCACTTGCGAAATCGCCCGTTAACTGGGGCCGACTCTCAATGCTAAAGGCACATAGAATCTGTGATAAGCCAAAATAAACACAGTCTTACCAGATTGATATCAGTCATAACGGGGCACTGCCTAATCGGTATGCACGCTCAAAGTATGGGTGTGCAAATACAAGACTTCTGTAGAAGTTGTCTAGATGAGGAAGAGGAGGAGACAATCTCGCACCTACTGTGCCACTGTCCTGCTTTATCCACACGTAGGTTCACTATTCTGGGTAAACCATTTTTTTAATGACTTGGGAGATCTGAGTTCTGAAACCAGAGGTATTCTAAAATTTTTGAAAAGCACTCACTGGTTTTAGGAGAGATAGGGGCAATCTCTCCATGCGGCATCACAATGGGATATGAGCCTGAGTGTGTCCCACAGGACAACCGCTTCAAGCTAACCTAACCAGTCAACGCCAATGCCGTTTTCACTAGACAATAATTCACGCCTATATACGAATTAAAGTTTGTAATAACTTATTTCCGAAGTTATTTAGAAAAAATTAAGAAATTTATTACGTCTTATATACATATAAAAAATAATGGTATTCACATTAATATTACCTAGCAATGTCTAAACAAATAGTGCAAACATGACCAGTGCCCTACTTTTGGAATACACGTCATACTTCGGATATCCAATTTACCAAAAGTTAGCAGTTAAAAAACGTTGGATGCATCTTTACATACGTCCCAAAAGTCATATTTTACGAAATTTCCAAGTGGGTACATACTCGTATGAGTATATACAAATGTATAAACCAATAGTATAAGGATAAGTTTATTTGACATAGGAAGTGTGCGAAAAAATCAATTACCCAGTACATACACCCGAACAGACAATCACACGAGCATACACAAAAATTGGCATAAAAAACACTGACATACTCTGTCACTTGAAAATGGCCAGGAACATGAAACCACAACCGCAACCTCAAGCCACAACTCAAAAAGTTCAACCAAAAGCTAAGCTGCCAAATAAGCGCAGTGCCACCTAATGTTGGCTGGCAGTTTGGCAAAAAAATTTAAATTAGAAAAAGAAGAATGCCAAAAAAAAATGTATACACAAAAGTACAAGCAAAAAATGAGGAAAAGTTCGGCAACGGCATAAAGAAGTCAAAGCTTATTTTGCATATAAATTATCTTGAAAATATTTATTGACTTGTGTCTGTATAGAACAATGTATGTGTGGATTTCTTTTGACTATAGCGTATGTTTGAGCGTAATTTGTGACGTATGTATTTGCAGACGGTGATACATCAGCTGAAATATTTACATACTGGAAATACTATTCTGTAATATGTATACATATATATTATATATTAAGTATAGTACATACGTGCATATCTAACGCGTAAAATGTGTGCAATAACAAATGTGAGCTGACAGACCTACTACATATAAATATAAATTATAACGAGGGTTAACTGACGAGCCGAGTTGGGGCAGGTGCAACACACATCCTTCCATATATGAATACATACATGCATGAATACATAAATACATACAAATATTGAGCGCTCGATCGCACCGTGATTATTTTACTAAGTATCGGCTCTATATATTTGAAATGAGAATGTTCGCCATGGGTTACGTTTTTATTTCTGTGGGTCATAACCTATTATAACAATTTTCATATACATATGTAACAGTTAATAGCCTAAAATAATTCTATAGATATACATACTTATAATATATATGTAGATAACACGTGTTTGCTGGAAGAAACTCATATTCCAAAAAACCATAACAAAAGTATTAGTAAAAATGTGGGTTAAGACGGAAATAGATGTAATGGTCAGAATGGCCCAGCCCTTGCAACCAACTTGTGTAATGGCCAGGAAGACATGGCCTGATTATAATACGGCAAAGAGCAAATAGCTGCATGGATACGGTTGACATTCAAAGACTAACCGCGGTCCTCACGGGTCACTGGAAGATAGAAGAGCACGCAACTAAGTTAAAAATGCCACCAACAATATATGCCGTATGTAGGGAGCCATAGTAGTTGCCAATTCACACACCTAGGGCTAGTGTAGGCCGATTGTGATAGCACCAGGGCTGTAACCCTCCCCATTCTACACTCTCGTCATTGAATCAATCCGCGGTTTTAATGTATCTAACAATCTTTGTTAGTTTTAGATTGACTACTTCTGCCAAATTAATTAAAAAACTTTTTCCTAGAATATTGAACCTTCTTCTATCCAGAGCCATGCACCCGCATAGAAAGTGTTCTATAGAACCTTCTTCGTCGTTAGAGCTTTTGCAGTAGTCGTTATAGGGTGCTACCAGTCTGCTGGCATGCCTGCCTATAAGACAATGCCCTGTTAGAACTCCAAAAAGGTTTCTCACATCCTTCCTGTTAAGTTTTAACTGTCTTTTTGTGGGGCCCATATACCATTCTGCGTTCTATGTACTTATTGCACAAGTCAGTGATTGAGTCGATAGCACGTTCGCAGATTTGATGGTATATACATACCATGCTTACAAGTTGCTAAAGATAACCGCTATTAGAAAAAACTTTTTCTTTATTTTGAGCTTCCACCCAGATTTGACCTAAGTTCTCTCTGAATTCCGAATGGTAGTCACGCACCAACCCGATTTATTTTAGCGATTTCAGGGCCGATTGGCTTTCTGAATATATATTTATTTCTCTTCCGATGAGTACACTTTTCTTTAAGACTAACAGGCTTTCCTTGATAGCCAGAATTTTAGCTTGAAATACGCTACAATGATCCCATAACCGGTAGGAAATGCTGGCATTCATTTCCTCAGGGAGAGATCGTCCGCCTACGTCTTCCTTGAGCTCAGAACCATAAATATAGATAGTGATTTCACTTGTATTGTCCATTGACTCCCATTGTCTCAATCTTCTTTCGTTGGGAAAGTTGTGGTAAAGGATGTAATTAAGTGCAGGTTTGCTGAGTTATAATAGTCTGTTCTTTGAGGTAAGAAAATGTATTCTTTTAATATTTTTGGTATGCATTTAATATTTTTGGCTGACACTTGCTGTGAGTGGCTAAGTGAGTGCCGATTTCACCGCTAGTTGTTTGCTGTAGGCCTCAAACAGTAATAGATGCAGGATGACATTCATCGCTGCCGCGGGCATAGTTTTTATGGCCCCACTTATGCCGAGTCTAACACCCCTTTGAATACTTTATAAACGTTTTACCATAGTTTTTTTTCTCCAAGTGTTGACCCCCAAACCAAGACGCCGTATGATTGGTCTTACCGAGTGTACTATTTTCGGGGTTAAGCCCTATTTTGCTCCCACAATTCGTTTGCATGTATAGAGTGATGTGGCTTCTTTCCATGCTATATCAACTATCGTTTGTTCCCACGAAAAATATATGCCACAGTTCTGAAGAAGCGTGGGTGAAGCACACTCCTTTTGACTATATTTGTAATTGTCCGGGTTTGTCAAGAGCGGGAGTGCGAGTTTCGTCCAACCATTCTCCAACAATATTGAAGAAATTTCAGGATTAGAATTTAAGTTTTCTCTACTCTTTCTCTAACGATGTGGCTATAGGAAATAGTACTCTTAAAAACTACATTACCGAAACATCAGAGGATTGTTGCGTTAGAACGTCGTAAGATGCAAGTTAAGTGTATCCCAGTTATGGAAATATAGTCACTCAAGCAGTAAGAAAATAAAAATAAATTTGCTGGAAGTCACTTTTGAGTGCTTGTTTAGAAAAATGTTTATGACCTGGATAATTATATTCTTCCAAACTTCTTTTCTTCAAATAAAAATTTTCATTAAAGAAGGATATCCTTTCGTCCATCCATTTAAATGTGAAATTTCAGGAATCTCACCAACATATACTCGTACAACATGTTTATCTTGGTATAGGGATGGTTGGTGTTGAATATAAATGGATCAAATTGCATTTTTTTACTACGAACTACGATTGGCGACGGTATTGCTTGTGACAATAACTATGAATATCACCTTGAATACTATGAATACTCATAAAACCCATTTCACGTTCGGAGTCGGCTTATAACGGTAGGCACCTCCATTTATGAAACAACATCAAGACGCACACCACAAGTAGGAGGGATGCTCACACAAACATCTAACAAATGTGTACGCGCCAATTATTGTCATTATATTATGAAAACTATGAATACTCTGAATACTATCAATACTGTGAATACTATGATGATATTTGTGACTGTGATATAACCAAGTCTATGACGTCTATGAGATTTCACTTTAAGTAGGGATGTAACACAATTCGAAGGGAATGATTCTGGTTTCTGGGAAACGACTTCATTGAGGATGTGGGGATCTTAGGCTTTGGAAAAACTGACTGAATTAGCCAGATTGATATTCGATTTGTGTATATAAACCAACAGTGGATCCAGTAGAGTTGCAAAAACAGCTAAAATTAACTCTATGGAATGCATTTGAAATTACAATCGAATAAATTTGGTAAATTGAAATGGAAATTGTGTTCCTAACTAATCGACAAGCTGTGCTTGCGTATGCTTGTGATATGAAATAATATTCTCTACATTTTTCTACTTTCTGACCTTAAATAAGAACTTATCTAAAGCTTGAGATTGTTTATGTTCTTCTATATTAGAAGCTGTAAACTTACGACTGCGGAGGGATCACCAAATGAAGCTCGTTGGTGTGCTAACATAGAAATTTTACTTTCTGTTCGATAAATAGCCAACCAAAAAGCTACACATCTCCGAGAGGACTGTTTGTTTTATAAGAAATGTATCAGCTGTTGCGGGTGCTATTGATAACTCCGTACGCTGAGCAACATGACTCAGCTCCAAAAAGTAAAGAAGTCAGTCAAATAAAAGTCGAGTGAAACGGACAAATGAACTTAATGACTAATGATTCCTTAATCTTACATAACCTTGTTTTCCAAAAAAAAGTATTGTAGAAAAATATTAAATATTGCATAGAAACGATATCTCTATTTCAAACCTGAATAGAATTGAAACGAATCTTTTATGCAAAGATCAATAAGATTTTGGGGTTAAAGTCAACATAAAAACTTTACTA
This sequence comes from Anastrepha ludens, assembly GCF_028408465.1. Classification (NCBI taxonomy): domain Eukaryota; kingdom Metazoa; phylum Arthropoda; class Insecta; order Diptera; family Tephritidae; genus Anastrepha; species Anastrepha ludens. The sequence goes on along the minus strand of NC_071500.1, from coordinate 44,215,175 downwards.
CTGATTGAGACTATGCACAAGCCTTAACTAGGAACCACTGTATGCAGAACATAATCCGAAATGGGAGCAGAAAATCACAAACATTTTTCTTGCTACTATTATATGTGATATATGTATGTATGCATATGTGTCTACATGTAAGCATGTGCCTAAGCGTTAGCTTACAAATACAATAACTAAATTCAAACATGTGCACACATTCATTTTATTTTGCTCATGTGTGTACATATGTACACTAATACAAAAATAAATATTTGTGTGTATATATGTATATATAGTTGGAAGCCCACATTCACTCGAGGAAGGCGTTGGTCGGCGACGACATGGCGCACGTCGAGATTTCATAAAATATACACATTGATACAATAGGGAAACAAGCTAATAATCATTAATCTTCGGCATTCGGTACACCGGAAAACGTCCTTGGCATAAACAGCGTGCGAGCATAAGGAGCGGCAAGTGAGAAGAGAACACAGAAAGTTAACGATGGTGAAAGTAGTAGAAATAAGAAATAAGAGCAGCAGTTGCCAAAATAGAAAAGCGAGCACCAAGCGGGAAAACCTGAGCATAAGATGTTCATCCATAAGTGGGGGTAGAAAAATGCCACCTGCCAATACCAAGGATCGGTCCCAGACTGACGAATCGTCAACTACTTGGTAAGGAATAGTAGTCCCAGTAGGTCATTGGCACCGCAGCATTACAAGTAGATAGCAAAATACAAGCGTGGGGCAGTCGCCACCTCTGCTTTACACTTCAGTCATCATTCGTCAGCCCCTTTGGGAATGGTTAAATTCATGCAGGGGTACAGTAACTATTCGCAAGTAAAAATGCAAAATAAACGTACTTAAGTTATATACATTTGCATGTCATTTAAGGCTGTGCTATGATAAAAAGCATTAATTATTTGCACTAATGAGTAGTTATAAAGCTGGTGACATCATCCCACAAAAAAAGATTTCCTTCTTGAAATGTTTCTGGTGTATGGAAAAGATGTATGGGAAATCTTTGCACTAAATATTTTTTAATTTGTTATACTCACTTTTCAGATCCTCGAGTTTTTTAGACGTAAAAGATTAAATTTCTTCGTTGTTGCTGGAAGACTCTGACATAGAGTGATTGTGGTTTTCATAAGAATTATATATATATATATATATATGTATATATTCTGTATGGGAATAGGTTTCCGCCTTCGTAAAAGAGGTGTCACTGCTGATCAGAGACCTGCATGGCTCACTGTTTTCTTGAGTTGTTCATACGCTAAATTTCTTGTTCACATTCAGTCAATTGAACCAAAATATTTGGTCAAGTGCAGTCAGCTCATGCAGGCGAACGCGTAGTTCAGCTCAGTCAACACGTATGATCTAATGTCTTCGGCTCAAATCTAATCATTGAACAAAAAGCAGCATTGAATGAAATTAGCATCGGCCTTTGCGTTCAAACGATCAAACCTGTTCAAAGAAGGAATTGTCATTATTGTAAATAGCACATGTTCGAGCAAACGAGCGTTGGTGTACAATGTACGCTGTAAATTGCGTTTCGTATTTGAAAGGATGCAATGTTTTCCTTATTTACATTATTTTCTTTCGTGTTTTATTATAAGTTTAAAAAAAAAAAACAAATATGAAAATATATATTAGTGTTTTTGCTTTAAAATTTTGCTTTTACTTTGCTATCGTTATATGCAAAAACTCATGCGGGATCATACGTGTTCAAACCGGCTCATTTGTTGGCTCTATAGCCCTTTTATTCTTGCTCAAAAAAATGAATGTACAGCCGAACGAGCAAATACCCGAAACGGCTGCTATGAAGACGATTGGTGATAGCATCGGAGAGCTAAAACGCAGCACATGATTTGATTGAGCTGAAATAAACAATGACAATAACTTATTTGAACAAGTTCGATCGTTTGAAGGCAAAGGCCTGTTTTTTTGTTCAAGCGAAGCATATGATTGTTTTACACTCAACCGGTGCAGTTCTCTGCTGCTGATGCTATTTTTTTGTTCGCTCTAGTCATATACTAGTGATTTGAAGGTGTATATGTGAGGCCTCGATCGCAGTAACTGGCATTCCCTTAAAGCGTAAAATTCCTTTTTTAACTGACAGCAAAAGTATCTACGTTCGTGCCAAGAAACAGCATTTGCGGGAGGTCATCCTTCATTTATGCCTTTTAAAGAAAAGTGCAGCTGAAGAGTAAAGAAGTGAAGTGCAAATAGTGGTTTCCGCTTCCAGCGAAAAAAGTATTCATGCGTCAAAGGTTATGTTGTGCATCTGGTTGGATCAGAAGGGAGTAATCTATTATGAATCCTTAAACCATCTGGAACCATCTGAAACCATCACTCACGATCGTTACCGACTGCAGCTTATGCGTTTGAACCGAGGTCTCAAAGAAAAGCGGTCGGAATGGGACGGTGGACATGACAAACTGATTTTGCTGCATGACAACGCAACGCCACACGTTGCTAAATCGGCCCAGAAATATAAAGAGGGGGAATCTTGCGCAACGCGCCGTATTCTTCACCTTCGGAGTACCCTCAGTTCTGACAAATGCAGTCAACTCTTATTGGAGAGTTGTTCTCTCCTTACGAGAGCATCGCAAACTGGCTCAATGAATGGATGAAGTCAAAAAAACTCGAATTTTTCGTCAGAGGAATCCGTATGCTGCCTGAAAGATGGAGTAAAGTTGTAGCTTCCAATGGCACATACTTCACATTATATCATACATTATTTAATTTTTTGAATAATTCGTCAATTTGGCTTGGAAAGGGCGGAAACTTATTTCCATTCCCAACTTTTTTTGGGTGTTTGACCGGTAGGAGGAGGAGCTATTTGTGGCGTGCGTCCTAATGTTGTTCCACAAATGGTTCCGGTTTCAAGCCGACTCCGAATGGCAGATATTTTTTTTTACGGAACTTTTTCATGGCAGAAATACACTCGGAGGTTTGCCATTGCCTGCCGAGGGGCGACCGCTATTAACCCATTTTCTACCGCGTTGCGTTTTCGCAACAGCAACTTTGAACCTTTGTGGCTACAGTAAAAAATAAGATATCTCTAAAATGTTATATTTTATATTGTAATTTGGACTTTTGACTTTATAATTATGCTCTAAGATTTTTTGTGTGCGGATTTGTTCTAAATCAGGACAAGTGTAGAGAAAAGTGTGCAAAATAATAACTTTTTCATAAAACTGTTTGAGAACTAAAGATAGTTTTTTTTTACGTTTTCTACTAGTTTCTTAAAAATAAGATATGAAATAACAACATTATCATATCAGCTGCTAATGCAGTTGAAATTTGCTTGCAAAAATAAACTCTTAAAAACAGGTGTTGCGAAAATGCAACGCTGGTTGAAACGACTCATATGGCTTCAACGTTTTGATGACATTATTTTTGGCGGGAAAATTGATGTTTATGTCATTTTCATATGGCAATTTGTACTATAAGTGCTAATATTTTTATTTGTGCAAGTAAAAATACATTTAGAAGTATTTCGTTGAAAGCTTTTATCGTTTTGGTAAGTCTAATGTGCTCTTAATATTTGGTCAAAATTTTGTTCCCTTACTTAATTCTTTATTGAAGAGTAATGGATCGTCGACGTTTTTTAACCATTGGGGAAATAGAATCCTACATAAATACTTCGAGCAGTGAGGCTGAAGGCGAAGTAGTTTCAGCTAAACGAATGAAAATTGTTAAGCCTATTTCGAAAAAAATAACTTCTGTCGTATATACCTATTCCACCAGCAGACGTTGATGCTGTAAGTGACGAAGAACTTATTGACGATAATAAGATGATGACAAAGGTACCAGCAATGACGGGTGTTTGTGGAGAGTTGGAGGTAGAACATGAATCAGATGTGGAAGATTTTGCGTCGCCGCCGTCATGCTTAGTTGGAATACCTGATGATGGACGATCCTGTTCTGCAAAAACAACTAGGTACACAGCAGAAAAAGATTTCGGTACACCAAACTGGAAAAAAATCAAACGAATTGATTTTAAATTTGCATCCCCAGACGAATCAGGTGTGGAATCTTTAAAAAGCAATATTGTTGATTCTATGAGTGAGTCTGAATATTTTATTCGTATGATAATTTTTGGCTCATAAAATTTTTCTTTCAGGACTTATTCAGTCAATAGTAGCACTGTTAACGCATGGAAAATTCATTGCCTGATTTGTAAGGCAGAGGGAACTCGCCATATGTCTCAAATTTCTTTTAAAACTGAAATTGCAGAATCTTTACTTTTTATTGTGAAGAAGTTTCTGATGAAATAAGTGATGCATCAGACATCGAAGAAGCAGAGAGGCCTGTCCATTTACCTCGCATAAATGTTCGTGATCATGTCGTAAGGAAACCTCTAGGCAACAAACGTAAAAGATGTGCTATGTGTCACTCAAAAACTGTTTATGAATGTAAAAAGTGTAATTTGAGATTACATCCAAAATGTTTTGATGAATACCATACAGATTTAGGAAATAAGAAAAAATAAGGTTTTTTTAAATATTGCAAAACTATTACACTGTAAACTTAACAAAATACAACTATATTAATAAAGAGAATTCAAAAAAATACCCAACTACAACTCTGCGTAAGTTATATTATTTCTATGAATAAGATCACAGCGTTTCAACCAGCGTTGCGTTTTTGCAACAGTCTGTCCTGGTGCATCCGGAAGACCTATCGGTCTGAAAATTTGTAAAGGGGATCAGGAGTCCTTTAATACCAACCATACAAAATTTCACGCAATTATCTACACGGAATCTATTACCGGTAGAAGATGGGTTAAAAAAAAAAATTTTCTTCATTTTGGTCTTTCACCGAGATTCGAACCTACATTCTCTCTGAATTCCGAACGGCAGTCACACACCAACCCATTCGGCTACGGCGGTTAAGAATTAGTGTATATTTAAAATATAATACCCACTCGCATTGTGGGTGTTGAATGAAGTCCGCGTTGTCCATAGGATACTTCAGCTACAGCTACTTTACTGATCATGAAAGAATTAAGCTAAAACTCGTATTCAGCGCTTTATTCAGCTAAAATATTTACATATCTACCATAACGCTCAGAACGCTTGGTCGAGGAGTTATATGTTGAAAAATGTGAAATGTACAAAATGAAACAAAAACCACAAATTTACTTTTCTTTCCTCACATTGGACATCTGTCTTTCGTACGAAATCAAACAAAAGTGACCTGTCACAGGGCGTAATGTAATTCATAGAGGGCAACAAACCTCTCGCACGTATTTTACTGTCTGCATGAAAGGCTGCGATAGCGATTACTCCAGCACTTGCTAAACTCTGTTTACGAAAAGCCGATCGATCCCACACGTACTGGAGGGCAGTCATCTAAACGCTTGTACACACAAAGTTACGCCCAAATTTGATACTTAGAGAAATAAATATGAATTATATATACATACATATATATATGAATAGGCTTTGTGTGGCCTTTTAACCGCAGATGTTTTCTTCTTTTTACCAAAAAATATTCACATTTCATAATTATGCACACAACTGCTCATACAAACATATGCATGAGTATGCTGTGGTGCAGCACTTGCTGATATGAGCACTGCCTGTGACAGGCCACCCACAACGCACCCGATGTCGCTCTCGCTTGTGTTAATGACAATTTTCGCACGACTTAGTACGTGTGTGAGTAGTTCAAATATTAAAACTTCTTTTGCATGCAAGCATAAATGTTTGTTTTTCTTTATTGTATTATATAATTTGTTTAAGCATTTTATTTGGTTACCTTCTTTTTTCTGTTATTCTCGCTGATAAATGAAAACGACGCAATTGCAGCAGACACGTCTCGTAGAAAAAATAAATATCAGCAAGCAGTAGAAATAACATCAGCCTCAGTCTAGCTGTACTTCCAAAGTATGTCAATGTAGCATCAACTGGATGTCAGCTCATAAACAAACACACTTTTAAATGTGAAAGTACTTTTTTATATATATTCTTTTTGTTGGCATACTGTTGTCCCACATAACCCGACAAACACTTCCAACAGTGGTGACAACTGTGAACGCTGTATGAAATAGGTTTGTAGTGTCTAAGACTAAGTGGTTGTTAGTTGGACACTTTGTGGCAGTCGCAGCAGGAGCTGCCTTAAGCAGGAATGATGTCCAAACAGCAGCATGTGTGTCACAAAAACCAACGAGAACATTAAGAGTCACAGCAGTGGCATATTTCAGCGTCTCCAAGGAGTTAGCTTTCCGCCTGTCTATTCATACAGACAAATATATACATATGTACGCAAATAGAAATGGTGCGGATGAGATTTAATGATGTTTTGTAACTTTCAGGTACAGAAAAAGGGCAAATATGAAGCTGTTTAAAGTCATTTCACTTCATTAGGCTTACATGACGATTAATTTTGGAAGAAAACTTCTGATTTATTTACGCACTGGGTATTGCTGACTGTTTTTCAATGGAATGGCTAATCGAAAGAAAGTGGATATCAATGGATGTTTGCTCAGAGACCGATAGACTAGCTACCTTGACATTAAGACATTGCGAAATGTTCGAACCTAATTCAGAAATATTCAGGAATTTAAGTTTTACATTATTAGTAAATTAACCGGCCATTCAAAAGTGACGCTAGATGTTAGTAGCGATTAAAACCTAGACGGCACCTTTTTTATGTAGTCTTTGACATTTGTTAATTTTCCACGATAGAACAACGCGTTATAATTACTGGGACTCGTTATGCAAATGGTGGATCTTTAGGAACAATCTATAGCAAAATTTGTGATTTAGTTGGTGGAAATAATGGTCCGAATAAGACAACATATCAGAGATTGGTAAAAAAATGTCAAGCCACTGGTTCTGTCGAGGATATAAAAATTACTGACAGACCAAAAACTGTGCGTTCGTTCTGTCATATCTCGATGTTCTGAGCAATTAGACATTCATGAAATCACTGTTTGCCGGATTTTAGGTGTAGTCGTCCTCATGGTGGGCATTTAAATGATGTCACTTTTTAGATATAATTACTAAGAGCCCTATTTTGAATGAAAATAGTGAAACCTGTAAGAATCTAAATTTTTACATGTTTTATTAAAAAAAAATGAAACTATACCAGTGTAGATAATGATTGATAGAGGTCTCAGTGCTTTATATAGAAATTTTGTAAGTGCATGGTTCCATGTGTAGAAGTCCACGCAAGTGGGGAAAGTTACTGATCGCCATTCACTTGGGAATGGCCAGGACGATTCTTCCACCTGAAATGTCCGGTCCCTTAATGGGGAAGGTGCCTCTGCCCGACTGGTTGATGTCCTCGTGAGAGTAAAGGCTGACATCACTGCCATCCAAGAGATGCGATGGACGGGGCAAGGAAAGAAAATCATAGGACCTTGCGACGTCTACTACAGCTGCCATGTAAAGGAGCGCAAATTCGGTGTCGGATTTGTTGTGGGAGAGAGACCTCGTCGCCAAGTACTGTCGTTCACTCCGGGGGACGAGCGTCTCGCAATAATCCGAATCAAAGCGCGATTTTTTAACATCTCGCTAATTTGCGCCCACGCCCCGACGGAAGAGAAGGACGATGCGACCAAAGATTCCTTCTATGAGCGCTTGGAACGCTCCTATGAGCGCTGCCCCCTCCACGACATAAAAATCGTGCTTGGCGACTTCAACGCCAGGGTGGGCAAGGAGGGCATTTTTGGTCCCACAGTCGGAAAATTCAGCCTGCACAACGAAACATCCGGCAACGGACAGAGGCTGATCGACTTCGCCGGGGCCCGAAACATGGTAGTCTGCAGCACCAGATTCCAGCATAAGAAAATACACCAAGCTACCTGGCTGTCTCCTGATCGAAAAACGCGAAACCAGATCGATCATGTTGTGATAGATGGAAGACACGCTTCTAGTGTATTAGATGTACGTACGATCCGAGGACCCAACATCAACTCGGATCATTACCTTGTTGCAGCCAAACTGCGCACACGCCTCTGTGCAGCAAAAAACGTGCATCTACATACGCAAAGAATGTTCGACATCGAAAAGCTGCAATCACAACAGACAGCCAGAAGATTCGCCACTCGACTCTCACTCCTGCTCTCAGAGAGTACTGCCCAACAAACCGGCATGCATGAGCAATGGAGCAATGGAGCAATGGATGATATTGACATCATCGGCCTTAACAACCGCGCTGTTAGTTCTGCCTTCTCCAAACTGGATAAAGAGGCAAAGCGAATGGGTCTGGTGATGAACGAGGACAAAACGAAGTACCTCCTGTCTTCAAACAAACAGTCGGCGCACTCGCGTATCGGCACCCACGTCACTGTAGACAGTTATAATTTCGAGGTTGTAAAAGACTTCGTCTATTTAGGCAACTGAGCAGTAAAGTCCTCTCTCGACGAACAAAACTAACACTCTACATAACTCTCATCATGCCCGTCCTAACGTATGGCGCAGAAGCTTGGACGATGACAACATCCGATGAAGCGACGCTTGGAGTGTTCGAGAGAAAGATTCTGCGTAAGATTTTTGGACCTTTGCACGTTGGCAACTGCGAATATCGCAGACGATGTAACGATGAGCTGTATGAGCTTTACGACGACATAGACATAGCGCAGCGAATAAAGATCCAGCGGCTACGTTGGCTGGGTCATGCCGTCCGAATGGATACAAACGCTCCGGCTTTGAAAGTATTCGATGCGGTACCAGCTGGTGGTAGCAGAGGAAGAAGGCGGCCTCCTCTGCGTTGGAAAGATCAGGTGAAGAAGGACTTGGCTTCACTTGGTGTGTCCAACTGGCGCCGGTTAGCACGAGAAAGAAACGACTGGCGCGCTTTGTTAAACTCGGCCAAAATCGCGTAAGCGGTTATAGCGCCAATTAAGAAGAAGAATTATTTATTTATTATACTAGGGCTCCGCTATGTGACTTTGGAATCTTGATATTTGGAAAAATTCAACTTTAGATCCGGCTAAGCTCTTATTCATGATGTTGCCATCAATAGTTAATTCCAGATTTAAGAATTAGAATCCCGATATCAAAATAAATTTAATCCGTACCTATGAACATTTTAGTAAAGTTTAATTTGGGCTGGCCCTTAATTTTCGATATCAGACTAATTCGTACACAATGAGAGTTAAAGCTTGTAATATCAGCCAGAGAAAATTTAATTTCATCATACAGTAGAGCTGGATTTTATCCAATCTCAATAATGTTAATGTATGCTGAATTCTAATGAAGATTACTGGTTACAGCAATTTTTTCAGCAATCAGTAAACATATATTTGTGCTGCAATTTTACTGGTAATGCAAAATGCGCATCTATATTAAATAAAGAAGGCGAAATATTATTAACTTTTTACTTATCTATAAAACAAATTAAATAAAAACTAAAAATTAAAAAAAAAATATTAGTTGAAAAAAATAATAATTTAATCTTAAGTCGCTCCGCAATTTTCCCGCAGTAGGTTCCAGGATCCACACATTTCAAATTTCAAACTTCTATTCCAGAATAATTAATTAAAAAAATTTCATGGACGCCATACTGGATATGCAGCTGTGAATTTTTGATAACTGGCCAAACAAAGCAATATAAACTGTTATATTATAAATATTTGTTGTTATTTATAATTAAATTTGCAAAACAACGTATAAGCACAAAGTACCAGGGATGTTGGCAATATTATTGCATTCTGCGTACTATGAATTTCGGTTCTTCTGGCCCTCAACGAGACTACGATTCTCCATTTGTTTATTTCCAGATGCACTCGCCGCATATTGCTCATAGATAAAAATTCACGCCAAGTGGTATAATGATTTATTAAATTCTCTAATTATATATTAAAAGCTTGTTAATAAATAAATACAATCGTTTTTCATGCTTTATTATTTAAGTGGAAAATAAACCGTAGTGGGAAAGTTGTAGTTACTTACAAATATTTACTGCATAAACTTCTTTCCGACGCTTAAGTATTAAATATTCAATTTTTCTTTACTTACGCTTGAGTGATGCAATTTGAGTGTATATTTCATTTTCACACACATGCGCACACCCACACACATAGCCAAGAGCCACATGAACAGTAACAACTGCGATATTGACGATGTTTCCTGACTGTGTTTTGATTTTAGTGTCTGCGAGCTGTGTTGTAAGCTGCTTTTGTTGTTATCACTACTTTTTTCGTTCTATTTTTATTTGCAATACTTATGCTCTCAGACATATATGTACATATTTGTTTGATATGTTTGTGTGTGTACACATTTTTCTCTGTGTGCTTAAATTTATGATCACTGTACAATCGTAAATCTTTTAGTGGTGAAGGATTTTATGAATTTACGATGCCACCCATAACTCTCACACAGCCACGTTATATTTCTTTTCCCGCCTCCTGACATCCTCCCTCTCTCCCGCTCTGTGCAAGACGCCATAGTGTAAGTACTATAGCACGAAAATGAAGGTAAATGTCGAAGCGCCCTGATAAGCTTGCAATGCAGCACCGCAGCTGCTACTTCAGCTGTCGCACTTGCATTTATAGTTTGCTAAAACAGTTGCCGATGAATGACAGTGCAGTTTGGCTGGCTTTTTATGCTGCATAGTCACCTATACCTGTTTATGTATAAATGCACAGATAACACATATACATTAGCATTTGGAAGTAAATAAGCATAAGCATACATACACATGTATGCAAATGAGCGACTTCACGTAAAGTGGTCCAAGTATTTGGGACACTGTCGCCAATTGTTCTGAAAATTTGCTTATCTAGCCGACAAGAATTTAATAAGAAATAAACTGAAGAAATTTTATAATTTTGAGATTTTTACAAATTGAAAGTTTTGGTATGGAATTTTTTAAAAGGAAGCGCTGGAACACATTCTCGTATATTTATTTCGTCCGTCTATAAATATATCGTACATACATATATTCATTTCTACGCACATCAATTAGTGGATACTCGGGGTTTTTCTCTGATTCGCTTTACATATTAGAGTACCAAAAACTCGAAGTGTTATAGGAGTCACACTATGAACTTTTTTGGAATTAGTGAACATATTCTCTGCCATTCATGAAAAAACAAAAAATAAAAAATCTGAAAATTAACAAAAACAACCTTTCCAAATAATTTGACAACAAAAATTTTAATTTTTTTTTTGTACATTCTGTCAAGAAAGTACCAGGAATTGTTCAATAAAACGCAAGATAAATGTTTAATCATCAAAATTTATTTTGTCGCCTTCAAAATAGGCTCCATTTGAAGCAATACACATATGCCAATGGTTATTCCAGTCATAAAAGCACCTTTCAAACGAGTTTGAAGAGATCTTCTTTAGCTCCTTCAGTGGATTCTGCCGAATGGCCTCTATCGACCCAAAACGGCGTCAGCGGAGTAGCAATTTAGGTTCCGGGAAAAGGAAAAAAGTCATAGGGGGTTGAATCCGGTGAATACGGCGGTTGTTCGATGATATTTGTCGAGTTTTTAGTCTAAAAAGTGTTCACAATATGAGCCTGGTGAGATGGTACGTTTTCATGGTGCAAGATCCATGAGTTTTCTTTCCACAAATTGGGCCGTTTATTACGCACATTCTCTCTCAAACCTCGCATAACTTCCAAATAATATTCTATATTTATCGTAGAACCATTAGGAATGAATTCCGAGTGCACAACACCATGACAATCAAAGAAAATGGGCAAAATAAATTTGACTTTTGACCGACTTTGACGTGATTTTTTGGGTCTTGGTTCATGTGGGTGGCGCCATTCAGCCACCTGTTGACAGGTTTGCATGTCAAACTCATATACCCACGTCTTACCTCCTGTTATGATGCGCTGGATAAAGATTCGGTCCGAATTCACTTGCTAAAGCATGTCTTTACCCACCTTCTCCCGATGAATTCTTTGAAAGAAATTGGAGCGAGTCGAGCAACCATGCATTTTATTCCCAATTGATGGTGTAAAATGTTGCGAGTAGATTCGCGAGACACGCTAAGCTCACGAATTACCTCCTTCAAACTTAAATTATGTTTTTCCAGCACCATTTTCTTGACTCTGTCGACGTTTTCATCCTCTGCAAAAGCCCTATACCACTCGTAAACCCGTGTTTTTGGTAAATCAAACTCGCCATAGGCTTACTGCAATGTATTCAATGAATCGGCACACGAAATCCCGTTTAAAACACAAAATTTAAAACAAATTCTTTGTTCGATATTTTTATGGGATAAGAAAAAATAAATAATTTGCGCGTACACTTCTGTGAGGTGTTTGGCCGAGCTTCTCCTCCTATTTTTAATGTGCGTGTTGATGTTTTTCCACAAATGGAGGGCCCTACACGTTAAAGCCGGATCCGAACGGCGAATAGTTTTTATAAGGTGTTTTTTTTATATCAGAAAGATACTCGGGGGTTTGCCGAGGAGAGGCAGAGGGGCGACCGCTACTAATACAACTCTTTCTATTATTTGATGTTCATGTACAGAGATTCGAACCTACGCACACCTGAATGAAAGTCACACACCAATTCATTCGGCTACGGTGGTCACCCGTACCGATTCAGAATTGTTTAATTTGATGCTTTTGTTATGCGAACCTAAAAAATATAGGGAGGACCTAGGATGCTTTCTTGAAGTACCCTTGGGCTTACTTTGTGCGTTTTCAAGTCTGATGAATGTTTCTGTCATCCAAGTAAGATGAATGGATTTCACAATACATATGTTAGGCAATATCAATTTCAGCTTGTGGAGTAAACTCCTATGCCAAACTCTGTCAAACGCCCGCGAAACGGCAAACAACACCGCTGCGCAGACTTTGTTTTCCTTCGTTGCAGACTCCAACAACCCTATAAACTAGGTCAATTACTGAGTAAGTTTTGTAAAAGCGAAATTGATGAGTAGGAATTACGCTCTTTTTTTCTGTAATCGGCAAGATTCGAGTTAGCAACTGTCGTTCAAAGAGTTTAGATAACGTTGGTAGGAGAGATATAGATCGGGATGAAAAACCATACTTCTTCCCCTTCCAGTATATAGGTAGGAACATATTTTAATTAATTAATTGAGAAAAACAAGTGACACAAAAATTGTGAAATACCTAAAGAATTTTTGCTGGTATGAGCTCAAAACCCGGTGATCTTTTGGCTTTTATTTTGAAAATTTCGCGCATTATATCTTCACTACTAATAGGCTAAATGTTGAGAACACATTCAATTTGATGCAGTGGCAATATCTTCAGAATCAGAAGGTTCTACGAAGATGTTCTGCAAATAAATTTAATTTTTGCTCATTTGTTTTCGCCCATTGGGCTGTAACAAAATTATTGTCAAATGAAAATATTCCTTGGCACAGCTATGAGAATAAGCAAAATAGACCTATCAAGGTAATAATTAAAAATCTTCACCATTCCTGCGACAGCTATTTAATAGTGAATGACTTAAAATCACAAGAGCTAAATGCTTTAAGCGCCATAAACAAACTCAAGTGGAAAACAAAGGAACCACTTGAACTGTTTCTCATCACTTTCGATCCGTCTGAAGATGTGAAAAAAATTTACGGAATTAAAAATATATTGAACACCATAGTAAAAGTTGAACCTGTCAAATCTACAAATCTGATACCGCAGTGTAAAACATGCCAATATTTTGGTCATACTAAAAACTTTTGCGGGAAACCCTCACGATGCGTCAAATGTGCAGGTAAGCATGCCACCATTGATTGCAAAAAAACTGAACTAGAAAGCCCAAAGTGTTGTAACTGCGGAGAGTCCCACCCTGCAAATTACAGAGGCTGTATAGTGGCGAAGGAACTCCAAAATATTAGAACGAAAAAGCGATCCCAAAACTCAAAACCAGTAAACAGTACAAACAAACAACACACTATCCCAAAACGTGCTACAACTACTACAAGTCTTACAAATAATCCGACAAAAATCCCTATAATAAATAAACCGGCTACATACGCACAAATTACCAAAAATTTATTACCGAACGAACCTATTGTGCAAAATCCCCTTTCAGCTATATTAAACACACTAAATGAACAAGGCCAAATCTTCAAATCAATTGAAAAACGCTTGTGTGCCCTTGAACAAAACATGCAATTTTTTGACTATGAATAAAACACTAAACACTTATGGAACAGCTAGCTAGCTAAACACTAAACAGAGCTAGAAGTTCTGTTAAACAACGACGAAATTGACGTCTGCCTAATAGCTGAAACACACTTCACAAGACATTCATATTTGAATTTCAAACATTATTCCCTATACCATACTATTCACCCAAACAATTGTGCAAGAGGTGGCAGCGCTGTTCTCATAAAAAATAATATAACCCACCACTTGGAAGACCAAATCGGCGCCGAGGAATTTCAAACAACTTCCGTTTCTGTCGAGGCCTTCGAGCAACAAATATTACTAACAGCTTTATACAGCCCACCCAGACATCAACTAAAATCTGAAGATTACGTATCTCTCATCGAAAGATACAAAGGACGTTTTATTATAGGAGGCGATTTCAGCCAAATACTCATCGTCGGCGGCTCAAGCGTAAAACAGTTTTAGACCAGATGGGCACCCAGTAGCAGTTGTAACTTATATTGTATATTTATACAGTCATAATGAATTTAAAAATATTGAGGCATCTTAGTTTTTCCTTTTTTAATATATATGTTCAATAAAAATTGCTCGTTAGTATCTTTATTTCGTTGTACTAGTTGTACTTTCTAAACGTTATTCTGCTTATACTTTAAGATGCGTTAATAAAAAAAAAAAAAAAATAAAAAAAAAAAAAATTTTATAAATGTGTTTTATTACATACATACAATATATATGCACATATGTTGAAATTGTAAAGAACAATATGATTTTTTCCGTAGCTCAATTATTGGCCTACAAAAAACTAGACAAATAGCAAACGCGCTTAAAGCATATTATTAAATCCGCATACTCGTTTATTTTTCATGTAAATCATCTACAAAAATCTTCTTCTACATTGCCATGACACTGTATTTATTGCTTGATAACCACGGCCTTTAATAATTGTATTTTATGATTTATCTACAGTCAAAACCGACAACAAAGCACCCCAGGCTTTTATCTATGCGTGTATGGCGAAATTTATATAGTTCGCGATTTACCCACGAACCTGCAAGCAACTACTATATAAATACGTACAGGTATTATCATTAGGATGACCCAAAAAGAATAATTTGTTTGCTTTATTAAAAAAAAAAGAATATAAATGATTTTATAGCGATCTTGCAAACTTAACCAAATTTAAATAATTAAAAAAAAATAAAAAAAATAAAATAAAATTGAAAAATTAAAAAAAAAATGTGTGCTATTTTTTATGTTTGGTATACTTTTCCCGTCGCTTTTGGTAGGAAATTAAAAAAGACAGATTAAATAAAACCGATTTGCAAATTTCCAAATTTACGGAAAAGGGCATTTTTTCTGTGGAAATTCAGTGGTAATTTTCATACCGTTGGCAATAAGAGCAAATACTATATAAAAAAAAATAAATATATATATATACGTAGGTATATGCACGGGCATCAACTGTCCGTTAGTTGGCTAAATGACAGTCCAGAGTATTGTTTACAAGCGCGCGAAAACATTTTGCCGAGAGTAAACGCGAAAAAAGATAATCAGTAATGGATCTCAAGCGCAATTTTTCAATTTTTCAAATTGAGCTATTTATAAACTCGCAAAACGGGATAATTTATTTAACCGACCGTTCATATGAAAATTTGAGTCATCGATTGGCCATCCCGCCACAGGTAATGGTTTGGGCCGCTGTACCCGCAGATGGGCGCTTTTCAATGGGGTTCATCGAGTCTGGAGAGCCTGCCGTCAAGATAAATGCAAAATATTATCGGGAAAGTATTCTGGAGGTTACTTTGAAGGCGTGGACAGACAAACATTTCGGTGGCAGACCATAGACGTTTTATCAGGACTCTGGATTATTCTCTTTGGGCTATTTTGGAGAGAAAGGCCCGAACTAAGAGATTCAGCAGTCTCGAGACGCCGAAAAAAGATATGGTCCGCGAGTGGGTCAAATACCTCCAAGTCACATTCGGGCAGCATACGATTCGTTTTTGGACCTTCTCACGGTCATAGTCAAGATAAAAGTTCGTCATATCGAGCAAAAGAAAAATAATTAATAATTTTGTATTATTTTCATACATTTTTTACTTTGGATTGAATAAAAGTAATTTTCTCAGCTAAATTTTTGGCCTTTTTAATTGGTTACACTTCGAGTGCCGGTCCTTGTAGTTGTAAAAATGTTTTCGTAACATCAAAAAAAAAATTATTTGCCATTCTTATGGTCATATACATAAGTAATGGGTGTTATTGCTAAGACGTTTGTTTGAAAATAAAGTAGCTTTAACAATTTTTAGTAGATTAGTGCTTAATTTTTCCATGAACAGACTTTTGTTGTATAAGGCTCAATGGCAAAATTCAGGCCAAAAGTAGCCAGACGCCAATGTAGAGCACCACAGGTCCAAGACTATTGACCGTATCGTTTTTTTTAATCTCAGAATCTTTTATTTCAAAAGTCAGCTTAACATGTGTGGCAGGCACACGAGACTATCCAGAAATCGATTCGACAACAATTAGATGGGAGGGAACAGTATAATTTTTATGGGCTATTTTCTATGTTTGGATGTATATGGAATTGTTAGTTTACGTTAATATAGTAAAGCATACAGCATGTCATCTAGCAACTAACATCCGCCTTATATTGCCTATATTTGACACCGGCTACTAGAAGAAACTGTCGAGAATTTGACTTTCACGTTCTGCATCATTAGAGTCATGCTAGCTAATCATTTCTAAGTAATAATGGCATACAAAAGCTTGCCGATAAAGTCAGTGGCCGTCAGCATGATATTTATGTATTTCATTTTATTTTGAAGCTATTCACACATACATATAAATATATACCCCTAAGTGCATTTGTACAGCGAATGGTATTGCTTTTTATTTGCCTACATACATATCATATGTGCATATATACCTACTTGTAGACTAATACATCTTAATACTAACAATACAAAACATATCGAGTTATTTGACATTCGCTTAATTTCCTTAATTCTGAAAACGTCAGAACTCTTGCAAGGTACCCGTTGTTAGCCAATCGGCGCGTTTTTTTCGTTAACTTGGTCGATTTCTTCAACGATATTCTTTTCGCTACGCTTTCCTCTGCCAATCCATTGGAAGACTGTTGGCAAAATTTCTTTTCCACAAAAACACCTGATAGTACACAGATGTGTATGTGAGTATTTTTTTGGTACTAAATAATGGATATTTACGTATACAATGTATTTATATATACATATGTACCTAGTATTGCAAAGGCGAAAGTGTGCCAAGGAATTGGCAGTTAGTTCGAAATGCAAATCTTAAAATTTATGGGCTATAATGGCGGCCACAGGAGTGAAAGCCAATGCATGCATAAAAGCAGACACGTATTGGCATGGACCCCGGGTGGAGAGAAGGGCAGGGGGGTTGCAATTGATCTGATGTAACATTCATGAAATCGAATAAACGAAACTATATTGCATCCAAAAATATTAAGAAATTGCTGTGTGGTACAAAATGAAATAAACTGCGTGATTTAGTAAGCGTTAAGCCGAACGGAGGGTTATGGCAGCCAGGCCTAACCTGACCCTTTTCGACTTTTGCCGTGCATTTAACATGTTTCTATTATAGCTAGCGAGTAGAGCTTCCAGAAAGCTTCCTAAAATTTTATTTTTTATCGATTTATGGATATAACCTTTTAAAAAGGATCCTCGAATGTGACGAAGAAAAGGATTTACAAAATTACACCTCCGATTGGGTACACAAAACTGACGTCGATTGCATTGATCAAATGATCACACATTTATTATCAAAACGGCCAACAAGTCGATGGACCTTTGGTTTATTTTGCAACATGTTTAATGTCATGGCATCAGCAACGTTTTGTATTTGCAACGAAGTAGATGGGCTCAAAAAAAATGATGCGAGACAAAACTTTTTGACGACTTTACCGAACTAATTGGTCCTTGCCAACATCGAAAATCGTATGAATAATCCAGCCGTTATTTACCAATTCACTATTCGTTTGACTATAGAATCATTTTTCAACAAGACATTTACTATTCCTGGGAATAGAGAATGTTGTCTTTGTCTACAAGAGGGGGAAAACTTCGTCAAAAACCTTGTTTCAATGGTATTGTATGCAAGAATTCAATATGTCAGCAGGTCTCAACAATATTTTATACGCGTTTTGCTCACTTTCCATCGAATCCATAAATAAATATCATTTCATATTTTACCATAAAATTCATTGTAATCAAGTTATTTTCTTCAACCCTCTTCGAAATGAGTCACAATAAAGAACAAAAAAAACTTTTTTCACAAACCAAAATATCAGCGAATATTTTTGCTTCTGAAGGTAACTCAATTCAAGTCAAAACTAATGAAAAAGGTAAGAAATTCAAAATATATACCTGCAATACTTAAACATGAATTATAATTGAGGCGCTTTTGCCACATATTCCCATACAAATGTATGTAAGAGTACTTTTAAACCTTCCCAAATGTCTTGTTTTTTTCGTCTGTCATCTTTCAACAATATTCAGTTCACTGTTTGTTACATTTCATACAACAAAGCATTTTTGTCGCCCTTAAAAATGTCGAATTTCGTGCCTTTAAACTACGATTTGCGGACATCGTTAATTCTCTGTTATCAATTGAAGAAAACCGCTTCTAGATGTTTATGGTTGACATGCTCTAAGTATGGTATAGTGCTTCAGATTTTTTGAAAAATTCCGAAGTGGTGATTTTAGCATGTAGAACGAGGACCGTGGCCGGCCACCGAAAAAAATTCGGCGTCCTCAGAATTGCAAGCATTGTTGGATGGAGATGATGGTCAAACGCAATAAATGATGCCAGAGCAGTTGGAAGTGACCTAAAAAACCATTTCCAAACGTTTGAAAGACATGGGCATGATTTTAAAGGTCGGAAGATGTGTGCCGCATGAACTGACATGATGACAATACACCGCCACATCGAAAAAGAGCGACCCGGGAATTGGTGGTGACGTACGATTGGGAACCGCTGGTGCATACGGCTTACTCACCAGACTTGGCGCGTTCCGGTTATCATTTGTTTGCATCGATGGGCCACGCACTTTCCAAGAAGCCAAAAAATTGCTCAATGATTGGTTTGCGGCCAAGACGGCCAAGTTTTTTGGCGCGGCATCCACAAATTGCCTGATAGATGGAAAAAATGTGTCGCTAGCGATGGTTATTATTTTGAAAATTAAATTTGCAACTATTTTTTGCTAATAAACGTTTGAAATTGGAAAAAGTCTCATTTCATAGGTATATACACAGCATGCAGCCGAAGGTTTTAACAAAGGGGTCCCAAAGAGAAGACTATACCACATCTTCTCTGTTAACGTTCGACATTAAAAAGAACCAGGAGCTTAAGCGTCTTGCTTAATCATATCGCCCAGTAATTGGGGATTTTGAAGAGCTGATGCTCGACTGGAGCTATATGGACCTCGACTATATGTAAAACATCCTATGGCATTGAGTTTTGCATTGTATGGTAGATCCCTATTGCCAGAAGCTCACTATAGAGTACCTTCTTGATGATATAACAGCCGAGATGACGGCAATGGTGGTTGTGCTCCAACTAAGAGTTGTTAGAGTACATGATAAGCAACTACACCCCGATTCGTCAAGCAAGTTTTTGAATCTAGGTCTAGGTAGCATTTAAGAACTGGATTATTATTGGAGACGAAACTTCAATTAACTCTATGAATCTGACTTCAAGTATAAAAGGTGCACCAACCGCCGTCAAACAATTTCAATTATAGGAATCAATTCAATTTAGAAGGAATCTTATTATTGGTGTGTCGGCCGTCGTAGTCGAATGGGTTGCTGCGTGATTACCATTTGGTAGTGCCCATGTTCGAAACACCAAATGCCACAAACCGTTTTTTCTAATAGTGTTCGTCCCTCGGTAGTCATTGGGGAAACCTTCGAGTTTATTTCTATCATGAAAAAGCTCCTCATAAAAAAACTATTTGCTGTTCGGAGCTTAATATAGTAGGTAACTTTATTTGTGGAACAACATTAAGACGCACACCACAAATAGGAGGAGGACCTTGGCCAAACACCCAAAAAGGGTGTAAGCGCCAATTGTATAAGTATACATACTTATATTATTATTATTAAAGCATCTTATTATTAAGGAAGTTGAAGTTTCAGGAATCTTATTAAAAAATATCAATATTACGTGAGAAGACTACGCTACACTTATAGGAAGAACAAAAAAACCGAGAGGGAAAGTGAGCTCAAGATGGGCTTCACTTTTTCACAAGTGCACGATGCAAGTGTATCATCGAAACCGTCTTCTTTTAGCACCATCAGATTATTATTTATTGCCCAAAATGAAGAAAAAGCGTCGTGGAAATTTCTGTTTATGAAGAAGTGGAGTCGGCTGCAGAGATTGTCATAAATCGATGTACTCTAATTTTAACCAATTGGCGCATTCTAGTACCAGAGTTACGCATCCTCTGTTCTAGACGTGCTCTGTCGGTTATTTCGACCGATTTTGAAAATTTACAGAAAATAGTTAATTTTGGCGGTGCATATAAATAAACTTTATAAAATGTGTGGGAAGTATTATATTTATCGATCGATTCATACCCCTTCCCGATTTATTCAGTGAACTTCTTGAACTGATCTTGTAGACGCGAGAGCGATAACTATACCCGCGAGCTACATTTATACTTACTCCTACCACCATAATATCACTACAGGCCAACTAATAATACGCGTACTTAAACATTTTAACTAATAATTGGGCAGATCTTTCCCTCCATCCGTTTGTGGGCAAAATCACCTAAGCAAAAATTTATGTATTCCAATAAAATTTATTGCACTTATTATTCCATGTCCAGGGTAAGTACAGGTATGTAGATACGTTCAAATATGTGGAATCGGTCAATATCCACGCCCATTAACCATATAATGTTAATTTTTAAAGATGGCAAAATATTCTATCCAAAACCAAAGAAATACAGCGCGCAATTTTGAAAGCTGGGCGGTGTCATACCCATGTTTGAGTAAATACGGTACGGTATCTCTATAAAATATCCCTATGAAACAAGCAAAGACAAAAACGCAACTAAATTTTTATAGTTTTTTATTTTATAATTTTTCGTTTTTCGGATTCTAGAAATTAACAGCCAGCATAAAAAAAGTTTTACTAAAATGTTTTTGTATAAATTTCGGTCCAGGCCGTATTGAGCACTTCCTTACATGTTTGCAGTTAATTTAAATTTTTTTCTGTAACATATTTTCCTTTATTATACACATTACACATCAACGTTATGTTCCTTAAGAAATATGGAAAGACAAAAACCCACAAAAAGCCCCTGAATGAAAAAATTCTTGACTACGGTTCTGCATAGGAATATCGCCAAATTTATTTGCAAAACCCAAAAAATGTAAATTCCATTTTGGCAAAGCAAGGGCTAGTTCTAGGGGTTATGTGCACCCACATATGAACATATTTGTATATGTGAAGGTATCACGTAAGCCGTTCATGTGTGCTTCTGCGTTCAATTGATATGAAATAAATAATTGTGGGATTTTTTGCTAAACAACTTGCTTGGTATGTATGTGACTTGTATACTCGTATAGGTGGGTTATAAGCCTGCAAGGACCCAAATAGTATAATTTTCTTATACATTTCATTTAGTAATAAAAACTGTATTCAAAGGGTTTTTCTGTTACACAAATTACGTTCGCAAAGGTTATTTTAAAGCGTGTATTGCGTGCGTGATACAACAATCTTCCCAATTAAGAGCAAGACTCCAGTCCAAAGTCCTTTAACGTGTGTGACTAAAGAAATCCGCTAATAACAGTGCAGTACTTCATATATACTTCCCGCTCCCCCTTAACATCTATCTAAAACTATGAGTCAAATTGGAATCAATTGGTGACAGTTACATGTTGCTTGCGAGATTTGGTAAATTTTTTCCAACAACTGAAGATTAACTGGAAAACCGTTCAAAGCCATTTGGATAAAGTGGGTCCCAAAAAAAAGCTCGATGTGCGGGTGCCATATGAGTTGCAGCAGAATAACTTTTTGGATCAAATTCACCCTTGTGATTATTTTATGAAACGTAATGAAGTCCACCCTGTTTTGAAGATATAAAAAATGGGTTGAATATAAAAAAAGTGGTTGTGGGCAAGTCGCGATGATCCGGGCCAAAACAATGTCAAACTCGGCGTTCCACATTCTTACTGGCTGTCAGTGCAGCGGCATTTTCCACATATTTATGTTGTTACAACAACAATAACAGTGAGTAACATGTTTTGTGAGATAGAAATTAGCTCAACCATTATGAACTACTCTGAAATGCGGTAAAAATTCAAATGGGACCTCTACTATAAGCAACTTACCAGATTGAGATTGTTGAACTACCAAAGCTGGCTTGGATTAACGAATACGAAGAGAGTTGCGTTCCACCAAAACAACAACAGGCCTCACATGTGTATTTTTAAGCATTTAACTCCAACGCAGCGCAATCGCGCTTTTATGTCTAGAAAACCCAGTACATTTCAAAAATTGCGCACAACTGACGGACCGATTGGAGCAAGTAAGTCCCCAGCTCTTTTTAATTTAAATATGTAGTAGATTTTAGAATGGGTCGAATAATGCAATAATTCATTACAAACTAAAATTTTGTTGGTAATGGATATAAAAAACCTCTTCTTTTCGCCAAACTGGTATAACTAAACCTATCTAGGCATAGTGAGAGATAGCGAGTAGAGAAGTGGCGAATTGAGAAGATCTAAAATAAAGCAAGTGTCATCGCTCTGCTTTGGTCTTTTCGTACTCATTTAGGGAAAGCGCGGTTACGCTCTTTTAGATTCTTCGACAGTGTTTTTCAATACTCCCTAAGGCTCACCGGTTAAAAGCGCGTCAGAGTCTTCGAGAGGCTCACGTGAACGGTTCTATGGTATCTGCCGTGATCAGCAATTTTGAAAGCCCCTCCAAATTATCTCGATTATACGAAATAGGCTTGGGAAAATGAGCCGCGAAAAATTTGTAACAACAAAAACCACAATTTCTTCAATCGCGGTATTATAGAATTGCTTTCAAAATGTACGAAAATAATCAATAGTAAGTAAAAGTATATTAAGTAATGTTTTGTTGTTGTAAATTTTTTTAAGACAAGTATGTTTGAAAATAATTACACTAAGGTTCAGAAGTAAATTCCTAACTTTAATAGAGTCTAATAGTCATTAATAGGTAACAAATAGTGGCCAGTTATTGTTTTCTGAATACCATAATTAATCTATTAATGCTTAAAATGGAAATTACAGAACGACAAAAGCATCTAATCATGAGACCAGAGTTAAAAAGTTGTTGAATGCATGGCTATAAAATGTCACAGGCATGGAATATTTCAAATAACCTTATTTTTGAGCTAATAGAGATTTTTGCTAATGTGTGAAGTAAATTGGAATCAATTGGAAGTAAGGGTACAATACACTTTAAGGTCGACACAATGAACTTCATGTCATGTTAAGCTTCAAAGAGAGTGGGATGAAGCTCATGAAAAGCTACCTTGGAGGCAGAACGCAGAAGATTAAGACCAGAAAATTAACATCTCAGCCTAGATAACTCTCTGTGTTTGAACGCGTCAAAGTCTTATGTCTTACCTATATGTAATAGTGTGGTGTATGTTGTTTTGTTGTTGTTAAGTTACATATATTGGACTGATTTGTTAATGAACTAATGTAAAAATTTAGGCTAAGAAACTTTCAAGTTAAAATCATTCTATTTGTATAAACTAATGTTAAAGTATTATTAAAAGTCCTTAGTCTTACTCTGTACGAAATTATTGATGGAGGTTTTCAAGAAAATGCGCTTTGCCTACGAAAAACGATCCAGGGAATGTACTGGATATACATCTTAATCTTTTCTCTGGTATCACTGCATCCAACTATGCGCATAGTATATGCCCGCTATATTACTATGGCATACCCCGAACAGACAGAACAGTCAGTTTTAAAATATTATAAACTGCCTTGCTAACTATAGTAATTAATATAACATATACATCAACTGTCAACTAATCAACACCCACTTTTGTTTAGTCCAGTTTTACAAATAATAATAAAACAACTTAATAATCATCCATTTCCATGGAATCTATTTATGAAAAGTACGTATTGATTTAAGCGCCAAACTTTTTCAATTTGTTGAAGTTATCATTTATTTTGACCATTAACAACTCTATGCTTCTTGTCCATTACCAATTAACTTGTCGTTACAATTGTCATTGTTACCTCTTTTATGTAATTAACGTTTCCTTCTTCTGAACTTACAATTTGCAGAATAGAGTTCGCTTTGCATAGTCTATTGAGTGGAACACTTTAATAATTTGGAAGTCGCACCGGAATTAATTTGTGCTAAATCGGAGAACTTTGACTCTATTTCAATTTGGTTGAAAATTAGTTCGCACGAATAGTAATTAGCAAAGTGCATTTTGTTTGTGATTTAATACCAACTAGTACCCGGCGTGTTCCTACATAGTCATGTAATTGCAGAACGACTCTCGAGGGCGACTCTTCTACTTCTAGACAAAGAAGAAACTTTGTACAGATTTCTACGGTCATACCTTAGCGCAAACTAAATCAAGATACGATTTTAGAACTACTTCTTAGGTGAAAAATCATGTGAGAAAGAGGCATAATTTCTTAATATCAATTCAAACTCAGTAACTGTTGAAGTGTTTTATGATAGACCATATTTTTTATTTCTTCATCTTCAGCAAACATAAATACATTTTTTGATTGTCCGACTATCAAAAAGTGTTTTACAATGTACAGCATTATAAACTTTTTGAGATTTTATGATCCCTAAATATTTACAAAAAAGGGATTCGATGCTTTGAAAACTTATTTTAATCAGAATGCAGGGGTACGCATTAGCGCTGAACAGATAAAAGAGGTGATGATGATGATTGAATGATTTCACCCCTGCTCTTCAGCATTTACGCTGAAAGAATATATCAGAAAACTCTCTAGAACTCGGTAGGTAGAAGGTGTTATATATTAATAACGTCGGATACTCTG
The DNA here is from genome assembly GCF_028408465.1 of Anastrepha ludens. NCBI lineage: Eukaryota > Metazoa > Arthropoda > Insecta > Diptera > Tephritidae > Anastrepha > Anastrepha ludens. The sequence continues at coordinate 44,190,070 of NC_071500.1, read as the reverse complement.
AAGATACACACTCACCGCAGACAAAATAAACGATTTACAAATACTGTTAAACAAAATCACGGCATACAGGGAAAATTGTTGCTCAATGTTGCTAAAACTTCATCATTGGCATACTGAAAATGCTATGAAATGAAATGATGAAACGTGTTTCGAATTAAAATATCTTGGATGCTGGTTAATGAAAATTGGGACAGCAGGCTGAAATAAAAGTGCGAATTCAAATCGCACGAAGTTCTTTCTGTAAATATAAGTAAACTCTCAGCTGCCATGATTTCAACAGTAATCTAAAAATTCATTTTGTGTGTTTTTTTATGCTATGGAATATTGGACGCTAATAATAACAGATACAAGCAGACTAAAGTCTTTGAAATGTGGACTTATAAGAAAATTCTAAAGATTTCTTAGACCTAACATAGAAGTACTCAGATGGATAGGTCGGGAGCGAGCGCCTCTATAAGCAATAAAATGATGTAAACAGCTTATTTCGGACATACATTCTGTCCATTATTTCAGTCAGCTGCAGGTGTGCTCTGCGATTTTCACTATTGATAAAAATATAGAACTTGTCTTAAATTTGTGTTTTGAACGGGATTTCGTGTACCGAATTGTTGAAAATGTTGCAGAAAGCCTATGACGAGTGTGCTTTAACAAAAACTCAGGTCTACGAGTGGTATAAGGCTTTTGCAGAGGATGAAAACGTCGACAAAGTCAAGAAAACGGTGCTGAAAAACCATCATTTAAATTTGAGAGCGGTAGCTCATGACCTTACCGTGTCTCACGAATCATTCGCAAGCCTTTACACCATCAATTGGGCATGAGAGAGTTCCAAGAGAGTTGACTTTCTTTAAAAAAATTCATCGAAAGAAAGTGGCTGAAGACATATTTGAGCAATTGAATTCGGACCCAACGTTTATGCAGAGTATCATAACAGGTGGTGAGACATGGGTATATGAGTTTGACATGCAACCCAGTTAGTATGCGACTGAATGTCGCTATCCACATGAGCCGAGACCCAATAAACCACGACCAAGTCCGTCAATAGTGAAAGTCACGCTACTAGTTTTATTTGATTGTCATGGTGTTGTGCACTCGAAATTCATTTCAAATGGTTCTACGATAAATAAAGAAAATTATTCGGAAGTTATGCGACGATTGCGAAAGAATGGAGTGAATGTGCGTAGGAAACGGCCCAATTTGTGGAAAGAAAACTCTTGGATCTTTCACTACGATAACGCACCGTCTTACAATGTTCATATTGTGAACACTTTTTTGACCAAAAACTCAACAAGTATCATCGAGCAATCACCGTATTCACCGGATTTAGTCCTCTGTAACTTTTTCCTTTTCCCAAAACTTAAATTGACACTTTTTTATTATTTTACATTTTATTGAACAATTCCCGGTACTTCTTTGACAGAATGTATCATAAGGAACCCTAAATATCAACTCATACACGTAATCGTGGAAAGAATCGTTATTGAAGGAAGATTATGAGCAGGCAGAAATCAATTCTTATGGCTGAGAAGTATAAGATGGTGCATGAACATAAACAACATCAGATATCTATGTGATGTATCAAAGGAACGTAACATTTGTCATGAAATAATATCCAATTTAAATTAAACAAATGTACAATAATATGGCATACATATGTATGTTATACTGTACGAGTATCATAATTATAAGTAGCTAAATTATTTGTTGTAAGACCGCTAAAATTCGAAAACGAATAGACAAAGAAAGAAAAAAGCAAGAAGTTGACCGACTAGTGAACACACGAAGTACACTCGTATGTTAGTGGCAGTGTGAATTACCCGGGCTTTCTAGATTTAATCCGCACACTCAAGGTGATTGACATTGAGTCTTGTTATAGTCATAGGTCATAAAGAACGCAAAATGAATGGGGAATTGCCGTCGTTTGAAATCGAATAGAATATCGGAGGCAAAAATGGGCATGCGTAAAATGAAGCGCCTTAGGCGATTTCTTATGAGCCACGGCGCACTCATTCCACGTAATTATTTTGGAAATTTTTAGTATCTTAGCCATGCCAGAAACTTTAGAAATCTTGTCACTTGAAACATTCAAGAAATACAAAATCAATGGCAATTTGAGCGCCGAATATGCTGCTCTTCCCCAATCAATTAGTGTAGCTGTTATCCCATATGAAGCAAAAGTGAAAGAAACGCCATTTTGAGACAATTGGTTGCCTATATCATATTAAAAATATGTGTTTTTCCATGCCGTCAGGCGCTCCAAGGGAGAGTAGACCACTTCGTCGCCATTCGAAATTATGCTGTAGGCTAGTTTTTGTTCGAGAAGCAAAACGTTTTCGTTTTCTCCAACAACTGTGCAGAAATCATTAGCGATGTACAGTTATTCTCACTCTTAATCACGATCATGAAGTTCAAGTCAAGTATTTTGAGTGAGTTCTTTGCTGTTGATGGATAAGCATATGCTCACACGGAACTCAATGGAATCGTCATTGTTTACGCTACGAAAACGGTACAAAATATATTCGTTCAAATCCATTTTCAAGTTTTCCCACAAATATTTCGCGTTGGACAGAGGGCATGCGGTCCAAATTATGGTGAGTATGACTCGAAAATGTAGCCGAATGGGTTGGCGCGTGCCTACCATTCGGAAGTGCGCTAGCTCGAATCTTCACGCATGAAACACCAAATGAAAAGGTCGCCCCGCGGCAGGCAATAGCAAACCTTCGAGTGTATTGCTGCCAAGAAAAAGTTCCTCATAAAACTTATCAGCCGGCATAAAATTGCAGGCCCCTCCTATTTGTGCTGTGCATCTCCATGAAAGTTTAGCCAAAAGCTCTATGAAAGGTGTAAGCACCAATTATATATATACACATGGGCTGAAAAGTCTCGGGCCTAACACATAGATGGCACCAGTTTTATTGCATTCACCTCTTTTTGAGTTAGTACTAATATAAGTTAATCTTGAAAATGCAGCTGATACAATTTCCTGATATTCTATGCATTAGTTTGTGAGTTATTGAGCTAATAATGACGCTGCTTTTGTTATTAAATACACCTCACTTCAGAATTAAAACCATCGTTATCTGAGTGGACTCCAAGTGAACCTCTTCCACAGCGCCCGAAAGCAGAACAATCGCCTGGAAAGTTTATGGTCTCGATATTTTGGGATGTGTGTGGTGTAATATTCATCGACTATCTTGAGAAGGGAAATACCAGCGACATTGAATATTATAGCGCTATAGGTGCATTTGAAGGCCGAAATTGCAAAGAAACGTCCGTATATAGCAAAGAAAAAAATGGTGTTTCATCAAGGCAACGCACTGTGTCACATGTCAATAAAAACAATGGCAAAACTACATAAATTGAACTTCGAATCGCTCTTACATCCACGGTATTCGCTAGATTTAGCCCCCAACGACTACTGGCTGCTCGCCATACGAAATTTTGCTCGAATGAAGAGGTTATCGCTGAAACTGAGGCCTATTTTGAGACAAGAGATAAATCGTTCTACAGAAGTGGTATTGAAATGCTAAAGAGGCGCTGCCATGATGATTGCATTGATTTTGAACATGTTTTCTTTATTAGGCCCAAGACTTTTCAGCCCATATTTTATTTGCATATTTTCTTTATGGATTTGACGGAATGACTATTTTCGACAGTTAAATGTGCATTGCATGTTTTCGATAACGACAGAGAATATGGTACATCCCATCTGTTCTGAACTTCAACGCCAACATTTCTTGTACTGATTGTTATTTTATAACCTCTCAATTTGGGTTTTCGGCATCTGTAGTGTGAAAATTCGTAATCACCATTGCGCGTTTCTGTTCGAAGTTTGTGGGATACTTATTCGTGAATTTGCTGTTAACCATGAAAGGAGATTGTGGCTCCGCATGTTCAATGCACTCTGTTTTTCGCCTTAATATAAAACAGAAAAGGGGCTTCTTCGGGATTACGAATTTCCGCACAAATGATATGATGTATTTGATTTATATGCCATATCTGATTGGGAGGAAGTAAAGTTCTGCTATTCATTCGCATACATCCAGCAGTGAGTTCCACCGCATATCGGGGTCAACTTTTTTGTTACCCTTTTGTCACCAAGCCTTTCAATGTTGCGTTTATGAATCGTCTTAAAAAATTTAAATTGTCTATAATTCGACTGTGACGCCACCTAGTTATCCGAAATTTAATATTTTGGATACACAACTTTTAATTTGAAAATGTAGAATACCGACAATACTAGGAATGGCTAACGGGATTGACGTTGCCATACAAGTAATAGAAGTATACACTTTGTTTGTGCAGTAAAAGCGAACGACTAACGAAAGTAGCTGAGCATTTGCCGAAGCTTACTTGATTTACATATAAAGGGTGGTTAAATTTCAAGAGCCGATGTTGAATGTAAACCACACCTAAACGTCAAGTTTTTTCTGCATTTCATTCGACATTTTTCAATTTCAGACTAATTCAATTTGAACCATGGAAAGATACACAATCGCGTTAAAGTTATTCAGGCAGTGAATGCCCGTTCAAATCAAAATGCATATCGCGCACTTCGTGATTTTTTCGGTCAATTTAATCGTCCAAATGTGCGTACAATCGGAAAAATTGTGCAAAAGTTTGATCAAACCGGGTCTGTAAGAGGTGTGAAAATAATAGTGCATGCCCGTACAGCTCGTACTGCAGAAAATATTGCTGCTGTTCGCGATAGTGTGGTTGAAGAGCCGCCCACCACAACTCGTCGTCGTGTCCAACAATTGCACCTCTCAGCTCGTCGTTGATGAACATTATGCATAAAGACTTGCATTTACACGCTTACAAAGTACAATTGACTCAAGAACTAAGGCCTCTTGACCATTTCAAGCGTCCTCAATGGTCAGAATGGTGGGAGGAAATGGCAACAGTGAATGATCAATTTTCGAAGAAAATCATCTTCAGTGATGAGGCACATTTTCTACTAAGCAGAATTGCCGCATTTGGGCGAATGATAATCCAAGAGTGATTGCCGAAAAACCAATGCATACACAAAGAGTGACTGCATTGGGCCGTATTTTTTCCAAAATGAGGCCGGTCAGGCAGTTACTATGAATAGTGTTCACTATCGTGAGTTGATAACGAACTTTTTATGGCCCAAATTGGAAGATATGGATGTGGACGATATGTGCTTTCAACAGGACGGTGCCACTTGTCACACAGCTAACGAAACAATGGCTCCTTTGGGCGAACAATTTGATGGCCGAATAATCTCACGTCGCGGCGATGTCAATTGGCCGCCAAGATCATGTGATTTGATACCGTTGGACTTCTTTCTTTGGGGTTATTTCAAAAAAAGGTGTACATCGATAATCCAGCAACAATTCAAGGACTAAAGGATGAGATAATTCTTCACATTAACGGCATAGAACCTCAACTATGCCTCAGCGTCATCGAAAATTTGGACCATCGGATGGAGGTGTGCCGCCGAGGCCGCGGCGGACATTTGGTCAATATTTTGTTTTATGCGTAATTGAGCTATACTAGTATTATCATAATAAAGAGAAATGGCAAACATTTCCTAAAAAAATTCAATTTTATTTAAAATTGATACCGGCCCTTGAAACTTAACCACCCTTTATAACAACTATTTCGCTATTTAATTTAATTTCAATTTTTCATTTGCTAAATAGACTGTAATAAATGCATTATCTTGACTTGATTATATTATTACAAAATAAAAAACAAAAACATGCATGTGTCAATGCAAGCGATCGCCAAGTGCTTTTCTTTTTCGAATGCAATTGGTACTTCTCGCTTCTGTATACAAACTACTAAAATCATAGCCTTCGTTGGCATATGAGTTCTATTTTTTATTAAAAGGTCGCTAGCCAAGTATAGATTTGCAAAGGTTAGCCGATCTATAGTACCTTCCTTGCCGGATTTCGTGGCAAGTGGTTTCCGTATAACTGCTAAAGTGCATATATGCTGAAGGAATAGGCAAAAAAAGGCTTTCAGCATTGTTACGAGAAATATGCATGGTTCACCGAGAGTATTGTAGGCATAGAGGATGAGTTTGTAGTAGAGGTGATAATCAAGTAATTAGACATAAAATCAAAATATAAAGCATTTTCGGGTACCCGTATCATTTTCTATAAGTCATACCTAGTACATTGGTATTGACGGTATTTTCCAGCATTAAATCACCATCGGGTTAGTATCAATGCTGCACTTTAAAAGGTTAAATTTTTGAGTGAAAAATATGTCATATGTTTGCATGTTTGTATTGTCAATTCACTAAGTTCGCTCCAACCTTGGTCTTTCGTCATTTTATTACAAAGTAAGCGCCCTTAAAAGTTCATCCCCCTTTGAGTAAAAATCATTTTCTTGCATTATTCATTCACAAGAAAATGTGCTTGCCTTGTAAGTACACATTGTAGCACGGAAAAGCTTAAAAAAGAGTAACAAATAAAAAAAGTATGTCAATGGAAAGATTTCAACGACTCTTTATTCCAACTCGTATCACTACTTGCCATCACCTGGCCCGGTTACCAATCAATGAACTACAAAAGCAAAGCCCATTGTCTGGCTATGCGACAGCAGAATCGATGTATGTACGTGTGTTTTCCGTTACTTTGCATTTGTTGTAGCAATGCATAGACATTGCTTTTAATTGATGTATCTGTCATTGCGAGCGAGTCACAGGCAGCAAAAAATTAGGCAAACTGACCAAACGTATTCAATTGTATCCGTGTAGAAAGAAATGCAGCGAAACGGAGCGCAACGGGATAGCACCACAAAGAAAACTACTGGGTAAGCGGCTGACTGACATCAACCGGATGTTTACAAAGTCGAATGCCATTGAGGGAACTCCACAAACAAACAATAAATCGATTGAATAGGCGATAGTAGGCGCGTCCAATCGCTCAAACATTTCGAAAAACCATCACAAAGACATACATATTTTTTGCCTTTGAACTCGTACGGACATATTTACAGGGTAGTTCATACCGCGTTTTTTTTAATCGCATCTTATTTTGACGTGACAACTCTTTCCAGCTGGAAATCTTGATAGAACATCGGCACCATATCTCCGTGGAACGCAATGTGAACGAAGTGCAAATTTATTTCCACAGCCAAATGTTGTGTAGTCCAAAAAGTGCTTTTATTAAAAGGAAGCCAAAATCAAGCAAAAGTTCCACATCTGAGAAAGGAAAAATCAGCAAGTGATCGTAAAGAAGCCAATATAGCCACGGAGTGTGACAGTTGGCTGCGATGGCTTGGATTTTAATGCGATATCATTGGATTATTTTTTGTTTTTTTTTTGTAAATATTGGTGGAAAACAGAGACACATTAGCGGGGAATTGAGAACGTGGACTTGAACGATCTTTAATTTCACGCGCTAAACTACTGGTGTTATCAGCCGTATCGATGGCCACCTTGGAGCTGACATTTGACGCCGTTAAACGAGTTTTTTTTTTTTGAGCTGCCGTGACGAACCAATCTTATAGGAATATTCCACTAATGATTCAATCGCTCGTGAGTTAGAGCCAAAAACTGCCATCAAGGTCTTGGAAAACCAGGTTAACAGGAGAGCCTGCCGAGGCAACCACGTGAATGAATTGTTGGAAATAAACCATTGTATGGATCACCATGTAGTATATGCATATTCCCAGTGGCTCAGTGAATGCCAATCATTCGGCATCCGCCTGCACACTCATCAACATTTTTACATATGGATGTGTATATGTAGTATCCTTATGCATGTGTGCACATATGTATATAAATACACACCTCCATGTACATATTTGCCAAACTTAAATGTTTTTTATGTATATGTTTACAAATGAATTGCTCTCTTTTATAAAGATATATGTATGTATTCCAAGTTTCTTTTCCACCAAAGTTGTTACTCTTATTTATCTGTCCTTTTATTATACATACATTTCTTTCAATATGTCCATATGTATGCATGTACACACACCGTTTTTACGTTTTTATTTACCATTTTGCGCTCTTCTACTGTATTTGCAATTTGTTTCCATTGTTTCTGTACATGCCATTATTTATTTACATGACAGTTCTTTTGTTCTTAAATTAATTGATTTGGAATTGTGACCCTTTTAATGGCTGATGGACTGCTCGCAATTAAATGATGGGTCGTTGAGTTGCTCGTATCGCCAATGAAAGGCCAATGGAAAATGTGATCCTTATGACACTGTTTCTGTTGAAAATTAATATTATATTATCGGCACGATGGAAGTGTATGTGTGTGTATAAGGATATAAATACATACATATGTACTATACGAGTATTTTTACCCCTGTAAAGGGATCATTTTGAGAATTTGAATATTTGTTATACTTATTGATATATTCCAAAACAAAAAATGCTAAACTAAATGGATAAATAAATGGTTATTTGTAATTTATGAGGTCATTAAGAAATAAGTGAGGACGAGGAATTGATTATATTAGGGGAAGTAAAAGATTTTTCAACTCTTTATCGCTCTATTGCGGCGATGAAAGGAATATACATACATACATGCGTACATTTAATTATTCTTAAGCATATGATTTGAAATAGGTTTCGGACTAGTCTTCAATTCCTGGGCAATAGGAAAAGTGCTCACGTGGTGATCCAGCTTAACGATTTCTTTGTCTTTATCAACATTTTTGACGATTGGCCTACCAGAATGGAATCGTTCATCTCACTGCTTTGTTGTTGTGTTGTTGTTTGTTGTATTGCGCACAAAGGGCTCGCACAAATTTTTTTAGCCGCCTGCTCTACCTTTTCCCCTTGGCTTTAGTGGTACTGAGGTATATTATGAATTCCTATTTTTTTCCTCCACTTTGGAAGGTAAATTTTTACATAACAAGTAAGAAAAACTAAATTCCGAATTCAACTGTGCCGACTGAACTTTATGTAAATTTTAATACAATTTTATTTGGGCTGGCTGGAATTAATTTGTGTATTTAGAATCAAACAAACTCTTAGGCAAATAGACAATGAGAGTTATAGCTTGTAACATCAGACAGATGGGTGGAAATTTAGACCGAACGTATGAAGAGCGGGTGAAGTTTTTAACCGGTCTCAATAATATTTACATATATCTGATTAAATTAGGTACCCCGCCCAATCCACGTACCAAGTTTAGGCAAGTTTTATTTGGACCTTATAGAGATGCACACATTTACCCAAACGTGGCAGTAGCGCCGCCTATCATTCAAAATCTTACTTGTCCCGCAGCTTTCTCCAAATTAGTGAAACTACAGTATTTCTTTGCTCATTTTTTAAACACATATGCATAAGGGGCAAAGTTTCTCAGAAATATCAATGTTAGTTATTTATTTTTAATAACTACACAAGCGATTATGACTTTTATAATAAAAGTTTCGAAAAAATTTATAAAAAAAAATAGAAATCTAATCCAATCGATTATTCTTGACATTTAGATTTCAAAAGTACATAATATACAGAGAATTTTGTTATAGACCAGAAAGACTTTGGGTTTAGATTCTGTGATTAAATTCATGATGAAAGAGAACTAATAGTTGCCGTCCAACTCAAATGCCTTGGAAACGGCAAATGGATTGTTTTTGATGTTTAATAACCAGCGCAACAATTTTTTTTTTTAATTTTCGCGCTCCTTCAAGTGCATGATATAAAATCAAAAACAATTTTCAAAGTTATCTAGTAAGTAATTTTATTGACTTACGAATAAACTCAAGCATGAAACTCCTACATCAAAAGATATGGTATTTTTTAGGCAAGATAAAAATAGTATATTCGAGTTGGATCACAACTTTTAGATCTACTTCGTTATGCACTTAACCACAGAATATAACTTAGAAGACTTTCTAGTCGGTAACAAAACACTCTGTATAACTCGCACAAAAACTAGCTACGGGTTGATTTCCGTGATGGCTAGTAAATATCGATACTTAACCCGCCGTCTGTCGTGCCAATTTTTACTTCTTTATCCATCGCGTGCGGTTCTTTATGACCTCAAATTTAAATAATTGTATTTGAAATATTTCAAAATTCATTATTAGCTTTCTTTAATAAAAATTTTATTTACATATATTTTAAATAATATAAAAAAAAGAGCACATGTAATACTTAACAAAAACTGTATTCGCACTTACAAAACAGTCCATAAATTATGTGAAATCATTGATTGCTTTCGTAAACTATATAGAAAGTTTATATCTATAACTTTCAAGTTTTCAAAACTAAAAGATGTATTGAACGTTGAAGAAAGCAAAAAAAAAAAAAAAATAAATAATTGGCGCGTACACTTAGGTTAGGTGTTTGGCCGAGCTCCTCCTCCTATTTGTGGTGTGCGTCTTGATGTTGTTCCACAAAATGGAGGGACCTACAGTTTCAAGCCGACTCCGAACGGCAGATATTTTTATGAGGAGCTTTTTCATGGCAGAAATACACTCGGAGGTTTGCCATTGCCTGCCGAGGGGCGACCGCTATTAGAAAAATGTTTTTATTAATTTTGCTTTCACTGAGGTTCGAACCAACGACCTCTCTGTGAATTCCGAATGGTAATCACGCACCAACCCATTCGGCTACGGCGGCCGAAGAAAGCAAAAGCCAATCTAAAAATCCCCTAGCCCAATTTGAACATTTTTATTCCATGTATTCCATTACTAGGCAGTGCAAAGTTTTCTTGCAATGGGCACATGTTTTTGTGCATTTTCTGTCTAATTTCTGAGAACAAAATTCACAACTACGCTTTTTTCTTTCGGATCCTGGAATGTTTTCTTGTTCACAGAAGCATTGTGGAAAACGCTGAATGGGAAACTACAACTACCGAGACAATGTTTTAATTGTATTTCAGCGAGCAAGATGAGTTAGAATTAGGAAAAATGTCAAATATTAAATGAGTGTCAAATATTAAATGAGCATTTACACAACCAATGTTAAGGATTGAAAAAAAAAAAAATAAACGAGGAAGAGTGGACTAATTAGATTTCAGTCCATCATCACCACCATCTTTAGATAGATTGTAAAATTCAACAATTTCTAGAAATTCTTTATGCGACGTGTTTATGGAAGTTTAGAGAAGCAGTCTGGGAACTTTCACTGCCACTTTCTAGATAGATAAAAAGATAGACAGTGTTTTTGGTTATAACAAAAAAATGTATGCACTTTAAACAGTATAAATAACTTAATTAAAGAACATACGATATTGAATCTTAGGTGATCTGTAAAACTCAATACAAATTGAGTTTTATTACAACATTTAATTACTCAGAGAGTTAACAAATTACATTGAGCGAATTAAACTAAAGTATAAAAAGAACAGTTTTGGTTGTTATAGTTATCACATTTTACATATTGGTTTATATTTCATATTAATTCAAAATCAATTTTCATGAATATAAAGCACAAATAATGAACCTAATTAGACTTTCTCATCTCATTTCTCCATTTACTGCGTCAATTCCCTTGATTTTTGAAAGTATTTCCCCAAATATCTATATTTGATTCTTTGGAGTATTGGAAGTTTCCCCTGGAAGTGCGTCATATTTTCTGTCTCACTGAAATTACACAAAGTGCAGCTTAGATTTTTATATTCGCCATGGTATATTAAATATCATATTGATTTAAAGATCCAAGCATATAAAACCTTCTAAATTTTCACTTAAATAAGTTTCATCAATGCAGTGACCGAGATTCTTAACTATACGAGAGCTTTTTAACGCCCTCTCTCACATTTTCCCTTTATCTGTTTTTTTTAGATTTTCAACAAGCAATCCAATATTATTTTTCCAAGTTTCCTAAGCCTAATATTTTCTCTACCTAAAATATTTATTTTCCCAATATTATTTTGCTCATCTGACGAGGTAGTCTTTCATTTTCGTATTCAAATAAAAAAATAAAAAATAAATAATTGGCGCGTACACTTCTGTTAGGTATTTGGCCGAGCTCCTCCTCCTATTTTTGGTGTGCGTCTTGATGTTGTTCCACAAATGGAGCGACCTACAGTTTCAAGCCGACTCCGAACGGCAGATATTTTTATGAGGAGCTTTTTCATGGCAGAAATACACTCGGAGGTTTGCCATTGCCTGCCGAGGGGCAACCGCTATTAGAAAAATGTTTTTATTAATTTTACTTTCACCGAGATTCGAACCAACGACCTCTCTATGAATTCCGAATGGTAATCACGCACCAACCCATTCGGCTACGGCGGCCGCCCGTATTCAAATAAAGTTTTGTAAATATATCCTAAGTGTAATTCAAGCGTTTATAAATGGTTACTTAGTGCATTCGCTTATAAAAATTCACAGTATAATGGTGTAATGTCAGGAAAACGCAATATTACTTTTAGAAGGTACAATTGCACTTTGTCGACGTCGTCAAACATTGCGAAACCCCAAACGGATGTGTGCTGCTCGTACTAAAACTAAAAATAAGTTCCACTTGGCTGAGATCTTACTTTAGTTGCTTGCTAAAAATGTTTGCCTTAGTTTGCATTAATACTAGTTTTTACTAAGCTGTTTCTGTTTCCTAATCACCTTTTAAAACTTAGTTGTGGCGTTAATAATATCAGTAAATTATTATATTCAGATCTTGTTTCAATATTATTTCCTTTGAAAACCCTTTTTTCCTTCTCAGACAGCCTTCCTCTATTCCTTAATTTCATAACAACTGATTTTGTAAGGTTAACTTCCAAGTTTCATGTATCTCAGTACTTTTCAAGTTTGTTTATCATAATTTGTAGTTTGTTAACATCATCTGATACTATTACTATGGATTTCGCGAAAACAATAGTTGTATATTTAATTCCCCTATACTTATTTTGCCTTCTAAATTGTAGACATTACGCAACCTTGTTTTACAGCCGAAGGAATATTAAATTTGAGTGGCATAATTTCTTCCGTTCATATTACTGAATTTTTATTAAAATAAATGTGTTCAATTAAGTTTACCATTTTTGTTAAATGCGTAGCATAACGTATGCAATTTAAAGATCAGTAGCTGTCTCGGAATTTCGTCAAAAGTTGCCTTACAATCCACGAAAAACGCGTAAACTTTCTCTTTTCACTAAACTTTATTTGGGCAAAGTATATATATTGGCAACTGCAGAAGGTTTTTTCTAAAACCTGCTTGATATTATGTTAAAATGTTATTACTTTCTGCCCAATTCATGAGTCTTCCATGTAAAACTCCCATCATAATTTAGCTTTGCTATTCAAAAATGATACACCCCTTAAAATTTGATGCCATACTCTAGTCACCTTTCTTTGGTTTCGAACAACTTATCTGCATGTCTAGTATTATTTAATCTTGTATAAATTTTGGCTAATTCGACAAATTTTTTTGAAAAATTCATATGGAACCCGGTTTAACATTTTTGGTTTTTATTCATCATCGAAATAATTTATTGAGCTGTAATTGGTTCGCCCACACTATCATCTTTTATTTGCACTGCCACATTCAACGGAAAAAAATTATGAAATACCTTCAATTCTCCAATTCATTCTTCACACCATTGCCACGATCGATGCGAGCTTTTGTTGTCAAAACAGTAGTAAGTAACGAGGAAACGTTGTATCATAACAGACACGTGAGGCAATTACTGTCTTTTATAATAGAATATGTTAAGCAAAGCATCACGTGAAATTATAGGCTGGCCCGTAAGTTAATTCGTGGATGAATACTTCATTTTCAATATTCACTTTTCTTTGAAAACGAAGAGTTTTTTTCGTCCCACGCGCTGGATGGCAGGTTAGTGAAGATCTGGTCGTTCTTTCCAATTTCCATTCTCAATCTTACTGTTATTTGATTTTGCCTTTTATTAGCTTTGAACCTTTCAAAAAGCAAGAGAATTTTTGTGAAATTTCTTTCGAATTCAAAAGTGTTCATTCTTACTTTATTTCGCTTCTAACCAAATAAAGATAATGCGCATTTTATCTAATAATATTTTTATTGAGGAGGCCGACAGAGACCGATTATTGAGAATAACTTACAACAAATGGGGTATATTGAAAAGCGTTTGTTAAAAGAATAGCCATTTTTTTTTTAGTTTTTAGGGTTTTCTCGCAGCTTAAGTGACGTTTAACAATAGGTTCACATACAACTAGATTATCTACTTTTTCGAGCTTAACTCCCAATCTGTAATGAAAAAGCAAGATTATCCATACAAAATTTCCGAGATTATGAAATAATCCCAGATTAGAATTGATGATTATTATTTCAAATGTAAGGAGAAAAGTAAAAGTAAAAACTAATATAAATAAAATGGTTCCCGGCACAGAAAATTTTGTAGTCACAATTCTATTAAAATTTTTGTTTGTTATATTACGAGTTTGGTATGCGTATTGCTGCCATAGATTTTGCAACTTCAGTAGACGTCGTTTACGGAATTCTTCCAACGGTCTATTATTAGCAGCAAATTTCGCAATTAAATTAACTATTGCTTCTATTAGCCTTTTCTTCACATCGTTAACACAATAATAATTAAGCAAGCCAAAAACAATAAAAAATTCCACCACACCATTTCTGTTAAGGGATCCCGGCGGTCTACCAGGTAGATATATACCCATGAAATGCCTATATATACCTTTCAGCTATTAGTCCACAGATCTCGCTAGGGGTATTTTTAAACCTTCCCAAATGTCTTGTTTTTTTCGTTTGTCGTCTGTCAACAATATTCATACAACACTGCATTTCGTGCCTTCAAACTACGATTTGTGGACATCGAAAAACCACTTATGAAATGCTGCTCTCCCGGTTCAAAAGGAAATCTTTTTTGCATCGAATCGTTACGGGTGATGAAAAATGTGTGTATTTCTCCAATTACAAGCGTAAACGATCGTATAGTCCGCCCGGCCACAAGCCAAAAACAACGGCCAAACTAAATCGCTTCGGCCGCAAGGCAATGCTGTGTGTTTTCTGGGATCAGCGGGGTATGATTTGGTACGAGCTATTAAAACCAGATGAAACAGTTGACGGTGCACGCTACCAACGACAATTGGCCGATTTGAACAGCGCTATACACCGATAACGATAGATTCACGAATTCCATCTCTGAGGTCTTGAATCGACCTTGGGCTGTTAGCGTAGACCTTCTCTTTCACGTGGCCTCAAAGAAAAAAGTCACAAGGTGTTAAATCACAAGATCTCGGTGGCCAATTGTGATCACCTCTTCGAGAGATAACACGGTCCGGAAACTTTTCCCGTAAAAGATCAATGGTTTTGTTGCTTGTGTGGCACGTAGCGACGTCTTGTTAAAAATAAACGTTGTTCAGATCAATACCATCCAATTCCGGCCATAAAAAATTGTAAATTATCTCTCGATAGCGCAATCCATTCCCAAATAACACCTGTTATTGAAAAACTCTTTATTTATCTAAAACACAACAACCGAAAAAACTATTAGTCAGTATGACTGTAGCTATGTACCGTACTAGAATAAAAAAATATTAAAAAAATAGTCCTTTTTTAAATTTCACTAAAACGAATTGTTTGTCATAAGCTGAAATCAAATTACTTTTTAATTACAAGTAATTTTTTACTTCTAATCTGTAAGGTTTTGTAACCATAGCCTTAACCAAATAAATGAAATATTTTGTTTGACATTTTAGCCCAGAGCGTATTTATCGTATATGTTCTAAAGGTATTGATATTTTTTAACTTGATATTTTTGTATAAAATTGTACATGTATGCATATAATCGTAAATATATGGTTAAATTAACGTTAGTTTTTTTGTTGAAAATATATAAAAATTAATGAAATGTTAATTTCTGACTAATTTGATTATTTGAATGATTATAATTATTGAATTTGCTTATTTTTTTGTGACGTTTTTTCTAAAGATTAGTACATTTTTTGTTCGCTCACGTCAACAATGATTACAACAACAAGTGTTTAATTGTTATGCCGTTAATATCATTGTTAATTGCATTGCTAAAGCACTTTTTGTTTTACAAAGTAAGCCTAAAGCTTAGCGGGAATCAGTTCTTGTTCCTCTTGTTGAGCCGGAAGGACCCAATACGAATAGATTATATTTTTTTTAATCTAGAAGTCAATGGAAATCGGTTCGGGTACCATATTGCTTAAATTGGACGGAAGGCTTGTATTTCTTATTCAGACAAGCCTTTTATTGTTTGCTGGAAAAAACAAAAGTAACATTTGAACTGTTATTATTTGACTGAAAGCAGACGTTAGCTTTTAAAAGTTTACATTGGACATTTTCTAAAAAGTTGAAAAATAAAAGCATACAGGATTCTTATGAAAGAAGTCAATAAACTTTGAAAAATTTTATCTACTACAATATTTGGCCATTGCAGTATTTTCTAAGCGGTAGTTTTTGCTGTGGAGAAAGCCGCGGAGCCTAGTGTAGGCTAGAAAGAACTCAACAATTAATATATACATGGACAGGCCAACAGCAATAAAAGCAATAACCTCATATTGTATTAAGTTCAAAAATGTTCGACGGAGCAGGGAGGCCATAGAAAGGCTAGCCGCAAACGGTAGGCTGCATATCTACTGGGTACCTGGTCACAAAGGCATTATGGGGAACGAAATAGTAGATGAGATAGCAAAAAGTAACGTGCTGTGAGACTAGCATTTGAACAAGAAAACGACATACCAAAACCGCTTAACACAATATACAACGAAATGGACGACCACATGAAAAGGCAAGTGGAAGCTAGGTGGACTAATCTGACCACATGCAAAACAGTAAAAGTCATGTGTAGAACTAACGTCGAAAAACTGACTGACTACTTACGCTCTCACGAAAGGAATGCAGAACTATATTATCATAGGTCTCCTGACAGGTCATAATCTATTGGCTACACATGCCTACAAGATAGAGACTGTTAGCGCGAACAAATGCAGGAAATGCAGAGAGGATGTTGAGCAATCTTTAGAACACCTTCTGTGCGTTTGTCCGGGATTATTAAAAACGCGCTTAAAATGCCTGTGAGCCCCATTGTTTGGGGGTCTGGAGGACGTCTCAAAAATGGATCTCCCAGCGCTGCTTAGATTCGCCAAAAACGCTGGCATTCTACATGATGTCTACTTTAGGTATTCATAGAGGTCGGTCTCCATCTGTTATCGCTAGGGACCAAAAGATCAATGCGTGGCTTGCTGCCAACCAGACTAACCAAACCTAACTTAGCCTATCGCTTTGAAGGGATTACATGGGGAAAATTAAAAAAAAAATCGTATTTTTTTTATCTTATAAAATTGTCTCAAGTATTGTACCGAAGTTTTAAATCACCAAGAATGGAAAGTTGATGTGATAAGGCCATGGAATGTTCCGCTCATTGGGCGGTTGGTTTGGTGTGTTTTTCTCAAAGTCGGTTGATATGATTTCTCAAAAATTAACCAATCTTGCACTCATCTTTAAGATAAAATTGAGTAGTGCTTAAACGAAGAATTTTATTTAAATGTCTTTCTTGTCTTCAAATAAATAGAAAAAAAAATCTACTGCTGCTACCTTTTTAATATTACTTGGTTCGATATAAATATTTAAACGTTAGTTGATGTGCCCTTTAAAATGGGTTGATAGATCTAAATTGAAATAAAGTGAATTGAAATTAATTAAGGCGATGGGAATACAAAACCCACTGGCATTAGCAGTTTTGAAATTAATTATCAAATAATGAAATAAAACAGTTCATTGTTGATTCAGTAAATTCAAAAGCAAATTTATATTAGTCAAGCAAATAAATAGTTGAAAAAACGTGTGGAGTGAATGGCCCTTTTAAACTTAGGAATAGTTTAATGGCTCATTTAAAAGAGCTCTTCTTCAGATGAAAAAAAAAAACGGTTCCTAAATTTGGTGGCTTTCAGAAGTTTTATGTTTTACTCAAAAAATTCTGATATATTATACAAAAAAAAGTTGTATGTGATTGACCTTTTTAATATTATAATATTACTTAGCCTACAATAGAAAAAGCAAAGCAATTTTGTGTGCAGCAGGAAAAAGTACTAAATTAACTGGATAAAACCTATAAAATTGATTAAAGTCAGAAGTTATTATAATATACCTATATTAAATTTAAATTTAAACTAAATTTAAAAACTTAGGGATGGTCACCGTTACGAAAAAATCGGTTTTCGATTAGTCCCGGTTTTTTATTTCGTTTTACGGAACTATAAATAAAAAACAAAACTAAGAAAAAGTAACAATTTAGAATGAAATTAAATTTTCCTTTTTAATATGTATTGTATTTATGTATATTTCTTACATGAGGATAACAAATTAATTATTTTTTTTTTAGTTTTTTGTCGAAATTTATTTCCTGCTGTTCAGCGCAAATCTCGCATTTAATGTTAATAGTTAACAGTTAAATATGATATTCTCAGTAGATTTCATAATCGATTTTGCTCAGCTACCAGATCCACAGCAAAAAAATTAGTAGTCACTTCAAAATTAAATCTTATCTTGAAGATATACAAAATTATTATTTTACACTGCTGGTAAATAAAAAACCGACTTTTTAGTTTAAATGGGAAAAAACTACTGACTATGAAAAAAAAAATTACTATTAACTAAACGGTTAAAAAAAACGCTTTTCTAAAAACACCAATCTTTTTGAACAATCCTACTTGACTCCTCAAGTACTTTGTCGCACGGAAAATATATTACTAAGTTTTTAGATTTAAAACTCTTTCATTCATTCATTCACTCATTGAAAATAAGTGTCAAATATTTCTTGAAATACTTGGTAGTTTTTTATCAGCTTGATTTCGGTTGCCAGCTGCGATTTCTGTTAATAATTTAGCACACCATCAATGTATAAACAATTAATAAAAAACTTAGTAAATGCTTGTCTTAAATATATAGCTTTATTCAAAATATGTAGTAGTAGCGTGACGAATTATCAAGTTAAGAAGAAACTATAATTTTTTATTTATTTTAATTTTGATGCTTTTTATGTTTTTATGAAAGTATACCTGTAGGTGCGCAACTAAGTTCTCGCTGTTTTTTTGATGAAAACACAACTTTATTCTGAAAAAATGGTTACAAGTGAATCATTGAAAGTATAGCCCATCACTGGCTACTACTTTTTCCCATCTTTCTGGTAGATCTTGTATACCGTCGCGGTAAAACTGTTCATCTTTTGAGGCTATCAACGGATCAAGCCATTTTTTGATGTCTTCATATGAATGGAACAGCTGGTCAGCTAGACCATGTGCCATCCATCGGAACAGGTGATGATCGGACGGCGCAATATCTGGAGAATATGGCGAATTTCCCATTTCAGTGTTTCCAGGTAGGTTTTAACGGGTTTGGCAACGTGCGGCCGAGCGTTGTCTTGCTGTAGAATCACTTTTTCATGCCTCTCCGCATATTGCTGCCACTTCTCGCGCAGTGCTTGGCTCAATCGCATCAATTGAAGTAGATATCGATCCCCAGTGATGGCTTCGCTTAGTTTTAACAGTTCATAATAAATAACAACAACTTGATCCCACCAAATTCATAGCATAACCTTCGCAGCGTGAATATTCGGTCAAGGCGACGACGTAGAAGCATGACCGGGCAGTCCCCATGACTTTCTTTTCTTTGGATTGCTGTAAGGAATCCATTTTTTATCACCCGTCACGATGCGAGGAAGAAACCCCTTCCTTTTTTGCCGCTGGAGTAGTTGTTCACAGGTTCATAAGGAACACAAGTACCCAAATCCCCTATTTCTGAATCATTACCAACTTCTGAGTATGTAGTGACTTCCATTAGGATGTGCATAGGTTTGAATCGCCGTTCATGAAACACCACAATGATGGAAAATGTTTTTAAATAGTGGTCGCCCCTCGATATGCAGTGGCAAACCTGAGTTTATTTCGGCCACGTAAAATCTCCTCATAAAAAATATCTGTCGCGCAGAGACCTCCTAAACCTGTAGGTCCCACCATTTATGGAACAACAATAAATACGCACTCCACAAATAGGAGGAGCTTGACCAAACACCTCACAGATGTGTACGCGTCAATTATTTATTTATTTGTTTCTATGAAACTACATACCAGATTGCTCAATAAATTATGCGGTTCAATAAGCGAGGGCGTTGATACTAGCCTAACTCGGAATGGCCTAAAGTAGTTTATTTCTTTATGTTCTTCCAGGAATGGAGGGATCTACAGGGCCGACTCGGCATATGGTTTTTTTAAAAAGCGTTTTAATGGCAGAAATACATTCGGAATCTTGGGATTGCCCACCGAGGGGCGACCGCTATTAAGAAAACGACTTCATTTTGCTATTTCATACTCACTCGCTCAAAAATCGCGTTAATTTAAAAAAAAAATTCTGCACATGTTGGGAAGTCTTTGGAGCTTTGATGCAGTATCTATACTTTTATACATATATACAAAAAAAAGTATAGAAAAAAAAAATAAACTGGTCAACTGGCTGTGCTTCTAATATTTTCAACGCAAGTGTACATAAATGCAAACAAATTGCGGATGAACAGATTCATTGACCTTAAAGTGTCAAAATGTTCCCCACGTATGTAACTAAATCAACGAATGGTAGTGTGAATGTATGTGTGTATGTAGACTAATATTATAGTTGTAGGTACCTTTTCCAGTTACGTACTTTTCACGAGCTTCTTTCAAAGGCAATATCCATCCATCGAGCGTGAGTTAGCAGCAGCATTCAAAGTATATTTGATAATTTTGCACATCCTCGTTATTGCTTTGAAAAACTCACCTAAACACACACGCACTCATGTACATATGAAGCACAAAACAAGACGTTTAGAAAACTTGACCGTTACATACCATTTACCACCGACCGACCTATGAATCGTTTGAGTCAATTTACCGAAACCGACAATAGCACGCCATCCACACGCACACATACACAAGTACTAGTACGACAAATGGGAATCCCCGATTACATTAAGCGCTCTTCAAGCCGCAATAGGTAACGAAATCGTATTTTTTTGGTCTACACGGCAACAGAAGGAGATTATGAGTTGCGTATCCGCTAATGTTTGCAAATATTATTGCAAGGCACACACTAACACTCACGCACTCATACACATCGCGCACGAAAATTTAACTGTTCCAGATATGCTTGTACATTAGTACAATACATTCACATGTGCGTGTGTATATATGTATGTATGTTAACAGGATTCAATGTGAAGTGCTTTCTTACTACACCAAACGCGAATGTGTTTTACACCAGCGCAAAGTATTTTCGATTAATACAAATTATAAACGGCAAATATTTGATATATTTTTTTAAATAAACACGTTTCGTTCGCGCGCCACAATTCCGAACACATCTGTACGCTGAAACGTCAAGATTTGAACTGATTTCTTCATTTCACCTTTCGTGTCATTTTGTATAAACGTTGACAATATTTTGCACGATGTTGTTTACTTAATATCACGACTACGACAACGAAAGGACGACAATGCAATCATCTTTACGCATACCACATGGTCGGAGGTGACGAGCGTTGTGGTAGGTTTTTGCGCTCGTTGCACTACTTGGAGCTCGTCGTATTTGCTCTTCGTGTGGGAGAGTCACGGGAGATTCACTCAAACGTTGAGCTTTTTGGGACACTAAGGTTTGGTGGGAGACAAATTGTGACGAAGGCCCGTAAATACGTAGTTGAGTGCAAGAAAAACATAGAATGGAAATGTGGAACTACATTTGGATTTTGGGCTAATCGAATTCCGAAAGCTCAGAGGCTGTTAAAGCAGTACACAAAGCTTTACTGGGCGGCGAAATTTCGTTGTGCGATACAAAATGATTCAAATGTTTAGGAATAGAATAAGTTTACTGAACTGAACTGTTATTTTTTAAATTTTGGACAGGTTTTTCAATGAAAAATAGTGCTGTTTTTTAGTAAAATGTCGGAGTTTCAAGAGGTTTGAGCTAACTCTAAAAATACGCGCTAAACTTGCTGCGAGGTTTAAAGCACTAATTTTTTTCCATAGAATTTAATTTATTTCAAAAAAGTGAATGCCTAATTTCGAGGTACAGTGCCATCGCTAGCAACATTCTTCTTCCCATTTTTGAAAAACTCTCGATTTCTTGCACCATAAGAACTTATCATATTTGTAGCGATCCGCGAACCGAGCCAATTTTTGATCTCTTCCCACGTGTGAAAATGCTAATGAGCCCAGTGCACGTACAACTAATTCAATAAATGCAAATCAGAAGGACAAAAGTTTGTTGAGTACGGCGTGTGATGTCAGACCTGCAATTCCAATATCTATAAGCATGTGATCCCCATTTTTGTGGCATGAGGAAGAGCGTTATCGTGCTGTAGGATACCTTTATCGTGCCTCTCTTGAAGAGTTAATACTACATTAGTCAAATCTTTCTACTAATTACAATTTCACCATAAATATTTACTTAAGCGCACTCGATGATCGCCAGTCGCAGTATTCTTCGAATAAAAACAGAAAATCAAAACTTCTGGCGAATGATAAGTCAGGGACCAAGAATAAATTTATGAAAAATCACAAAGTTACAAATTTTATCTTAATGGGACTACTCAAATAACGGCAGGAATAGAGTATAGTAGTGTTTCTGAGTACGGAGTTACACCAGCACGACTACACTCAACCCTGCCTCTTGCGTCCAAGCTCGTTTAGACTGGGTAGCATAAACAACATTTACACAAGATTTGTCACTACATCTTGCCCGAGTGGCGAATCCGTTATATCTACTGTCCACTAGGAGGTGCGGTTGCAAGCGGGCGTCTGTCTTTCAGCGAACGAATATTGCAAAATTTTGATGGATGTGCACCCGACATGTTCTGTTCTTTAATGATAAGGAGGTTCTGTGTGGGCGATAAGTTTCAATTCATGTTCAAAAAGGAAAAATACTCACTGCGACGAATTGCAGAAAGAACTTGCATTTGAAGACCTCGGTGTTTTCCTGTAGTAACAAAGGCGGCGATCTATTAACCGATATCTAGACTATACTTAATCTCATCATCTTCAGACAGCATAACAACTCGGGGTGAGCTTTAGCTTCATCAACTAACGTTGATGACTAAAAGTTGCACGATGCAAGACAGCAGACCAAAAGTTATGTATTTTCAGTTTCTTGATATCTTCGATGACTTTGTAGAACCAGCGTTTCCTAGGCCTAGCTTTACATCTGGTGGCCAATATGTTGTAATTTAAGAAGAATTTTCGGGGACATTCCCTTCTCATGCGCATGACATGACCTAATGAAGTCGTTGCGATTTGACGAATTTAACGAGATTTTCCCTTTTACAAGTCTGCAGCAGCTCCTCATTGACCCTGATTCTCCAGCAACCATTCTCACCCCGAACTGGGCCATACACTTTTCTTCTATCGAAGGTGCGAAATTGGATGGTGAAACTCCAGAGCACATACGCCGCGAATGTGCAGCTCTGCAAAACTCGAAGACTCGTAGATGTATGTGGTGCCACTTTCAATCCATTAGCGATATGGAACAAAAAGCTCAAGGAGGAGCTCAAGTTCATTAGAAGCCTGTCACTGATGACTCGCGGGTAAGCTCAATAGACTACATCAGAAGGTGTGGGTGCATTATGACCCAATAACGATAAAGAAATAATATTGGTTTGGGGAAACATAAATCCATTTATTTCCCGGTAGATGGCTGTAGTAATCAATTATATATCGAGTTTATGCTGGCTGTCAAGGTAGCATTTCTTACATAAAATTCTCTTGCTGTTTTTTACAATTATTCCAATCAGTTTTGAGTTACAGGGCGTTAATAATGGAAAAAGAAAATTTCGTACATTTTCGAGTTTTTCTTTGATAAAAGCAAGAATGCAGGCCAAGTCGCTGAAATTGTGAATGGTGTTTATGGTGCCGATACTCTAACATCAAATTACGTGCAATTTAGGCTTCGTCAATTCCGTTTATGAATTTTTGGTTTTAAAGTAATGTCGATAAAATCACAGAAATAATTGAAATTGGCCGACAGGCTTTTTTTTTTTTTTTTGTTTTGTCGGGACAACTTAGCAAGTGCAAGGAAGGGCCCAAGAAGTTGGCCTAAGAGCCCATCTTAGCTAAGGAGTCAGAGGTCTCGTTACCCGCGATACCCACGTGTCCCGGGACCCATGTTAGCATCAGGCTATTATGTCTACCGACATAGTTCAGCCTGGATTTACAGGACTTCATTACGCCTGATGTGGTTGGAGGGCTGTCTAAGGCCATAAGAACAGCTTGGCTGTCGCTGCAGACACATATAGATCTGCCTATCCATCGTTTTTCCACAACAAAGTTCATCGCTTCTTGAACTGCATACACCTCCGCTTGAAACACAGATGCATGCATTCCAAGAGCAAAGTGCAGTTTTGTCCCGCTGGATTCCACGTAGACCCCAGAGCCGGAGCCATGCTCGGTCCTAGAGCCATCCGTAAAAATGCGAAAACAGTGTTTGCCGAGCTCATTTTCTGAGTCTCCCCACAACTGAGCCTCTGGTAGCACTACACTGTATCTCTTTTCAAGTATGACTCTTGATGGCATGGAGTCAAGGGGCATGGAGAGAATCGTTGGATCGATGTCCATGCCTTCTTTGTGTTCCAATGCCGGACAAGGGCCGTACCAGTTCCCACTGTGTTTCAGTCTGCAGATGGCCTTAAAGGCCTCTCCTTGGATGAAAGCATCAAGTGGTGGTAAACCAATCAGAACATCTAGTGCCGGGCCTGAAGTAGTCGGAAAAGCTCTGGTGCAACAGATGGCCACAGTGCGTTGTAGTCTCGATACGGTCCTCCTGACTCCCACTAGAGAGAGTCTACTCATCCAGACCACTGATGCATAGGTGATAATGGGTCTTATCATAGCCGTGTAGATCCATAAGACCTTGCTAGGAGAGAGACCCCACGTTTTCCCTAAGACACCTTCGCACTGCCAGAAAGCTGTCAGTGCTTTGGATGCCTTTGTTTCAACGTGTGATTTCCATAGGAGCTTACTGTCGAGGATTACTCCAAGATATTTAATTTCCCTGGATAGCTGGATTGTGACTTCTTTTAGCTTTGGCAGAACGAGTCCATCAAGCTTCCACCTTCTGGTAAAGAGGACAATACCAGTCTTGGCGGGATTTGCCGATAGCTCATTCGCACACCACCAAGTTTCAATCCGATCCAAAGTTTTTTGCACTTTCATCGTCCGCATATGCTTGTGCGTAGACTCCCGTATCGTTTAAGGTGGTGAGTAGAGGATCGATTACCATGCACCAGAGCAATGGAGACAGCACACCGCCTTGGGGGCAGCCTCTATTAACCCCATATGACACCAGCAGATCTTCCTCTGCTCGCACCGAAACGATTCTTTGGGCCAGCATCGAACGAATTCAATTTACTAGCACCCGGTCTACGCCGTGCCTACTAGCAGAGTTACACATACTATCAAAAGTGGCATTATCAAACGCCCCCTCTATGTCTAAAAAGATGCCCATAGCATAGTCCCTCCTGTCGATGGCCAGCTCTACCCTAGCAACAAGGTTTTGCAGTGCCGACTCGCAGGATTTTCCACTCTGATAGGCATGCTGAAATAGAGACAGAGGGTGAGCTTTCAGCGACTTGTGACGTATGCGCAGTTCCACCAGTCGTTCGAGACTTTTCAGCATGAAAGAGGTCATGCTGATGGGTCTAAAGCTTTTGGGGCTGGTGTAGTCGTCTTTTCCAACCTTTGGGATGAAAGCGACCCTCACCATCCTCCAAGAGCCTGGTATGTAAGCCAGTGCCAGGCATGCCGAGAAGATTTTCTTCAGGGCTGCTATCACGAACTATGCACCCTCCTTCAGCATGGCAGGATATATGTCATCTGGTCCGGGCGACTTGTAGCCGCCAAAAGATTTGATGGCAAATCGAGTGACGGCCTCCTTCACCACAGATCTGGCAACGAACCAGTCATGCCGAGAAGGTGTAACAGCTCTGACAACTGCCTCTATCAATAAGGGCTGTTGCCGGCTGATGCTGATCTGATTACCAGGAAAGTGAGATTCCATCAGCAAGCTGAGTGTCTCACTTTTCCGCTCCGTGAAGGAGCCATCAGATTTCCTAAGTCACCCCAGCTTTGCAGTTGGGTCCCTTTTCAGGATCCTAACCAATTTCGCCGTGTCACTCAGAGACTCAATACCGCTGCAGAATTCCCTAAATGAGCCTCTTTCCGATTCCCGAATAAGCCTCTTGTAGTTCTTTTGAACATCACGGTATTACTCCCAGTCCTCTGCAAGGTTAGTCTTGAGGGCCCGGTTTAGAAGTTTTCTCGACTCACGCCTCAACATCTGGAGATCTCGATTCCACCCAGGAGCGGGAGTCCGGCTAGGGAGAGGTCTAATTGGACAGGCTGACTCAAAACATTCGGTTAGGGCAGCGTTGAGTTTCTCAACAGCCGCCTCAATGGCCTGTTCTTTTCGAAGTCTTGGTGGCGCAACGTCAAGGTCCCGCAACGCCTCCCTAAACTTCTGCCAGTCTGTTTTTCTTGGGTTTCTAGAGGGCAATGGCATTTGTGCCTCCTCGCCACACTGAAACTCAATGTACCTGTGGTCCGAGCACGAATCTTCGGCAAGGACTCTCCAGTTCTTGATTGACCACCCAAGTTTTGAGTTTGATAGGGTTAGATTAATCACCTCCTGCCTTCTAGCCGTTACAAACGTTGGCTGTGAGCCCTTGTTATGTATGTCTAGGCAGGAGGCCGCGATAAATTCGAATAGTCGAGAGCCCCATCCATTGCACTTGCTGCTGCCCCAGATTGTATGCTTCGCAACATAGGATGAGGCCCAGACTGCGCCGCTCACAGAACCTCACGAGACCAGTGGCCTTCCCGGGTGGTGGCCCTTCCAGAGTATCGTAAGGAAAATAAGCAGATGCAATCACAAACTTCGACCATCCGCGTCTACCTCTGTAACACACCTCAGCCGCTACCAGGTTTTGGCAACAGAATTGCTCAAGACCCGCCACAGTGAGATGGGATGATACTATAAGACCGGTCCTAGGCCTACTAGAACTCCTGTCATATAATAACGTGGCCCCTTTCAGCGCACTTAAGCCACAGAGACGGCTCCTAAAGACCCAGGGCTCTTGCACTGCTGTTATGTGGGGCCGGCAGGCTAGTAGTTGTAGCAGTATCGAGTAGCTAGTGATCAACCATAAAACTGTTGTATACAATTTACGTAAAAGTTTTACGCTAAAGTATTGTATTTATTTTCCCCCAAACTAATGTTAATAATGTGCGGTATTTAAAAATAACATGAAAAAATTTGTCCAAAGTGATTACGATCTTCCCAGTGCGATACAATTTTTCAAAATAACTCGAAAATCAAAATTGTATTGTAAAAACGCATTTTCAAAGGTAATTGTCGATAATAGTTTAACCGTATTAATAACTCAAAACACCAAAATTTTCACATAGGTATGGCGTAAATTTCCCCAAGCGACGCTACTCACTTATTCAAATTTTTACCTTTTCGTCCTTTTTAATATATATTCTCTATAGGTAAATTAACGGCACGGCACGTAAGCTCTACACGTTGATATTAACATAGCAGCAAAGAGAAGAGTTTCAAAGAGATTTAAAAAAAATGCCCCTAATACTTTTTTGGTAAAGAACATTCGTTTAGCAAAACACAATTCAATTGTCATGTTAAATCTCTCTAAATTTTTATTAGCTAATACTAGGTGAGTTTTAATTGCAATAACAACATTATTTAGTATATTTTAAAATGTGTATTTTATGTATATATATATTTTCTAATAACATGTGATTTCTTTTTGATTGTTAATTATTTATCTGAAAATATTTTTAGCATCTCTAATAAACAATTTTCAATGTTCGATTTCTTTGTTTCAATTATTGTTCCCAAGCTGATAAGTACAGTACATCACAATGACATTAACAGCGATAGACTCGCTAGTACTCGCAGGCTTTCAAAGCACTAAATTTGCTCAACATTTTTTCTTCGCAAATAGTTGCTTATGTACATAGGTATGTAATTAGTAAATCACTCGTGGCATTCTTTCGTTTTACATTACAAATTAAGTAGTTAGTACTCACTAATTATAGTTAACGTACACACAGCTTTGCTTTCTTAAGTAATTATTTATGTTCAATAAAAAATAAAAAGTTATTAAGTAGAGAGGACACAAAGTGTTCCCATTAAGTTTCAACTATACAGTGGCACATACTCGTTTAAACGCATTACTGTCTTCAAACAATTTGATATGGTGAAACGATATTTAAATTAATGCAATGAATCAGAAATCCAGAATAAATTTTACAATATATGCACATAAAACTACAGATTTTACATGGTAATGCTGCATGCTCAGTTTTTCATTTTCTCATTAATAAAACTTTTAAATGACGTTAAAGGTTCAAAGGACTTAATTTTCAAAACGTAGTTTTAAATACTTATAATAACTTTACGATATTACTATGGATATCAAAAGGAGGAGGTTATTATAAATTTTATGAAAGGATTTAGCACAACGGTGTGGAAAGGTTATTGGTTTCACGATATTTGAACGATATCTGAACGGAATTGCCTCAATTAATTTTAGAAAGAAAGTTTATTTTCCACCAAAACAGTACTACATTGGTGCTTCAGGAAATATTTTTTATTTTCCTTGTTCACTCCTCTCGGGAACAAAGGGTCTCGACAAGACTCAGTCTTGCGTTGGTTTCCTTAATCTATTTTGATTTCTGACAGGGTAGGCGATTAGCCTGCTGCTACTTTAGGAAATATATAATGAATTATTTGAAAAAAAGCAAAAAAAAAAGTATTCAAGTTATATATAATATTTGTTGTAATATATACCGTTTTATGGGGTACGGGGTAGTCAGAAAAAATTGACTTTTTTTTGCATTTTCTTAAAGTATAATGTCTTAAAAATATTGTATGACAATGTACAAATACTTTTTGAGTTATTTAACAATTAAAAAAGGGCGCTCTGGTAATCGATAGCAAAACTTTAAATGCACTTTTCTCGAAACTATGTTTTTTGAACTGGTGATCACTGTAACTTAAAAACCGCTTAGTACATTTCAATAAAATTTATACTGCTTTCGAAAAACATAAAACTCTCGTGCCTGACCGAAAGATTTCTTCTTTTTCAAAAATTAATGGTCGGTTTTTTTCTCGAAAATCTGAAAAATATTTCCTGGACCGCCGTATTGTTAGTTCGATCAGGCACAACATTATCTATTAATAAAACTAATTTCTCTAGTCCGATTGATTTTATATGAATCTCCAAGGACTTCTGATGATCACCGCAAGGGAGAAAGGGGCTCCACACAAGCAGCGATAACTTTTCCAATTACTAATTTTTTTTTTAATTTTGCTTAAGTCAAGTCGATTATCATTTTTCGGGCCTTTGACTACCCCTAAACCCTTATAAAAACGTAAAATAGCTGAACACTATGAAATGAAATATACGCAAGAGATATCTCTCTTTCCACTCAAAACTTTAAAGCTCTTTAAAAATTTAATTTATAAGAAAATTTTAAAGTAAGTGTGCAGCATCAATGTATAATATCTATATTCCCTGGCGAACAAAAAAAGTTGATTTTTGTCTCATGGTGTAACAGAAGAAATATTCGTTTAAGCGCACTGAGCAATGGCAACAAAAATATTGTACACATATAAGAATTTATTGATTTTCCATTTTATTTATTATTATTTTCTTTTTTTAATCAGTTCAAATATTCTTTTTGGCATCAAATTTACTAAGCTTGGAAGTACAATATTTTCCTACCAATTTGAGCTTAGTTTTCAATTTGAGCTCCATAACCGCACAGGGTTATTTCAAGGTTTGTGATCACAAATAGATACTGCGCTCAGATCGGGTCTATATACAAGCTGGAACCAGGTGAGGTTCTCACTACACCACTGTCCCCATGTCCGTAAGATATTAATTGGTGCGTCTCCCTGCGGAGTTATCGCACATTTTTCCATACATAAAAGTGATGAGAGCATCTTCTCACATTTTATTAGAAATTGGCGCCAACATCTTTTCTTACTTGGTGTTTGGCTGCACTACCCCTCCTATTTGTGGTATGATGTTTTTCCACAAATGGAGGAACCTACAATTTTGCGCGTCATCCGAATGGTTGGTGGTTTTTTATGAGAATTGCAAATAGTTTTTCATGGTAGAAATAAACTTGGGGGTTCTGTATTACCTGCGAGTGGCAACCGCTATTAGAAAAAAACTTTTTCCACTTTTTGGTGTTTTACGCACGGTGATGCGAGCCCCACATTCCGAATGGTAATCACATACCAACTCATTTGGCTATGGCGGTGGTTTCATTATAATTTACCGTGTTAATTTCTGGGGGAACGAAACAAATCTGAGCCTTTCCAGTTTCCATAACGCTCCCAACGCCAAAGTTTCTTTTCGACATCAAAAAAATATTACTTCGAAGAGCATGCCAATAACAACTCATGCAGTCAGGACCGTTCCAATAAAACTTTATTTCACTGGGTAGTCCATTTCGTGTGTCTGCAATTAAATTCTACCAGTGCCGTTATGTTGGGTGATTTAAGCAAGCGCTTGCAGAGTGTCTTCATGCACTTAGTGAAGGCGTCATGACTTCTGACAATGACAGATCATGCTATCTTTGTACTTCAGTGGCATTGAGTTTGGTTTTGGTTGCCTTGTGCCTGCCTGCTCGTCTCAATTTTTTTCTTTTTGTCAAGTTTTGATTAACTTTCGTCTGTTTTTTGACACCTCCTTTTTTTAGATACGAACGACAGACCGATATTTATGAATTTAATGATAAAAGTTAATTTTTATTTTTTTTTATCTCCAAGAAATATTTTCATCTAAACATTTGTCGTACCTTCTCGAAATACATAGGTAATAACTACTGAGTTATTATTTTAATGGAGTGAAAGACAACCAGCCTACCCTCTAAATGTAAAAAAAATAGTTTAAAATTTTCTTGATTTTAAAAAATTTAGGTTTTATGGCAAGAACCATTAACTCAAACATGACGTTTCTATATTAAAAGTTGCCAAATGTTAAAGATTTTATTTTTGACTTAATCAACTTTAAAATGAATCAGTTGCGTTTAAAGGAATATACAAGGTGGTTATAAAATCATATTTGACGACATTTACGCACTAGACAGCTGCAGTATAAAAACATACAAACAATGGAGCGCGTAAAAGTCAACATAAAGATTTTAATTACTTAAAATCTGTTTTTTTTTTATTGTATATTAGTAAAAAAGTTAGTCATAAACGAAATTGATGATTAATTTTGCGCCAACTTGTATATATATGTACCACTGTATTCTCTCATTAAGTTACAAGTGCATTTCAATAATAATTAGCTATTTGTCGAGTTTTCCTTTCTTTTAAGTTTAGCTCGGGCCATCTTCCTTTCTGGTTGCCTGGCCGTTTTGTGACAATAATTTAATTAAAATTTCTATACTAAAAACTACAAAAATTGCAATACTCTCAACTATAAACTACATAGTTACTATTAATTGTTACACTTTTTAATACTTCCATCGTGAAATACGTAGTAAATGGTACATATTTCACGTAGTAAAACTGTTTTTGTTTTTTTTTTGTTTTAATTTTAAAATATACATATAGATTTATTTTTGTTTGTTTTGACTTAAGTAATTTTATAGGTTCGTTCTTTTGTTTTTGGTGGATAGAAAAATACATTGTTTCATTTACTTATTCAAACATTTTTATAATGGAATCATTTTACATCATCTTTAGGTGATAAAACAAATTTAACTACATTTTTAGCAAAAAGCTTCAAAAATATACTTGTATATATATACATCTAATTAAAAACAAACAAAAAAATACCGTTATGAACAATACATGAAATAATATAGAGCACTTAAGTATATAAGTTTATGCTTAAGTACAGGCAATTCCTTTAATTACAAATATGCCCATTTGAAGGGAAAGTATTTATATTACTTTTAAGCGGGAATAGTAGCTTCTACATAGAAATCAGGTTCATCCTCATCCTTGACTTCACTGCCATCGAGCTAAGTAAAGATAAAAGAATTAAAGTTATTAGTGATGTTTTGAAAATCAGTATTACGAGTGTCTTTAATTCTATGATTACAAGATATTATATAATAAAATAAATTTTCATAATAATTTATAATATAATAATTATATGATATAATAAAATAAGTTTTCAATAGACCAACTTCATGTAAAAGAAAATATCACAAAATAAATGTCATTTGTTAACCTTTGCGCTTTGCCTGTAGTTTTTGCCGATAACGAATGAAACATACATTTTTTTAGAGACATTTTCATAGCAGACTTTTTCAGGCTTTCAGAGCTTTTAAGAAACAAATTTTTTAAGGCAGCCGAATGATAATCATCTATAAAATTGTTGGGTATTTCAAAAGGGTACTTCAAAAGTGACGCTTAGATGTAAATAGTGAAAAATTTCTAGATATTTTTCCTATAATTTTTGTACACGCCATCTTTGACATTTGTTAAGCAGACTGATGTAATATTACAAATTACTCGGTAGAACAAAGCGTTAAAAATATTGGAACTTATTGGAACATACTAAAGTTTATCTATTTTTAAGAACACCGATATTCCTGATTTTTTGTGTGAAAATAATCGCCCGAATCACAGATTGATGAAAAATTTAAAAAAACTGGTTCTGTCGAGTATGGAAAAAAAAGAGGTTGTCTGTAAAGTCGGTTTACTGACGATAGTTTAACGTGATAACGTCATAAGAAAATACTGATTGAATGGTTGCATTTTTCAAAAGAAAATTTTAATTTTATTTGTTTGATAGATATTTTGTATGGATATAGAGAATGAGTTAACATTAACATAACATAATATAACACAACATAACACAACACAACACAACACAACATAACATAACATAACATAGCATAACATAACATAACATAACATAACATAACATAACATAACATAACATAACATAACATAACATAACATAACATAACATAACAAAACATAACAAAACATAACAAAACATAACATAACATAACATAACATAACATAACATAACATAACATAACATAACATAACATAACATAACATAACATAACATAACATAACTTAACATAACATAACATAACATAACATAACATAACATAACATAACATAACATAACATAACATAACATAACATAACATAACATAACATAACATAACATAACATAACATAACATAACATAACATAACATAACATAACATAACATAACATATCATAAAGCATTCACCAACAGCTTTCATTTGATACCCATATTGTACATACACGTCCGAAGGTTACCCGGGTCCACGTTTTGACCTATATCTCGAGACCCTATCTACCAATAGGTATTCAAACTATACGGAAATCATCTTCAATACCTACTTAACAATGTGTGTAAGTTTGGTTTAATTCGGTTCAAAGACACGGCGGGTCCACGTTTTGGCATATATTTCGAGACCCTAGTCATCAATAGGTATGAAAATTACCCCGTATTAAAGCACTTATCAACAGCTTTCATTTGATATCCATATTGTACAAACACATTCTAGGGTCCACGTTTTGGTCTCTATCTCGAGACCCTAGTCACGGAGCGGATGGAAATACTCTGAACTAAAGCATTCACGAACAGCTTCCATTTGATACCCATATTGTACATACACATCCGAAGGTTACCCGGGTCCACGTTTTGACCTATATCTCGAGCCCTATTTCCAAAATAAAATATAATCCATGTTACTCGTGGATGATGTAGCTTTCGAATGGTGAAAGAATTTTTAAAATCGGTCCAGTAGTTTTGAGCCTATTCATTACAAACAAACAAAGTTTTCCTCTTTATAATATTAGTATAGACAACATATCTTATAAGGTATATGGTAAATATTAAAATACATTTTTTCCTTCATATATAATAAAAAAATTAATAATTATAACATTAAAACAACAGGTATTATTAACAAACTTGGTTTTATTTTAAATTCTTCAAGTGAATCAAATTAATAATAATCAATAAGAAGGCATATGCAAATACAAATACGTGAATTTATATATGTACATATGCGCAATGAGCAAGGTAACTACATATGAGCAAGGTAACACTAAAGAGCAAGGTAACACTAAAGAGCAAGATAACACTAATGAGCAAGGTAACTACATATGAGCAAGGTAACACTAAAGAGCAAGGTAACACTAATGGGCAAGGTAACGACACATTTTTTCGTGCGTGCAGCCTGTTAATTCGAATTATAAGACGTTATCACGTCAAAAACGGGCAGATTAAAAGCTGGATATTCGGTTGAGAATATTGCTGCTGTAGCGCAAAGTGTTGCTGAACAACCTTATACATCGATATATCGATGCCCTTAACAATTAGATATTCATGAAACGCCAGTTTGACGGATTTTACCTGTGGACGTGCTCATGGTGGACTTTTAAATGATGACAATTCTCATATACACAATTCTCTTTTTACACGGTCTTTTTTAACACGATTGAAATAACACGGATCACTAATACATTTTTTTACATGAAATTTTCGTTCTTGCACGAATCTCTAAGTGAATAATGGTTTTCTAACAAAACCCTATTCCGAAAAGTTTATCTCATTAAGTAAAACTGCTTCGTGTAAAAGCAATAGATGCATTTTAGAACTAAACAAGTCCAGTAGCGCATAAAAATTTGAAGTAATCTTTAGGTCGCGCCTAGCTGGACGATAACAAGTATTGTACAAGGTGGCGCAAAATTAATCATCCAAGTTTGTTCTCCAATCATTTTACTGAACAAAAAAGTTATTTTGAAAAATTTAAATTTGAAAATGATAATATTTATCTTTATAAGGGTCAAATATGATTGACGTACGATGATGACACTTGCAAAAATTATAAATTTTCGATATGTTGATGCATTATGCGCCACGGAAGCGAAGTTATTGCATCTAAAGTATCAGTATGTTTGTGTCATCGGTACAAAAATTAGTTTCGAACAAAGAGCTAATATGAAATTTTGTTTTAACATTTGAATTGAAGAAAAAAGTTTATGGCGATGATTGTCTATCTCATGCCAGGGGGTTTTACACGTTTCAGAGATGGTTGTGAGGACATAAATGACAATGAAAATGAGTAACCACCGAACAGAAAACTCCATCGAAATTGTCAGTAAATTTATCAAAAATGAACCGTAATCATCGTTGAAATTTATAGAATCAGAGTTGAATATCTCTAAAACATCAATTTATCGCAATTTTTCTGATCATTTGGGTTTATGAAAGGTCTGCGCACGTTTTATTCAGCACAAATTAACTAAGGACCAAAAATTGCTCAGAGTTATTTTTTGTGCGCATTGACGCTCGCCTCTACAACCTTTTACCGTTTCACTCTACCGACCGCATCCTTTGCCAAAAATGGAGCGATTGTGACTAAGTGATATTACTTACCCAATTTTCCTAGTTACTGCGCACATGGATGCCCATACAGACATGAGTAAATCGACTAATTCTGATCTTTTGGTATACTCGTATATAATATTATATAATTATTTTATGCGACTACGCACAACCATTGGGTAAACAAAATTATAACACTCTTGCCCACAAGTGCAACTTGCGTACTTAACTTACCGCTTGCAGTTGTTCGGGTGTATAGAGCATCACAAGTCGCTGTCTTATCGGTACCATCAGGATTAGGAAAAATGGGAAGGCCAATGATATTTTGGAGGATTTCACAGCCCAGAGTAATGTCAGACAAAGCAATTGTATGGTGGTGAACATGTGCATTTTCCAGGTGGGCACACGTTTTACATACGGTGTGGGTGGATAATGTTTTACCGGCATGAAATATAGTCTCATTCTATAAATATCAGAAATATCGATTAAGTAAATATATAAAAAACTGCCTTTGCTCACAAGACACAAAAACTTACCTTTCGAAGAACTGTACGCCACTCATCGAAGCGATACCCATGTACAGAAATACGCCAAACAATACTGCCATAGGCACCAAACGCAACAACGGTGCCATTGTTACGGACAATCCAATCATGAGCGACACAAAGAAGCCGGACACACGCTGCTCTTTAACATCAATAATACGCGGCGATTCACCAGGGGCGTGGGTCCTAAAATATTTATGTATGAATAATTTATTAAGCACAAAATGCAAATGAAAATTCCAAAATCTTATTTTCTTCTCACCTTGACATAACAGTTAGCGCAGATACGTGCGTTACTGAACGTACCGTGGCTGCGCAATGCCATGGGGTACCAAACAGACCGCAACATGTATTCAAAAAACCTAATATCACAATATCCAAATGCAGTCCTGAGCCTTTCTTCAGCCCACGCTCTGGTTTATCGACAATCAACTCGGAAATGTGCGACTCCATGAAGATGAGAATGTACACCAAAATAGCTGGTATACCACATGCAAATGGTGCCCAAACGGGCATGCCACCCAGAGGCACCAACCAACCGCGCACTTCCGGATCGCTGGGTGAAATACCCTCTGGCACGCTGAGTTTATCCGTGTGCACTTGAGGTATCAGATAGTCAATTAATACAAAAATTGCTATAGCAATCGGTACACCAAAGTCACCCAGCGCACGGCGAGCATTTCGTCCCAGGAAATGGGAGTTACGGAAGAGTTTCAAATAGTAGGCGATAGTGAAGGTGCCCAAGGTGAGTATCGTGCAGAAGAGTGCTGTGTTTGGCATATTTGTGTGGGATACAATGTTCGAAATTAAGCCAATGCTGGAGGTTGTGTTTGATATCGACACATCGGCGGTCACATTACCGAAATTATCCGTAGTAGTGTTGTCGAAGCTCTGCAGTTGTGGTGCGAACGTTGCTGGCGGGAAATTATAGTCGGCCAATAGTGGATTCTTCTTATACACAGATACCAATTTCATCAACGTCTCATAGATATAGATTAATGTGATCAATGCTGAGAAGATTTCCTGGGTGAAACGCGTAAACAGGCGCACGTAAACGCTGCATTCGAATGCAGACAAAGTTGTGGCAATGATGGCCAACCAAACGCCAATGTAAGCGCGGATCGTCAGAAAGGGCAAATTATTCTCGCGGCAAAAGTTAATCAACGCTTCGTCGAAAAGTAACAGTGGACCAGTGGTGCCTATAATACCGAGTGGTTGACCGGAGATCGTATGGAAAATTATACCACAAAGTGCCGTGCTCAATAATGTCTCCGAAATACCAATTAGATTGCCCGTCTTTTCGGAGGCTAGACCGCCGAAAGTGATGGCTGTCGAGAGGCAGGCAAAGTACATAAAGATAGTAGCGGCTAACGTTTGCGAATTCAGACCATCGGTAATATCGCTCTTATACATGGGCAGACGACGCTTGAGATCATTACGTAGGCCACCCCACCACTTGTGTGTTTTTTCGAGCGGATTGATTTTTTTCTTGCCATCAAGAATATCTAATTCCGGTTTCTTTTCAACAATTATTTTAGCTTCTTGCTTTATCTTCTCCTTCAGTTCATTCTTTACCTATCCACAGAGATGAAATATATATTTTTGTTAATGGCTGCCGGTCGCTAGTAATTGCTTTGAAATACTTACCTCCAATGCCTTGCGCTTGCGTGAACGAATCCAGTCCTTTTTTGCTTTCAATTCCTCAAATGGCAAAAGATCTTGACGCTCCCAATTACCCGGTGGCAATACAATTGAATCATCCAAGAATTCGTTGATAGCTGAAAGCAGATCTTTGCGATCGTCTGCCTTATATGCGATTGCATGGAACGGTTCGTTCGCCATTAGAGTGGCAATAGAGCGGCCCACTTCATGGTAGTCCAAATCGAGCGTTCGTGGACCCATGAGTATGAACATAAAACGCACTGGCACAGCTACCTCGGTCAAAGTGGGCATAAACACACCTTCGGCGAGACGTACAAACGCAATTGTTGGCTGCTGAAGAAAATCTACAGCACCGACCTAAGCAGGTCAAAGGGAGAATACTCATTAATATGATTAGGAAATTATTTACATACATACATACATATATTATAATATAGAAATATGATATTACAGTTTTTCAAATCTACTGCATACATACCAATACAGTCGTCGCTTCAGCGCCCACGGGTATACGCTTGAGAATACTATCATTTTGCAGCTTCTGTAGATTCTCCTGCGACGACGAATACATATCGTCCCTGATATCAATTTTTAAATCATTACTACGCTTGCTGCCGCCAATTTCGCTAGCCGGCATTATCTTGGGCCGCTTGTCTTCTCCAGTTAGATTCTAAGGTAGTAATATTTTGTTTTGGTTTTAAGTAAAAAAACTTAAAATAAAATATTAAGACTCGATAATAAAGAATTTTTTAATAAAAATATTTTGAAGAAGATAAATTGAAGTTGTTAAATATTAAAACCAATTTTCACCGAACTCTGAACTGCCTTTAAAATCTCCGTTGGATTTGAAAAATATCAATCATTTCTATCGGAATGGAGTTAACTTGTTTACATTGGAGGTTTGCCGACAATGGATGTCTATCAGAGCTGACTGTAAGTTACATCTCATAAAGTAAAATTGAAATTATGATCATCTTAATAGGTCTTATGGACAGCACTTATATTGGGTAGTCGAAAAAGTCTTTTCGTATTTTGTCAATAGATGTCGTTGGAGTCATCTATCTCCAGTGCTACCAATCACATTGTGTCATATCATTTGGTGTTAGAAAGGTGACATTTTAAGCTTCATTTATGAAAAAAAAAAATTAAATTCGGAGAAGTTGAAAAACAGTTATAGCTGTTCAAAAAATGAAAGATGCACCTCGCTCCGGTCGACCTATCGTTGAAAAAGTCAATGAAATTATGGAAAAGATTGACCAGGACCGTCACATAAGCTGCCATGACATCGCCAAGGCACTAAACATTCATCATCAAACGGTTTTGAACCATTTAAAAAAGGCTGGTTACAAAAAGAAGCTCGATGTTTGGGTATCACAGGAATGGACAGAATTAACATCTGCGATTCTTTGCTGAAACGAAATGAAATCGAACCATTTCTGAAGCGAATGGTAACAGGAGACGAGAAATGGATCAAATACGACAATAATGTGCGAAAAAGATCATGGTGCAAGGGTGGTGAAGCTCAAAAAATGGTCGCAAAGCCAGGATTGACGCCTCGAAAGGTTGTGCTGTGTGTTTGGTGGGATTGGAAAGGAATCAGTCACTATGAGCTGCACCAGCCTGCTCGAACAATTGATTCTATACTTTACTGTCAACAACTGATGAGATTGAAGCAAGCAATCGAAAAAAACGGCCAGAACTGATCAGCAGAAAGGTCGTCGTCTTCCATCAGGACAACGCTACACCACACACATCTTTGATGACTCGGCAAAAACTGGGAGAGCTTGGCTGGAAAGTTTTGATGCATCCACCATAAAGCCCTGACCTTGCACCATCAGACTACCATTTGTTTCGGTCAATGCAGAACTCCCTTAATGGAGTAAAGTTGGCTTCAAGAGAAGCATGTGAAAATTTCTTGTCACAGTTTTTCGCCGAGAAACCACAAAAGTTTTACACTGATGGAATAATGGCTCTAGAAGAAAAATGGCAAAAGGTGGTCGATCAAAATGGTACATATTTGGTTTAATAAAGTTCATTATAAATATAAAAAATTGAGTTGAAGTTTGATTAGAAATACGAAAAGACTTTTTCGACTACCCAATATGAACCCTCTATTTTGGTTGTAGGTAGGTAGGTAGGTAAAATGGCAAGAGTGCTACAGACACACTTCAAGTAGCACTTACGTGCCGTTTTGATACCACAATGTCAACCATCACCTATGCAAACAAAAATTGTTGGGAAGAGAAAACCTTCTACAGCGATCCAGTGCTGTGTATGTAGTGCAGGAGAGAAAAGGGATCTAGGCTGCAGAATTTCTTCAAGTCATCCCCAAAGGGCACGCTGAGGGATCTCAAGCGCCTAGAGCCGGACACTTGCAGAGAAAATGTTCAACAATCCCTTTCTCTGCTGGATCCCCACAGCTTCTGCAATAGGGGTTGTACGGAATTCCAAGCTTCTTCGCATGAGTACCGATCACCCTGTGACCAGTGAACACCGCCATGAGTTTGGAAATTCAATGGCGGGGGATTCCCATCACCTTAAGCATTCTGTTTCTATC
The DNA here is from genome assembly GCF_028408465.1 of Anastrepha ludens. Lineage (NCBI taxonomy): Eukaryota > Metazoa > Arthropoda > Insecta > Diptera > Tephritidae > Anastrepha > Anastrepha ludens. The sequence goes on along the minus strand of NC_071500.1, from coordinate 44,150,015 downwards.
GTATTTTGGTTGTAATCATATTCAATAATTTTAGTAACATATTTACACTTCTCTGGTGATACGGATATCACATTTAGAATAGCATTTTCTGCTAGGCCAGTAAAGCTTAGTTAACTCCGTTCTGAAAGACAGCTTACGAGCTTCGATATAATAACAATTAGTGAAAGCTTAACCATTTAAATGTTTTGATTAGCTGTAGTGACACATAAAAACAGTTAAGTTGCAGTGTAAATAGGCTATAAGACATTGAATTAAATATTTCTTTCACCTACTCTAAGAAGCATGCGGCAATTTTTAAAAGTAATAAGAATCGGCAGAACAAAAATTTTCTAATATTCTTATGTATGTGTAAAAGAATATATTTACATGCAAGTGCTCACGTATTCATAAATACAAATGGTGCTATGCATGAAGCTTGATATGTATAAATATTAAAGTTTTAACATGTTTTTTTTTTAAATAGACAAAATTAGTATATCTACACTGGGATTGAAACGCATTCAAAGTTTATAAAATGAGATTAAAAAAGAAATAAGATTAAAAATAATTAAAGGTAATCTAGTTCGAAAAACAGAATACAAAATTTGTATTTATATACCCGCGCGCATTGTAACAGTAAGAGATATAAACAGTAGCTAACACTGAAGACACTGAGGTAGCACTTGATATTTGACAGAATACAGGGCTCAACATTTTTTGTGCCGCTTAGTTCACATAAATATTTGTTTTTTGTTTTTTGTTTTGGCATTATTTGAATGAGCGATTCGTATGTCGTAAAGAAAGGGGAAAATGCCGAACCGTAAAATATGAACGAATGTGATGAAACTATGATTTTAACTTTGCATCACAAAAACTGCACCCTTCTCGAAATTAGCGATAAAACTACATTTAGTAACGTAGTAATTTTTCCTTAAACGTCAACTTACAAGCAGCGAAAATATGACTTTAGAAATGTTCTTATTGAAGGCTATAGCTTCAAAAAACTCAAAAAAATGCGTTTAATAAAGAAATTACAATTTCCACCGAACCTCCTATATTTTTTAGGATTTTCCATATTTTTTAGGATTCTATATTTTTTAGGATCTTGAATGGATTTCAAATGCGCGAATATACACTAAAAATTGTGTTGCTTGTTTTAGTGCCTTATTTGAGTATCCGCTACTGTACTATACTTATGATGAAAGAAGTTAATTTTGCCAGGTTTCCCCATCCATCTGCCCGTGAATCAAAATTCAACAAGTTTGGTGAAATTTATAAAGGCAAATAAAGAAATACAATGCAGCTAAAATTCTGAAAATTGGAGGTGCCCTGACAACTTTCCGGTAAATGCATGTGTCTTAATAACAACTTAGAACAAATCGTCCAAAACCTGGTACACCCCAACTAATTTAGGTCCAAGATAAATATTATTGTGGTCGGATAAAACCACGTCGACTTTTGATATGTTGACATAAATTCTGTTTGATGTTACGATCTAAATCTCGTTTGCTATGAGTTAGTTTGATTCCAAAAGTTAACAAACAATCAGCCCTTATTAAGTTTTACAAAAATGTGCGCGGGTATATAAAATTTGGTCCGGATAGAATTTAGCTTTGTTTCATTTAACTTCATTAGTTTTAGAGTGAAGTTTTAGACAATGCCGCCAGGATGACAGAGCAGCAAGTTAAACAATAATTAAGTCCGAAATGTGCACTTGCTTCTTTAACACGGCTCACATCTGCTATCTACTGCTGAAGCAGAGGTACTAAATTGTGTTCGTAAATTAATAAATTCTCTACTATGTCGGATACACATGACTCACTGTATATTAAAGCAGAGGTGTTACGATTTATTTAGTAAAACAAGAAATCTTTCACAATGCTGATTCAGTTGGCCTCACAATTAAGGCTAAAGGCTGCAGCTGAGGTTAAATTTTGAATTGTGAATGTTTACCATCATCATAAAAATACGAGCTTTTTAGATTCGATGGTGCAGCAATAGAGTTCTAAAAGACTTAGTTTGCACTATTAAGCTTCATGCATCTTCCATATGTTGGAATTCATTTTGAATTTGCGGACTAGGTAAAACTTAAGACAGCAAACCAGAATTGCCGATAATCCACGATATTTGTATACAAAAAAGTTATCCTCAAACATATGCTGCGATTGTTTACATCAACAACAAATAAAAGCAATCACTTAACAACTTCTAAGAGGTGTTTGTCGATCTTCAAACGGGAATCCAACGAGGTTTTGTACGATTTTTCAACTTTATAAGTCACATATTTTGAAAAAGGCAGCCATATGGGAGCATACATACATATGATAACAGAGCCGTTCGATAAGCCATCAGATTATGTATAACAATCTTCAAGGGATAAGGTTTTGCTATCTGCTAAGGGTCGCATTACTCAATGATTTGATATCTTCAAAAAAAAAAGGAGTGCATTCAATGCAAGAAGAAATATGGCATACATACAAAATAACAAATTCACACAAATATCGGAAGCAATGGAAAATAATCATCTACTCACGGGGCGTACTCCGAAAGTACTCGAACGATAGTCTCAAGTTCTACTGGGCTGCTAAGCAGAATAATTTCTATGTATTTGTATGTATGTATAAAAGCTGAATCATTCTGCTCATAACTGATATGTTGGGATTTTTATTTTTTTATTTTAATCTACTATTCATTTTTATGCGCGCCTGTTGGTATGTTTTTTTCTATATTACATATGAATATCAGTTATTATATAGTTGAGGTACATAATTTAAATCACTTTCATGGAGGGGCATCATATATCGAGAAGAATAGCAAGATTTACTTATGTATATAAACATACATATTTACATACCTATACACACATATTTACCTATGCATATATGCCTGCACTTTTACACCCATTCACATTTGTGCCCAAGGGTATTATAATTTTGCTCGCCAAGGTATAATAGATTGGTACTGAACATGGGCGAAAGCGGTTTATATCCATGTCTGCCTTCTGTATAATATTTATTGAAAAAATAAGAAAAAAATGCGGTATCTCTGTTATAAATGAAGCGAAATTTCTGATATTTGGTACTAACTATGGGCCCATGAAAATAACTATGACGCAAGTAAAGGTAAAGGCTCGAAATCGCAGATTGTAGATGGAGAGGCCAGACGAAAAGCAAAATCAGCAGAACGTTATGGCCCACTTGCAACCTCAAGCAATCGTCGACATTGATAAACATGAAACGACGGGACGCCTGAAGACTAACGGCAGTCATAACTGGCTTTTGGTCTGTGGGAGAATAAGCAGCCAAAATGGGTATCCCTCACAATACATACTGTCACAGTTGTAAACAACCGGAGAAAAAGGAAACTATTTTCCATTTCCTCTGCGAATGCCCTTCCCTATGGAAGGACAGAATGTTAACCCTGGGTAAACTACTGTTCGAAAGTCTGAAACAGCTGTCTAGCTTAGATGTCAACAACCTGATAAGGTTCCTAAACCGCACAGACTGATATAGTCATGCCGTAAATAACTGGTTAACAAGTTGGTAACGAGGATGTGGCAACAAAATGGTGCGGAAGCGCTAGTTGGATTATGGAAGAATCACCACTTAAACCAACCAACCAAACAAAGGTAAAGGCTTAATAAAACTTGCCCAAAACTTGGCACCCGGAATTTGTGTCCTACCTTATCTAGATTCGACAGAATGGATAACAACTATAACCATTTTTTATAAATTATTATCCATCCGTTTGACTCTAAAAGCTCTGAGTTTGTTCGATTCCAAAAATTAAAAACCAGCTCAAATTTAATTTTACTAATATATGCGCGTGTATGTGAAGTTCAGTCCAAACCGAATTTAGAACGTCCTTACTTGGCGTATCTAAATTCATTGACAAGTAAATTTTATCTTTAAAAAATCAAACAACCAAGTGACAATTGTCTATTTGTGTACGAGTATTTATTTGAAAGATTTCAACCGAATACTGTCTATAAAATCCATAAACAATTTTTTTTGGTGCGCAAGCCTTGAGATATTTGTTCTCAAACAAATTGGGATTAAAAAATTGTAAATTTCAAAGCAAAATAAAATTCAATGATTGCAAAACTTGAAAATTGCTTTGTGACAGACCGGCTGTTTTTTCTGTTGGCCTGATAAATGAAACTTTTGAAAGTACATATATGTACATATTTTCTTTTTGCTAATTGTGTTTTTAAATTCTAGAACAAGTCAGAGTGTCCGTAGACGCATTCACGAAGTACAGTTTATGCCATCTGCGGGCGCTTGGCTTTTACTTATTGCGAGTGGTCCCTTTAAATATTTTTGTTGGTCGAAATATACTCATTTGAACTACATATATTTTCGTTGTAAAATTATATCGTTGGACTGCACTATTTACCATGTGTGAGTCCCCGAATGAGGGGATCTTGGTGGACCTTTCTTAATCACTAAATTATTCATTCACTCCTTGCTTTCATTTTTTAACAACACATACATGAAAAAAATGTGTATATTTCTACTATTTCCTTTGGAAGCAATGTTTTGAGAGAGGGTGTCTCAAAAAGAGGATTATTTTAAAATTTATTGAAACAAATTTAGTATTAATTTTTCATACTAAAAGCTAGAAACGGAGTTCTACAAAATCGCAGAGACTTTGAAAGCAGGGTGTCGAAAAAGAAGGTTCATTTTAAAAAAATATTTAGTGTAAAAAAATTAAGTAGTTATTTTGTTTACCAAAGTTTATGGTTAAAGTTCTATAACATCTGAAATAACTTTAAAACGGGTGCCTCAAAAAGATGATTGTTATAAAAATAAGGTGAAAATTAAGTACTTTTTTCATACTAAAATTTAGTAATAATATAATATTTTATAAAATTAGAGAGTTTTTAAGATAGGGTGCTTCAAAAAGAGGTTTATTAAGAAAGTGTGTAAAATAATTATGTAATTATCTCTTATACCCTAGTATATAATAGCAATATTTTAGTATCTCTAGGGTGCCCAATGGCCGAAACTTCGACATAAAAAACCTTTTGTGTTCTTCCTATACCATTTAAGATAGCTATAATATTGGGCAATTCAAAAAGACGTTTATTTTAAAAATTAGTGGAAAAATTAAGTATTTATTTTTCATACTAAAAGCTAGAAAATGAGTTCTAAAAAACTTCAGAGACTTCTCAAACAGTGTGTTCCAAACGGAAGTTTATTTTCAAAATTTTAATTAAATTTAATTATTAATTTTTTACACCAAAGTGCATAAAAACAAAAATTTAGATGGCTGACACCTCGACCTAAAAGATCTCTAAGGCAGGATGTTGCAAAAACACGTTTATTTTAAAAATTTATGAACAAAATTAAGTATTTATTTTTCATACTAAAATTTAAAAATGGTGCTCTAAAAAATCTCAGATACTTTTAAAACAGGGTACCTCAAAAAAAAATTTGTTTAAAGGTTTAAATTTAATGAAAAAATGAAGTTTTTATTTTTATACCAAAGTTTATAAATATAGTTCTAAAACACCGAAAGGGAATTGTAGGTGCTCATTCTTATCAATACATAGTAGTTGCATACATTTTGTATATACATGTGGGTACAATTTTATTGCAATATTCGTTCCTGCCTTTAAACACATTTATTGTGGCTGAAAGGTATGCACACATTTTCTGTAAAAAAAAGAAAAATACCAAGGTGTTAAGTTGCACTATTTAGGCAGCCAACTGTAGCCGAAATTTCGTATCTGGTTCAGTAATCCTTTTACGAATTCACGCTACCGTTTCATAACTTATCCAACACATGGCGTCGTCCTAGTTGTATATCATAATAAATTTTTTTTTTAACAATTAAAGTAATATGCGCACATTTGGTTCAAGTTTGGCAATTAAAAATGAAACCTTTTTATTGAAACACCCTTTTAATACACACATATATGAGTATATATAAATATACGATGAAAACAATAAATTTCAAACAAATTTGTTAACGATTAGGGTTGCGATTTTAAATGCAAATCAGGTATAACATTTAATCATATAACAAGAAAAGTGAAGGAAAAGTGTCATTCCATAAAATTAACATTTGGTATACATTCGCACTGAAGCGAAAGAATCCATTAGTTATATAAATGTAAAATGGTCATTGCACCTATCAACTGATGAATATCAAACGGGCGTACGCGGGAAGATGTGCAAATTCACGTAAGCCATCAATAATTTTCATATATTTTTGAAAAAAAAATTTCAAAAAATTTGAAATTTTAAATCTTCCTAATTTTTGTCGAATTGGCTGTCAGTATTCGAAATTTGTGTTTTATGAAAGGACATCAAAAATCGTACTTCAAACTGTATTTCAAAGCCTTTGATTATATTTTAAGATAGTGAAAATCACTCAAAACGGTCTATTGTACTTACAACTTTAAGGTTATTTAAGAATGTGGAATATATTTCCAAAGATGTCAAATGTATGCACTTTAGAGCGCAAATACGTATTTACTATATCTATACATATTATGGGGGTTTGACCCAACTTCTCCTATTTTTGGTGTATTTCTTCATGTTTTTCCACAAATGGAGGGACCAACAATTTGATCTGAAGATCGATAACTTGAAAAACGTGTGATTTTTGCAAACATATAGAATTTTTTCACACATCAACGGAAATATTTTTTAAATCAACATTATTTGTGCATCGGAATTTATAACGTTTTAACAACTCTCAGGGAATCTATGGATATCTTCTCGCAAGAAAGTTTATATTGTATTTGGAGGCCAAAAAAGAGCCGAGCTAATTTATGATTTTCTTTTTGTGATAGTTTCGGTGAATTTTAAGTGATCGGAATATATTAATCCCCTTGGGCGCCACCAGCAGCACAACGTCAGCTTTACACCATAAAAATATAGTTTAGCAGTCGATGTGACGAGTCGGCCGTATTTCACTTATGATTTTTTACATTATAAGGTAAATTTTACTTTACCACCGGCGGCCGCCGTAGCCGAACGGATGGGTGCGTGACTATCATACGGACTTCACAGAGAGAACGTAGGTTCGAATTTTGGTGTCACACCAAAATTAAGAAAAAAATTTTTCTAATAGCGGTCGCCCCTCGGCAGGCAATGGCAAACCTCCGAGTGTATTTCTGCCATGAAGAAGCTCCTCATAAAAATATCTGCCGTTCGGAGTCGGCTTGAAACTGTAGGTCCCTCCATTTGTGGAACAACATCAAAACGCACACGACACCCCAAAAAGGGTGTACGCGCCACTCGACACTTAAAAGATATTTTGTGGCGTGCATGATATGCAAAAATCGTATGGCCTGACTGCTATTTTTTCACTTTATTCAATTCTTCATTACCTTCATTGATCAAATTGGCCTAACTCAATTTTTTTCTTTTTTTCTCGACACACTTTTCATAGTTTAACTTAGTGTATCGGCGACTACATCCGACATTTTTTTTAAGAGGAAGGCCAAAGATGTCACCTTTTACACATTCTTATGCTAGAGAAACTTAATTGTCGTATTGTAAAATTTGCTTGATAATTCAATAGTTACTTCTACCGTTTAAGTTTACGGTAAGTATAGTAGAACTTTACCACATATATTTTTGTGGTACATTTTAAACCACTGTATCACTCCCTGATGAGTATTGTTTGCCTTCTCCCGCAAAAGCGAAAAAAAAAATGCCCGTCACTTTAGGAGTCAGAGAATTGAAATGTTCCACAAAAATATGTTCCGTTATTTTTCACTAAATATTTTTCTAAAATATAGGGATTACATAGTTTCCTAGGCACTTTCCAAAAATTAATCATGCAAAATGGTGGAAATTTTGACCTTCCTTAAAATAAAATTCCTACATTAACTTTTAAATCGCCGATTTTTTATGTTCCCTACAGGAATCCATTGCCAGAACCTTTTTATTTTGGAAAAAGTTTGATTTTTTCATACAGTACAGCTGATTCTTGTATTCTCAGCTGTTTAGTACAACCTACACTACCTCCTGTAAATGTATTTATAATCTTAACGTTATACGTTCGAAAAAAATATATATAAAAAGTATTTATTATAAATTGATCGTGCCACATCTTAGTTGTCATTGAGATAGTGAAGATGTAGTCTACCTGCAATTATTTACTGTACCAAAAGCTCTTCTTTCCTCTTCACTAACACATGAAAATAACTGTTGATTGATTTCAAACATTTGATAGTGCAAAGCCCCTTTAAGTGCAACAAATTTCCTTCAGGTCAGTGTGAATGTAACCATTTTCAAAACAAACAAAAAAATAACAGCTATCACGAAGAAACTTTTGCAAACTATTTGAAAATTTCTAATCGAATTTTAGTTTAATAATAATTTTTTTTTTTTTAATTTTTTGTCTTTACTCCCAAATACGACAAAGTGGAGTGCCGTCGATTGGTGTTACTGCCTGGTTCGATGCAAAGTGATATGGATGTAGGTGGTGCACTTAGAGTTTCACAAACGGAACGACGCTTTTTGGCATTCTCAACATTGATGAGATGTTGTTGTTGTTGTTGCTGAAATTGCTGTTGAATCTCGCCACCCATCCAAAGCAACTGCAACCCATGTATTTGTTTGTATATATGTTGTGTTTAAATAGAATATTTGTGTTTGATGTTATGTGTTGGTGAAACAAAAAAAATTCGCACGAAAATTTTTAAATTTTTTAGTTTTTTTAACAGATTTCAATTTTTTTTATGCATTGGCCGATCATTTGGTTACAATTGGAATAAATTGTAATTTTTTGTTGTTGGAATGAAAATTTAAGGGAATGAATAACGAGATGATAAATACATTTAAAAAAGTTAAAAGAGAAAGAGAAATATTTATATATTTATAGCATTAAATATACTTGAAACAATTTTCAGAATGTAATTAATTTCTTTTTTTTAATTTGTTCGAAATATAGCACATAAACAACTAGTTAATGCTTTAATGTTAGAAACTTTCGTTTTGCCCACAACTTTTTCACAAATAACTTTTTTTTAGCTTTTCGTCAGTTTTTATGACACAACTTAATCAATAACTATATTGTCTGGTACATTGAACACAAAATAGTTTTATAAGTTCGCTTTTGTGCGTATATTTCAATACATAAAGCCCGTTTTTTGCAAGACTGTCATAACTCAATACCAAAGGGGAAAAGTGTAAAAGCTTTAAGCGAAATTTCTGCTTATGGCAGCTTATAAATACTCAAGAAAATATTTCACAAGATTACATTAAGAAATTTGAAAACAAGTAACAAATAAATTTACAGTTATTTCCACATTTTTCTTTAAAATGTTGCTTTTTCAGTTACGATACTCTTACAGCAAATTACAGACGTAAGTATTTATATGCCTACGAATAATAGAAAAACTACTGAATGACTTTACTGTTTTGGCAATCGCGGTTGCTACTTTATTGCCATTCTTTTGCGGTGATTTCTGCTTGCACGCACACATATAGAAAAATTGAAACACGTGGAGTGTGCACATTGTGAGAAATTTATTGAAATGATCAATTGAATTTTCATGTGAATTTGTTTGTAATAGCATATGGATGTATATGTGCAGGAGTGAGTGAAGATTTTTTATTTTTATTTTTTTGTAACAGAAACATGGTAATAAAAGTTGTGATTTTCCAGCATTTTCGGTCATATGGGTAAGCACGACAAAATTGACGATTATTATGGAAAAAGAATATGAATTAGAGTGAAAGAGAAGTAGAATAAATAAAATGTTCAAGGAATGTATATTAAGTGGATATAATAAAGATTTTGTCTTAGTAATTAATATTGAAGGAGATTTTGAATAAAATTTTTATTATTGTACATTTTCTAGTTAATAAAATATTTTATATACACTTAATTAAAATACATATGGATATATACAAATAGCTTAAAATAGACAAATTGGACCCGGCAGATGCAAACAGCTTCTTCCGTAGCACGCTTTCAATATTCTCCTCGCAAATGAGAAAATGTTCAATGTTGAAAACATTTTTAAGGCACCTTTTTGGTCTAGAATCTCAAAAAAATGTTTCGATTTTTTTCGTGTTATGATAGTTTATACTTTCAAAAATATACTTGCAAATTTTTATATTCAAATTCATTGTAGTTTCGACGTTACAGTCTTTTAAAACGAGTACGACGCCCAGGTACTATTTTTTTCCGAATTGGCGCTGGAAATTTCTCAAAAAGTACTGAACCGATTGATTTGAATTTTTAATATGTTATTGAGTAGACTTGTGGCTCTCGCGGGTAACAGAATTATAATTTTATAATAAATTTTTCTATTTTTTTTAGAGCGAGAACGTGAAAAAAATCTCTTTCTTTTTTTGTTCTTCCAATAAACAGATAAAATATCTAGAAAACAATTTTTTTTAATGTAAATTTGCTACCCACCATAGCTTATGATATGTTGCTATGGTGGATAGCAGATTTACAAAAAAAAATTGTTTTCTCCTGATGAATAATCGACCGAATTTTTTTTCAGACGTACCTGAGCAGCCCAATCAGTTACGTTAGTGGCATGTGTTACGTCAGACGAAGCAATTTTTTTTATTATTGTCATTAAAAAAAATATTTTTTTTTTTTGTTAATACAGAATTGATCTAATGAATAAAAATGATTTTCAATTGATACCAATTGTTTTTCTTCAATTTTCAACGCCTTTAATTTTCACGTCTCTAGACCAGAAAGGTGCCTTAATAAGTAAAACCCCACAATCTCTGCTAAAATTTCCAAAGGTGCAATAAATGTTGTTCCAAGAGTTCAGCGTGGCCACCATCCAGCCTCCGTCTTGGTTTGGTCTTGTAAAGGCGTTATATCTCTTCATTTCTGCGAAAAAGCGGTTAAGACCGGTGCAAAAGTGTATCAGGAGGATGTCTTGAAAGGCACACTGAAGCAGTTGACCTATATTCTCTTCAATGTAGAGCGTTGGATCTTCCAGCAATACTCCACTCCCGCCCAGAAAACAAAAACCACCCAGCAGTGGCTAAAAAAGAATATTCCTGGGTTCATAGCCGTTGAAAATTTGGCGTTTGGAAGGTCGGAATTGCCCAACATGGCCTGTCGAAGGCCTAATAGAAATTTGAACAGTCTCAAACAATCTTTGCTTCAATATCAATATCAATGGAAACTGTGAGTGCTGCCATAGCTGAATGGCCTATTCATTCGAAGGTTTGTGTAAAGGCAAATGGTGACCATTTCGTATGAAATTAAAATTTTGTTTTTAATATTTTCATGATTAAATAGAACTAACTTCATCTAAAAAAAATATTATAATTCCATATCTATAATGGACTTAACTAGTAACAGAACTTATGGTAGGACTAAGTATCATATATACGTACATCCTTTGTCTTAAAGACAGAGCATCCCAACTAAAAACTTTTTAAAAATCTACCAAATTTCATTAAAATTTACAAAAACTGTGTCAGTTTGTTTTGGCATGTTTTATGATATTTAATGAATTTTACTAAAACCGACCGAAGTTTGAAGTGGCTGCTGTTAACAGTTTGGAAATTATGAAGTTGCATTCTTTGTGCAGAGAAAGCATGAGTACTCTTTTGTTTAACAGCGGTTTGTTCTTGGCGGATTCAGCCTGGAGTTAGATCAGCGAGGCTTAGGCGCGAACTTAAAAAGTTGTTCGGGGTTGGGGTAATGATAGCAGACAAACGGGGTGCCTTCTAAGCATAACAACGCTACAAGTCTTGGATGTGTTAACCGGAGAATTGCATACAAAAATCATAAAATGAAATTCAACATAACACATGGGCTAAAAAGACCGGAACTTAATACAGAGATGTCACTAGTTTTATTGCATTCACCGCTTTTTCTGTCAGAACTAACCTTAAAAATACAGCTGTTGAAATTTCATGATATTCTATTCATCAGTTTGTGAGTTATTGTGCGAAGTGTGACGCTACTTTTGTTATTTTCAAAACAATTGAACGAAAAGAATTTCTTCTTTAAATTTTGCACTGCTTATTGATGGTAAAACATACGGTTCAAGCGAAGCCATAGCTTGAAAAAGTTTATGCGGACTCCGCGCCATCAAAAACAACAATAAATCGATGGTTTGTTGACTTCAAACGTAGTCGTAGAGGCACCGATGATGCACAACGTAGTGGGCCGCCCATATGAGGCAGTTACATTAGAAAACAACAAAAAAATCCACAAAATCCTCTTGAATGATCGAAAAGCGAAGAGGTGTGAGTTGGCTGACATCACAAAGATATCAAAGGATATCAGTGTTGGCTTTATATTGAATGAGTGGTGACGCGTTTGCTCACTGTTTTTTTTTTTTATCAAGACAACGCACCGTGCCACAAAACAATCAAAACAATAGTAAAGCTGCATGAATTGAACTTCCAATTGTTCCCACACCCACCGCATTCGGCAGGTTTGGCTCCCAGCAACTACTGGCTGTTCACAGGCCTAAAAAAATGTTCGATTAAACTTAAGCCTATTTTAAGACAAAAGATAAATCGCTATTTCAGGGTATATAATTATTTTGCACATTTCCATTTCAGGTTGGCAAGGGAGTTTTTAATTCATAATGTACATACACATATGGATATAGCAAGAACTATATATAATAATACTCTACATTCATACAAATATATAAATTATTATAATAAATATAATAATATAGGATTTCAATTATCCAGTTATGTATTTAAAGCCAATCCATGAATAAATAACAGCAATAAATTGCAGCAAATGAATAATGAAATGTGTGAAATGAGAGATTTGCATTATTACTTGTACAAATATAACACATACATACATAGTTGCTTATGAATATTCAAGTAATGAGAAGAATAAATGTAATTGAATGCAAAAATGTTTATCAATGCAATGTTAATTAGTGTATTTGCGTAAATATGTATACATATATTATATATGTACAAATCTTCCAGCATAGCCACCACACCGACACTGTTTGTGTGCATTAGAATTCGTAAGTTCGTTAATTGCCGATCTATGGTATATAAGTATGTTGCCAATATGTGAACATTCACGATACAACAAGTATCGCAAGACATACATAGATACTTACATATATACCTACATACATATAGATAATTACTTCTGCTCATGTGAGTGAACTTTGAGGCTTACCTGTAAGCTGGTGTAGCTGCTATATTTCCGTTTCGTAAACGGAAAGCCGCTTTGGTGTTCATTCACGTGTCGGTGGCGCAATAACAATGACCGCATAAGCGCCGGCTTATCTTCGGCATTAATTAGATCTTCGACAACCATCTGCACAAGTGGTAAAACACAAACAGACAATATTGTAAATACTTGTATGAAGTATATATATATATATATTGTATATATATACATATAAATGTTCAGTCAATATTAAATGCGTAGCTTTAACTATATCCTCACTCACCTGCTCGACAACGCGATATGCGACCGCTGGCAGATCCTTTTCATTCAAATCGAGCAACACTACGCCCGTCTCGAGACAGCGACGCAAATTGAGCAACGAGTGAAAGGATAGTGAGGCAACATGCGGTTTGCCCCAACGATCGGAACCTTCCTGAACATCCTCTTCATACTTGATCCAACGTGCAGTCTCTTTCCATTCGCGATCTTCACCAATACCCGTCAGTTCATCGAGTTGTACGAAAATCTGAAGAATGCAGGTGAAATGGTACGTTATAAATAGAGTAAATAAATAAAATAAAAGTTTGATATAGTCATGGCTCATAAGCAAGGCTTACCTCATGCGGACTATGGTCGTAGACCTTCTTCAGTTGCAAGCCCGCCACAGTGATTTGCGGCAGCTCGCGTAATTTTATTGATGAATGATGGATTTTGTGACGCCTAAGCGCACGTGGATCATCCGAACGATGGGATCTCAACTCATTGAGATCAGCCTCCTGTTTAAAGTGATAAGTAAATGTTTGATTAGAATAATTATGTAGGGGTTGAAAGAAGTTCTAGCAGTGTGAAGCAACCTGTGAAACTGGCTGTTGTGCCTGAATTTGAAGTTTTCATACATTATTTCGCAAGCATTGATTTATTTTTATAAAATTTTTTTTGTTTTTTTAATTTATTCATTTTTTATTTACAGAGAAAAGGTGAGAGAAAAGCATATGGAATAAAGCAGGTGGTGAGTGAATTGATTCGCTTTTTTGGTGAAATTTTTCGTTTTTTAAACCTTTACAATAAATAAATACTATTTTCGACCTTATTTACATAAAGCTGTTGCCATTTCCATTTTAAGACCAGCTTCAGTTAGGAAATAAGACTATATTATTGGGTTTTTTGTTATGTTAATTAGTTAACTTTGTTTTATCTAGAGTCATATCTATGATAAATAATTTATATTTAATCTTAAATCACTTAAATGTTTAATTTTCTAGTAAGATCCACTAAGCCCTCGCCAGGGATGGACTTCCTCCTTTGAGAGAGCAGGTCTTAAAATAATAGGCGTAAATGTATGAGTTGTAGTAGTCTTAATCATGTTCCCGTCTCTGGAGGACTGCCAGGCGTGCGTGGCCAGAAGAGTAAAATATACCCGAAGAATTAATAGCCCATCAGTCCGATCTCCATTCTCTCTACAGAATAAGGACTATTTTTCCGCCCTTGCATTAAAAGCAAGTCAAAAGACATTATCTTAGCGGATAGGAATCACCCTAGAAAGCGGAGCTGTTGTGGGCGTTGGTGGCCAATAGAGGCTGTACTTACTGCTATGTGGATGGGTTCCTGGCCATAATGAACCAAACGCACCTAAGGCACTTATTTCATCGCAGATTTTCCCTGTCTGTCTAAGAGCAACCGTTAAAAGAAAACACTTTTCTATTAATTGGGGCTAAGTGCTTTGGGTTCGAAACCGGGCACTTCCGAATGGTAGTTCTATACCAATCCATTCGGCTACGGCGTACGCCAGTGTGGTATTTACTAGAAATAAACGATTCCGGGCCAGAATAAGTCTAAAGTAGAACTTAAATAAACAACGTAATATCTTGGGCTTGTGCTAGGTAATAAACTCTCGTGAAGGTGTATTGGAGATGGTATAAAATAGGGGCATTATAAGTACAGGGTGAGCCAAATAAAACCTACTAATGTTAAGCACAAATAACTTTTTTTTATTTTTTGACATATTTATTTTTGTAGGTTATTATTGAATTGTTGGAAATTTATTATGGAACCCTACAGTACAACATAATGCGTTAAAATTATCGCGTTTTTCTATTCTTGTCAACGATCAATTGTTTTGACGCAGCGTAAATATCGGCAAATAATGTTTTGATATCAGATGAAGCGCATTTCCATTTAAATGGTTATGTCAACAAACAAAACTGTATATTGTGGGGCTCTGAAAATCCAAGGGCAACACACCAACCTCAGTTGCACCCATCTGTTTGGTGCGGTGTTATGTCCAATAGAGTTATCGGTCCATATTTCTTCGAAAATGAGGATGAAACGCCGGAATCGATTTCAGGAGCTTCTTACAGAACAGGCGGAGCAGTATCCTAATTTGCTGTTCGGAAGCGACAAAAACCTATTGACTAATAAAGGATGTACAGGCAATATAATTATGTGTATTTATATTTCTTAATTCAATACTTTTGTAGAATGTCACGATTTGCCATTAATTTTTGCTACTCTAGAACCTTTGGCTTTCTTCCTTGTCATGCGCTCGATCATTTCTTTCCTAATAATCCTCTAAAGGGATTCGTATTTTCACCACGAGTGCATCATTCAGATAATCAACTTCCATGGTTAGAGCCTCAGCCAGTTCATAACCTCTTAAAAATGACTTTGCCTGAACGGACGCAAAGTAATTTTTTCTAACGGAACTAATACGAAACCTAACTGCATCTTTATATATACTTTTATATATACCGTTTTTATTTTTTTGTTTGTTACACAACTCAACTTTATCGAAACTGAATTTCATAATACAGCACGATAACTTAAACCTGGTCTCAACTGCAATAATTACTGAAATTTTCACATTCCTCATTAGAACTATACAAATGTCTTATATTTCCTGTAAATAAGGTCGCTAATATATATTAAAGGAAGTAAAAAGTTCAAACCGCTTTCCGCTAGATGTCTCTGGTGATCCACATCTCGTTATTAATGACCGGCAATTTAAAAATGCAATTACGTTTAAAAACTCGGTTTAAAATTGATAAAAATTGGTAGTAAAGAGAGAAGGTTCGAAAAATGTTTCATTACAACTTTGACTAAGTTGATATTTGTGCGTTTTTTTGAACAAATTGTCCAGTAACGAATGCAACAGCAAAGCGTTAGTCAAAACCCCCGTTCTGATAATACGAACGTCGAAGATGAGGGGCATGGAACATAATTCATTTCCCAAGAGGTGAAGATTTGCATAAGGCTACCCTTGAGAAGAGTCATTGAACTCACGTAAAAATCCCAATTGGGTGTAATTGACAATTCCGATTCGTATCTGAAAATCTTAAACTTAAAGAAATCGACCCTTTCTTGAAACAACTGGTAATGAAAAGCGTGCCAGAGAGTCGAGAACTCGGATGGGAAGCTCAATCACACCATAGTCTAGACTTGGCACCAAAGGCTTATCCCCTTTTCAAGTATTCCTGTAATTCGTATAATGACGCAAGAGAGGCTGGTAAATCTTTTTACGAATAGGACCGTCCTTTTAGTTAGTTCAATTATAATATTGACTTAAAAAAAAATCAAAAATGGACAAAATTTATCGAAGAAAACGGCTCATATTTAATCCAAATAAGATGGTTCCAAATATATAAATACCAATTTTGTGGTCGAAATCAAGCGATGAAATTCTCAGAACTTTCTACTTCTCTTAATATTTATATTTAATAACACTTTATATGAAATAGGGACAAAGAATCAAAATATGTCAACTAAATAACAAATCTAGCAAATATTCTAAACATTAATGTCGCTTTATCCAAATTAAATTACCTCTAATGTGGAATCCTCCGGTTGCACGGATACCTTGCGGACACCGGCCTCGCCATTTTCCTCGACCACTTTTTTGTTTTCCACGCTGTCTTGATGGGAAAATTTACGTTGTCTATAATACTGATGGCGGCTGTAGGGAAGAAAAGACATACAAGAGAGATAATTGAAAATGACGAGAAAAATAATAGAAAGCACTTAGATGCATATGCATACATACATATTAAAAAATTTAGAATTACCTTCTTCGTCGTTTACGTTCGTGTATATTGTCAGCGGGTTGTTCATCGTAGACTAAAGTGGGCGGGGATACTACAGCCTTTTTTTTGCCAAAATGCACTTGCTTCTCCTCAGCGGAGTTATCCTGTAGATGCAGGGCAAAGTTAAGCGTTAGTGTATATTTATGCGATATTAGATATAATAAAATAAAATAATATATTATATGATATTTAGTCTAGTCGTACTTATTCGATGAGTCTCTTCTAAGTATGCAATTATGCTCAACACCAGGTTGTGCTATTCGCTTATTATTTCATTCACCTATGACACGTCGGCACTTCTGCATCAGCTTGTGAAATAATTTATCGAAGATGGGAGTAAATAGCGCGCAGACAATAAACGAAGAATTAGATGAACGATTAATCAAGAAATTCCCTGTCAGCCGTCCATCTCAGGGGGAGAGGCCTGGCAGTGGAACATGGCAGTCAACAGTCTCCTCAAATAACTTGAAGATATTGCGGAAAAAATAATTGCATACGCCAACGATATTATAATAGTAATCTTGGGAAAATCCGTTCCAATATTGTGTTATCTTCTACAAAGATCCCTCAACGAGTAATCTCGTTGCACTAGAAGGGAATCCGGAGAAAATGTACTTGTACCTTATAGTGAATAAAAAGCTAAACTGGGGTCTCAAAGCGATAGATAAAGTACGCAAGGTAACGACGGTGTCGTACTTATGCGACAGAATAATTGGGAATGGAGCTGGAAATAATACACTGGCTTCATAAAGCAGTAGTTAGAAATAAATAAATATTGTAGTGTAGTGGAGCACCTTTCAGAAGGGTGTGAGCATCAAGAGGGTTGACAAGGTTCAAAGGCTCACACAACAAGTCAACCACGTCATAGAAAGAACATATATGCGATACTAAACTTTTTTCCAGTAGATTTGCAGGCAAAATAAAACCCTAGGAGCGCAACAATATGACAGAAAGCTTCAAGGAAATGGTCACACACTAGCTACGGTCACGGAAAGATTCTAACTGGTATTTCGGAGATTCCCGGACTAGCGAATGCATTCCCGCCTCAAATTATCACATAATCTTCTTGACTCTCCTACCCTCAAAGAAAGATGGGGAAAATACGTTGTGAAGCAAGGAGAGTTCCACTCACATGTACTATGAATTATTCTTCTTAATTGGCGCGATAACTGCTTACGCCACTTTGGCTGGGTTAAAAGACGCACCAGTCGTTTCTTTCACGTGCTAACCGACACACAAGTGAAGCAAAGTCCTTCACCTGATTTTTTCAACGCAGAGGAGGTCTTCCTCTTCCTCTGCTACCAACAGCTGGTACCGGATCAAATACTTTCAGAGCCGGAGTGTTCGTATCCACTCGGACGACCTGACCCAGCCAACGTAGCCACTGGATCTTAATTCGCTGCGCTTTGTCAATGTCATCGTAAAACTAATACAGCTCATCGTTCCATCGCCTGCGATATTCGCCGTTGCCAACGTGCAAAGGTCCAAAAATATTACGCAAAATCTTTCTCTCAAACACTCCAAGGACGCTTCATCGGATGTTCTCATCATCCACGCTTCTGCGCCATACGTTAGGACGGGCATGACGAGAGCCTTGTAGAGTGTTAGTTTTTTTATTTATTATTTACTCATTTGCCTACTTAGTCCAAAGTAGCACTTGTTGGGAAGAGATATTCTACGTTGGATTTCAAGGCTGACATTGCTATCGGTGTTAATGCTGGTTCCTAAGTATACGGAGTCTTTTACAGCCTCGAAATCATAACTGTCAACTGTGACGTGGGTGCCGATACGCGAGTGCGACGACTGTTTGTTAGATGACACGAGGTACTTCGACAACGAAATCCTGTCAGTATAAAACCACATTTTCAAAATCTCAACAATTCTTCATAGTCGCGTTTTCATTAATTTCATTTTCATTCAATAATTTTTTGTAAGAAATTTAATTATACTTTTTCCTTGGGCTCAACTTGACATTTTCATCGACATCGGAAAGGAATTTGTAATTTCGTACTTCCGGGCGTTATAGTAGACACAATGAGTACATTTTATGAAGTTGTTACGCCTTAGTATGAAGGTATTATACTCCCTCATTCAACCGCTCTGTAATATATCTTTCACCCTTCTCTTCTCATGCCACATATTCTGTTCAAGAGGGCGCGAAATCACAAAGTGTTGCAATTTTTTTTTGAAGTTTTTAGGATCTGAATACGGAAAACTTGAGGACGACGATGAAACATGGCGGTAGCAGCATCATGGTCTAGGGCTGGACCAAATTCGTCTGGAGGTTAACGTTTATTGAAAGCACAATGGACAAATTTAATTACCTATAGATTCGGGCGGCCGCCGTAGCCGAATGGGTTTGTGCGTGAGTACCATTCGGAGTTCAGAGAGAGAACGTAGGTTCGAATCTTGGTGAAACACCAAAATTAAAAGAAAAAGAAAAACATTTTTCTAATAGCGGTCGCCCCTCGGCAGGCAATGGCAAACCTCCGAGTGTATTTCTGCCATGAAAAAGCTCCTCATAAAAAATATCTGCCGTTCGGAGTCGGCTTGAAACTGTAGGCCCCTCCATTTGTGGAACAACATCAAGACGCACGCCAAAAATAGGAGGAGGAGCTCGGCCAAACACCCAAAAAGGGTGTACGCGCCAATTATTATTATTATTATAGATTCTAAAGGACAATTTGTCAAATTCTGGCTAATGTACAATCATCCATCCACATTTGATGAAGTTACCGGCATGATTAACTAACAATAATGTTGTTGAAAACGTGTGGTGTATTCGGGAAAGTAATATCCCAAACCACCATATTTTTTGCAAAAATGGCTTAAAGGAGAATCTCAAAATGTCTCGGCTGAACTTACTCAAGAACTGATGGCATCAGTGCCAAATTGGTTGTGGGCAACAATTTGTTTGTATCCTCAGTTTTTAGTCACTTAAATATGTACATAAATATAAATTTTCGCAAGAAATTAAGAAATTTTGTTGAACTTGAGTAGTTTTCCGTTTTAACAGTGTCAATATCTTTAATACTCCTTCGTTTTGTAGCTACGAAGCTTTAGTATTCAGGGTATGCGCCGCATAAATTAACCTGTAGCAACTACTTGTATGGAAATACATATGTACATATATGTATAAATGTATACTCTAATATGCAAAATACGATTAAGTCTATAGTCTTAAATTTTCTATTTCAATTATTTTCTTGATCAATTTCTTTATTATAAATGTTAAACTTACCGAATGATCGCCGTGTCCGGCCCGTTCGGATACTAATGGATAGTCTTCGGGTATATCATCATAATTTTGTGGATTAACGGGATCAGTTGTACTTTCATATTCAGAATCCTCTTCAATATTGAGTTCACTTTTACGATGCACTGTAATTAAAATACGCAAATGCAGTTGATTTTCGAGCCGATCAATACTTGAATTCATATTTTTTATAAATCTGATGGACAATTTTTTTTTTTTTTTTTTTTTTTTTGTACACTTTTATTCTTAAATTGCTTTAGAACTAAACCTCTTTGCCATTTTTTCGCCTACAATTGCTGCCACTTTATTTTTATTTAAGTTTTCCTTCTTTGATGCTATTTGACGTTTGCTTCTTGAATATAAATATTTTTTTTTATTTTAGATTCCTAATATACATTTTTCATGTAAGTATGTTTGGTGGAAATTTGTTTTTTATATTTCTTTTACTGCTATTTTATAATTGCATACAGGCGCTCAACCAGGATTTTTGGGGGGTTTTGCGTATGTAAAAAACCTATTCAATGTTCTACAAAAAAAAATTATTAATAAAACAAACAAAAAATTCTTTGTAATGAAAACAACTTAAATACGCATCACAATGAAACAAATAAAGACATTCAGACGTTTGGAAAAAATACAATTTGATTTTGGCTTTTCGGTTGTTTACAGGAAATTTTTCAAAAACTCTACCGTGAAAATTCTCGTATTTATCCTTATAAAGGGGGGCTGCCCAATTCAATCACTCTTGTGACACTGTATTTTCTAGTTCGTTAGATAATTTTGTTTTTATTATAACCGGTGTCTTTTTAGCTGCATGCGAGCTAAGGCTAATCTATTCAAGTGATAGCGTTAGTACAAAAACAAAAAGTTACGAGGGTCGTTTGAAAAAACCGTGCAAAAATAAATCTACTTAATTGTTTGCGGTAAATATTTTTTATTTTTCGACATAGTGTTCTTTTAGGCTTATAAACTTCATCCAAAAGTGCTCTAGCTTGTTGATCCCTTCCGAATAATAAGATTTGTCAAAACCTTACCTTCAACCTGACAGAAAAAGCCATTCGTTTCTGCAAACACCTCCTCGTTTGAATAAAATCTTTTTCCCTCCAGCCATTTTTTCAAATTGAGAAGTAATAGTAGTCCGAAGAATCTGAGACAGACAAGTCTGGAGAATAGTGGGGATGTGAAACGAGTTGGAACACTATTTCAATAAATTTTGCGGCAACAACTGCTGAGTTGTCAGCTGATGCGTTGTCGTGATGGAAAAGGAAAATCACGCGACTTCCTCCTTTCACATGCAGGACAAACACCAAGAAATAGACCGATATGACTAAAACTTGGTGTGTGTTCTTCCAAGAGTTGCTACTAACAAAACTTCGGCACGGGCCAGTAGTGTCATCTCTCAGACTTTGAACGAAATTTTCAAACGACCCTCGTACACGCATTCTTTTGTTTTGCTTTTTGGGCTCAGTTGTCAAAATGATTATTTTCAAGGCAAAATATTATAAAATATATTGTATATGGGAGTATAATTCGCGCTTACACCTTTTTTGGGTGTCTTGACCGAGCTGCTCCTCCTAAATGTGGTGTGCGAGTGGTGTGAAGAGTGCACTTTGCTCCAAATTAAACATCATCAAAATATTATTCCATCTAACGGGCAATCGCAGCAATAAACCTTCAGCAGCTGTAATATTGAGCTTGATTTATTGGTTCACTTGAATAGAGCCATTTAGTTCTCTACAATTTTCTATTCGACTGCTTCATATAAATATATTCCTCCTCATACCATAACCCCTTCATGGCTGTGATATCGTCTCAAGTACCTTTCCTTCATCCTCAAATCATAGAAATATTAATTATATCTATCCAACTTATCCAGATTGAACTTTTTTGACGTGATAACGTCTTATAGTTCGATTTAGCCGGCTGCACGCACGAAAAAATGTGTCGTTATCTTGCTCGATCGTCGTTATCTTGTTCAATGGTCGTTACCTTGCTTGAACTGCAAGCGAGCGCGGAACGAACGACAAAGAGCACAATCGGCCCCCGCGTTCGGCAACGTTCGACATCTGGCTCTGTCCTCCTTGAGTGAGCATATATATGTATGTATATGTATGTATATGCGCATTTGTATATAAATTCACATACTTGTATTTGCATATGCCTTCTTCCTGTGAGCATGGTAATGAACCATTTCTGTGTTGAGAATAGGACGATGATAGAAAATGTAGGAAATGAAAGGGAGTGTTTCGAGTGTAAAGTGTCTTGAAAAAGGCAAATCGATGATGGTGCCTCTTAGTGTTGTTGACTTATTAACGTCTGATGCACAATCGAATTTGAAGATATCGTCCATGAATTTGATAAATGTTTCGTCATTTTTCACGTTTATGTAAATGTAACTTGACCTATTCCATTGCAATTCCATTAACCTCCTCCTCTATATCCATACAAAATATCTATCAAACAAATAAAATTAAAATTTTGTTTTGAAAATTGCTACCATTCCATCAGTATTTTCTTATGACGTTGTCACATTAAACTATGGTCAGTAAACCGACTTTTCAGACAACCTCTTTTTTGTTACTAAATTTTACTTTTTTCCATACACGGAGGTCGCTATTTGAGCGGAACTCCCAGCCATGTCGTCCCTTGCAAAATCGAGGCGGCATGCTTTGCAAAATTTCTTCGAAGGCGGTTTTTCTTGTAACTTTTTATGCTTCAGATGTGACGCTCTTAGAGTAGCTCTCGAACGGTGGATTTGCTGACTGCAACATTTGCTATTTCTTACATTTTTGCTGTTTCTTACATCTATCGCAGTTCTGCCTTTGTAGTTTTGCCATGGGAGGCAACTTGTTTCACGTAAAGATCCACACCATTTGGACTCTGACCAATCTTTTTGGCAATTCGACGATATGAAAGTCCCTCTGAGTCAAAGATATCGATTTGTCCTTTTCACAATCTGTAAAATTTTTCTACTTTCCCATTTTATTAGAAATAAAAATTTTTCGACCAAACATAATAAACTATTAAAAAATTATCCCTTTTCACAATTTTAATGAGCAAATAATGCAAGCTAACTGAGTGCGTCTATTCAAGTGAACCAATAAATCAAACACAATATTACAATTCCAAAAGTTCTGCTGCTGCGAAATACCGTTAGATGGTATAATATTTTGATGCATTTTTATTTTCGAGCAAAGGACAGTCTTACCTTAAATTATAAGAAACTCTTGCGTCACTAGATCAAATACGGTTGTTTTAATAACCATTTTCTCCCACAAAAATTATTGCCTCCAATCAAGTGACTCGATCTGTATATAATTCTAGCCTATTTTTTAGATACAGTTAAATGAATTTGAAAAATATTTTGGTCTTTTCTAGAGCATGATATTTCCAATTATTTTAAACCAAAGACTTACTTTCGTCTAAACCTCCGCAAAAACTCCTTCTTAGTCATCTCTATAAAAAGTATGGATCCTAAACCGTCTCCCCCCTTTTAAATTTATTATTACATACGAGGTGTGTTCAAAAAGTATCGCGAATATTGAATTTTCGCAGGTTACGTATATTCGAATTTCGATTTCTTTTTGGCGATATGTTGGTACTCATATCTCACTCATGCTGACGAGTTCGGCCATTTTGAATGTTCAGTTAATTATTGACAGCTGCTTTGCTTGCACGTGTTTCGGCTCGTCTTCGATTTTTACCTATTCAACAGACGAAAAAATTGATGAAATGAAGAAAATGGTATTGGTCAATCGTCGAATCACCATTAGAGGAGCTGCTGAGGACCTGGACATATCGATTGGCTCTTGCCATTCGATTTTTTTCAATGATTTGGGATGACACGGGTCGCCGCAAAATTCGTACTAAAACTGCTCAATTTCGACCAAAAGCAGCATCGCATGAACATTGCTGATGAGATGTTGGACTCTGTCCGCGACGACCCAAATTTCCTCCAGAGGATCATAACTGGTGACGAATCGTGGGTTTATGGTTATGACGTGGAAACCAAAGCTCAATCATCTCAAAGGAAGCTGCCGCACGAACCAAGACCGAAACAAGCGCGCCAAGTTCGGTCGAATGTAAAAGTTTTACATACCGTTTTCTTCGATTGCAGGGGCGTTGTGCATCATGCATCATGAGTTCTTCTTGCCACAGGGTAAAACGGTCAATAAGGAATATTACCTGCAAGTAATGCGCAATTCGCCCGAAGAAAAAAAATTGGCTCTTGCATCACGATAACGCCCTCCTCACACATCGTTACTTGTGCGCGACTTTGTGGCCAAAAACAACACACTAATGATGCCACAGCCACCGTATTCTCCAGATCTGGCCCCCTGTGACTTTTTCGTGTTCTCGAAACTGAAGAGGCCCATGAAAGGACGACGATATGCTACGATTGACGAGATTAAGACGGCATCGATGGAGGAGCTGAACAAGATTAAAAAAAAATGATTTTTTGAAGTTCTTCGAAGATTGGAAAAAACGTTGGCGCAAGTGCATAATATCTCATGGGGATTACTTTGAAGGGGACAAAATAGATATTAAAGAATAAATACTCATAAATAATTTTTTAAAAAATACAAAATTCGCGATACTTTTTGAACACACCTCGTACATAGGTACAAAAGCGAATCTAAACATAGATGGTGTCAGTAGAGCAACAACACCATTCACATGTACATATCTTATTTTTGGGATTTGGTATTTTAATTGTCAATCAGAATGTAAAAAATAAACAAAGCAGTAACAAAAAAGCAGATGACTTTAACATTTAAAAAACCAAATCGCAAGAAAAAAATTAATAATCAGTTGCTCTAGTGCGACCACCTTGTATGAACTCGCATTGATACATACACATGTAAGTACTTTCCGGTAAAGTTGGTTAAATAAGAAGCAAATTTAAATTACACAAATCTGACTTACCATTACTCTGCTTATACGAACCAATTGGCTGATTCGCGTCCTGAAATGTCGTTACATCGAACTTTTCCTTGTGCGCACTTGGACCGGCGAAAACTTTTTCCATTTCCGAATCCAAGAATACCTCGTTTGGATCCTCATTCCCGGTGGACTACAAAATAAATCAATAAGTAATTATTCATTAAATGCTGATAGTTCACTTAGCAAAAGCAAGTACATATATGCACTTATGTTTGTATGAATATAATCTTAACAAATTTATCAGTTCTTCTACTAATGGGCCGAAAATAGCAACCGTGTACCACAATGCACACGACAAGACAGATGAAGCCTAGTCACGCGAAAGATGAATCAAATCGAATATTGACTGCTGTGAGGCTTTGATGTTCATCATCAAAATGTATAGCTTGCGGATGAAGCTGCACGTTGCAGCAACAATTAAATGGACTGTCTAGCATGCATGTATGTACAGATACAAATACACACATGTACTTATATACATATGGGCAAAAACATGAGTGCATGAAGCCGCACATTTCGATAGAATAGCGTTAACTTGCTAGAGTGCAATATTATTAGTGTTATTTCAATTGAGTGAATGGCAGGAACGCATACAAGTCACATGACTTAAATTTATTTTGCGTTGGACTGTCTGGCATTTTGCTCACTCCTCTAACTATTTGTTTACATTCGCTAATTCATTCGAAGGTAAAGAGGTCTGCAGTTAGTAATTTTAAATGATTGCATGTTACATAAGGAATGCTATAAATTTGATATAAAGACGATACAAATTTATTTATGTTTACTGCACTTGGAAAAATAATATAGTATTAAAAGTAAACGACAAAGGGTGCTCCAAATACATGTATATTTTTTTTTTTAATGAGGAGGGTACTTTTTTATTTTTGTTTACGCACTTTTAAATTCAGTCAGCATGGCTCGTTGGTGCACGCTAGTCATTGTAACGTCAGCTCCTTCCTCATTTCGAAAGAAATAAGGGCCGATAATGCCGTCAGTGCTTTACGAACATCCCGATAAAAAATATCGAGTATACGTTTTATGGAGGGAAACTCTCTACTCCGTCAGCAGAGAAAATTGTCAAAAACTAGTTTTTTGAATTTTCTTGAAACTTGCACTAACAAAATTCAATGTACTATATTACAAAACTGGATACTCGAAATTTTTCTAGAAATTCCTATTAAAAAGTTTAAAATTTTGATGAAAATTCGCTGATTTTTATAAAATTTGTATACAGTTTGAAATTTTCGTTATATTGGTTTTGTTGTAGTATAAACTAAAATTTTATAAAAAAAAAATACCTAAAATTAAAACTTAAATAAATAAATAGTCAAAACCTCTCAATATGTGGTGTAAGCTTTTTTTTTTGCGCAGACTGTATATATACAAAAATGCTTGGAACACTGACCGATTTCGATTTAGCAACCTTCGTTCGACCGTGCGCATGATAACTCGAGCAAAAATGTATATATTTCAATAAAACTTGGTTCACATCTTTTCTGTTTAAATGAGCAAAACCGGTCAATAACCACGCCCACCTCCTATATAACGTCAATTTTTAAAAAATACAATAAAAATAGTCTTTCTGTTATAAACGAAACGAAATATTCTAAAATTTAGTACAAATTACGAACCTAAAAAAATTAATAGAACGCAAGCAAATTGGTAAATACAAACATCTCGATAACTACTAAGTTGTCTAAACTTGGCACAAGTGCTGCACCTCACCTCATTTAGATCTGACATTACTGTTATGGTGATCAGGTAAAACAAAAAAAACATGCCCACTCTTTATAAGTCAAAAAATTTCGGTTCGTCCATCCAAAATTAAGTTTTACGAAAATGTGAGCAGCTATATAAAGTTCGGTCCGGGCGGAATTTAAACTTCCTTACTTCTTTACATTTATTAGGCTTTCCCGTGTTTGTCTGCAAATTACAAAAATTCCATTTACGTCATGGGTGATACCTCTATATAAAACTTATGTTTGGAATAGACAAGTAATGCACACCAATGTGTCAATAATTGGCTTTAATAAAACTAAATTGATATTCAATGGCTGGAGAAACGGAATTCATGAGAAAAATAAAAAGGTTTCGACAATTCTGACTCCGCATTCTATAAAGTGATAAATGCTTTTGACTTGTCATATTTTAACTAAGTAAAGTACCCTTACGAATATGTACACCTAAATATATGTATGTATGTATTTACATATGAATGTGTTAAAATTGTGGTATATGTAGTGAAAATTTCTTAACAGACGCCGATTGGTGTCCTAATTAAAGCTCAGTTGCATCAGATTTTAAAATAAACTTTAATGTAGGTCTACCGAAATTCGTGTATATGAAAATAAAAAAAATATTCTTTCAAAGTTTTAAGTCAACTTAATACAAGGTAAGGAGATAAAGCTCTGCGAGTTTTCACTCACTCAACTTGTTCGACTTGAGGTGTCATATTTTTCTCCAAAATTGTTTTTGAAGTCAATTGAGACGATTTCTCAAGTCCAAGAGGTTATAGTCCAAGCTGTACCATATGCAATTTTAATGAAATTATAATATATTACATTAATATAGGAGATGTCGTGTCTGCTCGTTTGGCTCTTCTCGTATCTTCGCAAATCACATATGTATGTACCGTGTCCAATTGAGGACGAAATCAGGAAAACATAATAAAGGGTGGTTAAGTTTCAAGGGCCGGTGTTGATTTTAAATAAAATAGACTTTTTTGTAGAAAATTATTATTATTTTTCTTTATTATGATAATATTGGTATGGCTCAATTACGCATGGAACAAAATATCGGCCAAATGGCCACCCCGGCCTTGGCTGCACACCTCTATCCGATGGTCCAAATATTCGTTGACGCTGAGGCCTAATTGAGATTCTATGCCGTTAATGTGCCGAATTATCTCATCCTTTAGCTCTTGAATTGTTGCTGGCTTTTCGATGTACACCTTTTCTTTCAAATAACCCCAAAGAAAGAAGTCCAACGGTTAAACAGGCCACGATCGTCGAGATATTGTCTCTGGAGAGACTAAGCAATTCCTTTGTTCTTTTCTTGTTTATTTGCGGCCGTAGTAGCCTAGCTGTTACACGCGTATCTTCATTTCTATTTTTTTTATTATTAGTTTACTCGCGGTTTTTGGGTATTCCAATGGTACTTTTATCATCGAGTGATTGAAGAGCAGTACCTTTTCTGGCTAGCTCATCAGCTTTATAGTTTCTCTCTATATATCTATGCCCCAGCATTCCTGTGCAATCTTCGATCTTAGTATAGCCACATTCATTGATTTGATGGCCGCCTGGCTATCCGAGAATATATTTATATTGGATTTTGTTACGGCGTGCGTATTTAGATATGTAGCCACTTCTTTTATAGCTAGAACCTCTGCTTGATAGACGCTGCAGTAGTCTGGTAGTCAAACGGATAGTTGCAGTCCTAATTCCTCCTTTTTGCTCTTACACGAAGCAGTTTTACCAATAAGCCATATTTTTAGGAATTATGTTTTTTTTTAGAATATTGCTTGTTTTGAATTTTAACTACTACAAAAAAAAAACCCATAACTGAAAGTTTCAAACTTTCTATTGTATAAAATTAAAAAGAATTCAATAAATTTTAATCGAAATTACAAACTTTTTAATCAGAACTGAATATTGGTTTGTGATGGCTCAAAAATCACATTGATTTTTTTAAATTATTTTTTGCATAAAGCATATGTTCATAAATGGAAAAATGCTCACCATCATATGCAACAAAATTGTTTATATGTATGCACATCAATCCATTGACTTACCAAAACGATAACTCAAGGGCATGTTATCAGGAAATCAAATAACAGTGTCATTAACCGGCAACAAACAACTTGCACTATTTACCCGCCAGTCTCACAAGTGTCAATTGCCACTGCATCACTAGCGTTGTAACTAGCGAATCGAGTAACTAACCACTTTTCTAACCTAAGGTAATGCAAGGTGAGAGGAGTTTAACTGATTTTCATACTATCACCGCAGTGAGCCACCAGCTGATAGTTAACTTACTCCTTGTAATATTATTACTTACTTTTATATTTCATAAACATACTCGCACATATATAGATTTACACATTATTAAATAAATCCACTGAAAGGGCTTAAAACTGTCTTATGACCGATCCTTAGCTTCTGGCCGATGCTACGACTACTACCATGGCGGTTAACTTCTGATTCTTTCTATGATTTTATCGACATACTCGACGATGAATTTCACGTAATTAGCTGTTACAGCTTTTACGGCACCAAACACCATTCCCAACATCTATAACTCATAACTGAATGGAACAAATAAAAAACTGCAAAAGAATTTTTGAGTGTGAAATGTCATCTTGGCAATGAGATAAACTTTAAAATGTTTGATCGATACTTTCCGAGATATCGGTCACTATAGACATCTACGAGAAAATAATGGATTTCTTTCCCCAAACTGATATATTCTATACACATATATGTATATAGAAAGACCAGTTATTAACCCGAAATCTTGGGTAATGCATAAAAGGCCCAATTCAATTACGTGCGCACATTTAAATCTAAAGTGTCGTGAAGTAATTGTTTCTTAGTGGGGTTTTTATTATAAAAAAACAAAACGATTATCTTGACGTACACGTGAGAAAACATCCAATAACCCATTTAAAGAAAAGTTAATTGTATAAATGTACATACTATACATATGAAGGAAAAAATTGTGACAATACCGGCATTGAAAAAATCAATAAAATAGGAGTAGAAGGGGTGGCAACAGAAAATAGTGAGTTCGAAGAACTAAGAAAAAACAATTTTTTATAATCTGATCAGTTTTAACTGGCTTCGTATTTTCATATGCAAGTGCACAGCTGTGATGATATTGTCAATACAATTGTACTTCTTTCCGTAAATGCAAATTATAATTTGTTGAGGTTTACAAAAGATGCTTTTATTTGGACACGCATTTTTTTAATTTTTTTTTCTACATAAAAAATTTTGCCCTCTTCTAGTTGGGCTCCCAATCCGTCTACGGGTTACTTTTTTTATTTAATTTTTGTACCTAAAATATTTATCCTAAACAGCAAACAAAGAAACTAATATACAAGTCGTGTACCTAAAACAGTAAGATGAGGTATAAGTATAAATACTACTGTCAAATATGTTGGGAGTCAGTCCAGTAGTAACATAGTTTTAAGAACTACCCTAAACTTTAATTCATAAAAATAAATTTTTATATTTTTCCAAAGTCAATCAAGTCTTTGACTTTCTTCCAAGTCTTTAACTAGCGTTAGTAAGTGGCAAATAGATGAAGCAACTGATATAAGTGAGCATATTTTGGCAACGCTGGAATCGAGCTGCCTACAATTACATTTGTTTGTCAGGGAGTAGTTATATTAGTTGTTTAGGAGGTAGTTGCTAGCAGCGAAACTTGCTCAATAACTTTTGGCTACTTTCAGATGCAAATTTTTAGTCAATTTAGTAGAGCAGATATGTCGCGAATAGAAGAGGTCTAATATATATGAATATTTAGAGCATTTACAAGGGTGTCGCAAGTGACGTATTGTTGTATGTCGTAAGCTTTAAATGGCTAAAAATATGTTTAGGGAAATCGCACGCAATTACAAAATATTTGGTTCTGGTTTCGATTCCTCTCACCGTTAAAAACTTTGAGACATAAGACAATACGGATTTTATAACATTTTGTGAATCGCCTAAGCGAATATAATAAAAAAAGAAGATTTACTTGTATTTTTTGTACCAATTAATGTTTTTTTAGAACTTTTTTCACGAGCTTGTGTGGGTAAATAAAAAGCAACTCTTGCTCAGCTGAGGGTCTTGCTCAG
This sequence comes from Anastrepha ludens, assembly GCF_028408465.1. Classification (NCBI taxonomy): domain Eukaryota; kingdom Metazoa; phylum Arthropoda; class Insecta; order Diptera; family Tephritidae; genus Anastrepha; species Anastrepha ludens. The sequence continues at coordinate 44,118,814 of NC_071500.1, read as the reverse complement.
TCTTGTTTTCCAGAGTGTCGAAAATATCACACATTCGCCTGGGGCGAGTAGAGCAATTTGCAGGGCGATATTATAGCAAGAAAATAAAACATCATTCGATTTTCTTACTTTATTAATGAATTTCTATAAAACTTAACACAGATAATACCTTGCACGTTCTTCTCTGCATTCGAAAATTATTAAAGAAAGCATCATTTTCCGTTTTATTAATTACTTCCATGAAATTTCTTGTTCTGGGTGTTTTCTACTGTGAGTCGAAACAGCAAGTCGTTTTCCTTTCTCTTAACTCTTATTAAAGCGATTTTGTGATTTATTCCAGCATCTTCAGTTGAATGAAAAATATTTGATGGCACAAACTTAAAACCCAAGTAAATCTGCAATGCAGTGCAAAATCGACCAAGCGTTAGAGCTGAATGTGATACTACTGCTCTAGTCAGTTCTATTGGGCCATAGTGCACTGCGACTTTTGATGTGGTTTTTTGTACTTGACCATACCTAAACTTTACTACTGCAAAAAAACTTTACATTTTGGATGCCAACCTATGTAGCTAGAATCTCCATTATTATTACCGAGTTTAGTAAACTATTTTATTTCCGAACTGAATTTTCATAATTATTCATTAAATATTGAATGTTATCGAATTATATATAAAATTTGCAACTGTTGAATTCTAATCAAAGTATGTTATTTCAACTATTGAAGTGTTTGGCACCTCACCATGAGTGCGGTAGTTGGTTTATTAGATTTCGTAAAGTAAACAGTGCTGAGGTTGATAGTATTTGCATGGTTATTTGACTTATCAGTACTAGCGTGGTGGCTGACGAATGATATTACAAAAAGAGGGAGGGCAATTAACTTCCTCCTAGTGCATGTTCACATTAAACTCCGCAGTTGATTGTAAGCAAAGTCAATTGGCGCGAGACTAGTCATGACCACCAATGTTTAGTGAAATCCGCTAATTCAGAACTAGCTACGTTCACTACAAGGTATGCTTTGTGTATGGAAGTGTATGTGCTGATATAACCCCATATACAAATATTTCTTAGGGTAATTACTGGCAAAAACAAATATTTTTTTTACATTTATAAATAGAATTCCGCATAGGCATTCTTTTTTTATTTATGTTAGGCAGAAATATGTAAAAGATAAACAAAATTGTCATTAGGTCACGTTCATTTGCCTATTTGTTAGTGTAAATTTTTTTGCTTTTTGTTTTCTTTGCTATCGAATTTTGTTTTGTAACTTTAGACACAAATGTATTGCAATATCATTTCCTTTTATATTTCCTAGGAACTAAGTTCAACAGACAAAAACGTTGGCTCTTATTTACGAGGTGTGTTCAAAAAGTATCGCGAATTTGGGTTTTTTTTTTCAAAAATTATTTATGAGTATTTATTCTTTAATATCTATTTTGTCCCCTTCAAAGTAATCCCCATGAGATATTATGCACTGGTGCCAACGATTTTTGAGATCTTCGAAGCACTTCAAAAAATCGTTTTTTTTATCTTGTTCAGCTCCTCCTTCGATGCCGTGTTTATCTCGTCAATCGTAGCGTAGCGTCGTCTTTTAATGGGTCTCTTCAGTTTCGAGAAGAAGAAAAAGTCACAGGGGGCCAGATCTGGAGAATACGGTGGCTGTGGCCTCATTAGTGTATTGTTTTTGGCCAAAAAGTCGCGCACAAGTAACGATGTGTGAGCAGGGGCGTTATCGTGATGCAAGAGCAAATTTTTGTTCTTCCACAAATCCGGGCGTTTCTGGCAGATTGCTTCGGGCAAATTGCGCACAACTTGCAGGTAATATTCCTTATTGACCGTTTTACCCCGTGGCAAGAACTCATGTAGCACAACGCCCCTGCAATCGAAGAAAACGGTCTTGGGTCGCGCGGCAGCTTCCATTGAGATGATTTAGCTTTGGTTTCCACGTCATAACCATAAACCCACGATTCGTCAACAGTTATGATCCTCTGGAGCAAATTTGGGTCGTCGCGGACAGAGTCCAACATCTCATTAGCAATATTCATGAGATGCTGCTTTTGGTCTACGTTGAGCAGTTTTAGTACGAATTTTGCGGCGACCCGTGTCATCCCAAATCATTGAAAAAGATCGAATGGCACGAACCAATCGATTTGTCTAGGTCCTCAGCAACTTGTTTAACGGTGATTCGAGGATTTGCCAATACCATTTTCTTCACTTCATCAATTTTTTCGTCTGTTGTGGAAGTGCTGGAGCGTTCGGCACGCTTTTCGTCGCTCACATCTTCTCGACCTTCTGAGAACATTTTGTACCACAATAAACGTTGCTTTGGTCCTAAGTAGCTTCTCCGTATGACTCAGTCAACATTCGGAATGCATCCGCGCATTTAATTTCGTTTACACAAAATTTGATAAAGGTTCTTTGATTCATCTTTTTGAATAGGTAAAAATCGAAGACGAGCCGAAACACGTGCAAGCAAAGCAGCTGTCAACAATTAACTGAATATTCAAAATGGCCGAACTCGTCGGTATGAATGAGAGACATGAGACCAACATGTCGCCACAAAAAATCGAAATTCGAATATACGTATCCTGCGAAAATTCAAAATTCGCTGTACTTTTTGAACACACCTCGTATTTAAATAATATTTTAATATTGGCGCTTCACAATGCGCTTTTTATACATATAAATATATGCTTTTATATGGGCATTCAAGTCTACAAGGTGTGTGTCTTTCATAAAATAATCAATGAGAACTCATACAACCCGATATGATTATCTCGGAACCCAGTGGATGGACAAGAACGCGTAAGTAATTCAGTAAAAAATGTACCCGGAATTCGTCAGTACAACAGAAACGCATCAATTACTCATTGCATTGATATATATTTCAGAGTAACCAATACACAAACAATAATCCAATGCCTTTGCTAATCTTATAAATTTTCCTTTATCAACTCCATTATATCAAAATGTTTTCTGGGAAGTGGTAACGTAGAATAGAAACCGTATGAAATGGAACGGGTTAGAGATTATTTTTGTTTTAATGGTCGTGTAAAAATTGTGAAATTCTTCATTTGAAAAACAAAATATTCCATTTTTGTCGGTAACATTTTTCTGCGCCACAACATTTTGCTGAAAGTAAAGCACCCCAATGGGATTAGATCTGTATTACAGCAGTTCCTTGATCTGGATTACAGCAGTTCCTTTCTTATTCGACTTCTTTTCTTCTTCATACAATATGTGACTTTGAAACAAAAACACTCTTTAGCGAAACTAAAAATTTATATCAAGTCAGATGAACCCTTCTGGACTAATTAGGGCTTTGGGTGCCTAATAAAACTCGCAGTATGCTTAGTATCATACATCACAAAACCAATATTTAAGACAAAAAGTCAAGTATTGGGTGCTTTTTTGAGTTGTGGTTTAGTAGCTGAGAATGGCAAACTGTATTCATATTTCCATTCAGAAAGGTTTGTCAGGGCAAGTCATCGGTGAACGCCAGAATAAAGCTTCTAAATTGTGGAAATGTACTTAAAAAAACAAAAAATTAATCTGTTTGCGAAGTTCATGGACCACTGGCGGCCTCATCGCTCCTTATTTCTTTCGAAATGAGGAAGAAGCTGCCATTATCCTGAATGGAAGTCGATGACATTTGGTTCCAACAAGGCAACGCAACTTGTCATATAGCGCACCAGTGCCCTCAACAATCGATTTATTGGACCGATCGAATGGACAGTCCAACTCGTGGTCATGTAACTTGTAGCTGCGGCTGACGTATGCCGGCTATCATATTAAATAAAAAAAGCCATGAAATTATCTATCAGGGTATAATAAAAACAAAATATTATTATATTAATTTATAATTATATTACTACAATATAATATATTTTGTATTATCATTTTAAGTTCTCAAGCTCTTAAATAGTCGTCCAATAGTTCACCAACCCAAAGTATTAAAACAATAAGCGTTGCAAGCCGACAATAATGCACAATGGCTCGTTAATGACACATGAACTTAAATATGTGGCATAAAACGTTTATATGCATATGCATATGTAAGTAGTGCGATTACTTTGGTTGAGTGAAAATCAATAACGCTTTAACGCTCTTTTCAGAAAGGAAGCGAACACAGGTTTGAGTTAGAGAGGAAATGAAATGGAATGGCTGTAGAGTCTGTGGCCTACATATGTAAACGACGGTATTTGAATCTCTTTGCCTGCCGCTGTGTGGATCCAGTATTCTGCCTTTGCGTTTTTCTATAAATTTTTTTTTTTTTTTTTTTTTTTTTTTTTTTTTTTGGCCTCCTTTATTAATTACACCTGTCGTATGACACTAAGTAATTCTTTCTGCAGCTTGGATTTTATAACATTAATCATTATCAATATTACATTTGGGTTAAGTTTTTGTGTGAGTTTACAAGTGTAGGTATGTGCATAGCTTTAAATTATTCTAGTTATCAGCTGAGTTGGGGTTGGTCGTTTGAGCCGCCTAGAGTTTGCCCTTTCTGCTGTTGGGAGTTGTCGCATGTCATTATTGGAATGGTTCATTAAACGGACAATATGATTTGTGCTGCGTTTGCGGATGATTTCTGCTACTGTTTCGATGTTGAGATCGCGATGAATGTCTTCGTTTGGGATGTACCAAGGTGCATTGGTTATAGTTCTGAGTATTTTTGATTGTAGTCGTTGAATAATGTTAATGTTACTTTTGCTTGCAGTACCCCAGATTTCTATGCCGTATGCCCAGATTGGCACAATCACAGTTTTGTATATAAGTATTTTATTCAGCAATGACAGTTTCGAGCGCCTGCCAAGTAGCCAATATAGTTGTCGGAATCTGTTTTTTACCTCATTTCTTTTCATCGTAATATGTTCTTTCCATAGAAGTTTGGAGTCAATAGTCATTCCAAGGTATCTTGCTTTGGTGTCTATTGGGATTTGTGAGTGGTTTATTGTCAGATTCTTGTGTCTTACTTTCTTGTTGGAATAAACTACATGAATTGTTTTGCCACTATTGATTTGTATACCCCAAGCATTAAACCATGTTAGTGTTTTGTTCAAAATTTGTTGTAACTTGTTTGTTGCTGCTTCTAAGGTTTTATGAGTTGCCAATAGGACAGTGTCATCTGCAAAAGTTGCTATCATGTCGATACTTGCAGGCAGGGGAATATCAGCTGTGTACAGCACATATAGTATAGGCCCTAGTACACTGCCCTGAGGTACACCGGCTTCCATGAGTTGAATATTAGAGTATTTGTCTCTATATTTCACATAAAAGAATCTGTTTGCTAAATAGCTTTTCATTAACAAATAGTAGTCGAGTGGAAGATACTGTTTAAGTTTAAATATTAAACCCTTGTGCCACACGCTGTCGAAAGCTTTCGCTACATCAAGATACACAGCAACACATGTATTTCTTTTGTCAATTTCTGATAATATTTTATTTGTTACTCTATGTACCTGTTCTATTGTTGAGTGTTTTCTACGAAATCCAAATTGGTGTGAGGGAAATAAGTTTCGCGCCTGTAGTATGGGGTCAAGGCGGTCAAGTATAAGCTTCTCAAAAAGTTTAGATAATGATGGTAATAAACTAATTGGTCTGTATGAAGAAGCTTCAGAGGCATCTTTATTAGGTTTGGGTATTGCGATGATTTCAGCAACCTTCCAAGGCAGTGGAAAATACTTCATTCGTAATGCTGAGTTAAATACATTTCTTAAGTACAGAGTTGCTTTGTCAGGTAACTCCTTTAGAATCCTTCCTGTGATTCCGTCATATCCTGGGGATTTATTTACGTCAATTTTTGTCTCAATTGCTATACGAATTTCTTTTGAAGTTATTTTCTTGATTGGTATATTTATGTTATTTGTGAGGTGGGCATGAAATTCAGAATTGTCAATGTCTTGGTTGTTATGTTGATTTGTAAATGTTTTTTTAAAATGATCAGCGAGTATTTTAGCTTTTTCTTTTGGTGTTTTCGCCCAAGAATTTGTACTTGACCTTAGAGGGGGTTGGTGCATAACTGCGTTTTCGATTTTTTTGCAGGCCTTCCATAGTGTATAGTTTGTAGCTCTAGTAGCTCCCAGTGATGCGATATATTTTTCAAATTTTTCGTCCTTGTCCACTTTTAATATATCTTTAATTTCTTTTGCTGCTATATTCAGCCTTTTTTTGGTATCTGGTGAGCGTGTAGATTGCCATTGTTGCCTTAGTTTTCGTTTTTCTCTGATTTTTTCCAAGATTTTATGGGGTAATTTGTGTTTGTTGTTACTCATCTTGATTATAGGTGTGGAAGTTGTTGTTGCATACACTATACTGTCATTGAAGTATGCGATTGCGGAGTCTATTTCTTTTTCGCTCTTTAGGGGGACTTTTATGTTAAGGCTTTGCTCCATAATTTCACGAAAATAGTTCCAGTTCGTATAGTTATTGTAAAATTTATGTGTCTTGTAGTTTAGGATAGGACTGGTTTCATAGCTTAAGAATATTGGAGAATGGTCAGATGAGAGGTCAAAGCTTGGATTTATTTCCAGTTGCTCACTTTTAATATCTTTCGTAATATAAAAGTCAATTAAATCAGGTCGCTTCCGCATATCAGTTGGCCAATAAGTTGGTTCTCCAGAGCTTAGAAAGTCACTTTTATTTTCTATTATTGCATCGTAAAGATTTTTTCCTTTCGTGTTTGTTATTCTGGATCCCCATAAGGTATTCTTTGCATTGAAATCTCCGCCTGCAATAAAACGGCCTTCAAGAGTTTTAAGAAAGTCAAAGTATAGTGTCTTAGAATTTTTATGTTTAGGGGGGCAGTATATGGCAGAAAGGGTTAAATGACCACTAAAGTCCTCAATTTGTATAGATGTCGCTTGCAAGTAGTCCTGTCTATAGTGGTTCACATCAATGCATTTAATGTCTTTGTTTATAATTACTGCCGTTCCACCATGTGCCTTGTCATCAGGGTGATTGGTGTGATAAATAGTATAGTTAGGAATGTTTAAATAATTTCTATCTGTGAAATGTGTTTCAGATATTAGAGCTGCGTCTATGTTATTGTTTTTTAGGAATGTTTTTAGTTCCAGTGCATGTTGGCTTAGACCGTTAGCGTTCCAAAGGACAATTCTTAATTTATCTTGTTCGTTCATTAAATTTAGCGCAAAGTAACGTGATCATGTTTATCATTGCAGACATTTGTGAGATTAATTGTTTCATCATATCTTTCAATTCTGAAATTTCTTTGTTTTCCGTTATAGTTGCTGCAATAGATTGAGCATCATTTTTAGTGTTTATGGCTGTTACTTGAGCGTAAGATAAATTTGGTGTTGTAGTACTGTGTTGGGTTGTCACATTGTCTAGTGTAGTTTGTGATGCAACTTTTTCTTGTGTGTTTGTAATTGTGGTGGGATTTTTGTGTCTGAGACTTGGAAATTGCTGTATTTTTAATGATTTATAAATCATGCATCCCTTGTAATTAGCTGTGTGGTTTTTACCACAGAGAGCACATTTTATTTCGTTAATGTCCTTGACTGGACATTCTATGGCTTTATGACTTCCAGCACATTTGACACACACAGGTGTTTTAAAACAAAAATTTTTTGTATGACCGTATTTTTGGCAGTTTGTGCATTGAGGCAAAGTGCGTTTTTGATGTGGAGGCTCAAATTTAATTTTGCAATGTAGTAGATGTGTAATAGTGTATATATCTTTGTTGTTGGGCTTGGTTTTTAATTCTAGTATAAACAGTGGCAAAGGAGATTTGGTAGTAGCGTGTAAGATGTTATGAATATTTGTAACCTCATGCCCAAGTTCACCTAATTCTTTTACAATTTCTCCTTTATCTGTGGAGTTGTGCAAGTTCCTCAGTATCACTTTAAATCCCCTTTGCTCTTTGGGCTTATATGTATAATACTGAGTATTTTTTTCTTTTAATAATTTAGAGATTTGTGTATAGTGGTATGACTCTTTGGGTTGAATTTTTACTTCATTGTTTTGCAGGACTTTCATTTCAAAAACGCAATTCGGAAGTTTGTTTAGCGCGTCGGTTAAATATTTGATGTATTCAACATTCTGTACAAATATAGGTGGTGGTTTTGGAGTTTTAGATTTTTGCTGCTCATTAGTGTTGTTTGTCCCACTGTCTTGCGTTACTTTTTCTTTTTCATCATCAATAGAGAGTATATCAAATCTGTTTGATGTCAGAGTATGCGGGATTGATTTGTTATTTGTTGGTTTACTTAACCAGTAGGTTGTAATTGTTTTTTGGTTTGCTAATGCTTTATGTTTTTTGGTGGTTTTTGTTGTTTCTGTATTCTTATCTGGAGAATTACGTGTTCTCTTTGGAAGAGAAAGCTCTTTGTTGTTCTCACCTGCTTTTGCCTGCATAACTATGTTTGGGCATGTAGACATGATTGGCGAGTATGAGAAAATTGAAGAGTTTGTAGTAGCGGTTCTGCTTGTTGATGCTGATGTTGTAACTGTTGTGATTGTTGTTGCGCTTGTGAGAGCTACCAGACAAGTGGTGGGATGAGAAATGCTGATTAGTTGAATTGGAGTTTGGCATTGCTCATGCCATGAGTGAGGAGTTGTGGGTTTAGAGTTAACGGCGGTTGCCAGGTGAGATTGTACAGCTGATGACTTACTCTTTATTTCACTTGCCGAGAACGGAACATTGTAGCTGAACTTGGCACTTGTTAGTTGCTCTTGCGCTGGTGAGCGGAGTTTCTCTTTGGGAGGAGAGCGCCCCACAGGCATTTTAAATGCTAAATTTTTTCACTAGTTGTTTTTATTATTTTTATGTTTTTATTTTGTTTGTATTTATATTTGCAAAACAAAGGTTGGGCTAAGATAGCACAAGATGTATTGTGTTGCAGTATTAAAGCGTCTATATCGCTGTATGTTTTTAAATATTGTACGATTGGTAGATTCACTACGAAACTTTCACAAAGCAAGAGCTAATAAAAGCACGTCTGTTCAACCGAATCGACTAGAATTATAAATTAATTATAAATTTGTTGTAGCCTAAAAGGTTTTTAGTTGCAAAAATATGTGGGTACCCCTAAATTATTTAATGTATTTCACAATCAGGAGTACTTTTACTGCCCTCTGGAGAGATTGAACATTTAACGAATTCGTAGATTCAATTATGACAATGACAAGATGAAAAATCGGCTGACAAAATGTTAGTCTTTTTCGGACTTAGGACAATATTGAAAGATTTTGTTGAGGTAATATGGACGTCGAGAGGACAAACCTTAAAATATTTTTGGAAAATATTGAATTCGAGGAAGTTTTCCACTATGAGTTTCTCTCATCCGTCGAAATACTCAATTGAAGCCTCGATTGTCAACAAACGACCAAATGCAGCCAGCGTTGGCATATAGGAAACGTGTTAAGTCTATACAGGTATAAAAAAACCCGAGGTTCCGGTAGCTTGGACGGGAGCTTCTATCGCATCCGCCAGGTACGAGTAGTACATATCTGAAACCACGCGATTAACATCCTTTAGCGCATTTGAAAAATTCCCTTCATGCTACAAAACTCGCAACTGACCTCAAGCCAACCTTGTAAAAATTAGCTGGTCAAGGAACGAGTACTTCCTCAAATGCTATATCATGAAATTTATTTCGAAATCGAACAAAATGATCGAGCGAATTCTAAATATCTTAATTTAATCGTTGCAATACATCGCCGGCCGCCGTAGCCGAATGGGTTGGTGCGCGACTACCATTCGGAATTCACAGCGAGAATCACGGAGAAACACCAAAATGAAGGAAACATTTTTTTCTAATAGCAGTCGCCCCTCGGCAGGCAATGGCAAACCTCCGAGTGTATTTCTGGCATGAAAAAGCTCCTCATAAAAAATATCTGCCGTTCGGAGTCGGCTTGAAACTGTAGGCCCTTCCATTTGTGGAACAACATCAAGACGCACGCCACAAGTAGGAGGAGGAGCTCGGCCAAACACCCAACAAGGGTGTATGTATGCATGTATGTATATATAATCTTATATATAAAATAAAGTCAACTTTTTGTGTGTGTTCGCTAACCGGCCGTGTCTTTGCACCGAATTAAACCAAACTTACACACATTGTTAAGTAGGTATTGAAGATGGTTTACGTATAGTTTGGATGCCTATTGGTGGATAGGGCTCGAGATATAGATCAAAACGTGGACCCGGGTAACCTTCGGATGTGTATGTACAATATGAGTATCAAATGGAAGCTGTTGGTGAATGCTTTAGTTCAGAGTATTTTTCATGCCGCTCCGTGACTAGGGTCTCGAGATAGAGACCAAAATGTGGACCCGGGTAACCTTCGGTTGTGTATGTACAATATGGGTATCAAATGAAAGCTGTTGATAAGTGCTGTAATACGGGGTAATTTTCATGCCTATTGATGACTAGGGTCTCGAAATATATGCCAGAACGTGGACCCGCCGTGTCTTTGCACCGAATTAAACCAAACTTACACACATTGTTAAGTAAGTATTGAAATTGGGTTTCGTAAAGTTTAGTTGTAATTCGGAACACTGGCAACACGTACAGCGTTCTTTTGAACCAGCCATAATGTCGTTTACTTTTTTACCGCTTGGGGCGGAAGTGAACTGTCAAATTTACAGTGTGAGTTACAATGTGTCAATATTTCTTTCTGATTTGGATGCCATAAGGAGAAGGATTTAAAAACAATCTTCTTTTTTCCTGATTTTCAATTTATATTTTATATTTACTCAAAAACAAATAGAAAAACAAAAAATATTGTTTATGCCAAAGCGCTTGAATAAAGAATAAAGAAATAAATAATATGAAAACCATATCTTTTCTGTTCTAAACCATATCTATTCTATTTTAGTGTGCCCAGCGAAGCGGGCCGGGTTTGCTAGTTCAACATATAAATTGAAACGAAAAATTCATGGATGATCAGGAAAAAAGACGATTGTTTCTTAGTTATTCATTTGCGTTGATTTAAAATTTAAAAACAATATTTTTCCTGATTTTCAATTTATATTTTATATTTACTCAAAAACAAATAGAAAAACAAAAAATATTGTTTATGCCAAAGCGCTTGAATAAAGAATAAAGAAATAAATAATATGAAAACCATATCTTTTCTGTTCTAAACCATATCTATTCTATTTTAGTGTGCCCAGCGAAGCGGGCCGGGTTTGCTAGTACAGTAATAAAATGCTCAGAATATTTTATTTGAGTTAATGAGAAAAAGTATGGATAAAAAAGTAGCGGCCTTGTGTTTAGTTTTTTGTATTTATAATAAAAAGGAAAACAATTTCACAATAACTAATTAACTATTCACAATTTCTCAGCAAGTGGAGTAAACTTTTCATAGCTTGGCTGTATTCATACTGCTTTTTTCGGTTTACATACGCTTTTTAAAAAATCGTTTCTGTAGAGCTTAAGTTGTTTCAGCTATAGAATTCGTTTAGTAATTACAAAGCTATATATACCATTCGAGGGACTAAAATATAAATAAACGACACTCCAAAAAAAACAAAGAAATAGATATGTTCATAAATCATTCGACCGGATAAGCGTGACAAAGCAATAACGATGAATCAACAAGAATACGTTTATTACACTATAATTACTCGAACACGTGCTAATACAAACTTACATACGAATTCACATTCGTTTATATGTACATATCCTTCATATTTCATTTTATTCGACGGGAAGTCAATATTCATTATTGCCCAATACTCAATATTTCAACACTACTTATCACAGAAAATGCAACACATGTTTGGGTTAAAGAGCCGGTTGCATAAAAATGTGCGTTTAGATGAAATGATATGAATGAATGAAATTAAATTAAACAGGGAATGAACTTAAATCTAAAAGAAACGAAATGACATGAAATAAAAGTAAATAAATAAGAAGATATGAAATTAAATGAAGTACCTGTGGGCAAAAAGTAAGGTGATTTTTGTTGTAAAATAAAAAATCTTTATTTATTCTTGTAAATCAATTTCATCCCCTTCAAAATAATCCCCTCTCGATGAAATACACTTACGCCAACCATTTTTCCAATCCCCGAAAAATGCCAAATAGTCCATTTCCGGTATAGCCATCAGCACCTTCTTCGATTCAGCTTTTATCTCCTCAATCGACTCGAAACGCGTTCCCCGGAGTGGTCTCTTGAGTTTTGGGAATAGCCAGAAGTCACACGGAGCAAATTCAGGCGAATACGGTGGTTGCGGCACGATATGCGTGGAGTTTTTGGCGAAATGGTCCTGAAGAACAAGTGCAGTGTGAGACGGTGCATTATCGTGATGCAAAAACCAAGAGTTGTTGGCCCATAATTCTGGTCTTTTTAGACGAATTGCTTCACGTAAACGACGCACAACGCTCAAATAATATTCGTTATAAACAGTTTGGCCAGGTGGAAGGAATTCATAGTGCACCACACCACGAAAATCGAAAAAAACTGTCACCATGACCTTTATTTTTATTTTTGAACGACTTTGACGTGCTCTTTTCGGTCTGGCCTCGCCTTTAGCACGATATTCGCTTGATTGGTCGGTTGTTTCAGGGTCGTAAGCATAAATCCAAGTCTCATCTCCCGTAATGATGCATTTCAGCTTGTCCTGATAGTCTGAAAGCATTGTTTCACACACATCAACGCGACGACTTTTTTCCAAGAAATTGAGAGTTTTCGGTACCAAACGAGATTTGACGTTTCGTAGGCCCAAATAGTCTTTCAAAATGGTTTTCACTAATCCTTCTAATATTCCGATCATATCAGTAAGATCTTTAAGAGTCAACCGACGATTTTTGAGCACTAATTCCTTCACTTTATTGACGTGTTGGTCATCTGTTGACGTCGATGGTCGTCCGGAGCGCTCCATGTCATCAACACGTTCTCGACCCTCTTTGAAGTCTTTGTACCACTTATAAACATTTTTCTGCGATATGGTCGAATCACCAAATGAATCGAAAATTTGATGGCACTTCTCTGCTCAATCAAATCAGACATTGTAAAAATCGAAAAATGCACCCTTGGTCGTTTGGTAAACACAAGCGTAAATATATTACTGATAATGACATTCACATGAAAGTTGGCCCAGATGTTATTAACAGTGCTGCCAACTCACCAAAAAGATAACTAGAGCGAAATTTTAATTCCGCGAAGTTTGACAAATAAATTCACCTTACTTTCTGCCCACATCGAGGATATGAATAAAAAGAGATATATTAACTTTATGGATATACACATATGCTTTAACTTTTCCAAACTTTTATTCACAACGACATTAGGCACAGACTTGAAATTCTAGATACTAAAATGCTTTATTTTACTTTAACGTATGCACGGCCGCCGTAGCCGAGCAGATTTGAGGTTGGCTACTTATTGCACAGTTGGAAATAATATAATGTGGCTGCAGCAGCAATTACTTTCCCAGATTTCTCAGTTTGGCATACTTTCTGAAAGCACTCTCATCACAACGTTTGGATGCACCTTTAGTTTATGAGCGTGACGAAACATGGGCCCTTACACAGTACAGTGGCGTATATAGAAACACAGTGAAAAGAGGGTTGGTTTGCTCGAAAATATTTTTTTGTAAGCTTCGAGCATATTGCAGTACATATTTTAAAACGAATAATGTATGTCTATTAATATACATATATATTATATTAAAAACAAGTAAGTTTATGAACAATTCGGCCCGGACAATTCGGTATACTCGCACGATTTTCACTGTCCATTTTTTCAATATTATTCATTTATTGTATTCCTTTTTTGTGTTCATTATATGTGCCAGATGTGAGAAAGTTTTCTTCGTTCAGGTTTTTTTTTTGTTTTGAAAGGTACCTCTGTATGTGGGTTGGGTGTGAATGATGCAATAATTGTTGCTTAAGTTTTCGAGTGTACGAATGAACGGGCGCACTGACATGACTAAGTTGAATGCTCTGATTATGCTGCATATTTTTGGCATATATCACTATTTTTCCTCCTGATTACTCCTTTGAGGACCATACGAGGCTTTTCCAGCGTACGCGATTAGATGCTAAAGTCTTAGCATTGCCCCAGCTTGCCTTTATGAGGTTAGGAGTAGTCATAATTTTCAAAAAATTGGATGTTTACATTTTCTTAAAGTATAAAATCTTAATAACATTGTGTTTCAAGTGAAATTTCAAGTGAATCCGACAAATACATTTTGAGTTATTCAACAATTAACGAAGGGCGCTCGGGCGATACATAAATCAATAGCAAAACTTTAAATGCGTTTTTCTCAAAACTATGTTTTTTGACCTGGTGATCCCTGTAACTTTAAAACCGCTTGGTAGATTTAAAACATAAAAACTCGTGCCTGATAGAGGAATTTTTTTTTTTCAAAAATTTAGATTTTTTTAACAATTAGTTTTTAATTTCAATTAATTTTCGAAAATCTGGAAAATATTTCCTGAGCCCGCCTTATTGTTAATTTCATTCAAGCTTAAGATTATCTATTAATAAAACTAGTTTCTCTTCTCCGATTGATTTTCGGTGAATCTCCAAGGACTTGTGATGATCACTGTAAGGGGCTTCTGAAGAAACAGGCTCCACACAAACAGCGATAACTTTTACAATTATCAATTTTTTTTTTTAATTTTGCTAAAATCAAGTCGATATATTAATGCTATGTTCTTATTTTTGTAAAATAAGCCAATGACTAGCAAAACAATTTTTGGAAATCATAATTTTTTCGGGCCTCTGACTACCCCTTGCTCATTATGGAAGATAAAACATGCAGGATGGATCTTTTCCTGGTGTTTTTTGGCCGATATCTGCCTCATATATTTTCCCGTACAACTGTTATAGGCACAATATTAATTGCTATTACGGCGCCGTAGACGATTTGGATAGTTTTTTACTACCGTTCACAGGTTTGATGTCTGCTGTTCACATGAACATTCATTGCAGGGAACCTTTTTTTCTACTAGCCGTCACTCAACGGTAAAAGAAAATTTCTCAGAAAACTGTTCACCGCATCGAGGCGGCACAAAACTGTAGGCCACTCACTTGCGTAGGTAAGGCAAATTATGTTTGGCACCTAAGAACTCCCCCTCTAAAAACTACGCCCTATACAGACTCGTAAAATTAGATCTGCTAATTTTGTGATATCGTTAGAAATATTCCACTTGCAATGAGTGAAGGAACTGGGAAGGCCACGGTTTAGTGTGTTTGTGTGTGACATACTGGCAGTAGATGTCAAGCTCAATTCTCACCGTGGAAATCAAAAGTTTTTTTTTTTTTTTTCAAACAACAATCACCCACTGCAGTAGTTAAAGTACTCTCAAAGCTCTCCGTTTATGGGATAACAAACAAACCGCACATCTGCCCAAGGAGTAGTTGGGCCTAAATATCTTGCCAAAAGCTGCAAGCAAAGTTATCGTGAAATTACTACGGTACGGAATAAATATTGTAAGTATTTATCTTTGTAATTACTTTTACACACAATACACTAAAGTATCTTTGTATGTATGCACTAGAAATACAATTATTGGATTACTCAACTTTTATATGCTTGAATATAAGGAAGCCACATAATCACTGCTGAATAGAAATTGTTTGAGCAGAAGTAAAAGGCGTAGAAAACTTAGTTATATTTATTTGATTGAGCTGTTGACCATTAAGTAAAATATGGCGCGCTTATACTCTTTTGTTCGATAAACTTAATTTAGTTTATTATGGTTCATCTTAATTGAAAGCATATTCACCTCTTGAATCGGTCAACGATAACACTGCCCTGCATCGATTTTGCGAATAAGATGGGACCTAGTGATCCCGAAGGGAATTTTCGCGCTAAGCACGAATCCGAGTTCAAAAATTTTCCATCACGTCAGGTTTTCGAGAAAAAGGGGGTTGAAACCCCTAAAAATAGCGTATTTGGCCATTTTTCAAAAATTGTGGAGCAGAACCCTAACGTGCTACGATCTTCGATATTGTCAGTAATTGAAGGTTGAACTTTGCTCTTTGAAATAAGCCCAAACCCAAATTGTTCGCATGCACCCTTAGAGTAGGGGGTGTACTTATGTCTACGGGGGTAGAAAAAAAAATGAACATAGGAACTTATCTACACCCAAGATAAGATATAATGAAAAGTGCAGTGTTCCTAAGGTATTTATTGTCGCTGATAACAAATCTGAAGTCAAACATTCCATTTAAAAAGAAATAAAAAAAATCAAATTTAAATTTTCAAATCTAATACATCGTCTGACACACGACCGCACACCTGATAAAATACATAAAAAAGTACCCGTGTATCGCCGGTTTTTCTTATCACGTCATAAAAGTTTTTTAAATCGGAGTTTAATTTTTCTCTGCGTAGTGTATTTTACTAAATAGACAATTAAATTTTAAAAACCTAATGTTTATTTCTTTGTTAATAAAATAACTATCAAACATTTACTCAGGGGGTGAAATTTCCCTAAAAAGATTTTTAACTTTAATAAAAAGAAATTGAAGCTCGGAATATTGATAAAATAGAAATATTAAGTTGTGTTTAAGAAAAAAATGTTTCCCTTTAATGCCCTATTGAACGTTAAAAGTAACATTTTTTTTATGTTCATTTTTTTCACTACCCCCGTAGACATAAGTACACCCCCTACTCTAAGGGTGCATGCGAACAATTTGGGTTTGGGCTTATTTCAAAGAGCAAAGTTCAGCCTTCAATTACTGACAATAACGAAGATGGTAGCACGTTAGGGTTCTGCTCCACAATTTTTGAAAAATGGCCAAATACGCTATTTTTAGGGGTTTCAACCCCCTTTTTCTCGAAAACCTGACGTGATGGAAAATTTTTGAACTCGGATTCGTGCTCAGCGTGAAAATTCCCTTCGGGAACACTAGGTCACATCTTATTCGCATCAGAAAAATTGAAATTTGCAGGGCAGTGTAATTTGTCTGCCACGAAAAATGCCAAAAGTGAGAGAAAAGAGCAAAGTAAACTTCTGAGTTCCTTTTTTTGAAAAAGTGAATAGTAAAATGCGTATTTTGTCTTTTGAAGGCGACATAAATGGCTAAACTTTAAATGTATAATAAAAAAAAATCTTTAATCAAAATTTTTCTAGAAACAAGTGTCTCCTCATTATTTTGTCTTTTCAAGGCGTCATAAAGGACTTGTCTTCAACTGTAAAAGAAATCATTAATCAAATTTTTTCTTGAAATAAGTGTCATCTCATTATATGCCGACATAACAGCACAGGCCAATATTTCAACTTAATATATATAGACATACATATATACATAAGTACATATATGTTATATATAATGAAAAGAAACGATATATTTAGATATTTTTTAACAATTACAGCTAAACACAAATCAGCTAAACAACGTTCACCCTCTCATTTTGTCGAGGGTAGCAGATGCCGCATAAACGCCTGGTGCGAGTACAATAGTTGGAGAAAAGAAAACGTTTCCCTGTGAAAGTGATAATTAGAAAACGAAAATTTGACAGCTCTGAAAATTAAACCCCAGACCTGAATTGTACGATTCCGCCTTTTATCCTTTTGGATGAGCAAGTAAACTTTAACGTTAATATGCTTCAAATAGTGGTATGTATATGTATTTTAGAAGACGTGAAATATTTTTATGGGAATATTTAAGATGATACGTATAATTTATAGAAATCACTTCATATATCTCAGATTTTTTTTCAGTTTTTTTTATTGCCTCAACAAATTTTGTAAATATGGGCATGGAAAAAGGGAAAATATAAGTAGATCTCAACGATTTTTCTTTTACGTAACTTTTGCTGCCTAATTTTTAACTACTAAACATGCATTTTTTTATAATTTTTTTTTAACGAAAATTCTGGTTCCTTTGGCATACACTTAGCAACTACGCAAGTAACTACAATTCGAGTATTTAAATACTTCAATCGGAGTCCACTTAATCAGCTGCCACATTTCATGTTCAGATAAAGAACCTTTAGTATGAACTTTCCACATGTACAAGGTCAGTAAGTCAGATGTTGCATATCATGCAAATATCCTTAAAATGACCTTAAGAATTGTAGTTAAGTCAGCAAAAACTTGCACACACACATTCATGACAGAAATTGAATTCAAGCAATTCGGATGCTGACACAGATGAAATTATTTGAAGGTTCTCTTGAACAAACCCTTCTTATGCTATTGTCATTGAAATTTCTTCACAAATGAAACTATTCTTCTGCTCTTGCTGCCTTGACACATTTACATGCGTACAATTATTGTTTTAATTCAGTTGGATGATCTTCAAAAGGAAACTAACGAACTATTCCAGAATAGCTGACAACAAATTACACAAATACAGAGCTACAGTGCCGAACAAAACTTTCCGCCAAAAGGTAAGTGCAATAATAAACGGACAAAAGATTAACATGACCACATTTTTTACTGTCAAAACAAGATAAAAAATAATGTAGATAGTATTACCAACATAATATAGTCGCCAAGAAATTTAGAAATGTATAAGTACATTTTGTGACCTTCTAAGTTTTTGCAAATCCATAAGTTTTCATCAATACATTAGCTTTCATCTATTCATTAGCTTTCATCCATACGTAAGCTTTCACAAGTTCACTAACTTTCATTCGTCCATAAGCTTTCACCAAAGTATAGAATTAATTATTTTATAAAAAGAGAACAAAGAAGAAGAAAATGGTTTAGAGTTTAATTCCTATCAAGAGGAGACACGTATTGACAATACTGGGATGAAAAAAATGTATAAGTAAAACTTAAACGACCCGACTCTTACGTGGATGGAGAAAAACAAAAAGGTGCAGGAAAATCTCTTATGAGCAACATGAGAGTGATGAAGGTGTCATGGTATGGAACTGCATGTAAACAAGTAAACGGTCAAATGCTTTTTTGGAAAAGCAGCCACAAGCATGAAACTTAACTCGATGTTTAACAGTTGGTTGAAGTTGCCGATTATCAGCAGTACTCCAGGACCGACATACTCGCCTATAAAGAAGTTCATTCGTGAATATTTCCATTGCCTAAATCCGTTCTGGTGCGTGGGAGCTATTCGGAGTTCGGCGAACGCAGGTTCAAGTCTCTGTGCATGAAACGCCAATATAAAGAAAATGTTTTTTCCCTAAAATCGGTCGAGCAATGCAAGCCCCTGAGTGTATTTCTGCCTCATAAGAAATATCTGCCATTCAGAGTCGACTTAAAACTGAAGGTCCCTCCACTTGTGGAACAACATCAAGACGCACACCTCAAATAAGAGGAGGAGCTCGGCCAAACTCCTAACAGAAGTGGAAGCGCCAATTATATAAATTTATTTTTAATTCCGTTCTGATTTTTTCTTAGCCATGCAAGTATTTTTTCAATGTCTGCTAATGACGTGCATAATTTAAAACGACGATAAGTTTCGATTTGTCACAAACAAATCAATGTTCTTCCGATCTTGCTTTGGGCTGATCCGTTTTATGCTTCGTCTTGGAAAGTCGTCAACTTTTGTAACTTCAGTATACCAGTGCAATTATTTATTTATGAACGTTCTCAATTTTTTCCCCTAATATTTTGTTGCAGATGCAGGTAACATTTGCCGGCCTCCAAGGTGTGTCTTAGGAAAACTGCTTCAAATCATTTTGCATACGAGTTCGAAACGAGTTCGTAAAGGCAAATTACAGCTTCTAAATATCTCAGAAAAGTTGCACAACGCGTATTTCGAAAGGGATACTCCTATTTAGCAGCATTCAATTTTTTTTATAACGGCACTTCAAGTTTGAATTTTGCCAGTCACGCTTCTTTAGACAGACTTTATCACATTTTACTAGCATTCCTGTTCATATGAGATAATCATATTTTCCTTTCTAAATTAATTGCATTGCTTATCATCCAACATATCATTAAGTTACAGCAGAGTAAATGCAGAATAAAACCGTTAAATAATAAATGTAATAACAAGTGACCGAAATAAAGTACATATGCCGTTGCTGTATTGCTGGTGTTACAAAAACGAGCAAACCAACAAAAATAAAACAAGCAAGCAAAGGACGAGAAGCAACAAGTAAGGAAGTGCTCAATTCGGTTCGGATCGTCCTTTATATACCCACGCAGATTCTTAATTTGTGGATTCAATCAAACTCATAGACAATGAGAGTTTTAGCTATTCTATTTTAATCAGCTGCGCAGACGGAAATTTAGTCTGAACACAAAAAAAAAAATGGGCGTGATTTCTGATCGATCTAATAAGAGGTTCTTTTTAATAGCGGTCACCCCTCGGCAGGCAATGGCAAACATCCGAGTGTACTTCTGCCATAAAAAGTTCGTCATAAAAAACTATTTGCCGTTCGTAGTCGGCTTGAAAGCTGTAGGACCGGTCCTTAAATTTGTGGAACAACATAACACCTAACAGAAGTGTTCGTGCCCATTATTTATTTATTTTTTAATGAATATTTATTTTGGATCAAAATGAGATGTGGATCAATACATGTACCAAGTTTGAACGAGTTTTATTAAGTCGTTATTGAGTTATGTACACATTTATCCACAAGTGGGCGTGGCAATACCCATTTTTTTCAAAATTGGGCATGCCTCATATACATTTGTTGGTTACATCACTTTTAACAAGTCTAAGTAATTTTGCTTTATTTATAATAGAATGGTTAATGGTAGTAAAGGGTTAAGGTACGGACCTTTAGAACTGCGACCATATTGATCTATTGTGCACCCTATGCTGTCTATTGACTGTTAAGTATGCTTATGAATTGTACCAGCTCCTTCTGAGGGAGTGATTGAAGGTCTTTATCTATAAGCATGAACTTGTTTAAGAACTTTTCCCGTCTATGCGTCAACCCCGGACATTCGATGATGAGATGCTCTATAGATTCCTCATCTTCGCAGCAAAATCTGCAGGTGCTGGTGTTAGTTATGCCTAATTTATGTAAGTGATTGTTGCAGGTGAAGTGGCCCGTGAGGGCGCCTGTGAGACTGCGAATGCTCTTTTTGTTTAACGTGAGGGCCATGTTAGCTCTTTTAGCATTGAAACTTAAGAACTTTTTGGAGTGTCTAAGACTCTCTACGTTGTTCCAATGCTGATTTATTGGAGTTTTGGCCCAGTATTTCACTTTTTATTTTAGACTGTTTTTATTAAATCCAAACATGGGACTAGGTCCGATAAAATTTACATCTGCCCCTTTTTTGGCTTGAAAGTCTGCCTTTTCGTTGCCGTCATATCCCTCATGTCCTGGTACCCAAATTAGTGAGACATTGTTTTTAGATGCCAGGTTATTGAGTGCCTTGTGGCATTCTAAGAGAGTTTTTGAGTTATAGGTATAGCTATCTAAAGCTTTTAGAACTGATTGGCTGTCCGAGAGTATTCTAATCTTTACTCTCTTGTTTTTTCTACGTTGCATGATGTTTGCTGCTTCCATTACTGCATATAATTTCGCTTTGAAGATGGTGGTGTCCCTGGTGAGAGTGAATGATTTGTGGATTCTGGGCCCCACTACTCCTGCTCCTACACCATAAGGTGTTTTTAATCCATCAGTGTACCGTTTTTGTGAATCATCATTCATCCATTTTGGGTTTGTTTTCCACTCGATCCTCTCAGGAAAGGTAACTGTGTATCCTTTTGTGAACCAGAGGGTTGGGTCAATGTGGTCTGAAACTTGAGTCATGCTTATGGTGTTTTTGATTTTGTTTAAGATACTTAGGTGACCGGTGAGGTTGCCTAATTTGAAATTTTCTTTCATGTGTAGCATGAGTGCTTGCGTAGCTGCTTCCTCTTGGATTGCTATATGAAGTGGTGGGAGATTAAGGAGTGCTTCCATGCCAGCTGTTGGGGTAATTCTCATAGCCCCTGTGATGCATAGGCAAGCAAGCCTTTGTACTTTTTCCAGTTTGGTTACCGCTGTTTTTTGAATAGATTTGCTCCACCATACTAGTGCCCCATACAGTATGATTGGTCTAACCATTTGGGTGTATATCCAGAGGGCCATACTAGGGCTGAGGCACAAAGGATCTCCCTAGTAATTGTTTGGTTGTCCACACAGATTTAAGGCTTTTTTTGTTATATTATTTATATGTGACTCCCAAGTGAGTTTTTTATTTAAGGTTAAACCTAGATACTTGACCTCTTCCTTTAGTTCTATCACTGTTTCATTTATTTTCAATGCAGGAAACTCCAACTTTCTTTTTCTTGTGTAGGGGATAATTGTGGTTTTGTTAGGGTTGATCGACAGCCCCTCCTTTTTACACCATTCCCATGTTGCATTCAAGGTAAGCCTGTTAGTGTCCTTCATGATTTATAATAGAAAGTTCCCGCTTTCTTTTCCTTTTTAGAAATTTACCGTTACATGGAAGGTGTCCTCATTGCCCAAATAAAGCTATCTTGAGAAAAATTTAGTATTTACACCATATTTCATTGAAATTTTTAAATTTTACCCAAATTGTAGTGCGCACGGAAGAACAGCCGCTCGAACGGACATGACTAAATCGACTCTTCCCTGTATTCTGAGCATTTTCGTATAACATATATGAGTACGTCTATATCTCTATTTTGATTTCCTTACATACAACCGTTATGAGAACAAAAATATGATACCCTTGCGCTCGTTAGTACGTGCGGGCATAAGAAGGAAGTGCTAAAATTTAATGATGCCTCCTATTCACATTTCCAAAAGTTACGGTTATATACACCGTTTCTTGTTTGTAGTTGCTGTTGTTGTTGTTTTTGCTTACAATGTCTGCAGCTTTTTACGGTTGCCATTATTTATAGATAAATGTACGTATGTATGTATTTATGTTTTTATTACTTTATATTCGACATTTTCGCTGATTTCGTTCCACAGCTGTCTAACAGTAATTTAAGGTCTTTATATCTTTAGTATCCGTTTTCTTGCCCAAAGGGTAATTTTACTAACTGCTTAAATGTGCCAAGCCGAACTGTCGCCGCAGTAAGGTGATTTGGTTATAAGACTTTGTGACACATGCACATGTGCGTGTATTTGTGACCACATAATTGTATATATTCTGGTTAATGCTATAATATGAAAATGTTATTACTTTTTCTTATTTACATATTTCTTTTGTCAAATAAGAATTTTCTATTTAAAGCAAAACCTTTTCAAGGCCAATAGAGCGGTAAAGTGAGCTTTCAATTTGCATGTGTACATATTTTCACATAGCCCATAATGTCTGCGTTCTCCTTACACATATTTTTAAATTGATTAAATAATACATTAATTAATTAAATAATTAAATTTCTCACTTTTTTATTTTTATAATACCGTTATTTTATTACAGGTTTTTGTTGCACTTTTCATTCTGTATTACAATAATTGATCAGTTAGCGAACTAAGGGGCTTATTTTATTTAAAACTGGCAATAATTTTAAAACATAGAAATCAAATTAAAAGAAATTTGTGCATCAGAAAGAAAAATATTTATAAAATTGTGAAAGTATGGCTTCTATTTGTGGCGTGCGTCTTGCTTTTGTTCCACAAAAGCAGGGACCTACAGTTTTAAGCCGACTCCGAACGGTAGATATTATTTATGAGGAGTTTTTTCATGGCAGTGTTCCGAATGGTAGACACGCACCAACCTTATCAACTACGGCGGGCGGCGAATTACGAGAACATAGTCGAATTACATCATCAAAAATTGTTGAAGAGGTAAGCCAAACATTTAAAAAAGGCATTTGGTCGAAACTACTAGAAAAGTGTTATACCTTCTGATCAAATATGAACGAGACGTTATCAATAAAACGGTCCGCGGATGACATATGGCAAAAATAAATTTTTTTGTTTTTTGGTAGGTCTGTTAAAAGCTTACATGGCAAATTTCAGCGTGATATGTCACATAGTTTGTTTTCTGTGCTACTGTAAACAAGTCAGTCAAGTGTGTTCATCGAATTTAACGATGGAAATTCAAGTTGAACAAAGAATTTATTTGAAATTTTGTTATTCCAACAAAATTTTGGCTTCAGACGCCTTCAAAATGTTGCAGAGAACCTATGGGGACTCTGCTCTATCGCGTGCACGTGTTTTCCAGTGGTACAAATCGTTCAAAGAGGGCCGTACATCGGTTGAAAACTTGCCTCATGAACGTCGTCCAGCAACATCAGCAAACGACGAAAACATCGGAAAAGTAAAGGAAATTGTGCTTGAAAATCGCACAAATCGCAAAATCGGTTAACGCTGAATATTATATTATTTAGATGTTTTAAAGCGTTTGCGCGAGAGCATTCGTCTTAAAAGGAAGGAATTGTGGGACAACAAGTCATGGTTCTTGCATCACGATAATGCACCAGCTCACACATCACGTCTTGTTCGCGATTATTTGAACAAAAATAATGTTAATATCGTTCCGCAAGCACCGCATTCGCCTGATATGGCTCCATGTTTTCCTGTTTCCCAAGCTCAAGTTGCCGCTCCGTGGAAAACATTTTGAGACAATTGAAGTCATAAAAGAGAATTCGAAGAACACACTCGAGCTTGACTTGTTTACAGTAGCACAGAAAATAAACTATGTGACATGTCACGCTGAAATTTATCATGTAAGCTTATAACAGACTTACCAAAAAACAAAAAATTTATTTTTGCCATATGTCATCCGCGGACCGTTTTATTGATAACGTCTCGTTCATATTTGAGCAGAAGGTATAAAGCTGGATACTGTAGATACCGCGGAAAGGCGTTTATTTCGCTTGTCATCGAAAGAAAGCGCACTGAATGTACTAATAATTATATAAATACTAGCAAACCCCGCCCGCTTCGCTGGGCACACTAAAATAGAATAGATATGGTTTAGAACAGAAAATATATGGTTTTCATATTATTTATTTCTTTATTCTTTATTCAAGCGCTTTGGCATAAACAATATTTTTTGTTTTTCTATTTGTTTTTGAGTAAATATATAATGTTGTTGGCTTCCCAACACGTGAACAGCCAACGTATAGTTGACCATGGGTGAATACTGGTTCTTCTAAATTCATCCCGCATATTTCTAAAGTTTGCCCTTGTGATTTATTGATAGTTATTGCAAATGCTAAACGAATGGGCAGTTGCAAACGCTTGAATTCAAATGGCAATTCAGGTGGAATCATTGGAATTCTCAGTATTAGAACGTCTTCATTCTTGAATTTGCCAATTAAAATAGTTGCTTCGATAACATTATTCATCAATCGTTTGACTACAAGTCTAGTTCCGTTACATAGCAGCTTTGTTCAAATTGATGTCTCTTGGTCGATTTGATCTGGACCGTGCCATTCGTTGCCGATTTACTTCATTTTCTTCTTGACGTTCTTCTGATGTCGCGTTATTCCGAGCATTTCTCATGCGCCTATTATTATTTGTCGAGCGACTAATATGAATACGCGATTGTCTTGGCATTTGTACTGTAATAAACATTATTGCAATTATGGTATTCTGAAATTTTGTGGATTATATTTTTTGTTTTTTTATTTGATTCACTCATATGAACCGAAAAAATAAATCCACTAAATTTGATGAAAACTTAATATACATTAATTAATTCCAATCTACCACGTGAAAATTCCTAAATGTATAAGAAAAATATAAGCACGTGAGCGATTGTTAATTGAAAAAATAATAAATTTCTTTTTTCTTTTTGACGATTGTTTCTTAGTTATTTATTTACGTTGATTTGAAATTAAAAAAAAATCTTCTTTTTTCATGATCATCAAGTGTTAACAATGTGTGTAAGTTTGGTTTAACTCGGCGCAAAGACACGGCGGGTCCACGTTTTAGCATATATTTCGAGACCCTAGTCATCAATAGGTATGAAAATTACCCCGTATTAAAGCACTTATCGACAGCTTTCATTTGATGCCCATATTGTACATACACAACCAAAGGATACCCGGGTCCACGTTTTGACCTATATCTCGAGACCCCAGTCACGGCGCGGCATGCAAAATACTCTGTACTAAAGCATTCGCCAACAGCTTCAATTTGATATCCATATTGTACAAACACATTCTAGGTTCCACGTTTTGGTCTCTATATCGAGACCCTAGTCACGGAGCGGCATGAAAAATACTCTGAACTAAAGCATTCACCAACAGCTTCCATCTGATATCCATATTGTACAAACACATTATAGGTTCCACGCTTTGGTCTCTATATCGAGACCCCAGTCACGGAGCGGCATGAAAAATACTCTGTATTAAAGCATTCGCCAACAGCTTCAATTTGATATCCATATTGTACAAACACATTCTAGGTTCCACGTTTTGGTCTCTATATCGAGACCCTAGTCACCGAGCGGCATGAAAAATACTCTGAACTAAAGCATTCACCAACAGCTTCCATCTGATATCCATATTGTACAAACACATTCTAGGCTCCACGTTTTGGTCTCTATCTCGAGACCCTAGTCACGGAGCGGCATGAAAAATACTCTGTACTAAAGCATTCACCAACAGCTTCCATTTGATATCCATATTGTACAAACACCTTCTAGGCTCCACGTTTTGGTCTCTATATCGAGACCCTAGTCACCGAGCGGCATGAAAAATACTCTGAACTAAAGCATTCACCAACAGCTTCCATCTGATATCCATATTGTACAAACACATTCTAGGCTCCACGTTTTGGTCTCTATCTCGAGACCCTAGTCACGGAGCGGCATGAAAAATACTCTGTACTAAAGCATTCACCAACAGCTTCCATTTGATATCCATATTGTACAAACACCTTCTAGGCTCCACGTTTTGGTCTCTATCTCGAGACCCTAGTCACGGAGCGGCATGAAAAATACTCTGTACTAAAGCATTCACCAACAGCTTCCATTTGATATCCATATTGTACAAACACCTTCTAGGCTCCACGTTTTGGTCTCTATCTCGAGACCCTAGTCACGGAGCGGCATAAAAAATACTCTGTACTAAAGCATTCACCAACAGCTTCAATTTGATATCCATATTGTACAAACACATTCTAGGGTCCACGTGTTGGTCTCTATCTCGAGACCCTAGTCACGGAGCGGCATGAAAAATACTCTGAACTAAAGCATTCACCAACAGCTTCCATCTGATACCCATATTGTACATACACATCCGAAGGTTACCCGGGTCCATGTTTTGACCTATATCTCGAGCCCTATCCACCAATAGGCATCCAAACTATACGTAAACCATCTTCAATACCTACTTAACAATCTGTGTAAGTTTGGTTTAATTCGGTGCAAAGACACGGCCGGTTAGCGAACACACACAAAAAGTTGACTTTATTTTATATATAAGATGACTCTGGAGTTTTAAAAATAAATCATGTTTTCAGACGAAAATCAATTTTATATTTTTGTGATTAGAGGTCGTCAAATTGTTTGGTGCAAATCAGGCACTGCGCTTGAGAAACAAACTTTTGTTGGTACAGACATGGAGTTTAGATGTGGGTATGCAGAGCGGCAAAATGTGTGAGTCAATTGGAATGTATTGATGCGACGATGGCTAAATAGGTGCACTTGAATTATTTTAAAAAGTAATTTGAAACAGAGTACCAAAAATCTTGATTATGACCAAAACACACAACCGAGATCGTAGAACTTTGGGTCTTGTACAGCGCTCCAAAACAGCTTAAAACACCTCACAGTCGCACGATTCCAATACTGTTGAGCATGTGTGGCATCTATTAGATAAAAGCATTCGATAGCATGTAATAACAAGTGAGATCTTTCACTGAGACTTTAGCGTAATCTGTACAGATCCACAAATGAATGGAAGTGCGTTGTGCGAAGTGCGGCCCATACCTATTGGAAATCTGGCACATTTCTGGTACATTTTAATAATATGCACACTTTTTCCAGGAAAGTTTGACAGTAGCATTCTGGCATGACTTTAAGCCATGCTATTCCAATGGGCTTCTTTCACAATGCGCTTCTAGGTCTAAGTGGGACGCCTCTACACCCTTATGGAGAGTAGCAACCACCGTAACAGAAACCTTGCTAATCTACTAATAAATTTAATCGGATCTTCCACCAAGACTTAGCCTAATCTGATCATATAGATAAATGCATGGAACCTTAGAAACTGGAATGCGTTCTACGAAGACCGGTCTATTTTTATTGAAAATGTTAAATGGTATTTGTTTGCCTTTCGTCTTTACTGATCCTAAAGATAACGTAATGCGGCGCTCTAAAAATGGCAGCTTTTTAGCCTTATAGTCTAGAACCTCGCTTGAATTCCCCTCAGAACCTTTTTACTATATTTTGTGAACTTTTAATCCGTATACTCCATTCAACGAGTGCTCACCAGATTAGTACAATTCTTCTATCATTCTCCACAACAAGTGATTCGATTTTGCAAGTCACCTCATTATACCATTTCCTCATTTACCATTTTCCGGAACATAGAGGCATTCGCGGTGTCAGGATAGACTAATGATGTGATGTCGACGAGGAAGTTGTAGGTATATTCGACATACTTTGGCAAATTTTTAATTAATCGCAAATGTAGCAGATTTAGTGCAGTCCTAAAACATGGTGGCCAACAAAATTTTATTTTTCATTTTTTTATTTATTTATAAAACATTTTCTATTTGTTTTAAAAGTCAACGCAGAATTTTTGGTTGTTTTATTTACAAGTTACAGCAATTACTACCGTTATGTAGAAATTTAAAGATACATCCCGTTATTTTCTTTTGCTTTTGTAACTTAAAAATGTAATGAAGAAATAAATAAATAAAATATGTCTTCACTTATAAATTCTTATTCAGCTTAAAAATATAATGTTTTTATCATGAACACAGATTTTAATAGTTATTGTATATATGCAATAAAAATGCATATATTTTTTTGTGAAACTAATATTTGTCCTCAATTTTTTATTCAAAACTAAAACACAGGTTTAGTAGAAATGAAGCGGTCGTGAATGTAAGTGCAGCTATCACCGCAATCGCATTTTGCCAAAAAACCAGCATAGCGATGGCACTTCCATTTCACGTTGCATTAATGTTCTCAGTACATCTCTAATTAGATGAGACATTTTGTTTTGTATTCTTCCCCGATTTCCAAAGCTCTTTATAATACCAGCTGATATGCACATCAATGCCCATGGCACAATATTTTCTTTTATTTACATTTTAATTTTTTTCTCAACTCAAGTTTGAGATTAAGAATAGTATTAAATTTAATTATGCCAATAAAGGTAACTACTAACGATTTCAAAAAATCTTAACTATGGGAGGTTGAATTAGTTTTAAAGGTGACACACAGATGGCGCTATTTATCACTTTATCGCGTTGGCAATACTGAATATATATTCATGACAAAGCCTCATCCCTAGGCTTTGTTTATCAGTATCTGTCATTTCGCTGAAGTATAAACAACGCAGTGTTTTCGTGCTCCGAGTATGTCAACTTTCGTGCCGTCGAAACGCAATTTGCGGGAAGCTTTGCTTTTCTGCTTCAATTTGAAAAAAAAATACAGCCCAAGCCCGTGAATTGCTGCAGGAGGCCTACCCAGACCATACTCCGTCGATTTCAACATGTGAACACTGGTTTCGACGATTCAAAAGTGGTGATTTTCACACCGAAGACAAGGAGCGTCTTGGCCAGCCCAAAAAGTTCGAGGACGCGGAATTTGGGGAATTGGTAAACGAGGACTCGTGCCAAACCCAAGAAGAGCTTACTGAATCATTGGGCGTTGATAAATCAACCGTTTGCAAGCGTCTAAAAGCGATGGGAATGATCCAAAAGCAAGGACATTGGATCCCGTACGAGTTGAAGCTGCGCGACGTCGAACGGCGACTTTTTACGTGCGAATTGCTGATCGAGCGACAAAATCGGAAGGGTTTTTTGCATCGGGTGGTGACTGGCGACGAAAAATGGATCCACTACGATAACCCAAAACGCAAAAAATCATGGGGTTTGCCCGGCCACGCATCAACGTCGACGGCCAAGCAGAATATTCACGGCAAGAAAATCATGCTCTGCATTTGGTGGGATCAGGTCGGCGTCGTATATTTTGAGCTGCTCCAAACGGCCGGAAACGGTAAAAAGGCACGACAAGGTTATTTTGCAACATGACAACGCTCGGCCGCATGTTGCTCAACCTGTTAAAAAATACCTTGGAACGCTTGGCTGGGAAGTGTTACCCCACCCGCCGTATAGTCCAGACATAGCTCCCTCCGATTATCATTTGTTCCGGCATATGAGTCTCGATTTGGCGGACCAGCGGTTCTCCTCGTACGAGGCTACCAAAATATGGGTTTAGTCATGGATAGCCAAGCAGCGGCCAGAATTTTTGGGAAACGGCATCCGGAAATTGCCCGAAAGATGGGCGAAAGTTGCAGCTAGCGATGGAAAATACTTCGAATAAAATATTTTGTACCGTTTTTTCACAATAAAGCCCCAAATCTTCGAAAAAACCCTTTAAAACTAATTCAACCTCCATATAAAATAGAATTTTCTATACACACACAATAAATTAGTGCATGCTATTAGCTCACTACATGCAAAATTCCTTTTATGAACACTTTCACAGACAGGCTCATTCTCATTTTAGGGGTGATTTTCCTCCCCCTCCGATTATACAATCATCACCAAGGTCGCACACATTATAGGCTCTTTCATGTGCGTATTTGTTTTCGCCGATTGAACTGACAGACCAATAAACGTTTGCCTTCATTCATAACCAACACTCGAAACCGACATTTACTTCCGTATGCTGTATATTTGGGTTATTGCTGCCAGATTTAGAGCTCTACCAGACAAAGATGTCTTATAGGAAGCTGATTTGGTCTTCACCTAACTTTTGTTATAGGCAAAATTATAAATGCACTCACTGAGAGGTATTTGCATACTACGACAACTTATTTAATACACATAACAGCCAATTCAATAATTGCAAGAGCATAAACCACTACCGGGAAGAAGTTTACTTTTAGGCGCTTTAATCAAAAGCGTCAACTTCACGCAAGCTGGTTACATTAACACACATTGCCACTTTGCACAACACTATGCGTCGAACGCGTTCACATCAATTAGGTTTCCCGTCAATTGACGAATTTCGAACTTTACAGCGCTTTCAATAGTGCCCCGATTGCCCGTATCTATCTACATAGGGGTATGTAAGTACAAACATCCACATCGATATGTGTCAAATGTCAATGTCAAATAACAAATTTAATTTGCAAGCCAAAACAATTTTTTGTAGAGTATTTCTACATGCATGCAAATATACAATTCTTTTTGTCATTTCACTATTTAAATCTGCTTAATTTATTTTACGAGTATTTACCACCACCGACGACCGATGAGTGTGTCGTGCTGCCGCTCCACAGGAACTTTTTGACAGTAATGGCTTTAAAAACGCGTTCGCCACCAACGCCAGTAAAATACAATTTAACGCGCTATTGTCTGCAAGTTTCTTTGCATGTATGTATGTGCTTGTATGTATAGGTAGATGTGGATGGCTATGTTCGGTTGTCAGCGTGAGCAGAAGCTCGCTTAGGTAATTGTTGTTGTCATCTATAAAATGCTTTTACCGCACAAGTGTATGTCATTTTTTCTGTTAGTATTTGTGAGTTTACTTGTTCGTGAGCATACTTGTATCCTCTTCTCGTGGCTGCTTGCTGCGCACACTCATTGTGCAGGTCTTGAGGCAACACAGTTTGCTCTGAGCATTTTGGGAGGCCGGTATCAGCTGTATGCAGATAATTGCAGTGAAATTGTGAGAACTACAGCTGCGATTGGGCTCTCCTAATGTGGGTTAAAATTAAACGTCAAAGCTGCCAGTTTAATAGAAAGGCAAAAAATGGACGGAAAAGGAATAAAAATATGGGCAAAGTCTTTGCAGGGAGGGAGACGTTTGTAAACATGTCAGCAACTGCTTATCTGGAGGCTGCATCGAAGAGTTTAGGACAATTTTAGGAAAGGTAAAATGTTATTAAAAAAAAAAATATTTTCAAACATATGCAATCCACATGTCATTCAGTTAACCAAAGGAGAATCTATTAAAGGTGATGTCGGTAAGTCAGCTAATTTGTCTTTTTCCTTTCGCCATATCCATGTGGTTGTCGGCCCAGAGCGAAACAAGGCAAATTCATACTTTCGTTTAACAATCAAACGTTCAAACGTACATTGTTGTTGGTCTAGTGCCCTGAGTTAACCCTTCCAAAAATTTCAAAGTCTTCCCAAAAAAATGTATTGAATAATTAAAGTCTAAAGAAATATCTACTTGTTTTTTCTACCTATAAATGCATATGTTTTATTTTTCAATATAAAAATTTATCTGTTAATTTGGAGGAGAAAAAACAAATGTTTAAAAAAAATCTATTCTTTTTTTATATTATTACTGTTTTTCTTTTCTTTTTTTAATAAGCTTACTTAAGGCTACAAATCAGTAGCTAGCATATTTTATCAGTATCTGGCACACTTTCGGCATCACATAGTTCCCCACTGTGGAATTCAAGAAAGAGTTTCAAAGTAGCATGTCTTTAAGGCAAGCTATGTGGACTACCAGACCTAAGTGGGACCTCTCTACATACTTATGGAAACTAGCAACCACCGTAACCGAAGCCTTACTAATCTACTACTAAATATAATCGGATATTCCACTGGGACTTTGCATAATCCATTCAGATCCCCAAAAGAATGGAAGTGCGTTCTACGAAATGCGGAACATTCTTATTGGAATGTTTAAACCGAATTTTCTTACATCCGTCTTTCGTCTCTACAGATCCTAACGATAACATAATGTGGTGCCCCAAAAATGGCAGATTTTTAGCCTCATAGTCTAGACCCTCACTAGAATTCCCTTCAGAAGCTTTTTATTGCATTTTGTGAGCAAATAATCCGTATACTGCATTTATCCCGAATTCGAGATAGACTAAAGATGTGATCTCGAAGATATGCCTCATGAGTTAATCGCAGCGGACCCAAAGTTTTTATCTCAGCTTAGTTGCGACAAATAGAGCTTTCAGCTTTCAGCTTTGCTGCCATGTAAAATAAATACATTTTCGCTTCAAAAACATTGCAGAATCACTGCTTGCAATTTCAAACTTTATTGCTTGACGGGTTACTCCCATACCTAATAATATAAGCATTTAAGCTTTTAATCTGACTTCTACTAAACCATATTTTTTACATCTAAAAGAATAGCATCATACGTGTATACGCAGATTTAATGAGCATAAAGTGGAATTGTCTCTATTTTCTGCATTTTCACTACATCTGGCCACTTTATTTTTTGTGCTGCAAAATTATTTCAAGAGCCGATTTCTCTTCAAAGTGATTTGAGAACTCACACAAAAACAAAAGAAAGCAAACGAACCAATCTGCAATACCTGCGTATGCCAATACGTTTGAAGTAGTCATATAAATAATATCAACGCATTTAGTGTGCCTCAGGAGCCTAAATTATTTTGAAATACAATATATAAAGTGCAATGCAAATTCAAAACAAACTTCTGCTAAACATATTTTCTTATGTGACAAAAATATATTTTTATTAGAAAAACATGGAAATTTCAAAATATTTAATTACTAAACCTCTCATATTTTAGATATTTTAAATAAAAAATCTGAATCATCAACTCAAAAAATTTAAAAATTTCATACATTCTTCTGAATCTTTCCATATTTCCTGAAATTTTACCTCACGTGAGTATGTATTCGTTTTTGCCTTTAGTTGCAACCCATATTTTCCTAGAAAACTGAGCATTTGCAGCGCGGAAGTTATCCTTCTTCAAGGTAATATTTTTGTGCAAATGTAGTCCAGGAATCTAAACGCATAGTCGCATTACTTCTAAAGCATCAACTTACGCGGGAAAATGTGCGGCCCACCCAGGAACATGAAGCCTTTTTACAATTTGTACGTATGTATTCACGTACGGGTAGCATGCACGTTCCTCATACGCCCTGTTGGATCAACCAACAGGTGGAATGATATGGGAAGCAACCACACAATTTTTCCTGGTTTGACTTTAATCTTTTATCATTTTGCTCTCTTTGCACGCTCTCTAACTCGCTCTCACGGCGAATAGCATGCTTTTAGTTCCAGCATAAACGGCTTAAAGGCGTCAACAACCACAATGCATAAATGAGATAGCGAGCAGAGTACCAACAACAGTGTTCCTGCAACTGAGCCTTGCAATGCTCGTTGTATAGTTGAGCATACGTCAATTTTCGTAAGGGGGTGAATTGGGGTGACGATTTAGCAGGCGCTTAAAGTTCAGTTATGAGCGCGGTCAAGGCCAATCAAGGCCACATATATGTATGTGTGCACTGCGTAGCGCAAATACTTGCGCAGGTATGCGTTGAAACATTTTTGTTGTTTGGAAAAAAATGTGTTGGTGTGTATGTCCGAATAAGTATATGTGCATGTATCTTTGCAGATACTGCAGCCCAGCGGCCAGGTGTTTTCAGCGGGTAGATATGCATATGATTGTATTGTACAAATGAATGTATGTTTTTTGTGCATGTGTGCATGTGTTTATTTTTAGTTATGAATATTTGTTGGGATGTATGGGAAAGTGATAGGTAACTAATCTATAGTCAAATGAGCTAGTTGCAAACTACTTCACAACTGGTATGAATAGTAGTTGCTACTAGTCAAGTAACTGTCATATAAACTGTCTCTCCATACAAGTAACCGCTAGTTTTAGCATTACGATATATAAATTGTCAGATTTCGACCAGAAATACACCAGTCTCATACTGGTCCAAAAAATACTAGTCCTATTATGTACCAAAGCCACACATTTGAGATGAAAAGGATAAATAAAAATAAATATTACACAATTTTATTTAACAGCCTGAGATTTGCCAATAGGGTAACTGCGGGTATTGTGGTATAGGCGGGTAATGTGGTATAGCAGCTTTATTCGAAAACTAAAGTCGTGGAAATAACGGGACCAAGTTAGATATTTCGGCATTCTCAGAATCTTAAGAACGCGTGATTTGATTTCTGTTTTGCAAGGCATACAATGAGTCAGTTGTAAAAAAATCGCGTGGTCGTGTGGTTGACATTTTTTTGTGCTCAGTGGAAAATTTCTGGCAAATTAAAATCCTGTGCTTTAAACTGCATTTATCCATCGGGAAGTAATAAGTGAGTTTAATACTAGTGAAGCATATAAGCAATATTTTTGTATATTTGGTCGATATTTAATTATTCAAAATTAATTTGTTCAAACTCTAATGCGGCTATTGTGGGATAGGTAAAGGCGGCTAAAGTGGTATAGTGTACCATATTACCCTCTCGATCAAAAAAATGCCGAAGAAAGGTGAAATACCAAAATGGAAAGCAGAGGATATGAAAAAAGCTATCCAAGCGGTTAGAAAAGGTGAAATGGGTATTCTCTTGGCTTCCAAGACATTTAGTGTCCCCCATACCACTCTGCAGCGCATGGCAAGAAGCGAGAAATCCATCGAGGAGCTGTTGACAACTAAACTTGGCCGGGCTCCGATTTTAACAGCGGAAATTGAGAATGACTTAGTTAAATATTTACTAGAAATGGAGTCAAGGTACTGGGGACTGACACGCGCAGACGTGCGGTCATTGTGTTATCAAATTGCCACAAAAAACAACATTCCCAATAAGTTCTCCGTTATTAAAGAGTGCACTGGCAAGGATTGGCTAAAAGGCTTCTGTAACCGACACCGAAATGTTCTGAGTTTTCGAAAGCCAACTGGAACAAGCGTCGACCGTGCACGTGGTTTTTCTCGAGAAAATGTTGATATATTTTTCAAATTGCTGGAAGAAGAAAACGCAAAACATAATTTTCCGCCTTCTCGTATCTGGAACGTTGACGAAACCGGAATATCAGTAGTTCCTTCGCAACAGGCACAAATAATCGCTCGGAAAGGAAAAAAACAGATTGGAACAATGACTTCAGCTGAGCGAGGATCGCTTGTTACAGTCATCACTTGCATGAGCGCAGGAGGTGGTTTCGTACCACCATTTTTCATCCTTCCACGAAAAAACCATAACCCTCTTCTAATGAAAGACGCTCCCCCTGGCTCAAGCTCGGCGTGCCATGGTTCAGGCATTTTTTAAGCGTAACGAAACCATCTCCGTCTGAACCTCTGCTTCTTATATTAGATGGGCATTATAGCCACACACGCAATATAGAAGTTATTGATCTAGCTCGCGAACACAATGTGACTATACTTTCTTTGTGCCCCATTCAACACACAAACTTCAACCGTTGGATCAGGCTTTTATAGGACCTTTTAAGAAGTACTATAATGACGAAATAAGACGATTTATGCGTGAACAGGGCAGAAAAGTTACACATTTTGATATCGCAGGACTATTTACTAAGGCTTATTTGAGGGTTCAAACTGGACAAATTGCAATAAATGGTTTTAAAGCCACGGGAATTTATCCGTTTGATAAACATATTTTCTCAGATGCAGATTTTATAGCTGGGAACTCATCATCATCAGGTACAATTCAGTTTTAAATATAAAAAATCTTGCTAGATATATTGTCTTCTCAGAGGATCCAGTTGAAACCATAAATTCAACGACAGAAGAAACCCCAAGCGCATCAGCCATGGAAATTGAGCCTGAAATTCGTAAGTTTCGAAATAAAATCTATGGAAATTTTAGGAACGCTATTTAATTTGTTTATAGAAGCAAGCACAAGCCGAAGACTCGTTACTCCCTGGGAAATATCTCCACCACCAAAGCTACGAGATCCACCACCTAATCGGAAAGGCCGGAAAACAAAGGCAACTGTTTTAACAACTTCGCCTTATAAGTGTAATTTGTTACAGAGCATTGAAAGCATTAACATTAATCCATCCCCAAAACCCTCTAATAAAAAAAATATTTCTACCAAATCGTTTGTTGACTCGCATTCAAGTGACAGTGAAGAGGAGTTTCCAGATGTTCCACCAACAAAAGAATCGTCTTGCAACTACTGTGGCAAAATTTATGGGCAGGATATAATAATGAAGCCTTGGACCTCTTGTCTGCAATGCGAACAAATTTGGGCCCACGAAAAGTGTATTCCCAATCGAAGTGCTATTTTTCTTTGCGATTCTTGTAAGTAATATTGTAAGTAATACTCTTACAAGTGCTATGAATTTTATTGTTGCGTTTTTTGTCAATTGAAGCTTAAAATATTTTTGTTCAATATGTTTTAATTCAGTTCATATTCCTTTTTTAAATGGTTCGCAATAAAATTTTAGTTATCAATCAAAAGTAACTGACTTATTATTAAAAGCATCATATGCGGGTAATGTGGTATACTATACCACATTACCAGAACAAGGTATACCAATTTCTTCAAGGGCTTGTTTCCGTCTTTTGCAGTACTTTCTTAAATATTTCTGAAACTCGCGGCTCTAAGGCTTTTGAAGCTAGGTTTATTTGAACTTAATAACGGTAGCATATTATTGATAAATTTTCATTCAAATCAAATAAAATTTAACGATTTTATAGACGAAAATAAAATGGGTATACCACAATACCCGCAGTTACTCTAATGTTAGCCTTACGGTTCTAAGTATTGATAGGAATGAAAAATAAATAAATCAATGTTTCCAAATTGGTATGATTTCAAAAATTAAATAAAAGAATTTTTCATTACATGTAAAAGTAGACGATTTCAAGCACAATAAATAATATTCTTGTTTATCTTTACCAATAATATAAAATATGCCTTTACTGGCGAGGCGATGCAATGTTCAATTTCATCCCTCATATAAGGTGGCACCAAATTAATCATCCAATTTTGTTTTTAAATATTTTTTTTTACTATGAAAGTGATTTTTCGAGATGGAAATTTTTATTTTGACCTTTATGCATGCTGCAGCTGTCTACTTCACAAGTGTGAAAAATTGCAAAAATTATAAATCTTCCGATAGGGTGATTAGTTTTGCGCCACCTTGTCTATAATTGAATGTGTACTCGTTTTAATGACTTGCAACATAAACAAATAAAAGCTAATTAAAAATTCGGCATGCATAAATCGTCTTATAATCTGCCCTTTTTTGCACTAGTTCGATTTGAGTCAGAAAATTCTTGTTGTAGACTAGTATTTTTTTCCCCTAGTTTGGTCTATTTATCTGACTTAATTCGTTTTTTTCTACTTTCGCATTTTTCTCCGCATTTGTTCATCCGATTTTGGGTGGTTGTATGTGGCAAAGATTATAAAATATAGGTTTTTGTTTCTATGTTTTGTTTTTTTGCTAATTCAAAAGCTCTTGCTTTCGGGATTAACTGGCTTTTTGGTGGCTTTGTTTGCTTTCCAAATACTTATTAACATAACCAAAGGTGTGGATAAATAGTTATCACATTTTATACATACTTTTCAAATTCTTTTGTTTGGAGGCGGTTTTTTTTATTTTCTCTTTTATATGGAAGAAAAGTCAGCAAAAAAAAAACAAAAAAAAACATTAACTACCTACTTGAAATCTTTCTAAAAACTCAGATTAAAACGTTTGAAATTTTTCACAATTTGTTTCACTTTTCGTTTTAATTTCCACAAAGTTTACAACTTTGAGTTATATTTGGTTTTTCGAATGAACTATGTTTTCTCAAACAAAATTTTACATTACAAAAGAAACAAAAAAATTGTCAAAACTTGTCGGTGAGTCACAGGCTATAGTTATTTAACGCACTGTAGAACTACATAAAATTCGAGGCTTGTGCATAAAAAATTGCGAAATGCTAAATTTATTCTCGGAAAGACGAAACTAACACCATTGATTATGACCAAAATAATAGCTTTTATTAATTATGCTGAAGTAGCGAAACACCAAATATATTTAAGTGGTACGGACAGGCTTTGCTGTTACTTTAGCTTAGTTCTGTATTGAGATTAGAAGAAGGTCTAAAAGCAAAGGAAGTTTACGAACGAATGTTACAAGTGTACAAGGACTTTTCGCCATTTTTAAGTACAGCTAAAAGATGGGTTGCTGAATTAAAACCTAGTCGTACAAGTCTTGAAGACGTTCCTCGATCCTGCAGGCATGCAAATTGCTTGGAGCGAGGGAGATATTAACATTTTCTCCGATAGTCAAGCCGCGATCAAGGCTCTG
This sequence comes from Anastrepha ludens, assembly GCF_028408465.1. Lineage (NCBI taxonomy): Eukaryota > Metazoa > Arthropoda > Insecta > Diptera > Tephritidae > Anastrepha > Anastrepha ludens. The sequence goes on along the minus strand of NC_071500.1, from coordinate 44,079,902 downwards.
ACGATGCCATGGTGCAGAACGAAATTAGTAAACTCCTGTAAGGAGGAGATCAAATATCTTGGGTGTGCAAGTAACATTTCTCTGAACTGGGTTCCAGGGCATAGGAACTTAGAGGAAAATGAAATTGCTGATGAGCTTGCCTGGAAGGGGACTGAATTGGCCCCAGAGACCTCCTACCCGGTCATCGGCATTCCCCTGGTAGTTGTTAAAGGGGAACTGCACCAATTATTTCTCAGGAAAGCGTAGAAAAGATGGAGCTCAATTTCTTCATGTGCTATTTCGAAAATCCTTTGGCCCCAATACGATATACGAAGGACTCAGAGAAGGAGACTGTTGAGCATTTTCTCAGTAAATGCCCGAGTTTGATAGCTAGACGATTAAGGTCACTCGGCGCTCCTTTCTTCGGCAGCCTGAGGCAGTGTAACAACTTAAATTCCATCAATCTTCTCCATTACATCTACAGCTCTGGCTGGCTGTAGATATCTGCCTGTTGGAGGTCTCATAGTGGTATCAACACGGCGCTTTAGTGCTACTTGAGGAGTGCCAGACTGGCACTTCAACCATTTCAGCTACCTACTTATCGAACCGCAAAACTTATTGAACAACCTAGTATCAAAATATGCCTAATAGATAAAATAAAATGACTCCTATATGTAGTAAGTATTTCAACATGAACGAAAGACTACTTTTTGTTTTTTAAGGGCACAGATACTTGTAAAATTTCGAAAAAAAAAATTTAATTATTTCTTATATTATAGATCGTAAACCGTGACGACTCTATTCCTTGCTTTTGAGCGCTGGGAGAGGTATAGTTACGTTGCCGACTTTAGACGCGTTTTTCTCAAAACTACATTTTTCGAATTGGCGTTCGATAACTCGAAAAGATTGAGACCTTCCTGGAAAAATTTAGTGTACATCCGCCATTTTTATACCGTGTGGAGCATCATAACGAAATACAAAATTCTGCTCACGTTTCTGCCGCTCACATGTGGCGCTTACTCTTCGGTTACTCATAATAATATTCACGTTTTGGCTTAAATTTGTTAGTGTTAATTTGAAGTTTGCTGTCACAAATGGAGCTGCCCTTTTCAGCCTTATCATTTGGTATTCTGTCTTCGTCCACATTTTTATGCCATTGGCCCCTGGGTAGGTAAATTTTGTTAATACAAATATAAATATGTATGATTAGACATACATATGTACAATATACATAGACAAACGAGATCGAGAGTGTACACGCATGGTAATTTGTAATTGTTTTTCAAATACTACTTAATAACAATTTTGTGAGTTTGTTTTTTTTCAAACGTTATGCCCAAAAAATATGTACAGTATATCCACCGCGGAAGTTGGAAACGGTAACGTAATTTTGTTCAAACCAGGTATATCTGTACATATTTGCTTATACAGATATGATTAACTGTGCAAATAGAGCCAGTTGGTGGAAAATTGCATTACATTTGAATATTTTTATCTCTATTCTTTTCTGTTTATTTCGCAAACTATTGAGCTTAGAGTTAAGAATAAATATGAATGAAAATAAATATAAATAAAAATATATATAAATAAAAATAAAAATAAATATAAATAAAACCAGAAATAAATATAAATACAAATAAGACCGAAATAAATAAAAAATAAGCTACAGCAGTTCCAAGTATATACAATTGGAAGTTTACAAAACAAGTGAGCTCAGCAAAACGCAACAACAATACTTGTATATCAATAATACTATCACATTTCTGCAGAAACCTGTAGACTAAGCTTTCTAATTGAATTTACCAAACAATAACTGTATTCCGTTTGTGTAGGCGTTAAAACCAATAACTAAAACACACATACGAATATACAAATACATCTACCGACATGCATATGTGTGTAACGAGAAGTGGTATTAATGTAACTGTACAGAAATTTCTCACTAGCAAAATAAATTTCTGGTTCAAAACTAGTCTCATTTCACCAATTTCGTACTACTTTCTTATTCATTTTGCGAAGTACCTTCCTATTCATCTGTCTTGAGTTTTTTTTTGTCGAAGCCAAAAGGTACGCAAATTCGCACAAACCCTCTACCGAGTGATGTACGAGTAGTGTATTCTTAGGCAGTTGATTCCAGGTGAAGAACATATTGGAAAATGACGTAATTTTTTCGAATTTAATGAAGTTAATTAAATTAATGTAAGTTAGAGGGATTAATTGATCGTATCTGGTTGAGGTTAGATATGATGGCGGTGGGTATTCTACTGCGACTCTTCTATTCCAGGTATTGTATTTTATGATATCCATTATTTTCGTTTTTTTAAGTACAGCAGCAAGTTTTAAGCTTAACTGACGAACACTAGCAAAGCCGCAACAGTGGTAGTGGATGAAACCGGAGATTATATTTACATTTAAGCTATTTACATTCAATCAACGTTAATAAAATTCCAAACCAGCTAAGAAACTTAGTGGTAGGCATGAAGTCTCATATATAGCCGATGTAGCTAATTAGTTCACACAAGAAAGGGCATGACTTCCTAAACCATTGTTAGGCTGAAAGGAAGTGCAAGACTTATAAACTTACGCTGCTCGACATCAAACTTCCGCTTAAACACCGAGTCGATAAACTACGGGTATCCTCGTGAACTATGTACTTAACACTCATATTATCTCAAGGTAGTAAATAATAGATGCCTCCAAGTGAAGTTGTCAAAATACTGTGGTCAACAATTACCTCTAGTGCTAAATGAACTGTCACATGCTAAGCTTAATAGTATCACTATGCTATGGGGGAAATAAATAATCGCGGGGAAATAAAGCAGGATATAGATTGAAGTTTTCAGGGACAGTCAGGCTGCACTGAATGTCCTGGAGAGTGCTAAGCAAACCTCAAAGATTGTTCAAAACTGTAAGAAAAAGCTTAATTCTATCGCAAGACAGAACAGGCTTGTACTTATACGGGTTCTCGGATACTTCGGCGTTCAAGGAAACGAGATTACCGATGAATTGGCCAACTATGGATCAACGGTTCCCCACAAGAACCAGAGCTAATAATCGGAATCAGTTCCGCAGGAATCATGAATTGGATCAGCGATTATGTATGTAATTTTTATAAAGAGCCGGACTGGAAAGTGTTTTGTGACAAGCCCGAACAGAAAACTGTCAAACTTCTACTAAAACTTGGAAGGAAAGACGTTCGGTTGATGCTTGGTATTATTACAGGACGCAACCCATGGGGTCAGCATATGACCACCATTGAATCGTTGAGGATCCGATGTGCCTGTCTTGCTTGCAGGAGACGCATAGCACTGATCACTTTCTCTGTGAGTGTTCTGCCTTTGCTAGAGCAAAGCTACGAGTTTTAGGTTCCCATTTCATGAGAATGAGTAATATTCGTTCTCTAAAACTGGAGAATGTAAATCTGTAACCAGAGAATCTGGAAAATTTTTATTTATCTCTGTCTCTATTCTTTCCCATCTCTTTCTCTGATACTTTTCTCCTTCCCTACTGGACTATCTACCCTCTTTGCAGAGCTCTAAATTCAATGGGCCTTTAGCCTAAGTGTTTTAGGAGCCACCAAATCTCTTGGTGGGAAACTTCTTAATAGGCAAACTAGGCTTCTCTTCAACTTTTTACGAAAAAAGGCACTGCAGTCTTTTTCTTCCATTTTTTCATATTTTTAAATCAGTTTCATCGGTTTCCGAAGGGGTATAAAAAAGTGAATAAGCTAAGATAATCCCAAAACATTCGATGAATGTCAAATTTTCATCAAATCCATTACGTATTACCTTAGAAATAAACTTATTTGGCTCAGAATAAGCCATAACTTGGATTAGATACCCACTAAAATTAACGATGTTAGAGACAAGGCACGATCTAAAGTTATTGTAGTATGGCAAACATGGTATTCTGCTAATGAATTTGTCTGGTACACGCTTCCGTTCGTTGAAAAAAAATATAAAATTTCTTCTAGAAGAAATTCAAAAATTTGATGGGATACAAACGAAATTACAGACTAGAGAACTTTGAACAGACTATCGGGGTTAAATAACTTTAAAATTCGAAAAATCATGGTATTTTTTGGATTTCCTTTTACTCTATTATTGAAGTGATAAAAAATATGTTCTAGGTCTTTATAAAGTACATAAAAAGTTTTACAAATATACGAGTATATATTTATATTTACAATATTTATTGTACGTGCTTTCTTAGATGTCTGACCAAATTGGGATGCACTTTTTCGCAAACTGACAAAAGTCAGCAAGTTACTAAAATCGAACTAAATTTTAACTGGCTGTTAATTTTTGGAATCATATACAGTACTCATAGACAATGAGAGTTATAGGCTGAAATATCTGATGGACGGACAGACGGAAATTTACTCTTAAGCCTTTGCGCTAGTCTGGCGACAAGATGTCTTTAAGAGGATTTGAATTTTCAACACTTATACCACTATATAACGCTATTATACATATTAAATCAGTTTCAACGTATTAACTGTTTTCTAATACCTATATGAAGTATTTACCTTAAATCACTAGGGCAGAAATAACTCCGAAAAGCAAAGCTCGCTCCGACTAGCTGGTACATACGCAGCGGAATGAGTTGGTGCGTGACTACGATTTGGAAGTCAGGGCATGAAACACGAATTAATAGAAACAAATTTTTCTATTAACGCATAGACTTCTTAGAAATTATTTTTTTATTAATAACCATAATATTACAATACCCGGCATCCGTTGATATGCCTCGTTGAATAAAATTAAAACAACCAGTCAGAAAAACATCAAGCAAAATTATTTTTATTAATTTTCTATCTCAAACCGTTTTTGAACTTTGCATTTGGGTCATAGTTGAACAGCTTATGCGGATTATGAAGTCTAGAGTGTGCTATAAATAGTGGGAAATAGGAAAAACTAAAATTTTTTAGATTAAATTTAACTAAATATTCGATTATTAGTGACGAATGAGAGTGGTGGCGCGACGTGGGGGCTGTGGGAAGGGAATTGCATTATAAAAATATGCCTATAACCTTCATTGGGTGAAAATATGAATGTATACAAATTTTTACGCCATTTGGTGTTGTCGTTTTGTAGTGATGCGCGGACAACGTACAGACATTCATCTTTATAGTATAGATTATTTTCTTATCAAAAAGATGTTTAAGATATGTGACCTGGTCTACGAAAAGGTACCTTACGTGCGAAAACAAGTTTTCGAGAAAACAGCAGTTAAAGTTTAAACTTCTAAAAACCCTTGTAACTTGTTTAAATATTAATATTTTTCAATCCGGTTTGGCTTATTTTCTTCAGCATAGATCACAGCATCAATCAAATCACAGAAGCAGTGAAAAACATTTTTTTATATACAAATAAATAAGAAAAAGTTAATGCAAATCGCAGAAATAAAATATAAAAACTTGAAAAACGTAAATTTTTCTAAAAAATTTCAAACGAGTCCGATGAATTTTGAGTTTGGAAAACCATGTTGGATTCGCAATTAGCAACACCAAAAACCCCTAAGTAACGAGTTTAGAAAGAATCCGATGCATTTTTTTAAATTTGTCCGCCATATTGGATCAGCTATTTTGATTGTTTTTAATCTCACAACAGATTCGTAATCAGCGACCTCCAAAACCCCCGAGTGAAAAGTTTCAAGCGGATCTGATGATCTAATGAATTTTGAAAAAATATGTCCACCATATTGGATCCGCCATATTGAATTTCTGAAATCTGATATCGAATTCGTAATCAGCAATGCCAAAAACCCCCGTGTATTGAATCTTAAGAGGATCCGTTAAATTTTAAAAAACATGTCCGACATATTGGATCCGCCATTTTGATTTAAATAGTCTCACTTCATATTCATATTCAGCGACCTCGCAAATCCCCGAATAACAGTTTTTAAATATTTTAATTAAATTTTGATTTTGAAACAATGCCACAATTTGTGACAAAAATTTTGACAAATCCTTAAAAACCACCATTTATAAAGTTATGAATACATTTTTTGTAACAAATTTTTTGAAAACAGACTTCAGTATCGTATTAATTACACCTCAGACTGTCCAGGAACGGTTCAGTTTTTAATTTGCACAAATTATTGTCTTCGTTATTCTAATTTGTATCATGACAAAAAAATCAGTCTTTTTCGTATTTGTACTTTTCTTTTTTTTTCACTTTTAACAAACTTTTAAACAAATTATGACTTTCTGGTTTTCACCATTTTAAAGAGCCTTTCACACACTATTCGAATCAGCCAAAAAGTGAAAAATGATTTTTTGACACGTAAGGTACCTTTTCATAGACCAGGTCACATATAATTCTTGGAATATTTTTAAAATATCCAAACAAAAAAAAAAAGAAATTCGAAAAATATTTCCTTCTTAATAAGTACTCAAAATTATCCAAACAAAACGGAAGTTTTTATGTTCCACTGCTAGTTAGTATGTAAATCACCATATGCACGTCACGGCAGACAGGTTGTCACTAAAATTTTTGCAGTAATTACAAGGTAATCCATAGCGGACACGTTTACTCGTGTTTTATTTATAAACAGTGTTTATAAATTCACAGAAGCACACCTGGTGTACGCAAAAAATAACGGGCACCTCAGAAAGTCACACATGTTCTCCCACCACATGCGTTCAATAATATTAATTGAAATAGACATATACAATATATGTGTGTGCGTATGTATGTCCAAGCGCATAAATAACATAGCTCGCAGTTAATGTGTATGCCAACCGCATATTTATGTGTTTACCTATGCAACTGCGTATTTCAATAAAGCCAATTGCACGCAATGCCCACCTCTAACGGTCAACACTTGTTGTTGTCCCTTCCACTGCATTTCCCTTACATATATGTATATGTATAAGTATATGTGTATGTGTGTAAATGTGCATATGTCAATAATGCAGGTGGTGGTGACTGTGTTGTTACACCAGCTCATCCAAGTCTAGTCAACAGTTGGTCGATAATTATCATTTCTGAGGTTGTATAAGAGCTCGCCAAAGCGTTTGCATTAGCCTTGACCACGAATATTGATTTCCTGTTGAGTTGTTTTACTTTTAACAGTACTTGTGTTTCCTTTTTTTTTGTTTTTGTTTTTACTTACTTATTTTTCTTTTTTTTGCTGTTAGGGTTGCAGTGACTCGTAACAAGGTTGACTGAGAGACTAACGCTTGAGTAGCTGTATGAATGGCTGAGTGTCCGGGGGGCGAAGGTCATGGTTCGTTGGTTGGTTGGTTGGAAAGTGCTGCCAAACCCCTACGCCAAATATAATCGTACATAGATGTGTATGTATGCATGCGGCATATGTTGATGTACTGTAGGTAGCAATGCAATTCTTTTAATTGCAAGAGGCGACTCTTTAAACATGTGGCTCTTACAAACTCTATACGTGCAGATGTGCTCGAATGCCTTTTTCATGGAAAATGGTCTATGTTTAGCCATCTAAGCTTGGGCTTACTTATGAAATGCTACTTAAGGCAATTAATTCTTTTATTGCTTCTTAATATTCCCACCATCACCTCTATAGGTCAGACCTGACATCAAATGAGCACAACCTATTCGCTTGTGAAATTCTACTGCTTCAGTATTTTTTTTTTTTTTTATTAATTAAAGAGAGCCCGAAGTACGTACAAAATGGCAATAGAAAAGAAAGATCATTGCAACTACTCTGAAGAAATCCCCTAGTTTCTTGCAAAACCAATGGATTTCTGTCACCATATCCACTTTTACTATTGTATATTATATATATTGCAGAATTTTTCTGGCAGAATCAGTTATACAAGAATAACTCAATACGCCACTCAAACGAGAAATTTTTTGATTCAGCAAGAGAGGAAGTTTTCAGTATTGCTCTTTATGAAAGCGGAAATAGGTCAATTATAAAAAACTATCGGTGCTCTGTAACGCTGTCAACAAATTTGAAGAAATGTTGAGCATTAATTACTAATGAACAGAATGATTGAGACTCTTCAAATTCAATAACTTAAGTTCACAATTAACATCTTGAGCAAGTTTTGGGAAAATCTCCACACTGATGTAAAAAATATACCCCGATTTTAGTAAAGAATTTGATACAGCACGTCTGTATGTACAGTATGTCTAATAGAACCGTGGTCGTCATAACTTATCTTAGAAACAAAATATTTGACCAATTTGATTCAAACTGCATTGTATGAATTTGTTTGAATTTTATACTGAATTTGCCCTGAGAAGTGTTTGACCGTCCATATTGAGGTTTTCCTCAACTATTGCCCAAACATTTTCATAGGGTCAGCGTCTGGCGACTGTGAAAACCAATACAATTTTTGAATACAATTTTGGTGTTTCCACTCTAGACTCTTTCCGCTTCTATGCTTGGGATCGTTGTCTTCTTGCAATATTCGGATACAAAGGGTCTTTGCAAAGTGATGCCAGTAGTAAATAATTCAAATTTGGTATTTGTCAAGTAGACAGATGCTCACTTTTACAATTTTAGAACGCGTGATAAAACTATTGAACTATATTATGAAAATGGTACATCTTCAAGAACAACACGTTGGAAAATTCATAATTTTTTTGATCGTAGTAATCGTGCGAATGTTGGTGAAAAAATTTTAAGAAACTGGTTTTATCGAGTACAGAAAAAGGACTGGTAGGCCAAAAAGTGGACGTTGGGTTGGGAATTTTGCTGCTCTAGAGCAAAGTTTAGCTACCTTCAACATCCATATCTCGACGTTCTCAACAGTTAGGTGTTAATGAATAGACTTTTGGCCGATTTTACCTTTAGACGCGCTGAATGATGAGATTTTTCATCATTCGACTCCAAAAATGAGCTTGAGCTGGAAATTAGTAAATCAGTTAATTGGGTGCTAAACAACGAGCTAGAATTATGGCATATAAAGAAAAATAAAAAAGGCTTTAGTGCAAAAATAATTTCTTGACATGTTAAGCTGAGGAGCTGGGGGCTGGGGTGAAGCATTTGCCAAGAATTTTGAGTTCTGGTAGCTTTGTCAATCAGCAAGGATCTGACCTCTCGTTTGACGTAATCGCATTAATCATTAATCTGTAATTCTAAGTCTCAACATCCATACGCAAAAAAATATTATAATTTCTGGAATTGGACAATTCAAGATGATTTAAAAGCTCATTCTTCATCTTATATTAGTCGATAATTTACCTATCAAATTGAAATTGAAGCTTGAATAGGTCTAGCCAAGGAGCACCAAGAAATTTGGTGTCTCCTAAAACACTCAGGCTAAAAAGCCCATCGTATTTAGAGCTCTGCAAAAAGGGTAGATAGACAAGGAGGAAAGGAGAAAAGTATAAGAAAAAGTGATAGGAAAGAATAGAGACAGAGATAAAGGTAGTTAGTCCTGTGAGAATTTTCCAGATTCTTTAGCAAATCTGTAAATACCGTCCAGTTTTAGAGAACAAATATTATTCCCTCTCACGACATATGCACTCAACACTCGTAGCCTTGCTCTAGCAAAGGCAGTACACTCACAGAGAAAGTGCTCAGTGCTATCCGCCTCCTCCAAGCAAGACAGGCACATTGGGTCCTCAATAATTCAATGGTGGTCATATGCTAACCCCATGGGTTGTGTCCTGTAATAATACCGACCATCAATCGAACGTCTTTCCTTCCCAGTTTTAGTAGGAAGTTTGACAGTTTTTTGTTCGGACTTGTCACAAAACACTTTCCAGTTCTGCAGCGTTCCAGACCGGACCAACGCTCTTTATATAAATTGGGTTGGCCAATTCATCGATAATCTCGTTTCCTTGAGCACCGAAGTATCCTGGAACCCATATAAGTACAAGCCTGTTTTGTCTTGCGGCAGAATTAAGCATTTTATTACATTCTTGAACAATTTTAGAGGTTTACTTCGCGTTCTCCAGGGCCTTCAATGCAGCCTGACTGTCACTGAAGACTCCAATCTGTTTCTCGCTCGATCTCCTCTCGATTATCCATTAGGCTACTTTCAGAATGCCAAAAATTTCCGTTTGGAAAACAGTTGCCATTTCCCCCATGGCATAGGGATACTTATTACTATCGTTTAAGTATCATCCGGCTGCAGACCCTATATCATTTTTGGAACCATCTTTAAAGAAAATATTCGTCAATCCTTCCTGAATACATTCTGGATTGCTCCATTGCGTCAATCTGATATCAAGTTTATTCTAAGTGAAACTATGGGTATCAGGTCATCTTTAGGGCCAAAAGCAGTGGATACTGCTCAGATAGTATCTTAAAAAATTCTCTGTGTCCCAAAATTCCCACACTGTTCTGCATGTTTGCTTTTTTTGTTCTCTTTGCCTTTTTATTAGGAATAAATAACAAACATTGCAAGCGCATCATCCTCGTTTTTGCTAGCCATCGTTACGCTATCAGCACAAAATTACATTTGAGCCGCTCACCGTCTGTGGTAAACAACAGCAAGCATGTTGCCGAGCATATTCGTCGTCTGTGTCCTACTTAACGTTGCAAATCAGTTTTAAGGTTTAAAAACATAATTTAAGGGCAAAACAGAAATTCGTAAGTCGAGCTTAAAGAGCCAATGTCAACGTAAATGCTAGCATTGGTCTACACTTAAATACAGGCTATTGTACGCCAACTCCTGCATTCTTATTTCGCAGCGATCATACCCATGTGTTTGTATGCATTTCTTCTATACTCGTATCTACGAGTACCACATGTTTTGTATGTATACATATATGTACCCCAAAACCATTTCCACTGCAATTTGTCCATTTGGATGTGCAAATGTACGGTATATTATGGTCTTAAGTTAGGTATTCATTTACAAGTTTGTTCGTTAACAGCAATAGTATGAGAAAGCTTTGGCACAATCTCAATAACAGCAGCTTTTGTACGTATATGTATAGGTATTATTGCGCTTGTATGTGCATACATAGGTATATAGATAAAAACTTATTCGCGTGAGTACGTGCGAGTACACTGAACAAAATTACGAGAATTGGAATTTGTTGTTTATTTGTTTTGAGTAAAGAGAGTATAACAAAAATATATGTCTCGACAAGATTTTTTATCACACGTATGAATGTGTAAATCTATAAGAAATCAATGTTTTTTCGCCAAGACAATTATCACACATCGAAGAGGTTGGAGTGGCTGCCGCTGGAATTGACACCACACTTAATAAAAGCTATTTCTTAACTATCTGGGTAGGTAAGTCACGTAGCTGCCAAAATGACACACTTAGACCTGTCATAGGTCCATTGTGATATCACTGGACCTTTTTTCTTACACTATGGGATCCCTTTCAAACCATCCTGCGGCTTTTATAAAGGAGCTTAACTTGGTTAGTTTAAGATGCGTTACCAAGCATGTGAAGTCTTCTTCTAGCTAAACCTTCATACTCGCAAATGAGGTGTTTAATAGGTGTTTCCTCCTCCTCTTCTTCTGTATTGTAGCAGCTTCTACAATAATCATTTAATGGGCGTTAAAGAAACTCATGAGACCATTTAAATGCACATTTGTTACCTGGTTTAGGTCAGACAAAAATAGTGGTCTCACACAAAAATGATCCCTTACCAAACTGGTATCCTAACTCTAATGAGCATTTTTTTGGAAATTTGTTTGTCTTATTTATGATTTTCAATAACAATTAGCTAAAAATTAGATGCATTGGCGCCGTTCAAGCTCAATAGTAAGTGGAATCATAAACTCTACTCCCAGCAAAACATATTTTGATACGCAATTCATCGGGTTGTTTTTGTTGTCAGCAAACATTTATTTTTAATTAATGCTGCCGGAGTGACAGTCTTTGGTCTTAATAAAGGGTGTTTTTTTTAGAGGTTAGGTTTTCAAGATGAAATAAAACGTATATAATTTAATGTTACGGCCAAGAATTTGGCTTTATTATAAAGATAAGGGTTTGCCATTATGTTTTAAAAATGATTTCGGGCAAGTGGCCGCCGCGGCTGGCTCGAATAAATTCCAGCCGAGAGGCCCAATTTTCGACCACTTTTTGCAGCAATTGGGACCGTATGTCAGCAATAACGCGCCGAATATTCTCTTCCAAGACGTCAATCGTCTCGGGCTTATCTGCGTAGACAAGCGACTTCACATAGCCCCACAAGAAATAGTCCAGCGGTGTTATATCGCACGATCTTGGAGGCCACGCCACAGGTCCACGGCGCGAGATAATGCGCTCACCAAAAGTTTCCTTCAATAAATCGATTGTTGCGTTGGCTGTATGGCATGTAGCGCCGTCTTGTTGGAACCAAAGGTCGTCCACATCAACATCGTCAAATTCAGGCACGAAAAAGTCATTAATCATGGCTCTAGAGCGCTCTCCATTGACTGTAACATTATGGCCGGCTTCATTTTTAAAGAAATATGGACCAATGATTCCCCCTGTCCATAGAGCACACCAAACAGTGACTTTTTGAGGATGTAACGGCGTCTCAGCAATGGCTTGTGGATTATGTTCACTCCAAATGCGACAATTTTGCTTATTGACATACCCATTCAACCAAAAGTGAGCTTCATCGCTGAACAAAATTTTCTTGTGAAAATCGGGATCGGTGGCCATCTCGTTTGGGTAATAAATTTGCACGATTTGCAAACGTTGTTCAGGTGTAAGTCTATTCATTATGAAATGGCAAACCAAACTGAGCATAAATCAAGTGACGGCTGTCAAAAAGACCATCTACGAAAAAAGTAGTGCCAACTTGAAAACTTAACATCTAAAAAAACACCCTTTACAAACACGGGTTGCTCCGCTAATGTGGAAAAAATTATATTTAGCTATGAATGCCGCCTGGAAGCCATAATGAATATTGCAAATTGCAAACGATTGAAGAAAGGGAACGTTCTACCATCACTTGTAATTTTCTTAGAGTAAATGATAATTTGGTACTTCATTACCAAGGAAATGCCTGGGCCAGTACATTTTGTTCAGTGAACAACGTACTTAAACCGGTTCATGACCTGCGACGAATATACATTTTCTTAAGCACAGATTGCATTTTTACGCAAGCCAAAACAGACATTGATCGTCTCAACGAACTAAATTTGGAGCTGCAAAATGTGAATGCCCCTCTTAAAAGGAAGGTACAAAGCGATGAAATGATAGTGACATAGTTCTAAAAGAAAATTAAAAAAAGAAAATGCTAAATTCCATTGCAATTTCGGGACTGAACTTTATGTACCCGCGCGAATTTTTACAAAATTTACAGTTAATTTTTGGAATCAAACAAACTTGAAGTGTTAGACGATACATTAGATTTAACGTATAAAAGTGGGTTTGGCTTTCAAAAATATTTACAATGTTATCGAAATGCAAAGTTTGTTGGTTGCTATCAATAGTGATCTTAGTCATAAGTAGATTTTTCAAGAATGTTTGTCGTACAGCTGCTATTACTCCTTATCTGCATCAGTGATATCCATGTCTATGTATAGGATGATCAGATAGCAATGATAGTTTACTTTAATGATCCTCGTAATAGAGCGACGTTAAACGACTTTCTGTGGCTCCAGGTTTACAACATCGATATACATGAACTGTTGTATCATTCAACCGATGCCACGCACAAAATTGTGAAGGAGAAATTTGACGACAGAGCAACTCACGGCGACCATACATTAATTGACCGCTAAGATCGTGTATGTGTCTTAACGCCGCTCAATTATTTTCTTGGAGCTGTGTCTTCTCCTTAGACTACGCTAACAAGTCAATCAGAAGAATTTAGATGAGAAGCGAACATTTCAGAAGTTATATCTAGAATAACACAGGACACATCACACCGAGACATTAAAAATTGGAAAGACTGCTTGAACCGGAGAATTATGTGAATGTTGCTTCAGAATGCAGCCAAAATGAGCTTGATAGCTCCCACCGTTATTGTTTTATTTACATTTATTTTCCAATTGCTCTTATATAGTCACCCTTTAGTAAGCGATACCTGAAGTTATGTGTGATTATCGTCATATAAATAAAATACTGACTGCATGCTTCAATCAATCTCAACCAATCATACCACTTCATTAGTCTAATTAAAAATATGGCGATAATTACTACTTATCAAAATATTAAGACTGCAATAAATAAATGAATGATGAAAACGCTATTTTGGAAAAGTTTTAATAGCATTCTTAAAACAGTTTGATACGTAAGAAACAAATACCCCGTAAAGTTCAGAAAGTCTGCTGATAGCGTATTTGTTAACACTATAGGAGCTCTCAAGATTAGAAAGCAACAGAATCGATACAATTTTTGATTTGTGGATGTTTCTAGGCTGTGGCTATACCGATTCAAATATTTTAGGTGACGCTTTCCACCTTCATCTAAGATAGAACATTAGTGCGAATTCTTGATAAAGTTATTATATATTATGCCTAGTAAATTATGATACTGACGCTGCTATACTTAGAAAAAGTATGTGAGCTCGAAAATCCGATGGCCATCAGACTATCAGCTGTTCAGGGTAAATGCAATCTCCTGTAAACAAATTACTACACAAAATATAAAGGCAACCATCGCAAACTACGAAACTTGCAAAAACCCCTACGTATTAATTAGAAAGAGAAAGAAGATCATTAAACTTATCAGTAAACATTTAGGTACAAAACTTTCTTTGAATGACAATAAGTATGGTTTTCCGTTTGCGGATTCCACTCAGAACTTTAGATCTACTTTAACTTCGTTACGTGTTTTTTGTTGTAATTGGAGTATGAAGTGTATTTTTATAAATATTAGTTGTATTTTTATAATTTTGTATTAGGATGTATTTGAGAGGAAGGCGTAGAACTACGAATTAATAGTGGCTAGGGCGAGAAGAGTCAATATCGGGAAAGTAGAATAGTTAAGAGCAGCGCTGGCCACAACTCACACAATCACATATTTTAATTTTTCTAGACGATGAGAGCATGAAAAGAAGTAGCAACTCACGCCTCTGGGGCAAACAGTGTTGCCAAAGAATTTGAGTTGGAAATTATTTGGAAAATAAATTTTTTTGTCATGGAAGTAATGTGAAAGGTAGAGATCCTAATAGCGAATTACCCCTTGAAATTGAATTGAAATTAAACTGTATTAACCGTACAGTTTTGAAATAAGTTAAAAAGAATTTTTAAATATGTAAAAAATGTATTTAAAATAAATGTTTAGGGTAATTAAAGTCATCTTTTTTATTTATGCACAGAACCAGATAAATAAATAAAAACATATATGCATATCCTAATTATAATTAAATTTTTCAATACTAAGTTCATATAGTATATTTTTAGTAATTATTCGGAAGCCCGGAAAGTGTTCGTGTGTCAAACTGCTGTTGCGAGGATGCCGTAAAAGTAGCATACCCACTACTGAGCACGATTACGGCAGACTCAGGTTTAGAGTTATGTATGCAGTGGCTCACAGCTTATTTCATGCAGTTTCAGTTTATAAATTTAAATTATTTCAGAATGAAAAATTGTCGCAATTCAAAAGAAAGTTTAATGTAAACATTTAGTTAAATGATTTGCTAACATAATGAGTAGAGCAGAATTCGTGGAAATACAGGGTGGCTGATGAAAGCCGCTACCAAAAAAAAATTGAATAACTTTTTTTCTTTTTAAGTTATCTGTTCCATTTTTGTTTTAATTTGCAGATTGATCTTTAAAATTTATTAAAATGGATAACTGGGACACGCAAACAAGAATTTGGATAGTCCGCCGCTATCACGCACTGGAGTCCGTAGTTTTGGTACAGAGAGAGTACAGGCGGATGTTTGGCGGCGATCCCCCGAGCAGATGGACCATAATGAGACTGGTGAATAATTTTGCTGAGCAAGGAACAGTCGCAAGAAGGCCTTATCATCGAAACCCACCAGTTCGGACGGAGGAAACGATCGCTGCTGTAGCTGCAGCTATACAAAGCAATCCAAGGGTTTCAACAAGAAGCTTATCTGCTCAACTTGGTGTCAGCCGACAGTCTTTGCAAACAATAATGCACAAAGATTTAGACTTATTTCCCTACAAAATTCAAATGGTTAACAAACTGAATGCAGCAGACTTGCCGATTCGCTTGGAATTTTGCCAGAAGATCCTGCAAATGGTGGAAGAAGACCAAAACATGTTAAACTGCCTTTTCATGTCTGATGAGGCCCATTTCGATTTAAACGGCAATGTGAACAAACAAAATTGTCGAATATGGAGTACTTCTAACCCACAGATACTCCACGAGACGGAATTGCATCCTCTTCGCGTGACAGTGTGGTGTGCGGTTTCTTCACGCTGTATTGTCGGGCCTTATTTTTTTGAAGAAAATGGTCACACCGTTACGGTTACTGGAGACCGTTATTTGAAAATGCTGAAAGAATTTTTCTATACAGAACTACGCCGAAAGAGAATTTCTTTCAACTCTGTGTGGTTTCAACAAGATGGGGCAACGTCTCACATAGCCCAGACTGTTATGACAGAGTTGCGACGAAAATTTCCCAATAAACTGATTTCAAGAAACTCCGAATTTCGTTGGCCCCCCAGGTCGCCTGACCTTACTGCACCTGACTTTTTCTTGTGGGGTTTATGTAAACAAGAAGTTTATAAAACAAAGCCAACAAATTTGGATGAACTAAAACAGTCCATTCGGGCAACAATTGCGGCTATTCCAGTCGCAACTCTCAAAGCAGCAATGAACAACTTTTTACTAAGATGCCGCACTTGTGTCAACGAGACACAACGAGACCTTAAATTCAATTATTTTTAAAACTAGTTAAGCTACATTTAATAAAATTTAATGACCTTCAACTTGAAAAAAAAAAATAAATTCCATACACTAAAAAAAAAGTTATTTGAGTTTCTTAAGGGGTAACACCACTGTAGAAATTTCAAAAAAAAATTTTTTTTTTTATAAGCTTAAACAATTCTTTGAACCTTTTAAAATACAGAACAAAAAGTTTTATACGTTACCGAAGTTTATTTCATAAATATTTTAAGCTTTTAACCAAGCGTTAGTGACTGCTACCTAACGACTTCTCCAATCTTCCAAACTTTAAACGCGTTTTTCTCAAAACACGTTTTCTGAAATTGGCACGCAGCATAACTCAAACAATTTTAAATATTTTTAATCAGGTTTTCCACTACGTCTGTATAATAACCTTCTTAAGAGAAGAGCGTAGGGGATTTTCGATAGATTTATTTAAACGATTGATAAAATTATTTAAGTGCCGTTTTTTTAGACCAAAATTGAGTTTTTTCCTTCAAATGCTTGCTAATTCCACAAAAATAAATATTTTTTAAATCCCCTACGTGTTTCTCTAGCTATTTTTATCTAGATTAAGAAAAAAAATGTTTCTTTGTTCCAGATTAAAATTTGCTCCTTCAAGAGAAACCACATTACATAAATGTCTCCAATGCCGCCATTTTGTAAAATTTTTCGATCAAACTTTGTAGTTTTGTATTTTAGTATATAAGTAATAACTTCCCAAATCAGAGTGATTGTTTTCCCTTTCCTTCTATACAAAAAAATTCTTTAAAAATCGTGTTTATTTTACGCGTGTACAGTGGTGTTACCCCTTAATGTAGCAAAATTCATCAGCCACCCTGTATATCCCCACTTAGACTACGGGATAAAATACAACCACAATGCGGTATCTTTGCTCAAAACTTATTTCATGCAAGCACTTGTTTAGGTTATGCCGGCGGTTAGTCGCTTGGTTAACGGTATTTTTAATTTCTAGATTATGTAACTAGCACACAGTTATTGTTCTATGTAATTTTTAGTATGTTTGTGATCGCCAAGTGGACAATATAAAAATATATAAAAAAATTGGCCGAGGTACTACGATTGAACAGCGAGAACTGGTCATCAAGCATTTTCAAAGCGGAAAGTCGCAGCGAAAAATTGCGGAAATAGTTTGTTTGAGTAGTGCCCAAGTACAAACTATTATTGAACGTTTCGTGCATGAAAATCGGATGAGCGTTTAATTGTTTGAAAAATAAAAGAAACCCTAATGCTATCGGCTCCAAAACTGCAAAACGAACATCAGCAAGAAGTGAGCAAATCATGTTGCGTCGAAACAGTGCGACGAGTACTACGGGGAAAAGGACTTTAATGGTTGAGTAGCACGAAAGAAGCCATTTATAAATAAAAACAAAATCAATTGAGCCGAGTTACCTTCGCCAGAGATTTCTGGAAAACGGTAATATTTTCTGACGAGTCCAAATTCAACCTATTCGGCTCAGATGGAATGTCTTACGTGTGGAACTGTTCTGTGTTTTTGTTTTTTATATTTTTTATTTAAGGCTTAAAAAAATAAAAATAAAGTACCTTTTTTATACTGCAATCGCGTATAAATATTTCATGGCAGAAATACCCTCGAAGGTTTGCCATGCCCCGATTTGCACAGGAAAATATTTGGAAGTGAAACATTTTGTTCGTGGGAGAAGGACGGATTGGGAAGAGAGACGAAATTTTGACTCCCATAGTTGTTTCATTCACTTTTTCTTTTGTGAGAGAAAGTTCTGAGTTTTATGTAGGTTGTTTGTTCTGAAAGCTGCCTGGGAAATACAGGATGGTTTTTGCTAGTACATATGCAGGTATGATTTAACAAACTTATGGGTCATATTTACACTAAATTCTATTTTTCCTTCGTTTCCACATACTCAACTCAGATACTCTCCTTCAATAATTTATTGGTGCTACTTAGCTGTAATAAAGCCAATATTACTCTATGGTAATCTAGTGTGGTGGACTGCATTAAGAAAAACGGCACTCAAAACACTTATGGAAAGTATTCAACGACTTGGTGCTCTCTGCACTACAGGGGAAATTAAAACTACTCTTACGGCAGCATTTGAACGAATACTCAACCTATCACCGATTGAAATTGCGGCAGAAGGTCTACCAGCTAGATCTGCCGCAAGACTTAATGCATCGGGCGAATTTACTTGTAAAATATTCGAACATAGTTCAATAGGTATGAGTTATCGGACCAATATGGGCTATATGACTCCAAAATACAATTGGGTGAAGAGATTCCGAACAACAATAGGAGAAGAGGAGTGGAAAAGAGGTATGAAACCTAGCTCCAATACGCTTAATATATTTACTGACGGCTCGAAAATGATGGACGGAGTAGGTGCAGGAATTTATTGCGCACAGATGGCCATCAGGCGGCCAATTAAGCTCCCTGACCACTGCAGTATTTTTCAAGCAGAAGTCTTTGCGGTAGGAAAGGCTGCAAAACTAGCGCTAGCAAAGACAGCGAGCAATTCCAACATAAATAAAATATATATGTTGACAATCAAGCGGCAATGAAGTCAATAAACTCATTTGAAATTTCATCTAAAAATGTTCTTAGGACCAGGGAAGCCATAGAGAGACTAGCCGCAGACAGATGGTTACACATCTATTGGGTGCATGGACATAAGAACATTGCAGGACACGAAATTGTAGATGAGATTGCCAAAAGCGCTTTTTACATACAATTCGAACAAGAAAACAACATACTGAAACCTTTGAATACGATATACAATGGCATCGGTGCGGACATGAAATCACGAATAGCCAGGAGGTGGAACAAAATAGCCACTTGCAAAACCGCGGAAGTCATGAGCACCCAGAATGCAGATAAATATGCCAAATGATGAGAATTGCAGTCAATGATAGCTGCAGATTTTGCAATGAACTAGAATAGAGAGAAGCTCTTGAACACCTTCTATGTTCTTGCCATGCATTAGCTAGAACCCTAATGAAATGCTTCGCAGCTCTAAAATATGAGAGGTTAGAATGTCTCTCCCTCTGGCACCACTAATGATCAATAGGTCTATATAATGGTTTTCAGCCTTAACCTTCCAGATACTCAAGTTAATTTTAAGTTAAGTATTTAAATATGAAGTATTTTTAGTTTAATTTTTTGTATTCAAGTTTCAAAAATTTATACATATATATATTTAAATAAAAATAAAAAAAAATATTTATTATTTAACCAATCCAACTGTCTTCAAGAAGTAAACGTCAAAAGCATCGAATGTTCTCAAAAAGAATTTTGACCGTGTGACCGCGAATGAATCCTCAAAATAGAATTTGCAGTGTCTCCCTTCCAGATGTCTCTGTGTGTAAATCGGCACCATTCCTGCCGAAAAGCGACTGCTATTAGAAAAAAACTGTTTCCATCATTTTAATGTTTCATGCACGGAGATTCGAGCTTACGAACTTCCGAATGGTAGTCAATACATTCGGCTACGGCTCCCACCGATATAGCTAAACTTAAATTCTTTGAGTGTTAAACAAAATTAGTTCATTGTCATTCACTCGGTATTGATTAAACTGAATTTTGATTTTGCTTTTATTCAGACGTTTTATTCAGACTGTTGGTTTAAGAGCTATTTATGAGCTGTGGAAACTTTTCTGGTTTCATATAATTGAATAATTTATTTTTGATTCTTTTTGAAATCAACCACTAATACACATACGTATGTACATATATGTTAAATAACAATACTGGCGCTATGAAAGAGTTTACACTCCTCCTCAATCCCTACAGCGCTCCTTGCGAATCTTCCTTTGTTGGAAACATTATTGATGGTCTTCTTCTGCCAGCTACTTCAGGATGAGTGCCGCTTTCTGAGGTAATACGGTTTGGACTGCGCCAAGCATCTTTCGATGAAACCAAAAACAACTTTAATCAGAACAAATACTGAAAGAGAAGGCTTCACCGCAGCCAGCTGGTTATAGCGGGTTTTAGTCTTATGTCTCTTTCTTCTGTAGCAACCTACATACCTAATATATACACCTATATATATATAAATATGTATGAGTTTTTGGGAAATCCAAATATTCTAGAAACTACGACATGCTTTTTGTTTGGCAAAGGCTCTGGAGAAATAAAGGGTCTTTCAAAAGACGTGCCTAGAATTTGTTTTAAAATAAAATATGCAAAAATTTAGATTCTTTTAGGATTCACTATTTTTATTCAAATTGCGCGTCTCAATAATTTTATGTAAAAAATGGCATCATTTAAATGCCCATCGACATTTAAGATCAAATCCGCCAAATAGTTGGTTCATGAATGCTTAATTGTGGGCAACAGTTTGTTCATCAGCAACACTTTGCGCAACAGCAAAGATATTTCCAACACAACATCCAGTTTTCGGTCTGCCAGTTCATCTTCTATCTTTCTCTTCGAAAAAAAAACAGTTTTTGGAAATTTCCCCCCAACCTTTGAATTCTCGTCTAACTGGGATGATCATTTCCACCAATGAAATCACGAATTTTACAATATGTTGCTCTTAAAGATCGACCATTTTCATAATAAGTTTCAGTTAAAAATTACATAAGAATGGTAGCTTGATCAGTTTCCTGCTGGGTATGCACAGCTATGTACCTGCATATATGTATCAATACGAATAATATGTTAACCTACTTCAATGAAATAATTTAAGCTCATTACTAATGTTTACATTGACGCACGCTTACTCACTCATTAACAGAGTATTGCGATTACAAGCCAATTTTTGAATAGCTTTAAAATTATGTCTTATTTAAGTGTATGGGACTTCAGAAAAAATGCGAATAAAAAATAACAAATACATATACATACATGAGTACACCAAAGCGAAATTAGAAGTTGCCTGGGAACTCGAGCCTCGCAAACTAAATTTTATTATTGTAAAACTTTCGATTTTCTTTTATTAACTGAAGGCTAAATGCGGATAAATGGGGTTTGATGCGGATATATGGGGTTTAGAGTAAGTGCTCGATGGAACATGCACGCTATCTTACATTCTGTCAAAAAAATATCCGAATTTGTTCATTTAAAAAGCATGCGTTACACATCCGACTAACATTTTTGTGCCGGAATGTTTGTACAATTGTCCTCTATGGTGTCGCAGAGTTTGAGCGTGATCTGTCAATTACCTTGTTTTTGGCATTTAATTATATCAGTCAGCCATAGGCGTGCTCTGCGATTTTCACTATGGATAAAAAGAAAAAAAGAAAAAGAAGAACAAAGAATTTGTCTTAAATTTTGTGTTCTGAACGGGATTTCGTGCGCCAAATTGTTGAAAATGTTGCTGAAAGCCTATGGCGAGAGCGCTTCATCAAAAACACGGGTCTACGAGTGGCACAAGCCTTTGTAGAGGGCCGAGAACTCGTGGAAGATTTGTCCCGATCTGGTTCCCCATCAACATCTTCAACAGATGAAAACGCCGACAAAGTCAAGAAAATGGTACTCGAAAACCATCACTTATGTTTGAGGGAGGTAGTTCGTGACCTTAGCGTGTCTCACGAATCAATTCACAACATTTTACACCATTAATTGGGCATGAGACGCGTGGCTGCGCGACTCGTTGAAAGAGAGTTTAAATTCTTTCAAAAAATTCATCAGAAGAAGGTGGCTGAAGACATGCTTGAGCAAGTGAATTCGAACCCAACGTTTATCCAGCAAACCAATCAACAGGCGGCTGAATGGCACTATCCACATGAGTCGAAACCCCAAACACCATGGTTCTACGGTGAATAAAAAATATTATTTGGAAGCTATGCGACGTTTGGGAGAAAAAGTGCGTAGGAAACGGCCCAATTTGTGGAAAGAAATCTCAAGGATGATAACGCACGGTCTCACAGAGCGCATAATGTGAACAATTTTTTGACCAAAAACTCGAAAAGTATCATCAAACATACCGGATATAGACCTTTCCCAAAACTTAAATTTCCACTCCGCGGCTGCCACTTTGAGTCGATAGGGGCCATTAAGGAGAATTCGCTGAGGGAGCTGAAGAAGATCTCTTAAAACGCGTATAAAATAGGCTTTCATGACTGGACTGGTCATTGGACTACATCATATGTATGTGTATTGCTTCGAATGGAGCCTATTTGGAAGGCGACAAAAGAAATTTCGATGATTAAACAATTATTTTGCGTTTTATTGAACAATTCCGGGTACTTTTTTGACAGAATGTACGAACCAACTGGGCCACCAAACAATTCAACGCTGAAGCGAAAGAGATTTATGCGAGACCTTCAATGTCAGAGCCAGATCCCTCAATTCAAATGGGGAATATACACTTATGGTCATTGAAATAGGTACGCTGCCTTTATCTATCGATTTAATTGCACCGCCCGGAAAAATTTAAAGCTATTATTGAAATATCGTTTTTTTACAAATGGCTTTACTGCTTCGTTGTATATTTAAAATACCACTTATCTTAAGTTGTGGTATTAATTGCACACATTCAGTTATTTTCATGAAGTGTAATTTTGCGTAGCCACAAAAATAGATGCTTTGCAGATAATTCTCGCATTTTAACAAATTAAGTGAAAAATATTGAATGTAAAGTAAGTAGCAAAAGCACTATCTACATTTAAAAATCAATAATTAACTTTAATTTTTTTCAAAGATTACACAGTTGAGGAGTGAAGGCCCGTTGGAAGTTTAAAAATTTTGTAGTAAATGCCCTTGAGCCCACAAAACATCACAAATCCCACAAAGAAAACAACTTGCACTACTGATAATTTATTGTGATTCTTGTCAAGAGACGCCCTTTTAAGACATCAAAGACCTTTGCAGCTGAAATTACTAATGTATTGTACCATCAGCGCGAACTATACGTCTTCGTTTATACAACATAGATCTAGCAGGCAGAATAGCTCATGAAATTCCTATAATGAAACAAACAAATTTGAGGAAGAGGAAAAATTTTGCACAAGAGCACAAGTCATGATGTGGACCAGAGGGCAAAAGTGGTATAACATACTTTGGACCAGTTACACAAAAATTAATTTATTAGGAAATAATGCTAATGTTCAGACCTAAAGGACAAGAGTTCTCACCGTGGTGCACAACAAAAAAACAGTCAAATACGGTGGCGGCAACATGAAGATTTTGGGATGCTTCTATTGAGCTCATAACCAATAAAATTAACAAATTTATTTACAAGGACATACTCCAAAAAGTTATGATACCATTTGTTGAAGAGAATATGCGACTTCGGGCGCTTTCTATGGAAGATAATGACCCGAAACACTCATAAATGTTAGTACGTAAATGAGTTTTACATAAGAATTTCAAAGTTATGGATTGGTCAAGCCAGTCACCCAACCTAAACTCTATTGAAAACCTTTGGGAAGATTTAAAGAAGCGATTGGCGTAAGGAAACATTCAAAAATAAGAAGGATTTATGCCAAAAATTCAAAAAACTATGGTATTTCACATCCGCAGAAACCTGCCATAGCATTATCAATTCCATGCCAAATCGAATACAGAAAGTCATTGACAAACATGGTGGACACGTTGCTTATTGATTAAACTTCGATAACTTAAACAGCATTTTTAATAAAATCACTAGGCTATTTTTATATCATATGTATTCCTATATGGAAATATCAAGACACTTTCTATTCCGGCGGATCCAAAACCAGAGATGATACCGGATCTGGATGGTACTTAGATGAAGACACTAAGTACTCCTATGCCACAGGATAGATGGCCACGGTATTCCTTACCGAAGTCTATGCCATTTTAATGTGGCTTACTGGCTAATTGAGAAAAAGTGCCAGGGTAACAGTATTGGTATTTGTAGTGATAGTCAAGCTGCACTGAAAGTCCTTGCTAACCCACGCTACTCTTCGAAGTTACTCGCTGAATGTAAGACAAAACTAAACAGTGTTGCAAAACACAAAAAAGTTAGTCTTATTTGGGTGCCTGGACAGCTGATAAACTGGCTAATGAAGGCTCTGCAAGTATGCCACTAGGCCCTGACCCATATCTAGGTGTCAATTCCGCATCGATTCAACTATGTATTGACGACTTCATGAGGTCTACCCATAGAGGATGTTGATCTGGGTTGAACTCGTGCAGAGTAGCCAAGTGATTTGTGAAAGAACCAAACAGGAAAATACCGACCTGTGTCCTTAAACTCAGCAGAAAGGACCTGAGAGTACTGGTGGGTGTAATCATAGGGCACAACGCCTATGGTCAGCTTATGACTGTAATGGGGGTCGTCGACACCCCGATATGCCTATCCTGTCTTGAGGATGACGAAACTGCAGAGCATTTTCTCTGTAGCTGTCCGACGTCTTCAAGAATCAGACTTAGGATATTGGGTTGCGATATACTGAGTATGGATAAAGTTCATACTCTTCCTCTTCCGCATCTCTTAAGATTTATCAATGAATGCTAGAGATTTGTGGAAGAGTGACCCCAAACTAATTTTTCCGTCTAATCTAATCTAATCTAACCTTATCTATTCCTATATGGTACCTATTTTCAGTCAGCAATTCAAGTTTTAAAAGGTCCTTGAATTATTATTTATATGTGTTATATTAATCTACGAAATAAAAACCTCATACAATTGAATATCTGTTATTATTAGTTTAAAAAACTTGCATTTTCCTTATGAACATGTGGGCTACCTATTTTAATGCCCATATGTGTATATAGGTATTGTTACCTGAGGATTATTATAATGTGTATTCACGCGTGTATTGCATTATTTTTCCCCTTTTTTTTTTTGCTTTTTGAAAATCTCACTTGCACTCACCTTTTTTGTATTGAAGCCGAGGAACGATAACTTTCGCACGTTGTCACGTGGTCCGCTTGGTCCGCTGAAACTCATCTTGTCTCCAAATAACGGACAGCCACTTTTACGAGTAATTTAAAATAACAGTTAACAGCAACAAAAACAATAGACTAAACAAACTAACAAAAACGCGATTTTTTCAAATTTTTCTTATTCTTATTTTATATCTTCCTTTTTGTATTTGGTTTCTTGAATTTATGGTGCTACAACAAACTTCCAGAATTCGTCTTTGAACAATCTCGGCATTCGGGCTCTTATATTTGATTTAACAAGCACAACTGCAAAGAAATATAAAAAAGGTTATAAGAAATTAGATATTTTCAGGTGAGGGAAACATTTAATTGCATATTTGGAGCAATTCATTGAAATAGAAATACATTTTTTATCAATAAGTCTCCATAATAGTTAAAATTTATTTACATATGCCGTTATTTTTTAACATAAGCCACAAGGCTTAATAAATTTATCGAAAGATGTTTCGCCGCACCACGCTAGCGTGCGCTAACAAATTTGATGAGCTATCAATCTCAAATAAGTAAACCGCAGCTCTCACACTAGCTCAGATAACACTCACTCAATCTTCGACCCACCCATCTAACGCATGTGATTTCCATTACTCGCTGCCTGCATAAATTTTGTGCCATTCATCTACACGATTGAGAGAATACAGAAGATTGCGTATGTAGTGGTGTTACAAGAATGATATATTTCAAGATTAAGCCATCCGTGAGAATACTTACATATGTCTATGACGTAACGAATGGGCAACCAAGAGAGAGAATGCCGATAAATGCACTCGTTAATGACTTGCTTAATTAATAACAAAATCAGATCAAATGCAAAATTATTATGTCAACTCAATAGCTGATGCTGGCAAGTTTACTGAGAGCTGGTTCGCTGATATCATCACCTTTTGTATTCTCTCCAACATTGTTGTACCGCTACTCGGTTCTATAGTGAATATTTGTCAAAGGAAGCTGCACTGAGAATTGTAGAGTTTTGTTTATATTTTGGTTCACAAAAAAAATCTTTTCCCCTCTTTATTTACACTAAACTAACCCAACTTATCTATTAAGACTATCTTCTTAGTTCTCTCGCATGACTCATCTACAATTACGTCCCCGCACTTTCCCATTTCAATCTGTGTAATCTCCAGCAACCTTTATTAATCTAGGTATGGAATAAAATTGCTCAGTGGGGAGCGACAGATTTAATCAGGCTGGCATAAGTACAAAAAGCATTACGTTAGAGCTTATTTCGCCCTTAATGAATCGAATTAAAATTGTGTGATACATTCAGGACATCCCGACATCACTTCTTCAGTGAATGGCACAGAGCGCCTAGGCCAGATTCCAAGAGGGTATCAAACGTAACTGTCAACATTTAGAGGAAATATTTAAAAATTTAATAAAATCCTCACTTGCCTACTTTGCAATAGAGCGCGTTTAAATAAAGATTTCCATCTCTCGAAATCTTTTTTTTTTTTATTTCGTAAAAAATTTATTCAAAAACAAAGTCGGATGATTACATTTGCGCCAGAGCTCTTGCAAATGCTCTAGTGTATATACAGTGACCAGCAAATGTCTACATACACCCCCCATTTCCACTGGATTGAAAGTTCAAAAAATTTACTGAAAAATCTGTTTACATTTTTTCTAATCATTATAAACTTAAAAAGAAGCCATACATTAACATAAAATAGGAAAGCTATGGCAAAAAAACCTAAAACCAACTTTGACAAAAGTCTACATACAGTACAGAAATATTTTACTCCAGTGTGAAAAACTTCACTTAACTCTAAATAATATTGCTTAGTATTTAGTTGGTCCACCATTAGCATCAATTACAGCTTGAAGCCACGACGGCTAGGGGACTAAATATGTTAACTAAGTTATATTGTTCCAAGCTTCTATTAGTCATTCTTTCAGTACTGAAGCGCTTGCCTTGGAGCATGGTAAAGCAGAAAATCCTTCACAATGTGTGCTGTGTGCTTTGGATCGTTATCCTGTTGAAAGAACCAACCCGGACCAAGCTCCAAATCATTCACCGAAGATTTCAGATTGACGTCCAATAGTGATTTGTATTTATAACGAGCTTTATAATGAGCTTGCTACATCCGTGGCCAATTTCGGAGCAGAATGCTTTGGATTTTTGTCCACTTCTTTTAGAATCAAGCTGACGTCTCTGCGAGATAGTTTGCTCGGGCGGCCACTGCGCGGCTTATTTTCGGTGGAATCATATTTTTAAAGTTTTTTACAATGGTCTGAACTGTTGCATGACTTAAGTTTAAGATTTTTGAAATTTCGCCGTATGATTTTTTTTTCTTTCCTGTGTTGAATAACTAAATTTCTAACGTCAACTGATATTTCTTTTCGAGGAGCCATTGTAGATGCTTAAGTATTCAAATTGCAACTAAAATCAATAATAGCAAAGCAACAAATATAAGAAAAGGAAAGAAATAGACAAACGGTATTTTACCGCTATCATAACATAGGATATCAGAGTACAAGCTAGGAAACCGGTTCTGTATGTACACTTTTGTCAACGTTGTTTTTGCGTTTTTTTAGCATAACTGTGTTGTTTTATGTTAAAGAATGGATTTGTTGCAGTCGATTACAAAAAGAGTTCAAATGAAATTGCATAAACACATTTTTAAGCAAAGTGTTTGTACTTTGTAAACATATATATATATATATATATATATATAGGTACATTAGGCCCTGTCGATTTGTGGGGAGGCAAAAAAATCGCCCAAACTTTGCCGAAGGAACCATACCTCTAAAACGAATTCTGATGTCCCCCAATTTGGGTCGAACTTTTTAGTTTCTTTTCTATAACTCACTTAAATTAATTTTTTCATTTACATATGTTCTGACTAAATAAATTTTTTAACAGAAAAAATAGATATTATTATAAATAAATAATAAATATTATTATAAATAAATTAAAATAAAGAAAAAAAACATAGCCATTTAGTTGATTTTTTCATGTAAAGGCCAAAAATTGTGATATTTTGAAATGGGGGACATCAGAATTCGTTTTAGAGGTATGGTTCCTTCGGCAAAGTTTCTTATTTTAATCCCTAGAATACGATTTTCACAGAGCAATGAGCGATTTTTAAATCTACCCGCCCTAATATACATATATAGATATATATATTTGGCACGTACACCCTTTTTGGGTGTTTGGGCGAGCTCCTCCTCCTATTTGTGGCGTGCGTCTTGATGTTGTTTTCGTCTTGTTGTTTGTTGTGGAGTGGCCTACAGATTCAAGCCGATTCCGAACGGCATATATTTTTATGAGGAGCTTTTTTATGGCAGAAATACACTCGAAGGTTTGCCATTGCCTGCCGAGGGGCGAACGCTATTAGAAAAATGTTTTTCTTAATTTTGGTGTTTCATCGAGACTCGAACCAACGTTCTCTCTGTGAGTTCGGAATGGTAACCACACACCAACCCATTCGGCTACTGCGGCCGCCGTGGATCTAGTGAAGCTCGATTTTTTATAAGCTAGAAGTTTTAGATAATTTCATTTTCTCACATTACAAGATTTATTTGACTAAGCCCCTTTGAAAATAGCGCAATCTACTCACTAAGATTACGCTCATCGTTTACTGATTTACCAAATGTGAATTTCGCTAACAGCTCGTTCGCACATCAATTTATAAAATTAGAAATCGTATGGCACAAAATAAAATGAAAATAAGTAAATGAAAATTAACTCAACTCAAATACTTTGTTGTCGTCTACGATTTTACGAGTGTTTTATTTGCCTTTTTAATGTTTTTTGATTGCCTCAATTAAACGTCTGGTACGCACATACACTCGTGTCTACAAATACCGATGTATGGCAACATACATACATTGCTTTCAAATTTATTATTTAAAAAACAAAAACAAAAAATTCTATTGTATGGTTATAAAACAAAATATTTATGACTATGTCATATATATGTTTCTTTGTGTTTTGGAGATTAAGTGGTAACTGATTTTCTTTTAATAGAGCGAAATGAAGAATTGCGTAATGATATCCATGGAAATAGATATGTAATGAATATGTGGAAAAGGCGACTAATAATTTATTTCTCTCCAAAGTAAACTGAAAATTGTATTTTAATTTTTATTTTCCATTTTAACTCGGGGAAACTGTCCATAATAGGATTATTTTTGGGGGATCATCATCTATGTGTACATACTTAAATGGCTTTATTTGATGAGTTAGAGAAATTTATCAAACCTTTTTGCATAAGTTTACTGAGCATATAGTCCATAGCCAATAGCTTTCACCAATTTTATTTAATGTAAAAATTTGTCAGAGGTAAGACAATTTAAAACAAAGTTGTATTCAAATTATCAGATATCAACCCGTCTCGAGATGTCTTCTGTTCATTATAAATTATTCATATAAACCTTTCGAAAACAGCGAAAACCTTTCGTAGATTCACTTTAAATAAAATATGCATGCCGAACAAAAATTCCAACGGACGTTTCTTTTGGAAATAAGTAAGGTTCCTTCTGCAAACACTCAGCAGCCTGTTCCGCTTTAAGGCTCAGAGCGAGCACACAATGGAAGACTGTCACACGTGAACATCCAACCATCTTAGACTCCTATACGGACATACCCAGTGATTGTGATTATCATCCTCCCATTTTCTGCTTCGAAAGGAATTTCTCAATGAACATCACTTCTAGGCTGGAATGGCTTGAAGAAGATCCATCATCCAATACACCCGTTAAGATCCACATGGACGGATCTAAAATGGATACTGGTGTAAGATCAAGTTTATATTGCGAAGAGTTTTTTTTATCAATGAATCCTTTAAACTACCGGATCACTGTAGTGTTTTTCAAGCGGAAATAAACGCTATTCATGAAGTCTTAAGATGGTTAGAGATAAACAGAATATCATAAGCAGATATCAGTATTCTATCAGACAGTCAAGCTGCCCTACGGGTCCTGGATGCATTTCAAACATCATCAAGGAGTATCTTACATTGTCGCCAATCTGTTAATGAAATGGCCAAGCAATATAATATCATCTTATGCTGGGTTCCAGGCCACAGAGATATACCAGGGAACTGTAGGGCTGACCAACTTGCAAGAGAAGGTACCTGTATGCCCAACATAAATAATTTTATGGGGGTACCTCTCGCAGCATGTAAGCTTCTTGTTATGGACGCACTAATCAATTCTGTAAATCATAGATGAATTAGTGTCACTACCTGTGAAATTGCTCGGCAAACATGACCAATGCTAAATCTACGTCTGTCAAAGAATATTATAAAATTGAGTAGACTTCAAATTAGGACCTTAGTAAGGGTTCTCACAGGGCATTGTCTCATAGGAAATCACGCAAGGTGATTAAGCGTTTACATTCATGATTTCTGTCGTGGCTGTAGGAATGAGGAGGAGTTGGAAACAATTCAACACTTTTTTTGCAGATGCTCGGTTCTAGCCAGAAGCAGGAACCGATTTTTAAGATCCTAATTCTTAATGAATATAGATAATCTATGCACTTTATAATCCAAGCTCAGGATGGTTCAATCTGGAAGGGGATATGTAACCCAGCCCTTACGGCTCACAACGAACCCTCGAGGTGCAATGCGGCTGCCAAGCCTAACCTAACCTAAGGTTAGATAAGTCATCAAGAATCGTTTAATGCCAGAACAACGCCAACGTGGAAATATATTTTATAAAAAATAAAAAAAAAATCTGCTCGCGAAGTTCTTAGAGCACTGGCGGCATCATCGCTCCTAACTGCTTCCGAAATAAGGAAGGATCTGCCGGTATGAAGAATAACGACCGCTATCGAGCCAGACTGACTGAATTTTTGTGTCGAAAAATTATTCAGCTAAACATCGACGACATTTGATTCCAACAGCACCGCGCAACTTAAAACGCCGCTAAGACTAAGTTTCAGTCCATCTGAATACATTCCAGTGTATTTCTGCCATGAGAGAGCTCCTCATAAAAACCTTTTGCCGTTCGGAGTCGGCATAAAACTTTCTTTGTGGCGTCCCTCCAGGACTTAAATCCTCACATCCGTAAGCGATCCGGTAATCGTATGAAAAAACAATTTAGTCAGTCGTAATATCTGACGGACCGTAATGTCCTCTCGATTTACAATGATTTTTAAGTCCTACTGCGTTTTGAATTGAATTTTTGATTTACAGTAAATTCAGAATTATCGAAATAATTCTAAATAAAAAATTAAATTAAGCAAAATCTAGCATGCACCGACTTTGTATTTTCCATTTAAGTTCAAGTTATAGCGCAGGATATGAAAACATAATAAGGAGGCAGCTGAGTGATTGTAGTAATCCATTGGCATTGCCGCGCACATCGTACGCATTTTATAATTTATTTTAGAAAGTTTATTTATTAACCATCCATTGCATATTTCTAAAACGTTTTCGTTGGTCAGGGGGCAGCAGTCTGTGAAATAATATCAACCGTTCTGTATCTCCTTCTTCCTCGTAAACGCGTGCGTTCAATGATACGATGACGGACGTCATAATTCCGTACCTTCAAAATAAAGTCCGTTCACTTATGACGCAATTCAAAATATGAGTTTTTCAGTGTCGAGTTATACGTTCACAGATGTGACGAATTCAGCCAGACTTGGAGGTTTTGCGTCACTCTTAGAAATTTTGTGTAAAAAATACTTCTGTTAGATTAGGTCGATCTTTCACACGGAAAGCCAGCAAAACTCGTTTCATCGTGACGAAGATTCGAAACAAGTTTAACCCATTTTCGGCAGCTGGTCGATTTTTCGACCACCCACTTCGGACTCCAATATCTCAGAAACTAAAAGTAAACTTATTGATCAGTTTTCACAAGTTTTAAATTTGGAATTCAGTTAATTTCTAAAGCATAATTTTTAAAGAAAAAAAGGTTTAGGGCAGATTTTTGTAAAAGAATGAAATTATCACTATTTTTACGTGTTTTTTGTGCAGATGAAAAAATAGTGAAAAACAAAAAAATAAATAATTGTTACTAATTTATTGTGAAGAGAAAAGATGAAATTAAGAGAATCAAAAAAGTAACATATCGATATTGCAATAATTTTTACTGTTTCATGGACGTAAACTTTTGTGGTCGAGAAATCGACCGCTGGCCAGGAACTGTCATGTAGGATAGAACAAAATCTAGCAATATTTGTTTCTTATTGAGAGAAATGGAAGTGAGTATCTTTGTGGTATAGGAAAGGTACTACCCCTGCAGGGAAAATCACTACTAGTGAACCAAAATTCTAGTTCCGCACTAGTACCTTACCTCCAAAATTAAGCAATTTTTCTATCTCGCTGACAACACGAATTTAAACGCAGCAGACCGTTTTGCGAAGGTTCGTCCTACTACTGACGCTCTCAACAAAAAGTTTATGCAGTTTGGAGTCTGTAGCCATAATCTCTCTATAGACGAACAGATGATTCCATACTTTGGACGCCACTCCTGCAAAAAACATGGAAACACCTGAAAGTGGGTACTTATTTTCTAGTTCATTGTACGGGGGAGAAGCAACCCCTCACGATAAAACTATTGGTCTAGGCGCACAAACAGTCTTAGACCTGCTTGCCAACGTATCTGACCCTGAGTGCCACATCATTTTCTTTGATAGTTTTTTCTCTTCATACCATCTAATGTGCCTTTTGAACGAACGTCGATTTTTTGCAACTGGTACTATACGCGAAAATAGAATGGGCGATTCTCCTTTGAGAAATTTAAAAAAAGAAATACGAGGAACATTTGACCAACTACTTGATCATCACCAAGAAATATTGACTGTTCGGTGGAATGATAATGCTGTAGTGAATGTTATAACTAATAACTCCACAGTCACTCCAATTATTAGCACCAAAAGATATTGTCGGAAGAAAAAACAAACTATCACTATCCCGCAGCCAAAAGTTATTCAAGAGTATAATCATGGCATGGGTGGTGTGGATCTCCATGATAATGCGGTGGCAAATTATAGAATATGAATGAGGGGGAAAAATGGTGGTAGCCAATATGGACAAATGCTCTTGGCAACGCAATGGTCAATGCATGGAAACTTCTTTGTATGATGGCAAAAATTGAAAAGATAAAACCACTGTCACAAATTGATTTTCGTTCCAAAGTCACAACAGAATTATTGAATTACGACAAGGACGAGGACGAGTATGAAAACGAACATGGAGATGAAGGTCCATCGAACCTTCCTCGGATCAATGAAAGGGTACACGCCGTCATGAGAAGTATTGCAAACAAATTTCGGCGGTCTAAATTTTGCAAGAAACATACTATCTTTACCTGCAAAAAATGAAATATTCATTTACATACTAAATATTTTGATGATTATCATAAAAATTTGTAAGCTGACTTTTCTATCAATAAAACAACAAAAAAATATTTGTACTTGAAATAAAATGAAATAAATTGACTTCGTGTGCTAAATTTTTTTCATAAATGTTGTATTTTTCTTTTAATATATTTGACGGTTTTTGGCCAGCTGTCGATTTTTCGACCAGTCCATATCTAAAACACCAATGGTCAGAATTTTTTTTTTTCTTTTAATTTTTCTTGATTATGGTCCTATAAGCACTGACTAAAAAGGAAATGGAAAAATTATGTCGAATTCTTGTAGCGGCCGAAGATGGGTTAATGCTTTACTATTGTTGGCTGCATCTACGTCGGAAGTTATCGAAAATCATCACATGTTCCGAGTATCTGTAAACACCACAAAAAGCGCTCGTTCAACAAAACATTCTGAGTGCGATTACTTTTAAAAAGACCAAACTTTACGTTGGCAATCCCACATAAGACATATTAATATCTCAAGCCTTAAGCAAACCTTGCACTAAGAATAAATTTACATGTCTTAAATAAATATTTGTAAACTCGTACGAATAACTTTCCATTTTCTATATGCTGTTCTAAGTACTTGGTGCTTAGTGTTTACATTTTGCTAACTTAGCGAATACTAAATAACATTTTCCATACCAAATACACTGAAGCTAAGTTTTTACACAGAAACACTAGCACTATTTGCCTATTCACTACGAATATTTGATTTTCAGACAACACCAAAAGTATAAAGTATACAGTGAGCTTACTTTGCTTATGCTGAAAACGCCCACAGAACAAGTTGCCGAAGAAGTAGTTTTTCCTGAAGTGTTTATGCGAAAAGGGTTTTAAACACTTAATACGAGAATAATTTATCACTTAATATAGTATTGATTTTTTTATTTAGCAAACACAATAGCAGTAGTTGTTCTTGTTGTTGCACTCAAAGGTGGCTTACGCTTTTTAGTTTTTTACTCATAAACTGCAAAATAGAATTTTAAATTAGCATTAATTAGTTATTAAGTAAAAGCACAGTACAGAAACAAAGACGACGCTCGTATCTTTGCAGAGAAGCGCAGGAGTAATGCACTGGTTCGCTTTTGGTTATTTTGGAGCCATGAATATTTCACATTTCTTTTATTTTGCTTATATCAAGGGGTACATTTTACGCGGCGATGTCGTAAAGCGATGTTAGCTAGTAGGTTCAAAATTTGGCAAATGGGATGCGTTCCAAAGGAAACAGGCCTTTTTGAAAAGAGCCTTTTTCTGGCGGCGCCATATATTTATGATACTCTGCGTTCAAAAGCTACATTTATCGACATTGAGTAGTAGATGTGTGATATAGATACAAAAAAATCTATATTTTTCACCCTTTTTAATCTGATAAAACTTTATCGAGACTTTAGAATTGCTGAACTAAATTCAAGTTGATGAAAGTCTATCCTGTGGCACAGCTCGCGAGTCGTGTATGTGACATAAATATAGTCCTGAGGATACAAATAATGACGAATATGCAGGCGTGAACTTCCGTAGAAAATTCCATCAAAGCTGCTTTAGATTCATGAAAAATCTGTAGAAATCTTCATTGAAATTCATAAAATTGTACAAAAACACTATAATTTCCTTTGATTTAATATTGTGACTAGTGATGAAACGTAAATCGTGCAATATTATACATAATCCAAGTGCCAGAATGCCATACGGATGCCCACCAGGTGAACGAAAGCCCAAAAAAATCGCTTTTGTGCGGGGGAAACACAGATACTATCAATAACTCCCGGAAGAAATATTTTTTAAACGCACAGTAGTATCACGTGGGGTGGCGCCACCAGCTTCCTTTGGAGTACCCCTAGTCGTGTGCTCTACATCCCTTTTTCTGTAGCTTTGAACCCGCATTTAGTTCGATGAAATTCTCCTTTATTTATGGGATATGACAGAATTGGCATACGCTTCAGGAGTTACTCTCATACATGCACATCCATATAAAAAAGTACGAATTAATTGCAATAAAAGCAATTACAAACTGGCGCGCGCGCGTATAAAAAATGTTGGGACACACACACACACTTACTCGGGCCTGTGCCAACTACCAGCAACAGGAAATTATTCAAATACGGCGAAAATACACCACGTACCGTTATATACATATGTATTTATAGCTAGTCTCGAAACAAAAACACAACTGTCAGTAGTACGCGGAATAGGGTAAAAACACGTCCGCCCAGCAATGCACGACTCAAACAACAGACAACACGTCGCAGCGAGCGGATCGATCGAACCGTAATAACAACCGAGAGTTTACGTTATGAACTTGTTGCGTGCGCTTTCTCGCCTTTTCGCTGATTTATGGGTTCGGCTGATAGTCGTAGCTGCGATGCTGACGTATAAAGCGACTGTGACGTGGAAAAATAAATAGACAAAATCAGGTAAGTCACGGGCATTTCGCTAGCGTTAACGTTGGTTTTGGCTTTGGCGTTGCAAGTGATGAGAAGAAGCACATCTGTTGGCTGACAGTAACAGCAACAACTACAGTGACAGTGACAGCCACCGTGACATCTCGCCCACTGCCCAATGAATTCGCCCGGTCGGTATTAGCGATGTCAATTCCGGAATCACGGGATTCCGGCGTTTTTCATATAGGTATTTTCACATAGGTATTTCGAATGGCAATAAGTAAAATCTTGTTTATAAAATAAAAGCTTTTCAATTTTGTAGAAACTTGGTTTACTATACCTACTGCATCACTAGTATTTACAATTGTAGTTTACAAATAAATCAACAGATTCGGTCGAATTGAGTAAGCTTTTGAGTACAAATTTTTACAAAAAAGCATTTGTTAGTTTTTATGCTATGAAATGACCATATAAATATACATATATGTCACAAGAATAATAGAATATAAGGTATGGCCATCCAAAGCAAAATTGTGAGAATAACTTTGTCTGTTACGTCACGGCGGTTTTGTCAGCAGAATCAGTCGTTATTCAGACAGCAAAGCAGCCATATGAAGAGTGGTTGCGTTGATTTTTTTTGTATACTAAAAACACAATTTCAGTTTTTTCCGACTTCTGCCCATTGTCATAATTCCAGTTCCGCCAGTAAATCAAATGCTGATGATTTTGGCCACATCTTTACATTCTATAAATCGTGAGATATAAATATATTTTAACAATAAACTCAAAAGTGATTTTAGTTTCGAAAATTATTCAGTTCAATTGTGTCAGACGTTTTCTACGTTTTTCCACCGAATCCTATGTAATAACATATGGGCTAATGTTCGATTTTATTTCTGTACAAGGCGATATTTGGCTGCAATTAAGAAAGATCTGGAAACTGTACTTAAAAATTACAACCTGAACCTCTTTGTGAAGAAGATTTAAATGAGTTTAAGCGAAATGGAAAATTTTTAGGTAAAGTTGCATAATTCATTAAACAAACAACTCGAAATTCCCCCTTAAATCGAAAAACTTATAATTTATCTGAAATGCTGATGAATAAGTTGAAATACTTTGTTATGGTGGAGATACGTCTTGAGGCCGGAAAATGTTTTTATCAGCAGGTTTTGTATATAACAATTACAGGTCCAGATTAAAAGACTCCACTTTATATGCTTTGGTGTTCTCCTTAAATATGACTTTAGTTATATACCAAGTAATCGTTTGTTTTATGGATTTGAATAAATATACGTATGGGTTTTGTTTAGAATATTTTTGTTAAAACTTAAGTTTTGTACTAATTTGTACGTTCAAAAGTACTTTGCAATCGCTTTTTTATTCGAATCACATAGTTTTTTAATATATATACAATTTAAAAAATTTATTGCTTGAAGATTTCCCTGTATTAATTAATAAAAATGTGATCTTTAAAATCAGTTTATCTTACATTTTAGTTAGTTTCATTTCATGGTACATTCAGCTATTGAATTTTTACACAAATTAAAAAAGTTACATTCCAATATGATTCTCGGGATCACGGAAATACTTTAAAAATATTCCGAAATCATGGAATGAAAATTGTTCGCTAATATTTTCATCCCTAGTGGGTAGTATGCAGAAACTATCCGGTGTTTTTGTAAATGCATGAGAACTACCGGTATCGGTAACTATGGTTTGACAGCTGAGAATAGCAAAGTGTGTCGAATTCAATCGTTTAACGCCAGAACAACGCTCATTTGAAACGCATTTACTTTGAAAAAATAAATCTTTTCGCGAAGTTCATGGAGCCCTGGCTGCATCATACACACATATTTATGGAATATTAAGTTATAACTAATAAAAACATAATAACTTTTTATTTAATAACAGAGAATGTATTTAGGTATTAAAATGAAATATAATTACGATTTATTATACGATGCAACTGAGGCAACTAGCAGAAGAGGCTGTCCACCAGGTTGGAGTATTAAAAAAACCAGGCGCTTTGTAAACAATTTTTTAAAATATTTTTGATGCCTCAAATTACCTCAGCAAAATCCAGACTGTTTTAATACTATTACAGAACTTGAACTTGCGTATTTTCCCCTTTTTCTACTGCTTTAAAAATTCTTACCACAATTAAACCAACCTACTATTTGATGAATTTATACTGACTTCACCTGTATGTTATTCCATCAAGGCTCGGTAGGATTTGTTTGGCTGACTAACGCACCACAATCGGTTAACTCCAAGGATGATAGATTACTAGGTTTGGCCAATAATTATGATGAAATGAAAAAATGTGAAGGGAATGTCAATGGGAAAGCCGAATTATGCACGATAATTTCCCATATATTCACGCACTTGCTGTTCAGACGGCAACAAAGTGACATTTTTTTCGTATATCACTAACACATTCTTAGTTTTTTCGTAAACAAACCGATTCATAACTCCTGCTACGTCAGTCCAACAGCTGAATCTGTCGAATTCGCTGAGAGACGGCTAACGGTCTAATATTGGCCACACCATTAAACATCTTTTCACCATGGGTTAACGCATCGATGACGAAGTGTGAGTTCATCAATATAGAAATATTTAGTAATGGTCTGTTGTCTGTTTCAGCGACGGACTCTCCATTAGTACCTGTCAAATCTGTGTTTAGTTGAGAGATGTTAACGTTGAAAATAATGACAGGTTTGGTCTTATAAGTTTTGAATGATTTTATGTAGTAGATGCAATATACGTCAGCATTTATACATATATATTTATGTAGCTAATTTCGGGCACCAAAAAAAAGATATGCAGTTCCCAGCAAACTATTATATATTTGCCCAAACTGAATGGAGGTAAATGAAAAATTTAAATGATTTTTTTTGGAACATTTTAATTTAAGTCAGAAAGTATTTCGTGCCTAAAAAATATAAAAAAAGTATTAAAACTTCAATGAATACTGAATACAAGACCCAAAATGTATTTTTTTAACTTTTCAGAATATTATTTAGAGAAAAGTGGCTAACTCATTCATTTAAAAATTAATTTTCAATTGGATTTCACATGTGTGGAGTATAACCTTGACCTCAGCCTAATTTGCTTCTATCCACTATCAAAATTATTAAATCCGGTGGTTTAAAAATAATGTAAGCAGCTTTTGGAGTTAGGTCAGTGTTGCTGCAGGGAATAAGCATATTGAGAGTTTGCCAACTTAACTATGAACCAGAAAGTTGATAAGCTTTCATTTTGATGGCAGTTAGTTATACCGAACATAACAATATGGGTATAAGTAGGACTTGCTCTCAAATATTTCTAACTTAGGGGAATGGTAATGCCAAATTTTGTAAGCAGCGTAAAATTTGCGTATGTACACCGCCCAAAAATTAATGTATGCGTTTAATACCCAGCCCATTTCAACATATCCAGGTAATTCAGCAAATTCATATCTTTTATTCTATGGAAATTTACAGATTTTAAATAGAAACTCTATAACTCTATCATTGCTGCTCAATTAGTACGAGCAGGTGTTTACTAACCGTACCCTGCTACTGTTGCTACACCTCCGCGCAAATAATTGCAAATGAGTTTGAAAATTTTAAATGGTAGCAAATTAATTTTTATCAATTCTGCTATCCCTAGAAAAATAACAATATTTCATTGAACAACTTAATTTGAATTGCTATATTTCAAAAAAAATACTTTCAACTTTTTTGTATGCGCAAATCAGAGCTTTCAAAGTAAAATTATAAGTAGATGTTAAGGGAGAAATGTGCGACCCATGGTTGTTTCCAATCTGATATACAGGGTTTGATGGAAAAGTAATGAGAATTCCCGCGCGGAGCGTCTGCCAAGCGATCAACCGAATCGGCTGATGGGGGAAAATGATCGTTGGGCCTTCCCCTTCCACTAGAAACCGGTCCCAGTTCGCTGGCAACAGCGGTGCAGTCAACATCGCTCCGCGCGTGAAAGCTGTTTTAAAAGTGTGTTAGGATTTTGCAGTGGCGAAAATGCAGCGATCGTTGGAGCAACGATATTCGATAAAATTTAGCGTAAAGCTAAACAAAACGAGTACCGAAACCATTGGGGTACTCAAGGAGGCTTACCGGGCCCAGGTAAAACCGTGACACAAGTCGTTCAAGGAAGGCCGGGAGGACGTCGAAGACAATCATCACGACAATGCGCCGGCGCACACCGCCTTCCTCTACACCTCTGCATGGGCCAAGATGGGGGTTCCGGTGCTTCCCCACCCTCCCTACAGCCCAGACCTGTCCCCTCAGAACTTCTTCCTGTTCCCGCGCCTGAAAAGAAAGCTGAAGGGGAGGCGTTTCGACTCCATCGAGGCGATCCAAAAAACTTTGACAACCGAATTGAACGCGATTCCGGCGGATGAGTTTAACAAAATGTTTCCTGCAGTGGAAGGACCGCTACCAGCGGTGTATTGTCGCTCAAGGGTCTTATTTTGAAGAATATTAGTTGTAGAAGCCAAAAGGTTTAATAAAACTGCTTAAAGAAATAAGGCACATTACTTTTCAATCAAACCCTATATAATCATGGTAGAATCAAGGCAGAGCATTATTCAACGATGCTGGACACAAAATAAAAGCAAGAAATGGATCCTAAAAGTAATTTCATATGTAAATAAGTTAACGACTCTAATCGCATTAGTCGTGTAGTGAAAAATTTATTTCGCTCAAAAATCAATAAGGATTTTACAATGGCCTGACCATAGACCTTATTGGAATATTGGCATGAAAATTGGATAGATTATTTGTATATCTCTGGCGTCCGCCGTAACCGAATTGGTGGAAAAAAATTACAGAAAAAGTTTTTTCTAATACTGATCGCCCCTCGGCAGGCAATGGCAAACCTCCGAGAGTATTTCTGCCATGAAAAAGTTCCCCATAAAAAACAAGAACTATTTGCCGTTCGGAGTCGGCTTGAAACTGTGGAACAACATCAAGACGCACACCACAAATAGGAGAAGAAGCTCGGTTAAACACCAAAGAACGCTGTAAAGGCAATTATTTATGTATGTTTTTTATACTTCTATAGTATTGTACAAAAATAGAAAATTATAAGAAGCCGTAAAAAACGTTGTCCAGATCAATACCATCCAATTCCGGTCATAAAAAATCGTTAACCATCTCTGCTATTTAAAACCTAACACCTGTTATTGGAAAACCCTACATATTTAACGGCATTATAAAATTTACTGAATCATTAGTGATTAGTCGAAAAAACCCATTGT
Organism: Anastrepha ludens; assembly: GCF_028408465.1. Taxonomy (NCBI): domain Eukaryota; kingdom Metazoa; phylum Arthropoda; class Insecta; order Diptera; family Tephritidae; genus Anastrepha; species Anastrepha ludens. The sequence goes on along the minus strand of NC_071500.1, from coordinate 44,038,428 downwards.
TCTTTTTTTATTTATGCACAAACAATAATTTTTTTTTAAACTTCGGTTAACATTTTCTCGTCTGATTTTTACTTATAACGAATGACTTTTATTAAGGTCACCTCTTCATTTCTTAAGCTTTTGCAGAACGCCATTGTGGGGAACTATTAAATGCTGATAAAATTAATAAATACAGTTATCAATTATCGTATCTGGGCACGTGATACTCATGGTTAGATATTTAAGAAATATGCGACATCTTTCTATCAGCAGGATATGTAGGCTCGTTGCATGTCATACTTGTTGCCAAAAATTTGCTTATCAGCAAAGATTTTTCACTTATTTGTTGGACTGAGAATTGTTTGTGACATATATTTTTCATTATATAAGCACCATTTGATACGCCCTCATTATTAAGATATGCGTTAAGCTTTATATGACATTTGATTGCCTTATCACAATGCTATAGAATTCCATTTGATTAATTTATTGGAATACATTCATATAAACCAAAAGTCGCAAAATTTTTTAATTCAGTTTGCATTTTGAAGAAATGATACGAAAGAATGCAAGGCAAATTTTTATTTGTAACGAATAAAATAAACTGTTTAAAGTAAATATTTTCGACAGGAGTGTAAACTAAAATTAATAGCTTTGAAGTGTTTTGATGCTGGTCTAATGTGAACGTTTGTAAATTTTTGTTTGCATGCACGTATCAAAATTTTCGATATATTTTAATTAATTCCTCCTGGCACTTTGATATTTTACCAAATATTTACGTATGGTTTTAAGGCTGTTTGGCATTTAGTCACAAGTGTTAGCTGACTTTTGCTTAATTCTTCAACAAATATTTATGTAAGATATTTAATTTTAATTTAATTTAATTTAATTTCTTGAGTCCCAAACCCATCACGATCCTCATACAAGCAAAACCAATCTTGCGCACTGTACATACATACATATATCAGGTGGTGTCGCATTAAGTCACGCGCTAGTATCAAAAGACGTCAACACCGGTGGGTGTCAATGTTATACTATACTACTCACAAGCCTATGTACATACGCAAGCCTTTATACTAAAACTGACATTGACGGGTATCGATAATCACACTAATTAGCGCCAAAGATTGAGTGTCGTGTAATTTCGTCGAATTTCGGTGGTGTTTTGGTGACATACGTGCAGTAGTAGGTGCTACATATATGACCTGCCAATACCAGGACTTCAAGGGCGGCAAAATTTTTAATTTGAAAAAAAACAAAAACAGTATAATACAAAATTATTCATACATTTTTTTTAATTACCTGATTTTGAGTCATGGAAATCTTTATTTTGACCTTTACGTGCTCCACTGCTTGTTTGTTTGCATACAGCAGCTGTCTAGTTCACAAGTGTCAAATAGGTGTGACATACGACGCCATTTACCAAACTTATAAATTTTTCGGGTAATCAATTTTACGTACAAAAAAACAAACTACAACTCTCAAGATTTAACGCTGTCGTTTGCAGAAATTTATTGCAGTATTACTGATTTGCAGAGATTTGTGTTTTGGCACGCTTACGAACAACAAGCCGCTGAAATGTGTTCACATTTTACAAAATAATATAAAATGTTAGCTATATTTCTTAGAGCATCCTTCAGAAAACTCTAGAAATGCTGGAAAACTGTTTCGGTAAAGATATTCAAAAGAAAACAGTCGTTTACGAGTGGCATGAACTCTTTAGAATATATCGTGACTCCATCGGGGATGATGGACGTAGGAGCAGGTCATCAACACCAAAACCTGCTGAAAACATCAATAAAATGAAAGAAAAGTTGACCCATAACCGCAAATTAGACATCAGAGAACTAGCAGAGGACTTGAACATTACTAAAGAACCACTTGGGTTTGCGTCCTGTTGCTGCAAGGTTGGTCGTTGGTCGCAAAGGACTTGAATTTCAAGCAGAAAACGGACCACGTAGATATCGTCAAATACATTATCTCTGGGGTTAATTACGTCCCAACATTCTTCAAACGCATCATTACTAGGGATGAGACGTGGGTGCGTGGGTTTATGAGTACGAAGCGCAATTCGGGCATCATTCGAATAAGTGGAGAGCTCCAAGCGAATCAAGACCAAAAACACCAAGCTGATTTCAGTCAACAAAAAGGGAAAGCGATGCTCACGATTTTTATATTGAACACCACAAATTTTTGCCAGTGAGTCAGAGAGTTAAGAAGTACTCTTATTTGGGTGTTATGAGACGTTTAAGTGAAGCGATTCACCAAAAAACAAAGGTTTTGTGGGAAAAAAACTCTCGAATTTTGCATCATAATAACGCACCATCGCACAGTGCCATCGTCATCTGAAAATTTTAGACCAACAACGAAATTATTTACATGCAACAACCATCGAATTTTCCTGATATTGCTACCTACGACTTTTGACTGTTCGATCGATTCAAAAAACCAGTACGGGGAACGATTTCTCCGTTTTAACAGACGAAAGGAGGACTACTCTGATGGCTACACTGAAAATAGATTCCAAAAAAGTACATTGCAGTTGATAAGGAGTGCTTTGAAGGTGATGATGTCACTTTTAAGGAATAAACATAGGTATAATTTGAGGTTTCTGAATACATTCCGGGATCTTTAGTCAAGGTGGTATACCAAAATTTTCAACAATACTTAAAACTGAAATATATTAAATTTTTTTCAAAAATTATTGAGTAATAATAAGGACTTATGCTCAAGCCAAACACTTAACTAATTTTTAGAAACATTTATGTTATTTACCAAAATACTTGCTGCACTTGACCAAGAACCGCTGAAATGCTGAGTTTTGAGTATCTCATCGATAGCTGCGGTTTTAATGACAAACAAGTAATCGACATATTTAATGATCAAATGTGATTTGCTGGTCGATTGCTCCTCAAGTTCGGTCAATAGCTCCTCCACCGCCAATGCCGATGAGCTCATTGGCATTCCTGAGCGTTGCTCATATACTCGAACGTTGTATTTTAAATAGCGATTTCTCTTAATATAAAACTTAATCATAGTCAATAAATATTTTGTTAAAAGTGGATGATCTTTAAATTCCACTTTGAGGCTATGATACATACCGAAACCGAAATCTACCAGAGAAACAATAAAACAACAGCAAGTGACACAAGACTTTCATCATCAAAGTTCTGGTATACATCTTTAGTTCTGTTTTGAATTCCACCGCGTCTGACACATTGCCTTTGGAAGAGTTCTACAATTTGTAAGAAGGTAGGGCAGAGAAGTCTAGATTCTCAGCGGAGTAAAAAAATATTATAAACATTTGTAAACTTAATATTTGGATATTTGTATAACTCGGCGCGTATTGTAGCGTAAAAATTATGAAATAAAATTTTGGGCGCGTGCAGGATATATAAAATTGTGTTTAAATAATTATAAATATACTCTTTAAATTTCTTTTATATTCTTATTGCAATAGAATTTGAAATTGATGAAGTAACTATAAGAGCTAGAATTCATATTTGGCAACCCTGTATGTCACGTATGTTTCATATTTTACTTGCTTAATAAATTTCTCTTACTTTCTCTTATTCCCTTCAAAAACTAAGCGACGTAGCAAAACATGTTTCTTTTTCCTACTTAATTTCTAAAGGTTTTGGGACCAGCACGCTGCCACTGCTTCGTCGATTACAATATTCTAACACCCTCACTGAAGATTCAATTCAAACATGTTTCATTAAATTAATTCAAATTCATTAATAACATTTTAGCAATGGTAAAAGTCATAATAGTAATAATTATAACGAAAGCAATAATTTCTTTCGTGTTTAGCTAACAAAATTTAATTTTGCCCTCAACAAGCTTTTCACGAATTCTTGACATCGATTTGTTTAGTACGAACATGGTAATTGTTGTTTATAGCCAATTTTATGGCTCCTTGATTCTCGCAGTAAATTTGCATTGAAGGCGTAGCATTAGTAAATGGACCGATGCTTATGCTGGTCACCGGCTCAATCAGAGTCACAATACCTATCTCGCCATGTGATCGTTGGAATATTTTCGATATGTTAACTTAATGTCAATAGTGTCTTTTAAGTAGGGGAGCATCCTCTTCACCCATGTCCAAAGGGTCTTGCTTAATTTGACATTGAAGCAGTTCAACGTACTAATAAATAGAGAAGTCGGGCGCCTAATTTATTCCGCGTGATGCAACTGCTAGCTCTTATTATGAAACTGACCACATTTATTGTTGCTTTGCATCTGACTTTGGACACATTTCTTTAGGCAAGCGTTGATTTGTGTCCAAAGCCGAGCTCACCCAAGTACATTCTCTCATGTTGAATCACTTTACATCATCAAACTGATACAGTTCCTAATCTTTTAAAATTGGCCATTCATTGTTTCGCGACTCGTTCGTACCATTATAGATGCCGCAGAACGCATGCCACTAGTGTCTCTTAGGTAGGTAGGTAAAATGGCAAGAGTGCCACAGGAACACTTCAAGTAGCACTTACGTGCGGTTTGATACCATAATGTGGACCATTACCTCCAAACAAAAATTATTGGAAAGAGAAAACCTCCTACAGCCATCCAGTGCTGTTGACGTAGTGGAGGAGAGAAAAGTCATCCCCAAAGGGCACGCTAAGGAATCTCAAGCGCCTAGACGCCAGAGCCGGACATTTGCAGAGAAAATGTTCAACAGTCTCTTTCTTTATAGGATCCCCACAGCTTCTGCAATAGGGGTTGTACGGAATTCCAAGCTTCTCGGCATGAGTACCGATCACCCAGTGACCAGTAGTGTCTCTTACTAAAAATTAAAACGTCATCAACATATGTTTAGTCCAGCCACAATTATAAATTAAGTTTGTTACAGATATGAAATTATAATTTTTTTAATGAAGTTGGTTCTGTTTAATTGTTTGTGTTTTAGCCACTGCTGTCTTAAGGGCTAAAGCGAATTCTTGTTAGAAAATCCAACGCTCTCCATTGAAAAGGACTCTGCTCAACTTCTTCACCACGCCTTCTAAGACCTTCTAAGACAGAAATAATGAGATGTAAAGCTTTACAAGACACTCCCCACCAAACCATTTCGGAGACTACTTTCATGACCGCTGACCGCGAACCACCGAAAATGCTGCTTGCATCTGTCGAGTCTAATTATAATCCTCAAGGGCGTTGTTTAAAGATGACCAGTTGAGCGAAAGAAGATCATCTTTGATTAGTATTGAAATGGATCGGTCGATACATTCATTTCCCTGGACATGATTTTCTGTTTTCTAAGGGGATCTCTGCGAATTCTTTCTCGAACGGCTTTTATAGTATAATTTTTAAGATGGATCGGGCGGTAAAGAAGCATTTTCGAAATATTAAGTTTTTTCAGCAATTCGTAAAACTCACTTGCACTTTTATCGCAATTTTGTATGGAAATCACTGCAATGCGATTTTGCTTAGCTACCGATTTTATTGTTAACAAGCGAAATTTGCCACGAAACTGAGTATAATTTATAAGTAGACAAATGGCCAGCAGGAGAGTAAATTTCATCATAGATCCCTGGGTGGAAAGGGTAAATTGGCTCATCGTCAATGCCTCTGACTAACGAGTAGTCTTTTTTCATTAGAACTCCTTTTCACCTTGAATACACATTTGGAGTCGATGGCCTGTCTTCCAGGTGGCATGTATATTAGCTCCCAAGTAATATTCTGCATTAAAGCATTATACTCACATAACGCGGCATCATTCCATTCTTTGCTGAAATGAACTGGTAGTTTTAGAAAGGTCTGCGCGGTGCTCTATCATTTGCCTGGATGTTATTTCCATCGCCAGAAATGTTATTAATTCATCTCTTGGAATATGAATGATGAGAATCCTTCACTTCTCTTCTATTAAATTTTAGTTTCCGATTCCGAGCATGGAAAAAACATATCGAATACATATATAAGTTGAGGGCGCTAATTTTCCTGTCTGCGCGGTGCTCTATCATTTGCCTGGATGTTATTTCCATCGCCAGAAATGTTATTAATTCATCTCTTGGAATATGAATGATGAGAATCCTTCACTTCTCTTCTATTAAATTTTAGTTTCCGATTCCGAGCATGGAAAAAACATATCGAATACATATATAAGTTGAGGGCGCTAATTTTCCTGTCCATAAATGGTAAACACCTACTTATTTTCTACAATGAACGAACGGAAAGTATTCGCAAATACCGAATTGCATCTTTCCGCAGACTTCCCTGAAGCGACCTAATGTTATTCTCCCATATATAATAAAAAATAATAAATTTAGCCATAATTAATAAATATCTTCATTTATTACGCGGGCAGAATTCTCCAAGGCGCCTTACGGCAGCACTTAAGATAAATCCGGCCCTGATTACCACCCGCTTTCATAAAATCATATGATTTTTTGTCATTAATTTAATAAACACATTCGTGAAACATATACGTACATATTCTTGTGCGTATGTATATATGTATGTATAGCGGCATTGAAAAGCAAATACTGCTTCGACTGAAAGCAAATACTGCTTCAAAAATATGACAATTATATCCTTTATGACAATTAAATTTTATGATATGTCATAACTGTTATAGCGAATTTTATTTACAGCTCTATCAGCCCACAATAAAAGGTGAAAATTATTTTGTTTTTCACTAAATCTACAAAACAATTGAATTAGAGTTAGAAGTTAACGGACACGCAATTAAGTTGAAGTTCTAATTGGGGGCTTTGGACGAAGTTTGAGTGCTTTGACAAACATGTGACTCGTGTGAAATTTAAGAGCAAATCAGGTATGTAGTTTCGTTAAGTAGAAGAAACGGGCTTTCATTTTAACGGTTTTTTTAATAGCGGAATAAATATTTTCTACTTTTTATACAAACGCGGGTTCAAACTTGTGTATACTTCCGGCTGAATTAATCAAAAAGTTTCCGGTACAACCGCCAGGTGACGCTCTAAGTCAATTGATTAGAGTTCTGTTTTTGCGATTTTTGCGAAAATTGTGCCCAAAATGCACGCCCAGAGGTTCTCCACCGGATTCATATCGGGATTGCAGGTAGGCTACTTCATAAGTGGTTTTTTTTTGTGCTCTTCAAACCATTTCAACGGTTCTTTGGGAACGTGAATGGAAGCGTTATCTTCTTGGAAAATGTTTTTTTCATTCATTTTATTATTCAAAGAAAGAGATGAGAGCATTGTCCAACAATTCCGTGTATATTTGAGAATTAATTTTGTTCGACACAAAGTAAATATTTGTTTTTCTTGATGAAAATTCCGCCCACGATATAATGCTGCCACCACCATACGTACGTCGTCGTTCAGCAAATCGTATCAATAACAACTGAGCTTTCCATTTCAATTCAACCGGGCTATTCGGGTCATGTTCTTCGATTTCGATGTAACTTAAATATGTTGCTCTCTGGTCGAAATAATGAGACACGTATTTTTTTGTTCGCCCGAAAAAAATTTTTTTCAAGAGTTATCGGCAATTTTGTTTTTCGCCTCAAACTCGATTTTTTTTAATTATATAAGAAAAAATTTTTTTTAAATGCCCATAACTTAGTCAAAAATGAACCGATTTTAATAATTCTGGGTTCAAAATGATCGTAATTACTTACACAAGCGACTTCATGTAGAAACAATTGCAAAAAAGTAGTTGAAAATTTTTTATTTAGCAAAAAAAAAAAAATTTTAATTTTTTCAAAATTCAATATTTCAAAAAGTGTATTTTTTTTTTTTTATAACTTTTTCCAAATCAAAAAAACATCTCAAACTTTAATTGAGCTGCATGCCTAGTAGCTAAAATGAGTTGTTTTTGATTAATGAATTTTTGAGTAAACACCCTGTTTCGCACTTTTTGTTTTTTGCAAAATAAAAAATTTTCAACTACTTTTTTGCAACTATTTCTACATGAAATCACTCGTGTAAGTAATGACGATCATTTTGAACCCAAAATTATTAAAATCGGTTCATTTTTGACTAAGTTATGGGCATTTAAAAAAAAAAATTTCTTATATAATTAAAAAAAATCGAGTTTGAGGCGAAAAACAAAATTGCCGATAACTCTTGAAAAAATTTTTTTTCGGGCGAACAAAAAAATACGTGTCTCATTATTTTGACCAGAGAGCAACATATTTGAGTTACATCGAAATCGAAGAACATGTCCCGAATAGCCCTTTTGAATTGAAATGGAAAGAATCTATATAAGAAAATTTTTTTTAATTGCTCATAACTTAGTCAAAAATAAGCCGATTTGAATGATTCTGGGTTCAAAATAATCGTAATTACTTACACGAGCGACTTCATTTAGAAATAGTTGCAAAAAAGTAGTTGAAAATTTTTTATTTTGCAAAAAAAAAAAAAGTGCGAAACAGGGTGTTTACTCAAAAATTCATTACTCAAAAACAACTCAATTTAGCTACTAGGCATGCAGCTCAATTAAAGTTTGAGATGTTTTTTTGATTTGGAAAAAGTTATAAAAAAAAAAAATACTCTTTTTGAAATATTGAATTTTGAAAAAATTTAATTTTTTTTTTCTTTTTTGCTAAATAAAAAATTTTCAACTACTTTTTTGCAATTGTTTCTACATGAAGTCGCTTGTGTAAATAATTACGATCATTTTGAACCCGGAATTATTAAAATCGGTTCATTTTTGACTAAGTTATGGGCATTTAAAAAATTTTTTTCTTATATAATTAAAAAAAATCGAGTTTGAGGCGAAAAACAAAATTGCCGATAACTCTTGAAAAAAATTTTTTTCGGGCGAACAAAAAAATACGTGTCTCATTATTTTGACCAGAGAGCAACATATTTAAGTTACATCGAAATCGAAGAACATGACCCGAATAGCCCGGTTGAATTGAAATGGAAAGCATCAACTGTAAGTATCTGAGTCATCTAGTTTGATTTTTTTTTTTCAACGGTGAATACAACATTGTTCCACTCAGTTTTCTACTGAATGTGTTTTGAGGTAAGTCTACACGCGCTTGTTGTTATGATGCGTTTTCAACACAGGCTTGCTCACCGGTTGATTCCATTTTACGTACTCTGGGCACCGTGGAATGTGTGTGATCTGCCTGGTTGTTAGTGGAAGTCTCAGCTTCTCCTCCTTTTTTTTTGTAAAATATAAATACACTTTTTGTGGCATCCTTTTTAATTTGGTTTACTTGGCGGTTAGTCAGTCTTTTTTTAGGCTTTCCCACGCCACATCTTCTCCTTTTTTTTTAAAGAACGAAACACTACTTCTGATCTTCTTATTCTTCGCCCAACCTTTCGATTTCATTAGACCTCTTTACGGTACAGGTTTATTAGGACTTGTTCAGAATCATTAAATATTTTCCTTTTTGTGTTTTGATTAAAATATTAAAAAGCCTAGTGTGACATAAGTGGCATAATTAGTCGGCCCGGCAGACATAGTTACCGAGGAAATCATTCAAAAAGTCCACTACATTATTCTCGCTGATCGACGAACGAAAGTACGCGAAGTAACAGAACCGAATGAATTTTTGCGTCGAGCTGTCACCGTTGATGAAACCGCGATTCATCATTACACACCAGAAACTAAGCAACAATCAAAACAATGGATTTCTCTCAGTGAATCTGCTCCAAAGAAGACGAAGACAGTCCCATCTGCCGTAAAGGTCATGGCGACGATTTGTTGGAATGTGAACGATGTCATCCCCATGAATTTTTTGTAAAAAGGAAGACCGATCACTGGACAATACTACAGTGAGTTATTGGACCCCTTTCACAACTTTCATTGAAGGAGACACGGCCGCATTTGGCGAAAAAGAAGGTGCTGTTTCACCACTATAATGCACCAGCACATTCATCCGGATTTGTTGCCACCAAACTGCTTGAATTGCGTTATGAATTGCCGCCGCACCTCATGGATTCACCCGATCTGGCTCCCTATGACTTTTTCTTTTTCCTTAACATGAAGAAATGGCTCACGAAAAAAAAAACAAGGAAGTCATCGCCGAGACAGAGGCGTATTTTGGAGAGGTCGATAAATTCTATTTTTTGGAGGCGTTAAAAAAATGTCCGGAAAAAGGATGTTGGAAAAAAAATTGTTTCTTCATTTTTAACGCGGGTATCCATTAAAAATGAGACTAAATAAAAGCGGACCTAGGACGGATCCTTATGAAATACCAGCATGCACCGACTAAGGGTGGAATATTGATTAACTTGGTTTAAATTTTTTCGTTCTATCCTCAAACTAGATTTCTATCTACACCGAACTGTCTTTGAAACCGAAATAATATCTTAGATTAGAGAAATTAAGTAAACAAAGAAGTGTTAAGTTGAAAATTAATTCGAACATCGTGAAACACTTTTACCATTGCTATCGAGCAGCAGATTGTAATGGCAATAAATGCATTAAAAACAGTTAGTACGTTTTTTTTTATGACTAAACTAAATTAAATTATAAATGCTGGCTGAACCAGCCTGTTTGTGTACTAAGCTTTGAAGATGTATCTCAACTTATATTTTATGAACAAAATTAAGCTGGTTTCTGCCGTTCGGAGTCGGCTTGAAACTGTAGGCCCCTCCATTTGTGAAACAACATCAAGACGCACACCACAAATAGGAGGAGGAGCTCGGCCAAACACCCAAAAAGGGTGTACGCGCCAATTATATATACATATATATATATAGTTATTTTATTACAATTATATTCTAAGAATGGGAAACTACCTTTATTTCAATACTTTGTATGCATTACCTTAATTTCACTCTGGTTTGGCTGCAGCAATTGCATTAACTAATTATTTATTTGAGGACTGTAAAACTGGCCTATTTACAACAGTTTTTAATTAGGAAAACAATAATGCAAGAACCGTGGAAGTTGTATTGAAAACGCTTTCAAATTAGTTGCGTTTATTGAATAAAAAGTTGTTTCCTTTCATATTATTCTCCCTGGGAAGTTTTTTTCTCCTAGATGGTGAACTCTGCACATGTGCATGTTTTATTTGCATAATTGACGCTTACAATCGGAAGTTTGTCCGAGCTCCACCTCAAATTCGTCATGTGCGTTGATGCTTTCCACAAATGGAGGGACCTACAGTTTCAAGCCGACTCCGAACGGCAGATGGAGTTTTATGAGGAGCTTTTTCATGGCAGAAATGCCTTTTCTATCATTTTGATATTTCGTACCCTTAGCAGGTTTCGAGCCTGGGCACTACCGAATGCTAGACACCCGCTACAATGATCATATAACAAACAAATGGTCTGATTGCGCTTTATATTTTTCTTCTTGTTTGTGAAATGATATCGTTTGTTGGTCTTTTGTAAAAAAAAAATTTAGAAATAATTTGTATATTTTTCTCAAATAATTGCACGTTATGTTAAAAACAAAAAACAAAAATTGTTTGTCAAAATTTTAAAAAGAACCGAAGATATTTGACTTCCAGAAACTCTACCATAATTTTCAACTTTGAATAAATCTCAAAGTTTCTAAATTTTTATTTATTTATTTCAGCTTACTTCTTAATGTACTCAAGTCTACAAATAAACCAGTTTTTAGAGACGCTTATGACAATATACTAAATACTTGGTTCACTTGACATGGAATCGCTCGTACGTAAAATTCATTAGAATTAATCTGAAAAGGGTCATAGGGCTCGACGTAATATTTACAGGCAAATAGTATCTTCGCAAGTGCACTATATAATTTATAGTAAATATAATAAATATTTAATTAATCCAGTTGTTTAGGCAAACATCACATTTCGTTGTTTAGCGCTAGAAATGACTATTTCGATTCAGTTGCTTAATAAAGGGGTTTTCAATTGGCGTGGGTCGATTTTGGCGCCCTGTGGCAGCGATTTTGTTTTGGTGACATCTGTCAAATCTTTTGTTTATTATTCAGTTGCTTATGCCAAATCATCATGGCAAGTTACACGATTGAACAACACGTTCAAATGATAAAACTTTATTATCAAAATGAGTGTTCATTAACGCAAGCGTTGCGCGCATTGCGCCCATTTTTCGGTAGACGAGGTGGCCCTTCCAATTTATTATGTCCCATATTGAACCATATGGACCTAGACGACATGTGTTTCCAGCAGGACGGCGCTACGAGCCACACAGCAAACGCCATTTTATTCCATTTCAACATCTACCCGCCCTTATTGAAAAACCCTTTAGAACAATAAAAAGTACAGCACAAAATTAGAATGCGATCCTATTGCGGCAAGAGATAATATCAATGCTCGCTGTCATATATGATGTCACATGTCATTAAGGAAACAAATTTATTGTTTTCCCTATCACCAACAGCGGTCAATAGTCACGGCTTAATGTTGCCACCGAAGTCATAGCAATATTTTTTCTGTCCCTGCACCGCTAGCTTCCGAGGGCGGAATGGAGGTGATATAGTGAATAATTCAATGCCAAAGCGTTGAAAAGCTTCCAGATGTTTACAATTATTATTATGTATTTATAGTTTATGGGCAGAAGCGAGTAATAAAGTTTGCTGCTTTATTTGCGCTCAGTGCATTCGTTCATTCATACAATTATCTAATTTTTTAATTTTCTATTTGAAGCGAAAACAAAATTTATTACATAATGAACAAGAATGAATAGATGAATTGTGTAGTGCAAAAAAATGCCAAATTTTGTAGGAATAAAATATGGCATCAAATTAGTGTAAGAAAAGGTGCATTTATTTATTCTTAGTAATATTCCTAGGAGGGAAACCACTTAGAGTAATAGAAAGGGCAAAATATCTAGGACTTATACTAGATAGGAAGCTAAATTGGGGGCTCACAGTCGCAGACAGAGCACGAAAAGCTATGACCGCAATGTACTCCTGCGGAAGGCTTATTGGGAAGAAATGGGGATTGGAACCCAGAATGATACATTGGCTCTACACAGCAGTGGTTAGGCCAATTCTCTACTACGGTATAGTAATATGGTGGGATGCCCTTCAGAAGGGTGTGAACATCAAGAAACTTGACAAAGTGCAAAGACTGGCATCTGTTCTGATAACCGGCTCCATTTCAACCACACCATCGAAAGCATTATATGCGACACTAAACCTCCTTCCGGTAGATCTGCAGGCAATATAAAACGCACGCAGTGCGGCAATAAGGCTGAACACTCTAAACAAGTGATCAAACACGGATTATGGCCACGGTAAAATCCTGGCTGGCACTTTGGGGCTTCCCGGACTGGTGGACTATGCACTCCCGCCTATACTTGCCATTACATCGTTTACGACCGTCCTACCCTCAAGGGAAGAGTGGGAACGGGACGACGTGAGAGAGGGCGAGTTCATCCATGTTTACACAGATGGCTCAAAGCTCGAAGGCAGGGTGGGCGGAGGTGTATATTCTGAACATCTGGGGATCTCCTTCAGTTTTCGGCTCCCCGACTACTGTAGTGTCTTTCAGGCTGAACTGATGGCAATAATAAAAGCCGCGACACTGATACAGTGTGATGCGATGTCCGGAAATGATATCTACATTTTCACTGATAGCCAAGCGGCGATAAAATCCCTCATAAAACAGTCGACAACCTCCAAGGTAGCCATGAAATGCCGCACATCTCTTAACGAGATGGCTGAGTCATTTCACCTAAAGGTAACATGGGTTCCTAGCCATTGCGACATTGAGGGTAACTGTAGAGCCGATGAACTAGCAAGACTCGGCATTAAATGGTCTGACGAGCACATAGATAATGACATAGGGGTGCCCTTACAAACATGTAAGCAACGCATCATTGAAGAAATTGTAAAGAAAGCAAACGAAAGATGGCGAAATGAAGCAACCTGCAAAATCGCCCGTCAACCTTGGCCGACTCTAAATGCTAAACGCGCAGAATCTCTGCTAAGCCAAAATAATCACAGTCTTAGCACATTGATCTCAGTCATAACGGGTCACTGCCTAATAGGGAGACACGCCCAAAGGATGGGTGTGCAAACACATGACTTCTGTAGAAGTTGTCTAGATGAGGACGAGGAAGAGACAATCTCGCACCTACTGTGCCACTGTCCTGCTCTATCCAGACGCAGGTTTACTATTCTGGGTAGACAATTTTTTAATGAGCTAGAAGACCTCAGTACTATAGAAATCAGAGATATGTTAAAATTTTTGAAAAACACACACTGGTTTTAGGAGAGATAGGGACAAGCTCCCCACGCGGCATCACAATGGGCTATGAGCCTGAGTGTGTCTCACAGGACAACCGCTTCAACCTAACCTAACCTATTCTTAGTAAATAGTCGATAGTAGTCAAACTCCAAAAGTATTTTTTCTGCCTCATCAGATAAACTGATCTGAAATATTATATAACTCATCTTTTTAATGGAACAATTAAAGGGATACTGAATTCCCTTTTCACAAAAACTAATAAAGGCTATAAAAACATGAGATGGATAATTTGATAGCGTGGGCACAACAGTTTTATGTTATGCAGATGTTGTTGTTTTGGTTTCGGAATCTGAAGACAGTCTCCAAAGTCTAGTATACAAAGTGATTGCTACACACAAACCAATTCAATAAGGAGCAATCAACAGTAAAACGAAACAGTTTGGTAGTTTTCAATTCAAGTTTTCAAGGATTCAATTAGATGTAAACTTGAAATAGAGAGGATAATGATAGAGCAAGTTATGAAATTTTAATATCCAGAAGTAGAGATACATGTATTGTGTATAATCGTATATATTATTTATAATCGCGATATTATCAAAGAGGTTCGGGAAAGATGTATGCAGTGTGCACATGCGATGCTTCAAAGATGTTAGATGGAGGAATAAATTTATCATATTTAAATAAAAAGCACGAGGAGAAAACTTAAAATCAAAACCACTGGCATGCAATTATTCCAACAACAAGAAGACAACTACTAATATAGATTGCATTAGAAACGATGTAAAAAGAACCAAAACTAGAAAAAAAACGGCATCGTTAAGTTTATCAGAAGACGAGCTTGGATCAACCGTGTGACCAGGGCTGGAAGCGACAGGATTATTACAGCAATGAGAGATTTTATACCATCTGAAAGGCGCAGGCCGAGCCGTCCACGAAAGAGATGGCGTGGAAGCTGGGTTTCCACATATACGATAGTCTAATAATAAAATTAGTTTGTAATGTTCATAATGTTATATGTGCATATGTATGTAAACTCTTCATTTTTAAAGGAAGAAGGAAAAGAAAAGAAAAACACGTACAAATTTATAATAAAAGGCTAAGAAGAAGAAGACCCTTCCTTCAGGTTTTTGGGGCAGATACTTTTTCAATTCTCTTACGCGACTAGCTGGCGTGGGGATGGGACCAATCCTTCCCTTCATAAGAGCTTTAAAATGGTTCCACGAAGAAAATAAAAGAGGTTTCTGTACAGCCCAGCTGGATCACAGCCGTCCTGTAAGGTCTAAGTGAGTGATTGTACAGACCAAATACCTCCATATCCTCTCCTAACTTAAATAATCTCTCTCTGTATTGTAACGTACGGGTTGCCCATATTCGACGGACCCGACGGATTTCGATGACTCTTTGCGCCCATTCCAATCGACGAGGCTTGTCAGCAGGCAACAATCTTTGCGTCAATTGAATCTTATACGGGAATAAATGCAAACGAATGCGGATAAAGTGGTCCGAGCTATGCCCAACTGCTGAGAACGGCGATTTTGGGATGTCATTGGCGACGTCTCAACACTGGCCCGTACAAGAGCAATATTCTCATCCGATCGCCTTGGTCGGTTTTGATTTGGCCTCTTTGGATTATAAAGAGCATCACCAGTTGAAAACCTTTCGTCCAAACGTTTAATGAAGTTCTTAGAAGGCGCACTTTTCACATTATTTAATTTTGTATACGCACGTTGAGTTTTCACAATTGACTTCTTTTGTTGAATGTAAATTTCAACAATTTGGGAGCGCTCGTGTGGCGTGTCATTAAGCGATCTGACGTCTCTGTCATAAGATATATGGTTGCGAAATGGGTCCGTCGAATATTGGCAACCCTGTATACATAACTATACTTTGATACAAAAATAACCCAGACTATTTTATTCAAGCTGGTACTAAAATGACATAGAGTACAAGGATGGTAGACTATAAGGTTTGGACATCCGTACGTGTGAGAGTAACTTCGTTTGCCCAGTTATGAGGAAATCGGCAGAGGAATTGTTGCCGCTCATTTCCTATTCTTATCTCGTTCAATCAGTTATTGTTTTAGATGGCAACGAAGCAATATGAGTATTGATTGCGTTGATTGTTTTCTTATATCACAAACACAATCTGAAAACGATGCCACATCCGCGATTCAGTCTACAATTCATCTGATTGCTTCCAAATCGCTGAAAGCCTGTTAACGGCCTGAAGTTGACCACACTTTTGCCTTTCATAGGTTGCGCATGGAATCAACTGCGTTGTGGAGGGTATCGCGCCTGGACCAGAGTTAAATATTTCGACTAGTAGGTTTACAGTTTGGCTCTTATGTATGCATCAATTTGTTCATAAAAAATATAACTGACTTTGTTTCGGGGGGGAGCTTAGCTCTAATAGAGATCTCTGGCCCGCTTATTTTTAATTTTTAACTTTTATTATTAACCCTCAATAATTTTTTTATTTTGCTACATTATTTTTGTATATGGCTTTTGGATACGAGAAATTCATTTCATATACTACACATACATATTTACATTGTTCAAACCCCTTTCCTAGAGAACGTAGCATCAGTTACAACCTACAGTTTTTCACATCAATCAGGTTGTGGTGCCAACAAAGCAGTTAAGGCCCGTGGCCTACTTTTTTTCGATTTTTCCAATGCATTGAAAAATGTGCCATGAAAAATTTTCTTAAAGGAAGCATTTTTTGCAATAAAACTGAGGTTCTATAAAAATTCGCTATAAAATAAACACATTTCATAAGGCAAGCACCAATTTTTACTGCTATCTATAGAATATGGATGTGAATGTGTGTCATTCCTTTGTAACCGGATTTAGTGCACTGCATTGCCTTGTGTCAATGAAGGCAAAGAAAAGAACGGCTTTACTTTGCAAATGGCACTGAGGCGATTTTGTTGCACTCTTTGTCAGTTTTAAACTTTGTGAACGAATAGCCTACAGCCAGACAACTGGTAGCAGACAGGTAGACTGTTTTCAAGTTCAATGTCGCTACATTTCTTCGCCGAAAACGAGTTTAGGTAGGTGCGGGCAAATTAACAATATTGGTGCGTATTTATTAGTGATGCTAATTTTTGCAATTTTTACTACCTCGGGGTTTTCGGGATATCTCTAATACTGTTCTGTTATTCCGTGTTTAGTCTCGGAACAAATTGCATCAATATTGTCTGAGAAACTTCTCTACGATATCTTAATAAATGGGTACTAAATATATTTTTTTTCATTTAAAGTTAAAATTCTTTCATTCGTTACCAAACAAAATGAGGTAAATCGAAAAAAAAATCGAGGCAAAAAAACTTAAAAACGTAGGAGACGTCTTCTAACTGAGTTTTGTGACGGGACAAAAGCGGTATAATATGGTTTGAAATTGAAATGATAAAGTCGGTATTTAATTTTTATATTTATAAAGGGTGGTTAAGTTTCAAGGGCCGGTCTTCATTTTGTATAAAATACAATTTTTTTAAAAAATTATTATAATTTCTCTTTATTATGATAATATTGGTATGGCTCAATTACGTATGGAACAAAATATCGGCCGAATAGCCGCCGCGGCCTCGGCGACACACCTCCAACCGATGGTCCAAATTTTCGATGCCGCTGTGGCATAATTGAGGTTATATGCCGTTAATGTGCCGAATTATCTCATCCTTCAGCTCTTGAATTGTTGCTGGATTACGACGTACACCTTTTCTTTCAAATAACCCCAAAGAAAGAAGTCCAACGGTGTCGTTGACGTGCAGGTGTGGTTCACATTGAACATCGGCCCTTGAAATTTAATCACCCCTTATAAGTTGAACTTAGCTTCCAGCTAAGCCGGTTTTCACTCTTTCATTCTCTAATGTAAAATAAATTATAATTTGTCTTAATGTTTTAGAGCTAAAGCTAAAGTGATGTTATCCATGGGAATGCCAAATGTTATTCTGTTCTGTGTGTTGGTCCGGATGAGGGGTGTTGTTTATTCAAATACTGGACTGCTGTTGAGCCAACTTTTGTGTTGCGCGTGTTGGGAGTTGGGTTGCTAGTATTTTGAAGTTGAATCATGCAAGCAACTGCGTTAGCTTATACAAGGTGGCACAAAATTAATAATATAGATTTATAATTTATTCAAATGGCGTCGTACTACAATTAAATTTGACACTTCACTGAACGAAACAGCTGCAGTGCACAAACAGACAAGTAATGGAGTGCGTCACGGTCAAACTTAAGATTTTCATCACTCCAAATATTTTATTTTATTGAATAAAACAAGTTGTTCAAACACAAAATTGGTTGACTAATTTTGCGTCACCTTGAATATTATGAAGTGGACGGTCATTCAATCATTATATTTTAATTTAATATTATTTAATACGACATGATTATTTCAGTCATATGAAGAGTTGAAAGTTAAATACAAAAGGAAGCAGCTGTGTTCTACCACAAAAGTGTTGCAAAGGCAAAGAGCTTTTCAGTGTTGCCTTTTTCGCCCCCATTTCATATGCTTCGTAATAATTCACAAATCCCGAAAATCGCGAGTGTTGCATCTCTAGTATACTTAAATGTGTGTGTACATATGTTTACAATATTTATTGATGTGTGTGTCTACATATACATACATACATACACACATATGCAACGCACTTTTACCGGCTTACAAGATGGCTTTTTGTTGAATGAGACTGTATTGAAAATATACAGACACGCTCTTCAGCTGTTTCGACCCACATATGTACATTCATATGAATACCTACAACCACAGCTTTGAAATAAATCATAAATTTTACGGATCGTGTGATTCCTCATAATCCTAAAGTTTTACTTCTAATTAATTCTTACGGCTGAGCGTTCTGTTGGATTTCTGTCACAAGAACAGTTGCCATATAGAATCAGAAACCGGTTTCTTTTTAATGTTTATCGGCAATTGATTCAAAAAACTGTTAACCTTTGCATGAGTGTGTAAAAATTTGAGAATTTGTGCATTCCAAGGCTTAGTTAACTTATGCACATATGTATATAGGACTTGATTAAGACCGAGTCATAAGACACAAAGTGACGTTTTCTTTACAGGAAGTGCGCGCATTTAAATCAATTCAAACCAGTTCCAACAATACTTACACGAGTATGTAGGTATGTGTTTTGAACCAGCCAGACAGATCGAAACCAATTCATTCAACCGTTGACTGTCGGCACACGACTAATCTTCTAGTAATAGGGTATGTGATAGAAGAAAGCAAGGAAGTCTCAAAGCGGATGTCATTAGACTTCTTTGGCAACCTGCGGGCTGCTGTTGAATATATGGACTTCTGATCAACGCAGAAAACATATCGCTTATTTATTGCAAAAGTGTCATAATCAAAACAAAAAAAAACTTTTGAGAAAAACAGTTTCAAAGTTTTCAATTTCTCTAAGCAAAAGTAAATGCATATTTTCCCTATACGAGATATTGCTAATTGATTTCGCCACGAATTTTTCCACAACATAAAAGAAAAGCTTGTGGTAATTTCTGTATATTTAACACATGGACTGAAAAGCCCTAGGCCCAACACATAGACGGCAGCTTTACTACATTCACCTCTTTCTCAGTTAGTACGAGCTCGTAGTCCGCCTGTGTGAAAAACTTTGGATCAAATTTTAACCCTTTTTCCGTGATCCAATCGCGCTGAATTTCTGCAGGTAGACTCGTGGGAATGTTTTTATTATGTAAAATTCAAAAAAAAAAAAATTTTATCAATTCTCAGATTTTCTTGAATTTTTTTCTAAAAAAAAAAATTTTGTTTCTAAATTTTCGGCATAACTTGAAGGGACTCCAAATTTTTAAACAACTTATTAACCTTTAATTTATTGTTCATACAACACACTCTGTGCCGTTTGTGTGTTTGTTACAGTTCCGGAAGTTCCGATCATCTGACAGTCGCGCTACTAGGAGACGTATACTCGTACTTTGACAATTGTTTTAAGTTCTGTTGCGCGAAAACATCTTTCTGCATATTTCATCTTACGAAAAATGCAGTGCCCGACTCGAAATAACTTTTGTTACGTTTTTGGCTTAATCGCACCAAGTCAAAATTTTAAAAATATTACGAAAACAGTGTTAATTCGTTTCAGAAAATATTCAAGACTGCTTATGTTCCTTACTTGTGGTATACTCCGGAAGTCGTGTGCGACTATTGCTATAGAAATTTATGCAAGTTTACTGATGGAAGGTCAACAATAAAGTACTCTGTACCAACAATTTGGCTACCACGTACGGAGCACTGCAGTGAACTGTGCTACTTTTGCGTAACTTTTACTCAAACTAAAGGGTACCAATACTTTCGCCGCAACAAAATTCGCTACGCTAATGTAGAATCGGTTATTCCAGCGGTTCTGTACTCACCAGAAGAACGTATAGCGGCTTCAATGGAGATTTTTGATGATGTTCCCGAATTAAGGCATGGAGAACCAACAGTAGCACCAACAATGCTATCAACATTTTTTGCATCGAATGCGAGATGCGGGGAACCAGAAGTATCGGAATTTGTACCAACACCCAGTGAACTTGGGACTGCAGTGCCGCATTTAGTAACGCAAGCCGACTTCAATGACCTTGTACGAGAAGGAAATTTGTCAAAGAGAACAGCCGAACTCTTTGCATCACGCTTTAAGCAGTGGAATATAGTGGCGGCTGATTTTAAAATAACAGCCGCTCGTGATCGACGTAGCTGTATTCCATATGACGAATTTTTTAAATTGCACGAAGATCGGGAAAAAAATTAATAAAAAAATTCGGGGTTTTATATCTCTATTGTAATGCGGAGTGAAATACGTTTCTCTTGATACCCACATCGGCATATCTCATGCAATTTTTTTTTTAATTTCGAACACGTGGCAACCCTGTGAAACATTGTCAGTGGCAACACCTAGGTAAAAAGTCTAGAAATATGATACACGATCTGTGTGCCCAATTTCATTCAAATCCGTTCAGCTAATCCTGAGATCGTGTGGCTATACAGATAAGCATACAAGAATTGCTCGTTTAAAGTTATAAAATACAAAAAAAAAAAAATTCAGACGTGTACATGAAAATCGCCGATACACGTGTATTTTTATTTTTTATCCCCTTTCCGAAAAAGTATATTTGGTTCATAGGACAGAATGTGTGTAACGCGGTGTTATTCTGCTAAGAGTGACCCTACTTTAATTATTTTCAAAACAAAAGAACAAAAAGAATTTCGTGTTTTAATTTTACACTGCTTCTTAATAGGAAAAAATACCGTTCAAGCGAAACAATGGCTTGAGAACTGTTATGAGGACTCCGCTCCATCAGAAATGGCAATAAAACGATGGTTTGCTGACTACAAACGTAGTCGTAGAGACATCGATGATACACAAATCAGTGAACGTCCAAATGAGGCGGTTACACAAGAAAACATCGAAAAAATTCACAAAATAGTTTTGAATAATCAAAAAGTTAAGTTCTGTGAGTTAGTTGACATCGCAAAGATATCAAAAGAATGGTCTGATATTGAATGACCATTTGACTATGAGAAAGCTCTGTTCAAAGTGAGTGCCGCGTGTGCTCACTGTTGACCAAAAACAAGAATTCTGAGCTGTGTTTGGCCATATTTAAACGTAATAAACCAGAATTTTCCCGTCGATATGTGACAACGTTTGAAACATGGATTCATCACTTCTGAGTGGCCACCAACTGGTGAATCTCGCCCAAAGCTCCAGAAAGCATAACAATTGGCTGGAAAGGTTATAGCTTCGGTATTTTGAGATGAGCGCGGTGTAATATGTTATACATCGACTATCTTGATAACGGAAATACCATACCATGAATATTATTAAGCATTATTGGAGCGTTTGAAGGCCTAAAAAATGCTCGCCTGTAAGAAATTTCGTTAGAATGAAGAGCCAACTTTGAGGCAAAAGATAAGTCGTTCTAGGAAATTTGGTATTGAAATCTTAGAGTGGCGCTGGAATGATTGCGTTATTCTTGATGGAAATTACGTTGATGAGAAAGCCAATTTTGAACAAAAACAAAAAAAACACTTTTCTTCTATGCTAGGCCCGGAACTTTTCAGCCGATGTGTTATTTAAAAACAATATGCTGGATTAAGACACTATTGAAGTAAATTAGTGGTAGGATGAGTAGGGTTTATTTTGGTTGATAATGCATTGGAAGCGGAGACTTCTCATAGCTCACAATAAAGATGTGATTCGCAACCTGCCACCAGTTGCATTGAAGGTGACGCGGGGAAAAGTCTTTTCACTTCACCCTGTATATCAAAAGAGATTAAAAAATTAAAAGGCATCGACACCGTAATTTTGTGAGTGATCTCTCAAAAATATTTGTTATGACAGCCATATATAGATAATTTTAGTAGAAATGGGCAAAGTATTTAAACCTATTTTTTGCACAAATAAACCCTAGGCGTAATCCAAATCAAAGCTCCTCACTACCGATTAGAATCATTTACCACTGGTTTGCTTAATTCCTTCATTAGTGACCAATTAAGAAATTGAATGTTATGAGTCGAGCGAGAAGTGAAGTGGTGCGAATTCGAAGTGGCTGCAGACTTGGAACGTGGATTAGTGATTTCATTTTTGCTATATTTGAGTTGTCCTGAAGATTCAAAGAAATGTTTGTTGATGTATGATTCCTTTATGCTGTTACATACAACGGTTAAGTGAATAAAATTATTATATCTTTGTGCACAAGTGCATGCAGGTATAAGAGCATTGACATCAAAATAACGAGTTTTCTTCGTCCCTATGATGTCTATCCTAATATAAACATTATGTTCCTGCTATGAAGTATGAACGAAACTTCACCTCAGATTAATTGCAGACACAGACATTATACGAATACATATTTATTAATCGACCTCGTGACAAAGTGATGAGTATACTAATTAATTTTAATGGAATTTATAAATATTTAATTATATATCGCATTTTTAAGCAAAACACCAAAAAGTAATTAAATACTTACATACAGATGTAAATGAGAAGGTATGTATATGTGTGCGCTTTGTGGCTTTATTGTTGCTAGGAGCGAAAAACACAAAATTGGCAAAATTTTGTGTGATTTCAAAAATAAAGTATTACTTAGATAACTTTTCAGGTACAAGTGCATGCAAAACTTCTGGAACTGATACTAAATCAACAGTTAATCATACTTTTAATCCTACAGCTTTCTTTGAGGTCATCATTTATATATTACCTATATTCAGAATTTTTTTTTACTTATTACAGAAACAATTAGATTTTTTTCAATTTTGGAAATTACCCCTAGAGAGGATGCGATCGTGATTATAAATTGATTTCGCTAATTTTCAGTACAAACAAATGCACAAAATTTCATTGATGTCACAATTTTTTTGCACTCTAAATGCTACATATTTATGTATGTATGTATCATATGCATGCCAAGCAAGTTTAAGCTTAATAATATAATACTTTGTGAAACTCATGCGCTTTCGAGTAAATTGACGGATAGCAAAGTAATTAAGTCTAAGCAAAACAAAATTAAATAATAATAATTCTGAACGATGAGGTACCATTCTATTTGAATAAGTAATTGATTTTTTCCGTTAGACTTTCTATGCCAAATATTGTGCATGTGCTAGAAATTTTCTTTATGCATGCCCCAAGCGTCTCAAAGATTTTGATGGTGTGCGGAAAGTTTACACCAAGGCATTTTTATCCCTTTGGAAGTCGCCAGCCGAAGCACTTTGAGTTCAATTAAATTTTAGATGATTTCACGTTAAGTCATTATCTTGACGCTATTATTACACACCAACAACATTAGGGCGGGACGATTTAAAAATCGCTCATTGCTCTGTGAAAATCGTATTCCACAGATCAAAATAAGCAATTTTTCCGAAAGAACCATACCTCTAAAACGAATTCTGATGTCCCCCAATTTGGGTCGAACGAAAAATCCCACTTTGACCAATTTAGAGTGCTCCAATCGAGTCCAAATGTATGACCGACCCCCACTAACTTTGGACGACCGATCCACCCATGCCAGTGGCACACCCCCTGGAACTCCCCTGGGGGGTTCCCCATACAATCATTTCAAAATATCACAATTTTTGGCCTTTACATGAGAAAAGAAACTGAAAAGTTCTACCCAAATTGGGGCACATCAGAATTCGTTTTAGAGGTATGGTTCCTTCGGCAAAGTTTCTTATTTTGATCCCTAGAATATGATTTTCACAGAGCAATGGGCGATTTTTTTGCCTCCCCACAAATCGACCCGGCCTAGTCAACATGTAGCTATTTTAACATTTTGTAGTAGTTTTTTAAGCGAAATAACTTAAAATTACTGGTATCTCTACTATAATGGCAGTTTTTGTCAAAAAAAAAGTCAAAATGAGAATAAGGTGTTTTCCTATTTTCGTTGCATTAAGGCCGGCGGGCCAATTAGATGTCCTAAATTCAGTAGTTTTCGCGAAGCGTTGTAGGATGAGAAAAAAAACAATTAGCCAAATGAAGTTTTGGGGATAGTTTAATATATATTTGAACTAAAAAAAAAATTTTTACAATCTCCAACAATATATTGTAAGCCGAGTTATCAATAGATTCCCAGAGCGCCTGTATCCAACTTTTGTACAAGATACAACTTGCAATTTTCATCTGAAAACAAAAAAAAAAAGATTATTAATTTCGATGTAATTATCTTTTCAACAACTTGAAGGTAGCGCAAAACGCGCGATCAACTGCTTTGCTCCGCTCCAAACTACGCTTCATTACTGCTAGTAGCTCAAAGCAATAGTCAAAAAAATGTTAAGTGCTCTCTGTAATTGGACTAGTAGCAAAGAACTAGCTACTGCTTTTTGTATTGTATTGTAGTTGCCGCTACTGCTCTCGCTTCTGTTGCTGCTACTGCCATAGCTGCGTACAGCCCTAAATCGTTTTGGATGCATTTTTTGTGCGATTTTGAGGTGCTACATTGAAAATATAACACACAAATTATGTGTCTAAGTTGTAGGTACTGTTGAGTACATCTAAAAATTATCAGGATTTTAGCAAGCAGGCGGGTGAAAATGCGAAAACAACAAATGATTGAAACTCTTGAAAATACAGACTAGCGACACATTGCAAAAACGTGGTTTTCACAAATGATGAAGTAATTACTGCAGTGGCGAGAACAAAACTGAAAAGTTAGAAATAGCGTAGCAATTTAAATCCTTGCCTTGAAGGATAAACAAATTTACAAATTTTTTGAAATTAATTTAAAGAATTTGCAGTTGTACAGGTGCGTAACAGGGACCAGGAAACCAAAATAAATAAATAAATCAGTAAAAATGTTGCTGGTCGGCTTAAAAAAAAAGTAGTTTTGCGAAAAACATGTTTTAAATCTTACTAATGATAAAATGATATAATTTTTTGATACCCGTGTACTTATATATATTTAATTTGCCGTGGCACTATCATACGAGGTCTTCTAATTTAATATTTTCTTAATATTCTTTCTTTCTGCTCGATTTTGTGAACTGCCTAATTTTTGTGGCCTAATCCCCTTAATTCTAGCCATCCACAACATGTGTTCAGGCAGAGTTTAAATTTGTTGTTTCCGCACACCGTCACTAGCGTGACCTACAATTGATGCTGGATTAAAAGAAATGTGCTTTAATCAACAAATATTGACACTTGATAAACTTTAGGGTTTCAGCCTACTACGAACTCAATACCTGCCCAAAGTTAAATGATAGGATTGGTGAAGGGGTTCCACAAAACTTGTGCCTGCGTTGCATTGGAGAAGTGCCCAAAACCCTTTCAATAACTTTGATAGCCAAGTTGCCAGAAATATTCTCCAAAGTAGGAGTTTAATATAGCAGGACACTGAATGTGCTACGAGTTGTACCATAAGCTTCGTGTTAATCCCTGATCATAAAATCATCTCCGTAACTTGTTTTAAAGTAGAGGAACCGAATTACACTTAGTGGATGGGCAACTCGCATTCTTCTTGTAAGTACCAACTTAAGAGTATCTATACTTGAAACAGAAAATAAAATATGGTTTTTGAGACCTCCGGAACCTTTACCACTCAAAGATACAGGTCTAAGTCATTAACCAATGTATGTACGACAATCATATCTTCCCATTTCAGTGCTTGGTATAAGCATTTGTTACCTGTAGAGGAAAATAAACTCATTAAAACAGCATAAATATAATATTAAAATTAAAATTTATTACCGATGTTGGGCTCAGAAAAGTACCATGAAGCGGACACAAACAATCTTTCTAATGCCCCTCATAATAACAATATAAAGTTATGTAGTAGTTTCCACACTCAATAAGGGCTTAGAGAGGGCCTACTTAGATCTGGTGGCTCATAATGATACCACTAAGTTGGTACTAAGTTTCACCTTTAATTCGCAATGTAGTAAAACCGCCTTGTCTCTCGGATAAACTATAAGCCACTGTGGATGGTCTGTCCAAGTCTGCTAGACAACAAAAAAAGTGAGAGTTTAGACAGCGTTATCACATTTATGGGAGGCCCCCATACATTTACCATGTGCCCCCATTAGGCAATACACGGCCATGATACCGACCACTGTACTAATAGAAGACTGGTCTAAATTGTTGAAGAACCTAGTTCTGCGCTCATTCCTTCTAGGCCAAAACTGTCAAGTTATTTTCCAAGTGAGCTCTATTGTTAATTTACTGTTAGCTTGCGCGATGTAGACTGACCTGATCCCCAGTTTGCTTGATAAAGGATGCCCATATATTGGGAAAAATAGACTAATTTCAGATAAATGTATTGCCCAGTAATTTTCAGTTTCCAATTAAAATTAGAATAAAAATAACTGGATGACAAATGATGGACTTACCTTCCCCACGTAAATAGTTGTCATAAATACTCGTAGACACAGGTATATAGTATATGGTAGGATTATAAAAAAAAATTTACAAATTTTGTATAAAAAATTAAATTTTTTTTCTCACAAATTTTTTTAGTATAAAAGAGTAAGAAACAAAGATATTTTACTTTAAAGAAATATGTTATATATCAAAATTCTCAGCATCGAATAAATCACAGAACTATTAATATTTAGTTTTACTTTTTCGAAGAAATAAAAACCTGCGCACAAAAATCTAAACGAGGGACTTTTTCATAGTGTACAGACACGTCTGGCTTTTGTTCTGTTTGAGAACAAGCAGCCAAAATGGGCATCCCTTACAATACATACTGTCACAGTTGTAAACAATCGGAGAAAAAGGAAACAATCTTCCAATTCTTCTGTGAATGCCCTGCCCTGGACCAACAGCTGTTCGAGAGTCTCGAATAACTGATTGGTTTCGGCGTCAACAACCTACTAAGGTTCTTAAACCGCACAGACGGGATATATTGTAGTCATGCTGCAAATAACTATAAAACAAGTTGGTAACGAGTTTGTGGCAGCAAAATGGTATGCAAGCGGTAGTTGGATTTTGGATGAATTACCACTTTAACCAACCAACCAACAGGCACCTGATGCATCTCCGAAGGATTTGTGTCCCCCCACATCCCTAAATTTTGCTTCGTTACAAAACTATTTAACCAGAAATGAGCCTCATCACTTAAGAGGATTTTCAACCCCAGCGTTTGACAGAGTACTTATTTTGATAATTAATTTTCGTAGTTCTTTTAATTTTTTAAATGCTCTTCAAGGTCTTGGGCGGCCGCCATAGCCGAATGGGTTGGTGCATGATTACCATTCGGAATTCACAGAGAGAACGTTGGTTCGAATCTCGGTGAAACCAAAATTAATAAAAAATAACATTTTTTCTAGCGGGCGCCCCTCGGCAGGCAATGGCAAACCTCCGAGTGTATTTCTGCCATGAAAAAGCTCCTCATAAAAATATCTGCCATTCGGAGTCGGCTTGAAACTGTAGGTCCCTCCATTTGTGGAACAGCATCAAGACGCACACCACAAATAAGAGGAGGAGCTCGGCCAAACACCCAAAAAGGGTATACGCGCCAATTATATATATATTTCAAGGTCTTGTAAAAACATATTCTACTGCAAGCATATTTGCGCACTACTTAATTATAAAACAATCTATTAACTAAGTAATCCTTGCGACAACTTAATATATAACTGTCTGTCAGGTACGCGGTTTTGTACATACAAGTACATACATACATATGTCAGTTTGAAGAAGAGACATGAGAAGAATAAATACTTACTGCTATTACGCAATGGCAAAAATGTGGCATTTATGAAATGACAACAAACGAAAATGGCAGTAAAAAATCTAATAAAAACACAGATAATGATAACTAACGCCAAAAAACTAATTGAGTAGCTTCAAACTAAAGATGTCTGAAAGATAACCGATTTACCAAGTAAATAAAGAAATTACAGTTTGGGTGTAATCAACGTTTTTTTTTTATAACACATGCACATATACATAAGTGTTTTATAAATAATAAGTTAAGAACTATTGTGCGATATATTGGAAGTAAAGAAATTGAGTGGTTTTTTGAAGGCAACTCCTCATATTTAGTATTAAATAGGCTAGAATTAGAGCATTAAGCTCACTCTCGTAGAATTCTAAACTGACGCTGGACTTTCGCTCACCCCTGCTGGAAATGGTGTAACATAAAACCTTGTATAATAAAGTTTGCCTGCCTTGAGTTCCAGGCCATGCAAGGCAAGGTACGTTCAAGCAGCGTCCTCCTGAACAATAACACATTGCAAATAGCGCCAAGGTAATAGATTGTCTAATCTTCAAAAAAACATGAGCGAAATTAGATCGAAAACGAATTTGAATTGTTAATTCTCTCTAATGCTCTGCCAGTACATAATTTAATAGGAAGACAGACAGAAAGGCTGATTTTCTAGATTTAAATATTATTCGGTAGCGGATGGCAAAATTGAATTGCACCGAACCAACTATTGAGAGGAAATACTTATTTATTTGTAATTTGTTTTTAATTTTTTTATAAATAAATTTTTCCATTTTACTCTCTTTGCTATTATATTATTCAAGAAGCAATGAACTTTGTTGTGGAAAACAGCTGGAGAGGCAGATCTGTATGTGGCTGCAGTGGCACCAAAGCTTTTGTTAGCAAACGAGTTATGTACTTCAACCCACAAGTGCGCTTGACAGGCTGAGAGAGGCTGCAGTTGGACAAAACTAATGTTATCTGTCATGTCCGGCCGACTATCGCAGATCCTCCGGTCATTACGCTGAAGGGACTGCAGACAGCTGGTTGGATTGATGACGGGCCACTTTCTATGAGCGATGCACAGGGAAAAGGTAAGCATCTCAAATAATGCACTCTGCCCAACATGTTGAGAGGAGTATGAGACGGCGGACCACTTTTTGCGCATCTGCCCGGCCTTCGCTCGAATCAGGCTTGAGGTCTTTGGCACTGATGTATAAAGAAGCGACCATCATGACTCCTTGGCGCCATAAGATCTACTCAGATTTATTCGAAGATTGGGTAGATTTAAGGGAACAGATACCTGTAAGATTTCGAAAAAATTTTTTTTTTTATAAAATGTTAATATAATCCTTTAAGAATATGTCAAAAAAATTTTAAAACGTAATTTTAAGTATTTCATATATTACAGATCGTCAACCGTGACGACTCTATTCTTTGCGTTCGAGCGCTGGGAGAGGTATAGTTACGTTGTATTCAAACTTTAGACGCGTTTTTTTTCAAAACTATATTTTTCGAATTGGCGTAAACGATAACTCCAAAAGTTGTTGACCGATCTCCCTGAAATTTTGCTCACATCTTTTTTATGATATTACTTTCAATGTGTTACAAGTTTTCGAAAAATTTTCGAAAAAATAATTTTTTCGAAGAAAAAATAGTAGGAAAATTCGCCCCAAAATTCATTTTTTTAAGCATTTTATTCCGCGAAATTTTTCGTTTTTTGTATTCAGGTCACTGACGCCGATGCTACAATGCCCGCCGATTGAGAAGCCCCGCTGCGACCTTCCTGGAAGAATTGAGTGTACATCCGCCATTTTAAATGATTAAAATAAAAAAAATTGTTATATTATTTTAATGTATAAATAAATTGTATGCCAGTTTTGAAAAAAATATATTGACTTATGTATATGTATTTGTCCCCTTAAAGGAAATTAAAAATCGAATCCGAGTGCAGTACAGTGGAATTAATGTTACTAGTTTGTCCCGACAAAAAAAATTTTAAGTTTACATTAACCCAAACTAACTTTTTATTGTTGTTTACAATAGCTGACTATTTTGGTATTCTCTTCTTGGTGCCCTTGAAGATGCCCTCTATAATTATTTCACAGCAAGTTTACACTCATTTTTCCCATTTCAACATGCTGCATATTACATTTTATCATTCTTGATAGCTGAGCCGAGACATCTGGCTCGAAATATATAACATTTTCTTATAATTGCTAAGAATTTAAAACGCTTTGATAGTTACTTTCAAACCGAATGCATTTACAAAATCTGAACCGAAAACTTGCATTAATTTGTATCAAAATTCTCATTTTAATTACTTTGGAAATTTCCGCATTCAGGTACCGAATATTGATTAAAAATAACTGTAAAGCGACACCGGGTGGCGGAAGAAGGGGGCCGATAATTTTAGCCTCAGTAATTTCTACCCTTTACCCATTCAATGGTTCCATGTTATTTCTATAGTAATTTCTATAAATAGTTTTCAAAGAGCCGATGATGTACTTAATTGCACAACCCCCTTCAACAGGTAGAATGATCTAACTACCGTTATTAATGGCACATGAATATGCCGTTGTGGCGTAAATCTTAATATACACTCGCTCATCTTACTTTTCATTATTCCAGTAAAACTTGAAAGTATGTATGGGCATGTAAATGTAAACTGCATAAATATTTTTGTATATTTACTATTCATGCCTTAATCACCCTCTATAATATTCTCTTTTCTAAGTAAATACATATATACATACATACATACATCGTCAAAGATGCTTTTTCTACTCATTTAATCCTATTTATTTTAGTTTGAGAATTTGCATTTCATCATGAAAAGAACTGAGTTTCTTAGCTAATTTTCTTACGAGCGAAATTTGCAATTTAATCGTAGAGACGCTTAACCATACCGTTACTAGTTCCGCTTTAGGCGGCCGCTGTATCCAAATATCATAGGTTTATGCATAACTGCGATGCGGTAGGGCCTTGGTGCGAAACCTCGATTATGAAACACCAGTTGATGATAAAAGGGTTTTTTTACCGCGGTACTCTTCAGCAGACAATGGAAACCTCCGAGTACATTTCTGTCATAAAAAAGCTTCTTATAAAAACCATCTGCCGTTCGGAGGCGGTATGACACTGAAGGCCCCCTCCATTTGTGAAAAGCACCAAACACTTAATAAAGGATAACACATATACATACTATATATTTAATAGTTCCGCAAGAAAATAAAAATTTTAAATACAAGAAAATTACAAACATTCATTTTAATTTTTATACATATAAATGTAAATACGCATACACAAATTTTATGAAAGTAAGTATTAAAAAAGAATGGAATAAGGGATTCTCTCTAAACAACTTTGATACCACAGTCTATATAGATGGCAGTAAATTGGATTGTGGTGTTGGAGCTGGTATATATTCTCATAGACTTGGAATTGAAAAATCTGTGCGTCTTCCTAATACCAGCAGCGTCTTCCAAGCGGAAGTACTGGCAATTGGGGAAGCTTCCAGGCTACTAGTCGGAGATTTCTCTTTTAACCCTAGAAGGGTACTGTGAGTAAAATTTACTCACATAAGGAATAGATTTGTTCGTAAATCTGCAGGTTGGCCACACTGAAAGTCAAGCCACTAGCAGTGCTTGGCCCACTCTGTCATTAGTCGGCTGCCGCAAGCATTGAATGGTGTTGTTTGATTTATCGCGCTTGTGGACAATTTAAAAAAAGTTAGTGAGTAAAATTTACTCATCGGTACCCTTTACGTACTAAATTGTGTGAGTCTAATTTATTTATCAGTAACTTACTACGTGTCTAAAAAATATATTTTGTGCTGAATTATGACAATTATGTTTATGTTTTGCAATATGTTACCGTAAAGAAAACTACAAAGCATACAAATGGCAGGTCGCGGGCTATCAGAACAAAATATTTTGGATGCAATACTTGAACTAGAATCTGAGGAAGAAGACAATTTGGAGTTGGAGCTTTGTAACTTTAATGAGGATTCTTGGGACAGTGTTGCAGATGCGGAATATCAACCAGAACCGGAAGAATTAAATGATGTCGAAGAAAGTTTGGTACACGGAATCATAAATGCAGAAGAAGCTGAAAAGGAAGAAAGGGAAGAAACTCCTAGACCTAGACCATCTAGCAGCAAACGTAAAAAACAGAAACTTATTGAGGGAGAACTATAACGATAAATCTCACGCGGTGTTGTCAAATTTGGAAATGGACGAACTTGAAGCATTTCTTGGCTTGTTAGTCTTGTCTGCTGCTCTCAAAGATAATCACTTGGCAACACATATGATGTTTGACACTACCTACTGTGGGGAAAGGTACAAGGCAACAATGCCTGAGAGAAGGTTCAAATTTATCCTAAATTATCTAAGGTTCGATGACAAAGAAACAAGATCTGCTAAAAGAGAAATGACCAAACTAGCTCCAGTTTCTTCTATCTGAGACAAACTTCTAAACAATTGCAGAGTGAACTATAAGGCTGGAAGCTATATAACCATTGATGAACAACTAGTTGGATATAGAGGCAAATGTCCATTTAGGATGTATATTCCCTCTAAATCCAACAAGTATAGCATCAAAATTGCCATGTCTTGTGATAGCGCAACAAAGTATATGTTGGATGCCATTGTTTACCTTGGAAAAGGAAGTGTTCCTCCTGCAATGGCTGTTGGTGAATATTATGTTTTTGAACTGCTGAAAAATGTAAAGGGCACCAATCGAAATGTCACGATAGACAATTGGTTTACGAGTGTACCACTCATTCAACGTCTCCGTCATGAATACGAAATAACAACTGTTGGCACAATAAAAAAAAATAAACCACAATTGCCTATTGAAGCTACAGATATAAAGTTTCAAAAACGAGCCGCATCCACTTAATTGTTTATATTTCATGAGGATTTGACAGTTGTATCATACAAGCCCAATAATAATAAACTTGTATTATTGGCGTCTAGTATGCACAGTACGGGTAGTATTCATGAGACCACTGGAAAACCAGAAATAGTGCATGTGTACAACTCAACAAAAGGAGGAGTTGACAGTTTTGACCAGATGTGCCAAAACATTAACCATGGCAGGAAAACCAGAAGGTGGCCTCTAGCATTTTTCCAAAATATGATGAACATGGCTGCAATAAACGCATACATCAATTACGCGCACAACATGTGTAGCCGTGGGCAAAAGCCAGAATCCCGACATAGAATCCCCCCATAGTTCCGGAGAAGACCAAAAGGGGCCAAGAAAGTACTGTAATTTTTGTAGTTATACCAAACGTAGATACACCACCACTTATTGCAATTGTGGATTAGCTATTTGCGGTGAACATGCACAAAAAAAGTGCCTGAATGTGCGTGAAACACAATTTTTATGTATTCATAATCGTCAAAAATCAATAATAAAGTATTATTTTCGCTTATTTTACATATTATAATAAAAAATTACACTAATATTATATGCTGGCTTTACATTTTTTTCATTTCAAACTACTATTTTACAAAATAAATCAGATAATAACGTAAAAATTCTGTAGTGAGTAAAATTTACTCATCGGTACCTATAAGCGCCTACAATTTAACCGTACCCTTCTAGGGTTAAGGGCAAGATCGCTATTCTTTCGGATAGCCAAGCTGCAATCCAGGCACTGGACGTGACTATAACAACCTCTAAAGTGGTGGAGCAAAGTAGGTATAGCTTCACCAACTTGAGTGAAAACCATAGAGTAACCTTAATTTGGGTCCCGGGACACCGGAACATAGAAGGTAACTAAAAAGCTGATGAACTGGCAAGAGGGGGATCTGCTATGAATAGCGCTCTTGCAATACCAGTATTCACTCCACTAGGTGCGGTCAAGAATGCAATTTCCCTAAAATACCTTCGAATTGCAGATTGTAGATGGAGAGACAAGACGAAATGCAAAATCAGCAGAACGTTATGGCCCACCTACAACCTCAAGCAATCGTCGACATTAATAAACATGAAACGACGGGACACCTGTAGACTTACGGCAGTCATAAATGGCTTCTGGTCTATCGGAGAACAAGCCGCCAAAATGGGCATTCCTCACAACACATTCTGCCATAGTTGTAAACAACCGGAGAAAAAAGAAACAATCTTCCATTTCCTCTGTGAATGCCCTGCCCTATGGAAGGGCAGAATGGTAACCCTGGGCAAACCGCTGTTCGAGAGTCTCGAGCAACTGTCTGGCTTAGACGTCAACAACCCAATAAGGTTCCTAAACCGCACAGACTGGATATAGTCCTGCTGTAAATAATTGTTAAACAATTTGGTAACGAGGATGTGGCAACAAAATGGGGCGGAAGCGCTAGTTGGATTCTGGATGAATCACCACTCTAACCAACCAACCAACCAAATATTAATTTATAATATGTTATCCTCTATTCGAAAAAATATCTACATAATGCGTATGATTTTGTATATATAGTGCGACCAATGGCTAACCCTTTGACTTCAAAGATCTTTTGTGTACCAATCGAAATGATAAAAATTAAAAATAGTAGTCGGTGAATAGAGGAAACTCTCTTTAGTTAGTGAGAAATCAAGAAAAACAGTACTCGAGATCTCATTGAATTTTCGAAGTCCACGTGCCAAAGGAGCATTTATAGCTAATTAGTCTAAACATTGTTTGCACAGAAAGGATTAATTACTTCTGGTAATAAAACTTCCATAGCAGGACTACTATTCTTACTTGGCGAGCTGAGTGGTAACAATAATTGCCCTTCGCTTGCACTCTTTTTGGGTGTTTGGTCGAGTTCCTCCTCCTATTTGTGGTGTGCATTACATTTGTAAGCATATATGTAAAGGGTGATCAGAATGGAGGTACTTTTTCCAATAGATGTTTTTTGACATATCATACTTACTTGGGCGATTTCACGCAAAGATCTTGGTGTGAAAGTGTATAAATTACAGTTAATCTAAGATTGAAGCCGGCCGATCTTCCAGGGTGTCATAATTTCCGTCGTTGGGCCATTGAAGCACTTGCCGAAGATCCGCTTTTTGGAACCCGAATTATTTTCAGCTATGAGACCCATTTTTGGTTTAATGGCTAACGCTATTGCTCCATCATAAACGATTTTTTGTAGCCGGATATAGAAGCCCTTATTCTGTACAACACTTGGTTCCAACAAGACGGCGCTACTTGCCATATAGCCCGTAAAACAATAGATTTATGGTATTGCGTCGTCGTTTCGGTGAGCAATTTACCTCTCGTTTCGGACTAATGGATTGGTCACCACCATGTATTTGTATGTGTATGGAGAGTCTAATACTTTGTGAAGTATTTCAAGCCATCATTACTAAAGTTATTCACGAGATACCGACCGAAGCCCTACAGCGAGTTATTCAAAATTGGTGCTTGCGGCTGGCCGAATTACGGCACAGTTCAGCTAATAAGGCGTTTTTCAATAGGTGCGCTTCAACTTTTTTCCGATAGGGAGAGCGAACGACGCAATATTTTTTATTTTTCGCTTGTCATTTGTAAACTTCATTAGTATACATTTCATCATGGAACGCTACACACTTGAGCAACGATTGCAAATCGTGCAAATTTTTTATGAAAATAATCGTGCAAATTTTTTATGAAAATTTATAAATTTTCCAAAAAATCATCTTCAGTGATGAAGCTCACTTTTGGCTCAATGGCTTTGTCAACAAGCAAAATATGCGTTACTGGGCAGAAAGCAATCCACACGTGATTCATGAGGCACCGTTGCATCCCGAAAAAATCACTGTTTGGTGCAGTTTACATGCCGGCGGCGTAATTGGCCCATATTTTTTCGTTGACGAGAACGATCGCCACGTTACTGTGAATGGGAATCGATACCGCGACATGATAAACGATTATTTTTGGCCGCAATTGACTGGTATGGGCTTAGACGACATGTGGTTTCAACAGGACGGGGCCACAAGCCACACAGCACACGCTACAATTGATTTGTTGAAGAGTAAGTTCGATGAGCGCATTATTTCCAGAAATGGACCGGTGGAATGGCCGCCGCGCTCGTGTGATTTGACGCCTCTAGACTATTTTCTTTGGGGTTATGAGAAGTCATTGATCTACAGTAACAAGCCGGCGACGATTTGTGAGCTCAGAGCCAATATTGAACGCGAAATTGCTGGAATTTCGGCCGATTTATGCAAAAGAGTGGTCGAAAATTGGCTTCAACGATTGGACTTCGTAAAACGTGCACGCGGTGGTCATGCAAAAGAAATCGAATTTCATACTTAAATGTATATGTTCAAACTCGATAATAAAAAAAAATTAGTTAAAAAAGTCAAACCGTTTGTGTTTTATTCAAAAAAAAAGTTGAAGCGCTCTTACTGAAAAACGCTTTATTTAGAAGGGATTTACTTTAAAAAATAAATTAAATGAAATTAAATTAAATGAAATAATAAAAAGTGTACAACCAATTTGAATTTTCGTTGTTTCATTTCAATTTAAAATTCAATACATCTAAATTGATCACCCATTACATTGTCAGATGCCGCAATTTGAAGATTTGTAACACAGCTGGAGTTTAGATTACTATTTTTCATTTGAAAGCAGAGAATCCCAAATTTAGATACTTGAGCTGTGAACTCAAATTAAAATTCAATTCAGAAAACAAATTAATTTTTTAGCAAGCAAACAGAAATTTTGTGTAATTAACTTGAATGTGCAACAAAGTGTAAAACTGAAATGTGGCTGAATCAACTATAAATAATAATATTTGAAGACTTCACATTTTTCGCTTTTCCAGCAGCGATTGCTAGTACTTTCCGTATTTCTGCAGTGGGTATAAAAATTAAATAAACTCCAGCCACATTTTTTATTTTAACCACTTGAAACGCACCGAATTATTCCAAATATAGACTTAACCCGCAATTGTGCATGTGTATGTAGGTGTGCACATAAACATATACACATTTAATTTACAAGCGCAACAATTATATCTTATGTCAATAAATATTTAGCTGTCAGCAAATGAATGATAAATGGGCATTGCATTTATAGTATAAACTTCGCAATTAAAAAGAAGTCAGAGAAAACTTGTTATTGTAATTTTTTATTGACGCTGATTACTCACTTAACTCACAATTTTGGAAACGTGATGAACTAACCCAATGTTTTTTTGTTTTTTGTTGTTTTGCCGGCTCCATAAGCCGAGGGGTTCTACTTCATTTTCTATTTTTTATCCTCTTTTTTATACTTCCGAGAATGCATTTCGGCATAAATAATCAAAATTTTTTACAGAAAACGTTTAATATATTTAAGAGAGCGGGAGTTCTGCAACCGAAAAAATTAACCTCAAAATACGCAAAAATACTCGTATATGACAGTTTTTATAGCTAAACTGTGTTTTTAAAATGTTCGTTAGTATATCATTTGATAAATTTATTGATGCTGAAGGAAAGAAAATCAATCAAATTTGAAATTTGCTTAGCATAAAGCGAAAAAATCAATTAAAAAATTACTCTAATAACAATGTCAAAACCTGTACACATACAGGGTGTCCGATGGCAGCAGCTGTGAAATACTTTGCATTTGTTTTGATATTTGCATAAAAACTTGAATATTAGAAATGAATGATGAAATATTAATTGACTTAGTGGAAAATTATCCATGTTTTAAAGACAAGATGCAAATGCTGTCATTAGTTCTACTCCAATATTAGCTGTTTACGCATATACGGCCGGGGCACAGCCGTGATCGAGAACAAATGAAAATACTGAAATCGGCGCTTCAAGTCCGTCCGCAAGCCAGCCGCTGTTCTGGAACTTCCTAGAAACTATGGTGCAAGAAATATTGAAGAAGAATCTTAGATTTCATACTTAGATTTCAAAATTCAAACTGTTGTGGTCGCAAAATTAATGGAAATAGGGTTTCAAGTCGTTTCAAATCCGGCCTATTTTCCAGACTTGGGTCCCTCGGACAACTATTTGTTCCCCAATTGGCAGAAATAACTAGCTGCAGAATGATTTTATTCAAACGAGGAGATGATTGCAGAAACAAAAGTATATTTTTCAGGCTTGGACAAATCCTATTATTAGCAAAGGATAAACAAAATGGAACAGCTTTGGAGTATTTAGTCTAAAAGAAGACTGTGTGGAAAAATTAAAAGGGTTTATCCCTGACACTTAAATAGTTTTTATTTTTGTACGGACTGTTGAAACGACCCTCGTATTGATACTAAATTAAACATATGTGTGAAGCAAAGTCCTAAGAAGAGTTAGATTAGCATTAATAAAAGGGTGAAAGTGAATATGTAGATGAAGAAAAATATAAAAGTAAAGATGAAAGTAAAAGCAAGCAAGGTAGACCAAATTCTGTTCGGACGGAACTTTATATGCCCGCGTACAGTTGGATGTTACTTTAAGGAATTAAACCAACTCATGGCCAAATAGACGATAAGAGTTAAAGTAGCATCATAGCGGCGGACGGCATTCGGATATCGGCATTTACTAATTCGTGCAGTATCGACCATCTCCAAATGTTTTTGGTCGACCGCGACCTCTGCTCCCTTGCGGGTTCCAGTCCAGTGCCATTCTCGTGATGTTATCTGGTGGTTTTCTCAATGTGTGACCTATCCATCGCCACTTTCTGCGTTTGATTTGCCTAAGGGTGGGTTCCTCGTTCGTTAATCTCTACAGTGAGTCGTTACTGATGGTGTTTGGCCAGAATATTCTGCAGATGATGCGGAGGCATTTGTTGATGAAGAATTGTAGCCTCTGTGTGGTGGTGTTCAGGCATGAGCCGAATATTCGTAGTTTAGTGCGCCTGGAGATTTGCGAACTCCCTCATACTGTATGCATTCGCCCGAATGCCACCCTTGCTTTGTTTAGCCTGCAGTTCACATCGTCATCTGCTCCACCACCTGCCGTGAAGATGCAGCCGAGGTAGCAGAAGCTTTCGGCGAATTGCACCGGGCGTCCGTCAACCAATATCTGCCTTGCGTTATTGTGTTAACTCTCAAAGCGTGGGTCTTAGCGATGTTGACTTTCAGTCCTCCAGGGCCAGTGCGACTAGTTTGTCCGCCTTCGCTTGCATCTCAAAGAGTTTGTAAGAGAGGAGGCAGATGTCATCGGCGAAGTACAGGACCTCAAGGTGTCTGCTGTCTGGGTCATGACGTCATCAAGGGCGATGGCGAAGAGACAAGAGGCCCGGAGGACAACCTTGCCTTACGCCTGCGTTGGTAGTGAATGGATCGCTGATCTCGCCTTTATGAAGCACTGCCAGTTCGGAGTTCTCGTAGAGGGCTTTGATGAGGCGGATTATCTTGGCGGGAATTCCCTTTCTGCTCAGTGACAGCCATGTTGCGTCTTGTTTGATAGTGTCGAACGCCTTCTTAGAGTCTACGAATTTGAAGTGTGTTGGCTTGGTGAACACAGCTTTGGCG
Organism: Anastrepha ludens; assembly: GCF_028408465.1. Taxonomy (NCBI): domain Eukaryota; kingdom Metazoa; phylum Arthropoda; class Insecta; order Diptera; family Tephritidae; genus Anastrepha; species Anastrepha ludens. The sequence goes on along the minus strand of NC_071500.1, from coordinate 43,998,798 downwards.
AGGGTGAAAACCAGCTTGCTCGTCTCTTAAGGAGTGTTCGAAATCTTTAAGCCTGCTTTGTATGATTACGGCTACAATTTTGTAGATGGTGTTAAGTAAGGTTCTTCACTTCACTATGATGCCTTTTGTCCAGGACGGAGGCAGCTTTTCATTGCTCCGGACGGCGGTAATCTTGGGACGAAGAAGGCCAACACATCTACAAAATGTCATCACGCTTGTGCAAAAACTTAAATGGCTTTCCGACAATATTGTCAATTTAAGCTGAATGGCGATGTAGTAAAATAAATTTTTATTAAAGCCGTAGGCTAGTGACTTTTCATATGATGAAATGACCAAGAAACTGTCGATTTCGAACAATAAATAGACAGCTTTACTTACATACCTATAGACCTAAATATGTGCACATATTTGTTGTTTTATGAGCGATAAAAAAACTCCATTAATTGATTGCGACGAATGTGGAGATAAATAAGACTGCCACCGAAGTGGGTGCAATAATTTTAAATGAATTTTCTGTTGTTTGCGACAGACATCAAGGTGCAAAACAACAACCACATATAATCAAAAATGCGTAACAGAAACAAAAAAACTGGAAGGAATTACAAAATTAATTTCATGACCTAGAAGGTATTGGTTATACACGTAAATATTGCATATGTATGTGTGTATGTGTGCATGTCCGAGTATATCAGCTGATGCAAGCGTTGCAAAACATTTCTAATTATGCACTTTCAATAACACAAAAGGCAAGCGCGCCGCTCACATAGATGCAAACACGTTTCTCTTACAGATATTGCACGCATAGAAGACACTAGGAAACACTTTCGAATTTTAATGACATAGAGCACATATATGTATATACATATGTATTGATAGATAGGCATGCACACACATATAAACACCAAACTAATTATACCCTGCCAGAAAAACTTGAAGCAGTGAAGCAAATTAATGAAGTTTTGAATGGCGTTATAGCATAGACAGAGGGTGGTATTAAACGGGATTTACGACTTAATTCGGAATTATCTCAGGAATTAAATGCAACTAATCCGGGCTCTCTGCTGGACTTTAGTCCTATAATTTAAGCGGATTACGGGAATTTTCGACAGCAACATAGCCGTAAAAGGACATTTAATATCTATTGTGAATGAAAAGTAATCAAACTTTTAAAAAGAAGAACAAGAAAGACTGGGTGCAATGCTAGTTTGCGCACATTCGAAATTAAATTAAGGGGTTAGGGGTAATCATAATTTTCATAGCATTTTCTAAAAGTATCATATCTTGAAAATATTGTGTGAAAATTTGAAATAAATCCGACAAATATTTTTCGAGTTATTCAACAATTAACAAAGGGCGCTCGGGCGCTCCTAAATCGATAGCAAAACTTCAAACGCGTTTTTCTCAAAACTATGTTTTTTGAACTGGTGATCACTGTAACTTAAATCCGCTTGGCATATTTCAATAAAGGTATACTGCTTTTGAAAAACATAAACAACTCGTGCCTGATCGAAGGATTCTTTTTTTTTTTGAAAAATTTCGATTTTTTTTAAACAAATAATTGTCGGTTTTTTCTGCGAAATCTGAGAAATATTTCCTGAGCCTGCCATATTGTTAATTTCATCCAAGCATAAGATTATTTATTAATAAAACTAATTTCTCTTGTCCGATTGATTTTAGATTAATCTCCATGGACTTGTGATGATCAACGCAAGGGACTTCTGGAGAAACGGGCTCCACACAAACAGCGATAACTTTTACAATTATTGATTTTTTTTTTTAAATTTTGCCTAAGTCAAGTCGAAACATGGGCCCTTATTATGAGCAACATTCGATCTTCGACTATAGTCGAAAGTGCTGATCGAACGAATTTTCATTTGGTATTATGGTGCTCATTCGTTGAAGAATAGGACTATTGTGAATTTCGATCGCTCGATGCATTTACAATAGATAATTTTTCTCAGCTGATACAGCAAATCAAAATAAAAGAAAAACCGATTGTGTTGAAATTCTTTGCTAACAATTTTAAAAGTTAAAAACAAGTATTTTTTGTGAAAATGGAGTACAACGGAGTTGTGGTTCGACGATTCAACGCTCGATGAAAGATTAGTGGAACTAGCTAGATGTAGAAAACAGCTGAGGGGCGCATCCAACCCCTTGAAATGGCTTCCACTGAGTAAGTTTAGTATTTTCAAAATGTGTTGACGTACATAATATTACAGAAATTTCCTTACAGTTTTTTAAAGAACTTTAGATTATCTATGAACCTACTGTCCAGTACAAAAAACCATTTGCAGCAGTGCACCCGAGCACAAGAGCTCTTCACTATTCTCCAAAAAAAGCAACACAAATTATTAATGTGTGTGCAGCTTTGCTCAACATTTGCTTGTTTTATAATGTTCAACTTCCGGATGAAGAGTTATCCGATGAGACCCTCAACGATGATGCTGAAGATATTGAAGTGGAGCCAAATAACGGAGAAGCAGAAAACATAAGAAATGAAATTCTTAGAATATTATAGAAAAATCTAAAAAGTATTAAATAGAAACCTTTACGCCACAGTTTTATGTTTTATTTTTGTTATAAATTTTCTTTATTCAATTATTCGTCATTCGAAAAAAATATGTATTTCAGTTCCCCTACGTATTTCAGCCCATACCTGCCAAGGGAAAATAATAAAAAAATAAAAATGTATTTCTATAAACATCACAAAAAAAACATTATTAACCTTAATCCATTTTGCTGCCGTTCTAACTGGTGGTTCCAAGCAATTCAGCTCCGTTGTAAATTCCTCGCAAAATATTAACATATTCCTGCATAATATTAACAAAATTAGTATATATTTATTATTTGGTTACTATAAAACAATAAATAATCGCAAAGAACTTACATTTTAACAAGTTTTCCCACAATACGCTACACAATCGAAAGCAAAATTGCATTCGACTCTAAATTCGGTATACAACGAAAATTTCGACAGCGTTGCACCGCTCATAATACCAAATTGACATTCGATTTTCGATCTTCGACAACCAACGAATATCGAAGATCGAATGCAACTCATAATAGGGGCCATGATGTATTAATGCTGTGTTTTTACTTTTGTAAAATAAAGCAATTGACTAGCAAAAATAAATATAATATTTAAAACCATATTTTTTCGGGCTTCTGACTACCCCTAGTCTTGATTTAATTTTAGAAGTTGCAATATAATTTTTTTTTTTGGTAAATAATATAATTGTTTTTTAGTATCAGGCAGCTAACACCCGTATTTGTTGTCTGCGGTCCATCTTTTTCTGACAAAACTATCCAATAAACAAGTCACCTGTTCAGTAATCCGCATAAGAACCGTCCGTCACATTACAATTTTAATGAGATTAACTGTCCCGGTTATTCGGATTGACTCCGCCGCCGGTCAATGTTATTACCATGTGTCGAGAACTTTCATCGTTAATAGTTTCACATCTGTCATTTTCGTGTCTTAACTTGGTTTCATCTTCTTTGGTCATGGTGAGTTGTCATGCTACAAAATAATAGTTCGTATTAAGTTAAGTTAAGCAGTTATGATACTCGTTCGTGAACATGTAAGGTATAGCCAACCATTTCATTGTGATGCAAACTGACGTAAATTCTAATACATTCAAATTTTAAAACCGTTTGCCAGTCACTTAAAATATAAATATTTTTTTAACAATCATTTTGTATATTAAAAATTATTACGCATTTCAAAGTAATGACCCAGAATGATAAAGAATAAGATTGCACAGATTGAAGTGTAATATTTATCCTGTGAGGTGTCTGAGAGAACTAAGCAGGGAGTGTCAATAGAGCCAAGTTTTGTAAACAAAAATGAAATATTCGGTTAAGTTAACGTAAACAAGCAAGATAATACATGGAAGAGAAAATGTGAGCAACTGTAAATAAAGAAGTGAATGAATAAACTGAGTCTGTTAAATTCACTGAGAGCCGAGGGCGCTACCGCGATATGCCCAACCTTTTTTATTCCCTCAATCATGACTAATCAATAGTGATAAATTACAAGATTGCGACATCAGTGAGAGAATTTCTAGCCGTGACGCAAGAATTGAGCGAACAAAGAAAATAACGGCGTATTACGATAAACTCGCTCGTAAAACAATAAAACAATAAAATAAACACAAATGTACATTTATTACGTCAGCAAATCAGTTCATTCTTTAAACTTCACATTATTTGACTTTTTATTTATTTATTTTTAAAATTCAAGTATTTTTTTATAATTTTATATTTTTTTATAACTTTTCTTTTTCATAATTTTATATATTTTTATATTACATATATATTTTTTATGTTAATTCAAGTTTCAAATTTTGTACAATATTTATAAAAATTCAAAAAATTTTCATCAAATTTTCCAATCAGAAGTTTTAAAAAATATTTTTGTATGCAGTTTTATAGCCCATTAAATTATAGTATCATAAAATGTAAGATACCCATTGAGTTTTGATCACTTTTTTCCCTGACGGTGTTGCGCATTTTCCCCATACATATATAAAGAATCACGCGTGCGGTCGAAAGAGAGCACATCCAGTGGCGATTGTATCACCATTTAAAAACACATCATCGATGTGCACATCTTTGAAAGTTAGACAATACTAATCGTACGCATGTAATCTAGATGCATTCTATAGAATAACAATACCAATTTACAGAAATTTAACTTCTTCTTCTTCTTAATTGGCGCTATAACCGCTTACGCGATTTTGGACGAGTTTAACAAAGCGCGTCAGTCGTTTCTTTCTCGTGCTAAACGGCGCCAGTTGGACTCACCAAGTGAAGCCAAGTCCTTCTCCACCTGATCTTTCGGCCTTCCTCTTCCTCTGCTACCACCAGCTGGTACCGCATCAAATACTTTCAGAGCCGAAGCGTTTGTATCCATTCGGACGACATGACCCAGCCAACCTAGCCGCTGGATCTTTATTCGCTGCGCTATGTCTATGTCGTCGTAAAGCTCATACAGCTCATCGTTGCACCGCCTGCGATATTCGCCGCTGACAACGTGCAAAGGTCCAAAAATCTTGCGCAGAATCTTTCTCTCAAATACTCTAAGCGTCGCTTCATCGGATGTTGTCATCGTCCAAGCTTCTGCGCCATACGTTAGGACGGGCATGATAAGAGCCTTGTAGAGTGTTAGTTTTGTTCGTCGAGAGAGGACTTTACCACTCAGTTGCCTGCTTAGTCCAAAGTAGCACTTGTTGGCAAACTTAACTACATTTTTTAATTTTTAAAATATTTTTTTAGTTTAAAATAGTTTTATGAAATTGCTAAAAAATCTATTAGAACCCATATTCCTCATTAGTACGTAAAAAACTTTGTATTTATTGTCTTTGAATAAGTGGTCAAGAGAAGAAAACGTCTGATTAGTCCCAACAAGCATGGTTTTGTTGCTACTTCATCTAATATGTAAGTGTTTCCTAAAGATTGTCGCTGAAGCTTTCAGAGTAATTTTTGAATTGACGCTATATACACGGACTTCTCGAAAGCCTTCGATAAAATTTCACACACGATTTCAGTAAATAAATTGGCATGTCTGGGTTTTCATGCGACTTTCCTTGATTGAATTTGGTCTCATTTAATGATCTGCTGTTCAGTAGTTATTCATGAGGCTTCTTCGAAACAGTTTATGGTCGCCTCTGTTCAACCTCAAGGTAATATTTTAGAACCTTTGTTATTTGTTTTGCTTATTACTGATATCTGTTCGGGGTTTTCCTTTGTTAAATTTCTTCTCTATGCGGATGATCTAAAATTTTATTTATCTAGTTACTCTGACGTCCTACAGTCTGAGCTGAATAATTCATTTTCCTATTTCATAAAATCACATTTTCTAAGCTCCAAAAACCTCTTAATACATCTTTTTATAATAATTATACATATCTTGTTCGTCTGATGATATTAAAGATTCGCGCGTATTCTTTGATCCAAGCTCAATTTTATCACGCACTTAAATTATGCCGTTTTCTATTCATTTGCTATGCTTGCTTTTGTAAGGCGTCACTCATCGCAGTGAAGTGCGGTATACTCTTAAAATATTATATTCTGCGCTTGTTCGGTCCAAATTAGATTATGTTGCTTTTATTTGGAGACCTTATCATGCAGTCTATATAAATCGAATGGAATGACTTCCAAAAATGTATGATATGTGCGTTTCACACTACATTCTGCCAATTTATCAGACCAGAATTCATCACACGAATTTCGCTCTCGATTACTCTCTTTCACTGTAAGTGGCAGAGGAACTCTTCAGGCAGTATTATTAATCTTTGTGCTCGGTAAAGGAAAAAGTCGCGTTGCCTTTAGTAAGACATTATCACATGGGCTGAAAAGTCCCGGGCTTAACAAAGAAAACACAATTTTTTTTGTTCAAAATTAATTATTCATCAACGTAGTTTCCTTTAAGAACAGCGCAATTATTCCGGTGCCGCTTAAACATTTCAATACCACTTTCGTAGAACGATTTATCTTTTGGCTCAAAACAACTAGGCCTCAGTTTGAGTGATAATCTCTTCATTTGAGCGAAATTTCTTATGGCGAGCAGCCAATAGTCGCTGGTCTGGGAACAACCAGTTTTCCCTGGGAGCCAAATTTGGCGACTACGTTGAATATGGGAGCAGGTCGAAGTTCAATTCATGTAGTTTTGCCATTGTTTTGATTCACTGGTGACACAGTGTGTTGTCTTGAAAATGAGCAAACGTGGCACCCAATTTGAACAGAGTTTTCTCATAGTCAAACGCTGATGATGCTTTCCATTTCAATTCAACCGGGCTATTCGGGTTATGTTCTTCGATTTCGATGTAACTTAAATATGTTGCTCTCTGGTCAAAATAATGAGACACGTATTTTTTTGTTCGCCCGAAAAAATTTTTTTTCAAGAGTTATCGGCAATTTTGTTTTTCGCCTCAAACTCGATTTTTTTTAATTATATAAGAAAAAAATTTTTTTAAATGCCCACAACTTAGTCAAAAATGAACCGATTTTAATAATTCTGGGTTCAAAATGATCGTAATTACATACACAAGCGACTTCATGTAGAAACAATTGCAAAAAAGTAGTTGAAATTTTTTTATTTAGCAAAAAAGAAAAAAAATTGAAATTTTTTCGAAATTCAATATTTCAAAAAGTGTATTTTTTTTTTTTTTATAACTTTTTCCAAATCAAAAGGACATCTCAAACTTTAATTGAGCTGCATGCCTAGTAGCTAAAATGAGTTGTTTTTGAGTAATGAACTTTTGAGTAAACACCCTGTTTCGCACTTTTTGTTTTTTGCAAAATAAAAAATTTTGAACTACTGTTTTGCAACTATTTCTATATGAAATCGCTCGTGTAAGTAATGACGATCATTTTGAACCCAAAATTATTAAAATCGGTTCATTTTTGACTAAGATATGAGCATTTAAAAAAAAAAAATCTTATATTATTAAAAAAAAATCGATTTTGAGCCGAAAAACAAAATTGCCGATAAAGCTTGAAAAAAATTTTTTTTGGGCGAAAAAAAAAATACGTGTCTCATTATTTTGACCAGAGAGCAACATATTTGAGTTACATCGAAATCGAAGAACATGTCCCGAATAGCCCTTTTGAATTGAAATGGAAAGAATCTATATAAGAAAATTTTTTTTAATTGCTCATAGCTTAGTCAAAACTAAGCCGATTTGAATGATTCTGGGTTCAAAATAATCGTAATTACCTACACGAGCGATTTCATATAGAAATAGTTGCAAAAAAGTTGTTGAAAATTTTTTATTTTGCAAAAAACAAAAAGTGCGAAACAGGGTGTTTACTCAAAAATTCATTACTCAAAAACAACTCATTTTAGCTACTAGGCATGCAGCTCAATTAAAGTTTGAGATGTTCTTTTAATTTGGAAAAAGTTATAAAAAAAAAAAAAATACACTTTTTGAAATATTGAATTTCGAAAAAATTTCAATTTTTTTTCTTTTTTGCTAAATAAAAAAATTTCAACTACTTTTTTGCAATTGTTTCTACATGAAGTCGCTTGTGTATGTAATTACGATCATTTTGAACCCAGAATTATTAAAATCGGTTCATTTTTGACTAAGTTATGGGCATTTAAAAAAAATTTGTTCTTATATAATTAAAAAAAATCGAGTTTGAGGCGAAAAACAAAATTGCCGATAACTCTTGAAAAAAAATTTTTTGGGGCGAACAAAAAAATACGTGTCTCATTATTTTGACCAGAGAGCAACATATTTAAGTTACATCGAAATCGAAGAACATGACCCGAATAGCCCGGTTGAATTTAAATGGAAAGCATCTGATGCGAAATAAAGCCAACACTTACCTTTGACATTTTTACGATGTCAGCTAACTCACGCATTTTCACTTTCCGATAATTTAAAAAGGATTTTGTGGAAGCAGTGTAAAATTAAGACATGAAGTTATATTTTCTTCATTGTTTGAAAATAACAAAAGTAGCGTGACTCTTAGCACAATAACTCACGCACTAATGAATAGAATATCCTGAAATTTTAACAGCTGCGTCTTTAAAGTTAGTAATAACTGAAAAAATGGAGGTGGCAAGAAAACTAGTGGGATTTATGTGTTAGGCCCGGGACTTTTCAATCCACGTGCTAATTACGAATTAATCTCTTAAATGTCTGTTCTGAATTTTTGTTAGACATTTCCGAATAAATAATTAAATCAAATACAAAGAATTAACTTTATACTTGTAGATAATATTTTTATGTAAGCAAAATTTAAAAATGTCAAACTCGAAAAAATTGACATAATCGACTGGCACTTACATAAATGTAAAAAAAGATATCGCTAAAGACCGTAAAAGGACGACAATTTTTTTAATACATTTCGTTAACAGTTGTTAAGGATGCGGGAATTAAAAAAAAGTTATGTATGAGGTTTTCTTAAAATTTAAGTCCTCTTTAAGGTCGTGTCGGCAAAATATGCAGTACGTCGCCTAGACCTAACAGTTTTTTTAATTATCATGCTTAGATGACGCGTACAGAGGTCGTCACGACGGCTTGTAATGTCTTACATATATAGAAAACAGATAGAACGCGAACTAGTGTGGTTCTGAACCAGTTTAATATTAGTGGACTTTCCGCCAGGGTATGAGTTGCACATTTTTGCATTCGTCAATCATTAAATCTGACATATCGCAAATTTTTAGCAACAAAACAAGTTGTAGTAATGACACCTCACCGCGTGATTTTCATATATAAGTAGATATATGTGTGTGTGGGTATGTATATACTTATATAAGTGCATATCCACCACGCTCATGCATTACATCCATTTGTAAGCGGATTAAACCGTTGTTTGACTTTATTGTCGTAAATTGATTTCCGATAAAAGTAATTAAACACCGGCACCGGTTTTCCTTACATAAAAGTCTTATTGTCCGGAATGTAGGTTCTTGCTTTTCCAAAGTTTGCACGCACTTGCACCTATTATTAATTTCGTTCGCATGTATAAATAAACACACAAATTTGGTTTAATAGCAGCTACTTCCGCGGCACGTGATGCTGTCACCTTGCACGCTGATTATTGAGAAATTGGGTGCGACATTTTGCTACTTTGTTGTTGCTTATGCGCTACTTAGGTATGTTTGTTTTTAGCTTTTTGACAGCTTTGTATATATGTCAATATCGTTTAGTAGCCTACTTTTTACTCAAGTAATAGTTATAATATTTTCATTTTAATTCATATTTTCATATTCATGAAGCCTCTAAAGCAGGCTCCCCCCTTAAAATTTCATAATAACGATTTATACGTCATGTGGTGGATAATCTGTACTTTACTCATTGTTTCCAAATATGGGAGTTTAGCTGCTAGCAAATTCAGAACTATTGAAACTATACCAACCAATCTGGAGATAACCTGATTTTTGGTAAGTTGATGTTTACTAAAAAATAAGCGAGAAAATGCTAAATTCGGTCCGGACCAAACTTAATGTATCCGCAAAAAGTACTTGAGTGAGTATTTATTATTTAAATTATGTAAGAATTAAATAATTGGTAGCACAACAAAATGGAATGATTAACACAGGTAGACACAAATTAAATAATTGGTATCACAACAAAATGGAATGAATAACACAGGTAGACACAAATTTTGAACCAAGAACCAGTCTGCACTTTTTTGAAGGTTTTCGGCGTATTGTTTCCGAATCTAGACGCATAATAGCATCAGCAATTAAGGTTTTCGAGATTCTGGCTTAAAAACGTAAAAATGAAAAATCTAAATTGTCGATGCGCCACTTCTCAATTCGCTATGCTAGGGCACTGTTCGCCTGACGAATAATTTGCATGTGGAAATAATAACAAAATTAGCGAGCAAGATTTGTCACTAGCGAGTATAGTTAGATTTAGAAGCGTGACCAGTAAAATTCAAACTTAAAGAATCATTAAAAAAAATTAAATGCTGCTAAATAGGTGTAACCTTTTCAGAGCACGCGCTAAGCGATTTGTTAATTTTGTGAAAAATTTAGAAAGGGTAATGTTGTTTTTACAAAATGAGTTCCGCGTATGAAAAACGGTTTATCTACACACCCTAAAGGTCCAAAAAAGTAACGTGCATCTGCAGCAAAATATTTGAAGAAATCAAAGATGTTCATAAATGAATGGGTGGAGTGGTATACCAAATTTAAAAAAAGCTCCCAGGACGAGGCCGAGGACCTCTTCAAAGCAAGATCAGAAAGCCATCGATTTATTAGTGACAAAGCTGAAGAAGTTTTAAATAACCGGAAACCTTATTCTAGGACGTTTCTTTGCAGAAGATTCCAAATTCTGAAGCTCATTGAAAAAAACCGCTGCTCTCATTAACATATCACGCATTGAAAAAAAAAAACCACTTGGATGGTCTAAGTCAAATTCAGAATAGAATTGGGCAGCCGTAATATTCACGGACGAATCTTCCTTTGGGGCGAATAGCTGCATACGTTGGTCCTGGTTTATTGCTGATGATCGGCTATTTCAACGATCTGTTGAGCACTCAGTTAAGCTTCAGGTTTAGGGCCGCTTCTCCGAAAAAGGATTTGGTCGCCGTTCATTTGTGTTTACCACCAATTTGAATGCAGTTTTGTTGAATAAGATTTGCCAAGAAGCATTATTAACGTCAGCTGCGAAGATGCTTCAAGAATGCATGGATTTTACAAGAACACAACGATACCAAACATCGAAACCGAAGATTCGTAGAGTAAAAAAAGGAAAATGGGATTGACATCTAGAATTGGCCTTCGCAGTCGCCTGCTGCAAGCCCCGTTGAAAATGTTTGGGCAATAGTTAAGCAAAAACTCAAGGGAAAACAAATATGGGCGGTCAAACAGTTCTTAGGGGAAATACGACTGATTTGGAGCCAAACACAAGTATGGCTCATAGAGGTGAATCGATTATAGGTAATCGTGGTGGCTTTAAATTTTACTGCGTCTAATAAATATAATATTAAAAACCTATAGAATGCAGTTTATTAGAATGGAATTGGTGAAATATCTTCTATTTTGTGGAGGGTACGCTTCTATTAGACAGACTGTATGTTTGCCTTGGACCACAACAGGCAATATGGTCATTCCACGATTAAAGTCAGCACTCAACAAAATGCGTTTTGAAAAGAGTGAGGTGTTAAAGAAAAACTCGCTGGAGGAGCTGAAGTCTATTCCAAAATCATTCTATGTACCTATAAAAAAGCGTTTCGAAGATCGGAAGAAGCATTAAAATATGTGTATTGACATTATTTAGAATGGAATAAAATAATCATTAAAGAATTTGATAATATAGGGTCCGACACTAGAAGTGTAACCAACTTCAGACCGCAAGGGCATCAGCTGTCTATAAATTGGCTAAATGACAGTCCAGAGTATTGCTTACAAGGCGTGGAAGTATTTTGCCGATATCAGTAATGGATTTCAAACGTAATAGTGAGATTGCATTATATGAAAATAACAATCAGCGATTGTTCCTAAGTTCGAGCACCTTTAATTAAATAACATTTTTGTTTATCGCACCATTACTCGACACAAAGATAGGGGTAGCATCGCGAAACGTCATGACGGTGCTCATAAAAAGACTGCAACGTCACGTGAAATGGTTCAAAAAGTGAAGAAGCGACTTGAGAGAAGTCCCCGACGAAGTGCCAATCAAATGGTGGAAAAACTGAAAATATCTGACCGTAGCATCGGCCGCGAACTGAAAAATGATCTCAAGCCTTACAAAATCCAAAAGTCGCGTGATCTCACACTAAAGAAGCAGCAAGTCAGATTTGAGCAATTCGTAAATTCCCAAAACGATAGGGTTTATTTGAGCGATCGTTTATACGATAATTTGAGTTCATCGAGCCTGGCGTCAAGGTAAATGCGAAATATTATCGGGAAAGTATTCTGGAGGTTGCTTTGAAGCCGTGAGCTTACAAACATTTCAGTGGCAGACCATGGACATTTTAACAGGACCCGGCACCGTCTCACAAAGCTCGAGTGAACTAAGAATGGCTAAAAAACAACGTTTCGAACATCATAACGCTCACTTAATGGCTCTCAAATTCACCAGACGCAAGTCCGATGGATTATTCTCTTTGAGCCATTTTGGAGAGCAAGGTCTGAACTAAAAGATTCACCAGTCTCGAGGCGCTGAAAAAAGTAATTTTCCGCGAGTGGACCAAAATACCTACAAGTCACATTCGGGCAACTTCCGATTCGTTTCTGGACCGGTTAAATGCCATAGTCAATGCAAAACTTGATCATATCAAGCATAAGTAAATTCATTATTAATTTTGTATTACTTCCATACATTTTTTACTTTGAATTGAATAAAAGTAATTTTTCAAACTAAATTTATGGCCTTTTTAATTGGTTACACTTCGAGTGCCGGACCCTGTAGAGTTGCTTTCGTTCTATTCACAAATGGCGGTAACATTTCGTACAGTAGGTACGTTTGCAACATACATACATAATATAGCCAATAATTATTTTGCAGACAAGTAAGTACAGAAACCTTCAAAACGTTTAAAAGAGAGAATACGAGCAAAATATGTTTTGTTTCATGTGAGTGAAGAAGTCGATAACCTCACGTCATGGGTACATATCAATTGAAGCTTTTTCGCAGAATTACATCTGAGCTGCATATTTGCCGCGGTAATTTTGTATATATTTATTACGTTATTTTTAAGGAAAATTACGCAATTGATAAATAAATGAATTCGATGCCGAATTCGTGGAATGTCAAAGGATACGTGCAAAATTGAACACATCGACTGTATCAGCAAACTGAAATACTATGGAAATTTTTTTATTCAGAATATCGGAAATTCAAATAGTTTAATCATAGTTTTGATTTATAATGGGCTAAGTGTCCAAACAGTATGGCAAAAAAGCGCAAAGCAGTCAGCGGATATATGGGCGATAAACCTGCGTAATCAAATCGTTTTAAAAATTCTGATTTTAAAGTTTGAAGTTTTGTTGAAAATTTGTCTTGTTTTGATGAAAATTTGTCTTGTAGAAAGAGAACAATTTTTAGTCCAATCTTCTATACAGCCAAAGACCACCGCGACTGGCGTATAAGATGGAACCATGAAGAGGACCGACTTATAAGATGGAGAAAATACTGTGTGCGGCCATACGATGAGAATGGACCCCACGAGAGTTCAACGAAAAATAATTGCCGCTTAAACAATTGCAACGAAAGCAAGAGGTAGACCAATATCAAGATGAATTGACGACTAAAAGACGACATGAAGAAACTCAAGGTTTACTACGAGAAAGAATCAACCAAGTAACGGTGCAAATGGAGACATTTTGTGCAGCAGGCCAAAGCCCACACAGAGCTGTAGCGCCAAATGATGATGATGAGTCCTCAATATATCTAACCTTCCCAATATATATATATACATATGTATATATATAATTGGCTCTTACATCCCTTATTCGGCGCTGATCCTACCATTTGTGTTGCGCGTCTTGATTTGTTTCACAAATGGAGGGCTGATGGTAATTTATTAGAAGCTTGTCATTACCGAGAGGTGACCGCTATTAGAAACAACTTTTCCTATCATTTCAGGTTTCATGCCCGTGATTGCGAACCAGAGCGCCACCAAATGGTAGCCACGCACCAACCCATTCGGCTACGGCGGTTGCCAATAAATGCTAAACAAACCCTTGGCAGACTTATTCCTAATACTTTGGTGCTCAACTTTATGGGCACTGAACTGTCAAAAATATCGGGCCACTGAGCCATTGAGGTCAAAATAGCACTCTTATTATTTTTCTGCTCAGTTTGTACTTTAGAAGAGCTCAAACTCCGAAACGGATTTCTTTTTATGAGCCACATTTTCATTTCGCCGGCGTTGTGTACAAACGAAATTACCGCTTCTGAGGATCAAAAAACTCGTGCATAATTGTCGAGAGGTTTATACTTGCGCAGAGGACAAAATCGTATTTCTCGAAAATGTAGCTGCAACGACAGAGCACCGATTCTGATAGGCTGTAATTGAAGATATCAAATTAAACGTTCTTTGGCTTCTAAGTGATGACCCACCATGTCATCCAGTCCATCACATAATCGATGGCTGCTTTAGAGTTGCGTTTTAACCTTATTAGGGTTTTATTTTTGGAGTACGCTTGAATGTCAGTATTTTTCTTATAATTACCGACGTTTAAGAGTTTTAAGACAAATATTGTCCGAGCGATATGTAAGGTAGAGTCAGAAACCATCTGTGAAACCTTAGAAAAGTGGTCGAAAACAGTCACAAACCATGTATAGGGTGGGCCATGTAAAATTTGCTTTTTGAATCGGCTATAAAAAAAAAGAATCAGTATTTTTTCAAACTTCTTTTTTATTTTGAAGATTGAACATTGTCATTTATGAATGAAAACTAATATCATTCAAATGACGGCGACGACCGGCTTTACAGTAAGCCAGTCGATCAACCCAATTTTTGAGCACATTTTCGATTGTTTGGCCTTCAATTTCATGAATGGCAACTTCGATTTCGTGTTTTAAAGCATCGATCGTCTCTGGATGGTTCGCATAGCATTTGTCCTTAACGGCTCCCCACAAAAAATAGTCCAACGGGCTTAAATCACAGCTCCGAGGCGGTCAGTTGATATCGGAATTTCGGCTGATTATTCGGTTTTTAAAGTTCGAGTGTAACTTTGGCAGTGTGACAAGTTGCACCTTTAAGTAAATTATGAACGCATTTTAAATGTCAATTGTGTTACCATTCTCAAAAAATAGCAAACGTTATATGGCTCTTAATTTCAATCAGTCAATCCTTTTAACTCATTTTTCCTAAGCGAATTTTTTTAATGCGGAAGTTTTCGTACTCACAATTTTGTTTTTACGAGGTTTTTCTCTTTTATCGCAGTTTTCCTAGTTATTTTTAATATTTTATTAACACTACGTTTCCGCGGAGCATTGATCAAAATAGCAACAATGCAGCTGAAAGTGAAGAAGGGTGCGGTAACTCCTGGGGCTCTCTCGACTGGGTTTAAACAAAGCGGCCAGACTCGAAAACCCTCTAAGATACCGCGATTTCAATGGTGAACATTTGAAATTGAAAAAAAAAACAATTGAATAATGCCGCGAATCTGAGCTTTTTAGTGGTTTTCAATAGTTTAATAGTTTTTAATATCGATTTAAGACAAAATGATTTCAGTGCGATTCTTTGTTGCTATTCTGTAAAACAAAACCACAAATATGTATACAAAAGTATATATTTTTTTATATATGAAACTTTTCAACACAACTTATACATTTTTTCACTGCCCCAATTAGGAGTTTCATACGGAATTTTTGATATTTTTCTGCAGATTTAAACTTCCCCCATTTTTGGTTGCAAAATTAGAACGAGTAAGCAGCTTTCTTTGAATATTTTATAATTTTACACGGCGACTTTTCCCAGTAAACAGCGTTAATAGGAAATCAACTGTATGTATAGGCTTAAAGTTCGGTTGCCGCCATACTTGGGCACTTCGCTACTTATCAGCATTTCATTCTTCACTATTATCACAAACGTCTAGTAATAACTTATTGACAAAAAGTATACAGTATTTCGACATTGTTTGCGTTATTTTTACAATTTATCGCAATTCTTCTCATACGTTTATCAGCATTAAATTATTTGACATGGTTGTCATCAATTAATTTCAATAAAAGTTTTTTATATGCTATATTGAGCTTTATTTTACTCTCTTATAGATGTGTTAATATATAGCACAAATACCCATACTCAATTCTATGCACAAAACAAATTACTCATTGCAGTCGTATATATGTACGGGGCTTGATGCACAATTACTTGGCCATCGATGTTGTCACTTTGTCATCATCGTCGCATTTTGCGTGCGCGCATTGCAATTGAATTTGAAATTGAAATTAACTTCGGAATTGAAATGTGAAATGAGTTAAGTAATTACTTACTCAATGGTTGAATTATTGTACGCATTATTTGCTGTGCATACATATACAAGTATGAGTATACCTCTTGATTAAAAAGATTCCGTCTTTAAAAAATTCAAAATACAAGTTCATTAATCAAAAGTGATATTATTGTCTCCAAAGTACTCCTCATCAACTGCAATGCCCTAATGCCAATGTTTGGTCTAGCTCTAGAAAGATTTCTGGAACTCTATTTTCGGTATAGCCATCAGAATCGACTTCGATTGTTCCATTACTTTCATTCGGCTGTTAAAACGCAGAAGCCGTTCCCCGTGGTGGTTTTTTGAATCGATCAAACAGGCAAAAGTTGCATGGAACCATATCAGGTGAATTCGAGGGCTGTTGGATGGTATTCATTTCGTTCTTGGTCAAAAATTATCGAATAATGATGACACTGTATGATGGTGCGTTATTTTGCTGCAAAATCCATGACTTGTTTTCCCACAAATCCTTTATTTTTCTGGCAAATTCCTTCACTTAAACGTCTGATAACGCCAAATAATTGGCCTTATTAAGTGTCTAATTTCTAGCAAAAATTCGTGGTGTACAATACTATTATCATCAATAAAAGCCGTGAGTATGACTTTCTTTTTTTATTGATAACGACTTGGTTTTTGTTTTGGTCTTGATTTATTCGGAGCTCTCTACTTACTTGCTGGTTGTTTGGATTGCGTGTCGTTCTCACAAACCCATGTCGCGTCTCCAGTAATGATGCGTTTGATGAAAATTGGGTGGGATTCAACCCTGGAAATCATGTCTTTGCACGTGGTGACAGTAGCAGCATTCATAAGAGTTCACAGCAGCTTGTTTTGGTCAGATGGATGTCAACGCGATCCGACTTTTACATGAAATTCAGGTCTTTTGTAATCAACTTTGCATCAACACGATGCAACCCCAAATCAATACCCTAAACGAATTAATAAACAATGTTCAGGTCCTCTGTCAGCTTTTCGCAGGTTGATTTGCTTTCATTTTATTGATGTTTTCATTCGTTTTCGATGACGAGGGCCCATCTCCTTTTTGAAGCATTCGTGCCGCTCGTAAACAATTGTTGGTTTCTTTAGAGCATTATTACGAGAGAGCTTCCCAACATTTCTAAATGGTGCGAATTTAATCTGCATCGCATATTTAACGCATAATTTAATAAAAATTACAAAGTCAAATACATTTTTAAAACTGTAGAAATCCTGAGAATAAAATTTTGTTAGGATTGTCAATCACGGAAATGGTAACTTAACAAAAAACAAAAAAAAAAAAAAAACAGAGCTTAAATCAATTGACTTAGAGGCTTACTCTGCGGCTGTTCCGGGAACTTTTTGATCAAGGTTGTATATGGATATATGAAGCATTCTACGTCCCAGGAGCACCCGCTGTCCAAAAATGATTTTAACATCAAAAGTTCAACTTTATCTTAAAATGTACGTTATTCCGGTCACTTGATTGAGAAAGTGAATTAATGACGTATGTGCACTGATAATTTAACCTCATACATCAGGTGTCGGTTTCCAACTGGGTGCCTTTATGTATGTACGAGTATAATTGCTGTGGTATTGAGATCTTTCACTCTCACGCAAGCTGTTACATTTGCAAACAAATTTGAACTTTTGCGTTTTTATTTTTGTTTTGGTGTTTTGATATTGGGTATATTTATTTATTTACCGGTATTTTGGTTGGCTGCTATTTTTTATGTCATGTGAACACGCTTGCAAGGTCACGTTTTGTGTAATTCAGTTATTTTACTTTTTCACCAAAAATACATTTCGCTTTCAATGCCATTATGGCATAAAAAATTGTACGTTTTTAATTTAAATCGCTTGTTGTGACTAATTGTGAAAATCATTAGTAAGTAAGCAATTTCATTTTAAACTACTTTGTGCAGCTTTTCAACACTTCATTGCGAATGATTTATGATCCTTTCAAAGTAACTCGGGAAGTATAATTTGTAAGTTGCTTATGCAAATTTGGTAGCGCATACATCCATACAAAATAATGGACATGTAAACACCTGTTATAGCCTAGAACGCAGCGATAACTTATGATTGGGAATTACCGTACAATGAGTTTGTAAAAGGGAAATAAATTTCTTTGAACAATAAATAATATCTACAATATCTGTAAAGAATATAAACTCAACCATAGAATCCAACTCAACTCGCTGTCAAGGGCGACCACGTCAAACCTTTTAAGAACTATGATTTGAAAGCGCGAACGCTTCAGAGAAACTTCTCCGTCGAGTACTGCCTTTGATTGTGATAAACGCACATTTTGCCACAACTTACGTCAGAGCCAGATTGCCCTATATTACGCTTGACGGTAGAAGCAACCATCTGAGCATAAGCAACTGCTGTGAGCTCTTATGAGTGCTGCTACTTTCACGACGTGAAAATGTAGTCTGATGACTTGAATGGCAGGGTAGGCAAAGAAAGGATCCTTGGTCTCAAAGTCAGAAAAATCAGCCGTCACAACGAAACCTAAGCAATTGAACTGAGGAGAGTCTACTTCACCCGTGTTCGAAACATGGTGTCCAGCACAATTTTATGTTTCTAAATAACCGGATGTGCCTGGAGCTACTATGTACACAAATCTTATTGCAACTAAGTTAAGCGGGCTCTCCTGCATAGCAAAATACGTCTCACTTCCATGATTTCACAGCTTTATGCGACCAAACTGAAATCATAACAGGCAACCAACACATTCGACAGATCGGTTTCGCTCTCAGAAAGCAGAGATCAGCAAGACGAATACTACTTATAGAATGATAGAATACAATATTGTGCCCATCAAAGACACGTGGTGACGTCATGCTGGTGCATTTGTATGAGAGAAATTTGAAAATGCAAAAAAGAATGCAAGAAGAAGAAGAAATTACATGAGCGCCATGATGAGAAATGACGAATCATTACTTGCGTTTAGCGTTTTACACTTACTATATATCTGACACAGATGACACCACTGATGCAAGGGTGCCGGCTAGAGGAAGCGGGCGGCCGCGGTAACAGCGCTGACACAGGAAATTTAGCGAAGTCCTCAACCATCTGTGCGATCCTTTTACAAAACAAAAAAAAAATTGGAATACAGTTGGCGCTCCAAGTATCTAGTAAGAAGGTGTGAAAGTGAAGGTATGGCAGGTGGGCATTCCCACTACTTAGGACTGGTAAAGGCAGGCTAATCACCTACCCTGTCAAAAATCAAAAGAGATTAACCAAACCAACACAAGACTTAGTCTTGTCGAGGACCTATTATATGCTTCCGAGAGGAGTGAACAAGTAAAATATATATATATATATATCTGCCGGAACCTGAGCGACTCCTAAAATTCGCGAACAGCACCGCATCTTGAGTGATGCATATTTTCGCTAAAGAAAAAAAAAATTACTCTAATCTGATATCGCTATGGACCTAAATGGTCTCTGCGTGGCTTTGGCCTGGCTAGTGTAATCTAATCTATATCAGCCGATTTTAAAGCCTCATTGCACACCGTATAAGGATGTGATGTTAATTTGTAATCCTCCTGACATTAATACGAAGAAGTGCTGCTTAAAATAGAGTGCGCAATTCAGAAAATGCTAATACCAACATATAAAAACTGTGCCCATTCAGAAGAAGAATTCGAAAATGTACTTCTTGCCAATTTTAACTGGTTCAATTTAGATTCGATATTCGCTAGTGCTTCTAATCACTTTGCTACAGTTTGCCTATGTAGGCTAAGTGCAAAAGTAGTCGGACACACCTTTTTCTCTTTGTACTATTAACGTAAATAAAATAAAAACCGGCTATATTTAAAAGTCTTCAAAAATGGTTGTCAATTCTGTGAAAGTTAATGTAGGTTGTGTAGCTAAAGTGTTTTTTAGCAATATTTAAATATAGACTTCTACAATTTGTTTACGCGTGACTGATAAACAAGGTAAAAAATAATTTAAATAATGATTTTATAGGATTAATTATAATTTATTCCTTAAAATGGTTGACGGAGTACTGAATTCACATTTACTACTGGATTCCAATATCGGTCGGTCTGTGCGAAAACTGGAAATTAAAAGACAACGGGAGTTTTATACTTGGCCTAATATTTTATTCAGTTTTATTTATCATTTTAACTTTTTGTCTTTAATTTTACTTAAAATATGTATTTTTGAATGAAATTTATAATCTCCTCTTGAAGAATTTCACAATAAAGCCAAGAATGTGAGGAAAGCCAAAAACATACCGAATGATAAATTTAGTTTCTTAAGGTAAAAAACGAAGCTCTCAATCTTTTCTGTCTCCAGAAGAAAAGAAGAGAATTATAGAACCAATAAATGCAAAAATTCGGTTTTCCATTAAAGAAAGATTATCTTTTTAATATTGTATAGCAGATTATCATTGAGTAGGTAAACCATAGTGCAAGTTATTTATCAGAAGAAATCCAATGTTGTTGGTTGGTATAGAAGCAGAAAATATTAGCAAAGCCAGAACAGTTTCACGCAGGGTTCGGAACCGGAATGGTATTCAGTTTAGTTTCCAGACTTGAATATCTCAAAATCACTAGTCAGAAAGAAATTATGGTAGGCCCTTCGCGTAAACATATTTAATGGATGTAATACAACGTCAGACCGCTCGCGCAGCTGATGAACGGGCAGTCCATTGGCTAAATGACAGTTCAGAGTATTGCTCACAATCGCGCGGAAGCATTTAGTCCAATTTTACCACTGGGATCATTTTTACGTATCAAACGCATAATAGCTACAAAGTGTCTCCAGACGTTATCAAAGCTTACAAGTTAATACACAAAAACATTCCTCTGGCACATTACAGCCGTTATGATTAGAGCTTCTATAAGAGGGGCATTATGATGTTGGCATCTCGTTGGGAACTCGTCATCGAACAAAACGGCGCATATTTGACTTAAATCGCATTATTATAACCAATTTTATGAACAATTGAAAATTCAATAAAAATACCGCAAGACTTTTTTGACAACCTTATATACCAGCTCCAACACAACAATCTATTTTAGAGATATTTGTATTGACTGTAATGTCGAAACGCGCACGTTAGATATTGGTAGATTTCCCTTCAGGGTAGGGGCACTTCTTTTCTGCATGAATGTAAACACTTGCGAATTTTTCTATTTGCAATACACGCCATCGGTTCGTTGAACTCTTTATTGTTTGGCCCCCAGTTCGCATTGCATTAAATTAAGTTAAGGTGCACGTCGATTATCATTAGTATGTTGTTTGTCACACATACATATAAACACAAAGGGTATTCCATTCTGGTTCGGCAAATTACGTTAAACTAAGAATGTAATTAATATCCTATGCCTTTACCATTTATGTTGCCAGCTCGAAAATTACTTATAGTTCTACTGAACAAATGTTTGAGCTGCCTAAAGATAATACTTACATATCTCGACAAAAAATATAACTTACATGCAAAAGTCTGATGGGCATATCCACTATTCACTATTTATATTGTTCACGCAGTCATAACATGTGAACGTTGCGCTATCTTATTTACTGCTATTCCCATTGCATTTCTACTGGCGTTTATAGTTGAACCGAATTTGTATTTTATATCAAAATTATTTATTTTATTTCTGACTTATTTAGAGATTTCCTGATGGAATTAAATAAATATTATTTTTTCATTGTTGCAACAGTTGTTTTTGTTTCACAAATAAAATTTGAATATTTTATATCGACACGAATTAACTCTCCAGAAGGCGCGGCATGAGTCAATTGTATTTTCAAGGGGGGTTCAAGAAGTACCGGTGTTAGAAATAAAGACACAATTTTTTCCAAATTTTAGTTTTCAACACATGTAGTCCCATTTTAAAAAGAACAAATGAACAAATTTTTCTCCCGCCATTTCTTTATGTTAGGGAACAAGAAAAAGTATAAGGTAGCCAGATCGGGTGAATATGGGTTCATAATAAATTATGAAATGAAAAATAAACCATTAAATTGTTTATATAACTTTAACTTACTACAATACCTAGGCTATTGGCATAGCAGTTTAACGTGAATGTAGTGTGGGAAAACTGCTCACGTGCGCCAAACGGCGTTTCTCATTTATACTCACTTTTTCGAAGGTTAATACGATAGTAAAATAAGAAGTGTGTTCAAAAAGTATCGCGAATTTTGAATTTTCGCAGGTTACGTACATATATTCGAATTTCGATTTTTTTGTGGCGACATGTAGGTCTCATGTCTCTTGTCTCTCATTCATACCGACGAGTTCGGCCATTTTGAATGCTCAGTTAATTGTTGACAGCTGCTTTGCCTGCATGGGTTTCGGCTCGTCTTCGATTTCTACCTATTCAAAAAGATGGATCAAAGAATCTGTATCAAATTTTGTGTGAAAAATGAAATGAAATGCGCGGATGCATTGCAAATGTTGACTGTGTCATACGGAGAAGCTACTTTGGGCCAAAGCAACGTTTATCGGTGGTACAAAATGTTGTCAGAAGGAGAAAATGTGAACGACGAAAAGTGTGCCGGTGCCGGACGCCCGAGCACTTCAACAACAGACGAAAAAATTGATGAAGTGAACAAAATGGAATCACCGTTAGAGAAGTTGCTGAGGACCTAGACATATCGATTGGCTCGGGCCATTCGATTTTTTTCAATGATTTGGGATGAAACTGGTCACCGCAAAATTCGTACCAAAACTTCTCAATTTTGACCAAAGGCAATATCGCATGAACATTGTTAATAAGATGTTGGACTCTGTCCACGACGACCCAAATTTCCTCCAGAGGATCATAACTGGTGACGAATCGTGAGTTTATGGTTATGACGTGGAAACCAAAGCTCAATCATCTCAATGGAAGCTGCCGCATGAACCGAGACCAAAAAAAGCACGCAAAGTTCGGTCGAATGTACAAGTTTTGCTTTTGCTTTTCTTCGATTACAGGGGCGTTGTGCATCATGAGTTCTTGCCACAGGGTAAAACGATGAATAAGGAATATTTCCTGCAAGTTATGCGCAATTTGCGCTAAGAAATCCGTCAAAACGCCCGGATTTGTGGAAGAACAAAAATTGGCTCTTGCAGCACGATAACGCCCCTGCTCACACATCGTTGCTTGTGCGCGACTTTTTGGACGAAATCAACACACTAATGATGCCAAGGCCACCGTATTCCCCAGAGCTGGCCCCTTGAGAATTTTTCGTGTTCCCGAAACTGAAGAGGCCCATGAAAGGACGACGCTACGCTACGATTGACGAGATAAAGACGGCATCGAAAGAGGAGCTGAACAAGATAAAAAAAAGTTATTGTTCGAAGTGCTTCGAAGATTGGAAAAAACGTTGGCACAAGTGCATAAAATCTCATGGGGATTGCTTTGAAGGGGACAAAATAGATATTAATGAATAAATAAATAATTTAAAAAAATATATTAATAAAAAATAAAAATTTTAAATAATAATTTGAAAACCCACAAAATTCACGATACTTTTTGAACACACCTCGTAGAACAACTACGACAAATTGAACGACTTTTGAGCTTCGCTTTGAGCTTTGTTTTATGCCGCTTGCTCGTGCGTCTTTTTCTTCTACTCTGTACTTTACTTTTTATTGCAACGACAAGTTGTTGTTGCTAAATTCACTTTGATTTTGTTATTATGGTTTTTTCCTTATTACTATTCCTTTGATATCCTTATTATTATGGGGTCTTATTAGTCCCTGGGTCTCTAAGCATTACAAACCTGAATCAAACGGTTAAATATTGGTTATATAAAGGGCCGGGAAGTGTTGTACACTTTTTCAGACTAAAAATATATTTGTGGAGCTCACAAGGTACCGTACAAGTTATATGAATTTTTATATAAAGGGTTTTCCAATAACAGGTGTTATTTAGATTCGATTAAAGATGATTCACGATTTTTATGGCCGGAATTGGATGGTATTGATCTGGACAAGGTTTATTTTCAACAAAACGGCGCTACGTGCCACACAAGCAATGAAACCATTGATATTTTACGGGAAAAGTTTCCGGACCGTGTTATCTCTCGAAGAGTTGGTCACCGAAATCTAGTGATTTAACACCTTGGTACTTTTTTCTTTGGGGCCCCTGAAAGAGAAGGTCTACGCCAACAGCCCAGGGTCGATTCAAGACCTCAAAGATATAATTCGTGAGGTTATCGAGGACATAGGGCAGCTACTTTGCAATTCGGTTACGGAAAATTTCATGAAAAGGATATTGTCCTGTAAGCGTGCTCTTGGTGGTCATTTTCCTGATGCTATTTTCCACTATTAACGCCATACGTTCCTCTTTATAATGAAATAAACATCCGATCATTTATATTAAAAAATAGCATTTTTCTTTGAATATCAAAATAACACCTCTTATTACATAGCCCTATATTTAAAAAATATGTAATATAGTTTTGGTTGTGTCAACGGATTTCGCTAAAATATGAAGCAGTCATATGGGATAATGTGCAAGGAGCCTGTGGAACAAGCGAAGTGGGGGTAATAGAAGCTGCTTAGGAGACAGCAAACATAATCATGGGAAGGATACTAGTTAAGACGGATAAAGACAAGAGGGTTCCAGTAAGGGTCCTAAATAATTTGAAGTCACCTGTCATTTTTGTTAAAAGAGCTGTTATTGGGAAATGCTGCGCTGCGGAAGCCATAGTAAACTGCGATGAACCCCAGCAGGAAAGGGAAGAATTCCAGGAAGCAATAAGAAAAACCTCGGATTTCATAAAGGCTTGGTTGCAGGAAGTATGAGGGCTAGAGAGAACGAAAGTTTAGAGATTGCTCGAAAAATACGGCTACCTATGCAATGGCGATTTTGGAAAGCCAGCCACCGTGAAACATCGAGTAGATAGAGGAGATGCAAAGCCAATTCGCGTGGAATAGCACTAGTAAAGCGCGAAGAAACAAATCAAATAATCCAGGATATGCAGCGAAGTGGAGTTATTGAGCCATAAATAAGCCAGTGAAGCTCACCGGGTGTGCTGGTTAAGAGAAAAGATGGAAATACCCGATTTTCAGTGGATTATATAAGTAGAAAGCTGAATGAAGTCACGAAAAAACTCAACTACCCATTATCACGTATAGATTACACACTGGACCACTTATCGGCCGCGAAATGATTTTCTACGTTTGATTTAAAAAGTGGTTACTACCAGGTGGAAATTGAAACATTTCTTTATCCGTTTAAACTTTCCGACATAAGATTATACGACACATTACCGATTAAACTGCTCGGTCGAAGTAGTTGAACCGTAAAAGCGCTGTTTTATTAGTGTGGCGTAAGCTATGTAAGTAAGACTATTACATATATTATTTATTTTTATATTATACTATTTATTATATGAATATATAGCGTAACCTGTCCTATTGAACAGCTCTATTAGGCGCGTATTATTTCCTATACTTAGCCTTAGGTGTGGAACAAATTACCCTCACTGACGATAAATGACCGCACAAAGGAGGTTTTACAGCTTACTATACATATTTAATTACAAAAGACTTGGTTTAAACTTTCAATTTAGTTTAAAATATTCAGTTGTGAACTTTTTAATAATGACTCCGCCCTCACTATTTTTGAAAGAATTTCTTACATTTCCTTTCATACTCCTCCTGGTATAAATAGTGTGACTAATCGCATCATAAAAGTTATTTCCCGAAATACGTATGTATGTATATAAGTTTGTACTTCACCCAGTAGTAAAAAAAATATAAGCAAGCAATTGCATATACTACATAATAGCTGATTGGCACAAAGTACCCAAGAAGATAAGGAACAATGACCAAGAGAAACAATGACTAAGGCGAGACTATAAAGGTAATATACTCGTACATCTGTACTAAAATATCTTCAAATTTACCTAAGTAAAATTAAACAAATAACTCGGTTTTAGCGACAGAATATCTTCAGAGGGTAAGAGCGTGCAAGCCGAAGAGTTGGTAGTTATAATATAAGTTATTGCTTCGAAATTGAATTCTAATAAAATGTAAGCTATTTAATTTAGAAATTGAAAAACAATCATTTAAAAATAAATTCACAAAAACCAAAATTACTGCATTTCTTCCGCAACGATCAAAATTAAAATCCCCTGAGCCAACCTCTAAATTCTTGTTTAGCTTCTCACTTATGTCGAGTTAGGCAGACAGCAATTACTAGATTGTTCGATTGGGCAAGAAAAATAAAATTGTATGGTTTAAATTCACTTTATTTTTCAATATAGTCTCCCTGAATATGAATACGTTTGTTACAACAAGATTCCAAACTATGAATTTCATCTCTGAAGTGAACATCTGGAAGGACTACAAAATGCGCTTATGATCTCAACGCTGTCCACGCATGAATTTTCTTAGGGCTGAAACCTGATGGAAGTCACTAGGAGCCAAATATGGTGAACACGGAGAATGCTCCAACAATTGGAGGATTTTAGTCAATGTAAAAATGCTATTATGACAAGGTGCATTGTGCTGATGAAAAAAATTTTTTTTTTCTTTGCTAACTGGGTATTTTTCAAAATTTTTGTCCTTCAGCTGATCTAAAAGGTATTCGGAATTTAATGTTTTACCAGTTCGCAAGTAATCCACCAACAAAATTCCTTTCGTATTCCATAACACTGATGCTAACACCTTCTTGGCCGAATTGTAGACACGAACTCGTTTCGGAAGTGGAGAACCAGGTCATACCACTCTTTAAGCTTTTGCTTTGATTCAGAATCATAGAGATAGACCCGGGTCTGATCCATAATGATGATTAGGTGCACAAAATAAACTTTAACTTTTAGAAATCGTTCTAAATGTTGTTCAGAAAGTCGCATTCGAAGGTGTTTTTGTTCTATTTTTAGCGAATGCGACACCAATTATGATCACAGCTTTCTGAAACCCAATTCTTCCGTCTAAATATTGCTAAGACTGCCTAATGAGATTCTCAGGGCCTAAAGACATTTAGTAGAACCCCTAAATATCTTCGAGTCACTCGACAATTTTCTAATACTATATTCTGGTTTTTCTACGATTTATAGTGTTGTGGCTGTTTTTGAATCGCTGCTTGACGTGAATCGTCTTCAAGGCTTGTACGACCACGTTGCTAAACGTCTATCCATCTTTCTACAGTACTAATTAATGCTGAAAAGTCCTTATACACTTTCAACATTCGTCCGTAAACTTCATTTGCTTTTAATCCTTCCAAAAATAAAAAAATCAATCATTACACGACACTTGATTTTTTCCATTGTAAAAAATATTGTGACACGTCAATACTAAATGGCTTGTAAATATGGAATGACAGGTTGAAATGAAACTTCACCCACGTTCATATGAAGAATGTACTAATATCATAAAAACAAAAAATTATATTTTGAAAAAAAATATATCTTCTGCTCAAATATGAACGAGACGTTATCAATAAACGGTTCGCGGTTGACATATGGCAAAAATAAATTTTTTGTTTTTTGGTAGGACCGTTATAAGCTTGCATGGCAAATTTCAGTGTGATATGTCACATAGTTTGTTTTCTGTACTACTGTAAACAAGTCAAGCTCGAGTGTGTTCTTCGAATTTAACGATGGAAATTCAAGTTGAACAAAGAATTTGTTTGAAATTTTGACAACCTATGGGGACTCTGCTCTATCGCGTGCACGTGTTTTCCAGTGGTACAAATCGTTCAAAGAGGGCCGTACATCAGTTGAAAACTTGCCTCATGAACGTCGTCCAGCAACATCAGCAAACGACGAAAACATCGGAAAAGTAAAGGAAATTGTGCTTGAAAATCGCACAAATCGCAAAATCGGTAAACGCTGAATATTATTTAGACGTTTTAAAGCGTTTGCGCGAGAGCATTCGTCTTAAAAGGAAGGAATTGTGGGACAACAAGTCATGGTTCTTGCATCACGATAATGCACCAGCTCACACATCACGTCTTGTTCGCGATTATTTGAACAAAAATAATGTTAATATCGTTTCGCAGGCACCGTATTCGTCTGATATGGCTCCATGTGACTTTTTCCTGTTTCCCAAGCTCAAGTTGCCGCTCTGTGGAAAACATTTTGAGACAATTGAAGTCATAAAAGAGAATTCGAAGAAGGAACTGAAATCCATACCGAAATCGGCCTTCCAGAAATGCTATGATGATTGGAAAAAACGTTGGCATATGTGTATCGCCTCCAATGGTGATTACTTTGAAGGAGATAAAATAAAAATTGAACAATAATTAACCGTTTGTGTTTTATTAAATCAGTCTCGTTCATATTTGAGTATATTTAATTTAGGCTAGTAGCAACTTCCTCTCTTATCGAACTGCAAGACTTATAGAACAACCTAGCATTTGTGATGGGCTATTTTTTTTTTGTTTTGAAGAACTGACAAACTTAGTCATTCAAGATACTCAGTTGAGCAAAGCGTGAAAATAGCCCGGTGTTAATAGTTTGAATTTAACACTGGTCGGGAGCTAAGGGAAGTACTAATCCTCTAAATTCGAATTCAGTACCTACTATGCAATTCCGAACTATCTAAAAATGCAAGAGTCACCAGCTGCTTTAATAGAACAGAAGTTATGGTTCTAATTAATATATCTAAAAGTGCACCACTTCAATATTAAGAGATTTCCTACAGGTCTCCCACATTGCGCACTTATAAGTACATAAGTTTGTATGTATGCATGTTTTCATGTTTTTCTTTACGACACGGTATGCACGTATGAACATCACTGAAAATGATTCACGTGTCAATGGGCAACAATTGCCAGCATGAACAGAGCGCAATAATAACAAAGTAGAGAACTGGAAAATCACTTATGTCGTCCTATATTTAGGCGCGTGGTTTACTGGCGTGGTGAGTAACTTCAATGTGTACGTTATCTTATGTTGTTGTTTCTTATTTACCGCGTAAACTTCACACCTGCATACAGGGTGTGAATTTAGTTTCATAGGAGGTTACATTCATGTGTGATTAAGTCAGTAGTTTTTGATTTTCTTTCTGTCTTCTGACTTCTAGTACGTATTTATCCATAAATGGGTGCAAATAAACAAATATTTTGTATTCAAGTATCAAGTATTGCGATTGAAAGTAGATTCCATATAAGATTACATACTTATGTTGATAAGAGGTTAGAGCCATACATGGAAAATGAATGGTACACTTAATTTTTTTAAATGATCACTTTGTAAAGTGTTATATGCGAGAACAATTCAAAAAACACCCGTAATCAGAAGTATGTGACGTTTTTTCAGCTGCAGGAGAACTATCGATTACGATAAGTATGGTTTTACAGCTGACAATGGCATTTCTGTTAAGTAAAGTTTTGCAAGTCATCATGAATCGTTTAACGCCAGAACAACGCTCCCAAATTGTGAAAATTTACTTTGAAAGAAAAAAAAATCTGTTCGCGAAGTTCACAGAGTACTGGCGGCATCATCGGTCTTTCGGTCTTCTTTCGGAATGAGGAAGGAGCTGCCGCTACGGTGAATGACGAGTTCTGTCGAGCCACGCAGACTGAATTTTTATTTACAAAAATAATCAGCTAAACATCGACGATACGTGACTCCAAAAAAGTGGCGCAACTTGCCATGCAGCGAGCTTAACAATCCATTTATTTCAATATTCAAGACACATTTGACGCCATACTGCCAGATTTATTGTAATAAGTAGTCAAACTGTAACTCGTAGCCATGGCGGACATATGCAGGACATTATATTTAAATGATAAAAAAGTTCATTCCAACTAAATTTCTGGTTTGTATTATCATTTTAAATTCTTGAGCTCTTAAGTAATACCCGATGCATACTTATGTAAATATCTACATACGAGTTACTGAAACAGTTTTATGGCTAATGGCGACGTTAGTATGGAACATTTTATTCTCTTTATGGGAATATTCAAAGATATTGGCATTCACTGGATGCACTAGAAGGAAATTGGAAAGAACTGAAAAATCAGCATGACAAATTAGCGATGGTAAGCAGAAATTTCCTAGCTATTCCTTAATGACGACGCTAGGCTATATTCTCAGCATGATTTCCGGTCTTTCGTTCCAAGAGTTTTGGTAATTCCATCAGTAACATATAGTTCAGAAGTCGCGAGGATACCATTGAATGTTTTGAATTATTTATAGTGCGTAAATCAAAATACTTCTTCAAGGATAGCCAAAGGCTATCAGTGTGAACAGAAACAAGTTTTTTGATTAAATGTCTCTTCTTGAATATGTACGATATAAGAAAATTTCTTCATAGGTAATTTATTATAAAAACAATAAGAAGACGAAGGGTCCGGCACTCGAAATGTAACCAATTAAAAAGGCTATAAATTTAGTTTGGAAAATTACTTTTATTCAATTCAAAGTAAAAAATGTTTGAAAATAATACAAAATTAAGAATCAATTTACTTTTGCTCGACATGACAACCTTTTGCCTTGACTATGGCCTTGAGAAGGATCAGAAACGAACCGCAAACTGCCGGAAAGTGACTTGAAGGTATTTTGGCCCACTCGCGGGTAATGACTTTGTTCAGCGCCTCGAGGCTGATGAATCTTTCAGTTCGGATCTTGGTCTCTAACATGGTCTGAAGAGAATAATCGATCGGATTCGCGTCTGGTGAATTTGGGAGCTATTGTGTAGACGTTATGAAGTTCCAGACGTTGCTTTTTAGCCATTCTTGGTTGACTCGAGCTTTGTGAGACGGTGCCGAGTCCTTTTCAAACGTCCACCGTCTGCCACCGAAATATTTGTCTGCCCACGACTTTGAAGCAACCTCCCGAATACTTTCCCGATAATATTTCGCATTTCCCATCTGCGATAACAGCGGGCCAAACCATTACCTGTGGCGGGTGCTGCCTCCTGGTGGCCAATCGATAAGTCAAAATCTCATATGAACGGAGATTGTTTGGAAGTTCACGAATTACTAAACTTGAAAAAATTAGTCTCGTCAGAAAACACAATGTTTGGAAATTGACCGTTGCCCGTGCATCAGCTGCGCGAGCGGTCTGAAGTTGGTTACACTTCGAGTGCCGGAAGTAAACATTCAAAAATGCTTGTGAAAAAAAGGTATGTCTCGAAATAATATTGGATAGGGCTGCCATTATTGTACAGCTTAAAAAATGTAACATCAAGTTAAGCAGCTTATGAAAGTTATTGAAATAATCTGAAACAAACCTTAAGTACAGCTTAATTTCGGACCCTCGATTTTTCACAAAACACATATGCATTTATACATTTATAGCTTTCTTTTGCAACCAAATGTTTGCCCCGAACTTTTTTTCTTTTCTTTCTTCATTAATGCAAAACCGCCTAGGCAATTTTGGGCGAGTTCTTTTTTAAAAAATCGTTGCCCATGGTCGTCATCAAAATAGGGACTTCTCATTCGAGGAATGTTTTTATGTTCATTAGGGTTCATTACAATGAGATTATCTAAAACGTGACGTTTGACGACTGCTTTCAAACAAATATCCACTACCAGGTCAATAGCCTATTGACTATTCGACTGAACACTCGAGTGCTTATATGGATACTTACACGAAATATGTGACTGTGGTGTCTTTAAGCATATTAATTATGTACATTTATTTCTTTTGAGTACTATTAGAGTGAAATTTTAATACGCGCCTCTTAATTTTATGCACGCACGTTTTTCATTTTAGTGATTAAAATTAGCGTGAAATGGGGGTTGACAAATGTAAAATATAACGCAACGTGACATGGTTGGATGAACGCGTAGCAAACGTTAGGTACAAAGGCTATTGTGGAAGCTACAGTAAAAAGTAGTAAAATAAAATAATGTGTACTATGTTAACCCTCCGGTGGGCAGATGAGTCTGCCCATTAGATTTACGTGTATGTAAAAAAATGTCCCTAATTGAAAATCATTTCCGGTCTCTAAATTACCTGAAACTACACTGAGCTGAACTTATTCTGAAATATCATTTACCTATATGTGTTATTTTGCCAATAAAAAAACACTTCCCAGTAAAGCAAAATATGGCAATATGACATTTTCTTCCATACGAAATACATATATAAGTACATACATATGTATGTAAGTATGTTAATCCCTCTGAACTCAATAAGTTCGAATGTGACTACCGAAACATCTGCCACGGGTTAAATGTGTAGCGCATGCATATATATACATACTTTGTAAATACTAGGTTGTTCAATAAATTGTGCGGTTCAATAAGATTGGGAGTTGGTAATAGCGTAAAATTTGTGTGTAATGTTGATACACTATGATGGAAAAAATCAAGTGTCGTGCAGTAATTGAATTTTTATATTTGGAAAGTTTAAAAGCAAGAGAAATTTACGAACGAATGTTGAAAGTGTATAAGGACTTTTCGCCTTTAATTAATACAGTAGAAAGATGGATTGCTGAAATTAAACATGGTCGTACAATCCTTGAAGATGATTAACGTCAAGCAGAAAAAATATGGAATATCGTATTGGAAAATCGTCGAGTGAATGAGAGAAATTTAATAGAATCCCTTGGCAGCTCATTGGGCAGTGTAAGCTAAATTGTGACTGAAGTATTGGGTTTGAGAAAGCAGAAAGCTGTGTGGCACCCACATTCGCCAACAATGGAATAAAAATACCCATTCGAATGCGACTGCCTCAGCAACATTTAGAGCTTTTTCGAGAGGATAAAGAGGAGTTTGTGAGTCGATTCATCCCTACGGATGAGACTTGGGTCTATGACCACGATTCTTAATCAAAACAAGAGGCTAAAGAATAGTGTAAGCTTGGTTCTTCGGCTCCGAAACAAGTTCGTGTGCAGAAAGTGGTAAAACAATAAAATTTGAATATTCGTGCAACCTTTTAGTTAGTTAGTTTGCGCAAAAAAAAAAAAATTCACAATAGAACCGTGTTACAACAGCATTTTGACGATAGCTGAAATGAATTAAAGTTCAAATTGTTGGAGCATTCACCGCATTCACCATATTTGACTCCTAGCCACTTTCATCTGTTTCTAGACCTAAAAAAATTCATGCGTGGATAGCGTTTTCATCAAATGATGAGGTCGTAACAGTTGCGGAAGCGTATTTTGCAACCCTTCCAGATGTTCTCTTCAGGGATGGAATTCAAGAATTAGAATCTCGTTGGAACAAGTGTATTCATGTTTAGGGAGACTCTACTGAATTATAGAGTGAGTTTCAAACCATACAATTGTGTTCTTCTTATCGAACCGCAAAACTTATTGAGCAACCTAGTATATGGCGCGTTTTATGATGCATAGCGATGGCTTTTTTAAATATGTACATAAGTTACAATTGCGAGGTTTATGGATTGATTATATCTTATCTTATTTGCATTTAAACGGAAAGTGTTTGTACCTATATGTGTATTTATGTATGTAGGTATGTACACCATTAAGAAGGTGTTTTTACAGGAATAGCAATCGTTGTTACGATTACTTTTAGACAAACTTTTGTCATTTAGTAAAATTTGTATATCATTTTAAAGTAAATCGGCTTTCAAATTTTATCGATGAAAGTATTGGTTTCGTATTTAGAACTCACTTCTTTTGAAAAGCAAATTCAAAGAAAAATAATGATAAAGTTTTGAATTTCTTTATTTCTTTATGGAACCATATATAAAAACTAGTTGTAAAGTATAGCAAACAGTTGAAAAGCGGAAAAAATATAAGGTGCTCAACTAAGTTCTCGCTGTTTTTTTTATGAAAATACAACTTTATTCTGAAAAAATGGTTACAAGTGAATCATTGAAAGTATTGCCCATGTCTGGCTACTACTTTTTCCCAACTTTCTGGTAGATCTCGTATACCGTCGCGGTAAAACTTTTCATCTTTTGAGGCTATCCACGGATCAAGCCATTGTTTGATGTTTTCATATGAATGGAACTGCTGGTCAGCTAGACCATGTGTCATCGATCGGAACAGGTGATAATCGGACGGCGCAATACCTGGAGAATATGACGGAAGGGGTAGGATTTCCCATTTCAGTGTTTCCAGGTAGGTTTTAACCGGTTTGGCAATGTGAGGCTGAGCGTTGCCATGCTGTAAAATCACTTTTTCATGCCTCTCCGCATATTGCGGCCGCTTCTTGCGTAGTGCTCGGCTCAATCGCATCAATTGAAGTCGATAACGATCCCCCGTAATGGTTTCGTTTGGTTTAAACATAATAATAAGACCAATTTGGTCCCACCAAATACATAGCATAACCTTCGCAGCGTGAATATTCGGCCGAGACGATGACGCAGAAGCATGACCGGGCAGTCCCCATGACTTTCTTTTCTTGGGATTGCTGCGCTGAATCCATTTTTCATCACCCATCACGATGCGATGAAGAAAACACTTCCTTTTTGCCGCTGGTGCAGTTGTTCACAGGCGAAAAAACGACGTTCAACATCCCTTGGTTTTAACTCATAAGGAACCCAAGTCCCCTGCTTCTGAATCATTTCCAAAGCATGCAATCGCTTGGAAATGGATTGGCGGATTGGAGGGTAACTCCTAATACTGAAGCAAGCTCTTAGTGCGTTTGACATGGATCCTCATTGAGCAATGCCTCCAATTCAGCGTCTTCGAAGGTTTTTGGCCTGCCTTCACGCGGACGGTCGTCAACATTAAAATCACCGTCTTTGAAGCGACGGAACCAATCTCGACACATTGTTTCACTTAAAGCAGCATCTCCATAAACTTTTTGTAGCTCTCGATGCGCTTCAGCCGCCGTTTTCTTTTCGAATGAAAGAGGAAAATCAACACTTCCGGCAAATGACGATTATTGGGCACAAAATCAGACAGACAAAACAAAGTATAAACCAAAGAGTATACGATACCAAAACAAAATCACTAATGTGTCAAAGAAGTTTGTTAACCATATGTCTAAGTATGGTTTATGACGTTTAGGTTATGTTAGAATCGACTAGCACACACGGCTGGCGGCTTCTATTGAACTTAGTTGCACAGCTAATATTATCCATCGAGAAATATGAATATCGTGATTCCATGAAAATATGTTTTTGTCAAAAAATACTTACGCTTTACTCTGTTATTGTGTATTGAAAATTAATCACTTGCACTTCATTTCTGCTGTTTCTCCCACTTGCACTAAAGTGAGGCTATTTCGGAAGATCATAAAATCATACTTTTTTTTTGCTTTTTATTTTATTAGTTATATTATTTTATAGATATTGTTGTTATTATAATTATTTATTTAATGGAATAATTATAATATTTAATTTGTAAATAAAATCGAATCAAAACTGCACCATATATGGGCTCATATTTTGTAAAGGGTTAAACACAAAATAAATTGTCACATAGAATGTGATGGGAAGCCTATTGAGAATTATTTCTAAAATAAAGCCGTACTATTTATTTGTTCTTAACCCTAGAACGTCATCCTTATTTATTGTACACTAACGTCATCCTTCGTCATTTTGACTACGATGTATTTTAAAAAGCTGTAAAAAAACTTGTCAACAAAAATAGGTATCAAAATTGATTTGTTATTTTTATTTAGATACTTTAAAATTAATATTTAACGAAACTCATAAAATTTTATTATTTTTTTGGCGTAAAATTAACATTGAATAGCCTTCTTTCAATTGGCATGGTGTTTTAAAAAACTTAATATATTATATAACATTTCAAATAAAAAATAAATCACATTTTTATCCATTAAGTCTTATAGTTTCTTATAAATAATATTGTACATTAAACTAAAAAAGGAACATTAGTTTTAAGATAAATTATTTCATATAAAGCATGAGTCACAAACTTCTATTTTGTGCTCGCCGCACAGCCCTTTCTTGCACTTTGCACAAACGACGTTTGTCATTCTTCGTTTAGCAGAAGGACAAACTGCGCATATTTTTCTTTTTCCAGTTGAACTTTTTGGTATTTTGTTTTCAGATTCTGTAGATTTATTTATTTGAAGCTGATTCTCGATATCATTTCTCACAGTGGATGTTATTGTTGGCATAACAAGCCTGTCCTTTAGTTGCTCTTTTATGAGTTCCGCAAAAAGTTTTTTCATAAAATTAAATTATTTAAATTAATTAAATTTCATAAACACATTATGGGTATAAATTATATATGAATTAATTAAAGCTATGTTTAAAATTCCGAAAAATTGACATAATGGCCATCTGTTAGTTTTTCTTGAACAGCTCATAACACTGCACATCTGATCGAATGTATCAACTCCTCCTTTGGTACAATTATAAAACTCCACCATGTTGGGTTTATTTGTATTGGAATTGATAGTGCCCTGGTCGTTACATGAGGATAAAAGATAAACCATTTTGTTTGGCTTCGGCTTATACGATAACAATGTTAAGTTGCTGTCGTAGCAAAACATGGCCGAACCGCACTTACGACCCTTTTTTTCTTTTAGCTGAACTGGAATTTCTCTTTTATTTGACCGAAGAGTGCCGACAATTGTCAAATTGTATGGGCTCTGCCCTAATGATTTTGCCAGAGGCATTGAAGTGAACCAGTTGTCCATTGTAATATTTCGGTTTGAGCCATGTACAGTTTTCGTAAGCTCTTTCACATAGAATTCTCCAAGAGGCATTATAGTATTGTTCGAATTTTTGCCCAAATATGGAATTGCGTCCACCATATACTTGGTGCCACTATCACATAACATCACCATTTTAATTCCATATTTGGCAGGCTTATTCGGGATATACATCTTGAAACTGCACTTGCCTCGGAAAGCCAAAAGCTGTTCGTCCACTGTAAGGTATGGACCAGGACTGTAATTTTCCCTGCATTTTTTTACAAACATTTCCCATATTTTTCTGATGGGTGCGAATTTATCACCCACTAATTGCAGGCGCAGAGATTTATCGTCAAACCGCAGGCAGGACATAAGAAATTGAAATCTGGCTTTGGTAAGAACGCTTGCGTAGATGGATCCAGAATAACACCTGTCAAATAATTCCTCCACAGATAAATGCTGATCTTTTTTAACAGCGGTCAACACCAATATACCCATAACTGCATATATTTCATTTGTATTTGTGTTACGTCGTTGTGTCTGATCCGTATTTGCTAGTAAGATTGATTGGTGTTGATTTATTTCAACATTTGTCCACTTTACAACTTCGTCGACGATATCTCCTGTTATGAACAGTTTGAAACAGTCGAACGGATCAATTAGGTTTTTACACTGACGGGTAGGCCCTCGACTTTTATGTACGATATTTAGCCCATAATGATGAGTTGTACCTTTAATTGATGACCATTTATGACCATTTTTCCCTCGAAGTATAGTTTTCTCACATGTAATAACGTTATCTTCATCCTCATCAGTTGCTTCATCTGATGAGCTGGTGTTTGCAACGAAATCCTCTTCCTCAACTTCTGTGTCACAACCTATTTCACTTTCATCGCTTTCAAATTCATCGTTGCAATCACAACAAGAGAGAAATTTCTCAATTTGTTTATCTGTTAGTGATTGTTGATTAGCCATTTTAGAGTTACGATAAAATTATTCGTACTAAAAAAGTACCCCGTCAAAACTGGAAGTTACACAAACGTCATCTTTCGTCATTTTGACTACGGCAAAAAATTATAAGCGAAAACAAAAATACTTAAAATGTGCGTTGTTTGCTGTATGTCTTCGTCCACCAACAGCTTCTAACCAACTAACGCTATCAGAAAATTCAGACCAAAACAATCTAAAAAAACCGGTTTTAATTTTAAAATAAAATCGCGCGTAGTCATTTTGACGAAGGATGACGGAGCAGGGTTAAAGTTTTTATAATTTATTTGGTTTTTTAATAATTTCAAAAATTAGCACGCAGCATGGGACGGTAGGTCAAGTGACCGCGAGAAAAAGCGAGAACATCGGAATTCTTCGGATAGCACCGTATAGTATTAACATATGTAGTACTTATAGTCGTATAGTGTATAGTATTTATTATTTGTTGGTTGACTGTATTCATTTTATTTTACGGTGTATGCAAATTTAAAATAAACAAAAAATAAACAAACACAAAAAAAAGTTGCGCAGTTTTAAACGATTGTTCACAATGGAGAATTATTATTTCCATAGATATTTTTTTTAAATTGCAATACTTTGTTTAGGTGGAGGATACTTTCTAAGAAATTGCTGTCGAAATTTTTATATACGACTTCAGTGTCAACAAAGCCCCAAAGGCAGTCAAACTATTACGATCAAGAGCAGAAAAAGTACTCAGCAGGTGCATTAGCAAAAGTAAAATGGCATGGAAGGTAGTTGTTGTTGAACAAATATTTTAGCATACTAAATACGCTCTGCAATATACATATATGTATCCAATTTTGCAATATCTTGAATTTGTATTATTAATATTTTTTTTGTTAATGGTGTGCTCAGACATATTTTTTTTTTTGTTTTTTGAAGTAAGTAATTTTTCTCGGAGCACACGTTTTTTATGCATTTATTTTAATCAAAATTCACCACACACAAAAACAACAAAAAACATTTCGAGTGGCCATGGATTTTGCAAACGAATTTGACTCTCATAAAAAGTACTGATATGTCTAAAATCCATACGTTTGTGTATACGTACGTATGTACATATACTGCACACATACCCTCCAAGACCATGCTGAGCACTTTAGACACTGAGGTATTTCTGACGACAATAATGAGCAGTTTTTTAGTCAGCATTAATTACATAGTTAGCATAAAATTGACAGGTATTTTTCACTTCTTTGAAATTGCGACTAGCGGAAAGTATTCAATTTCTTCCCGAGACTATTTTCAGTAAATTCAGGAATATTTTCAGTAATTAATAATGAAATTATAAGCACTTGTGTGACATTCAGCATACGCACACACACTCATGCATAAATAATACATAAGCAAATACCCGTCCACGTGATTCGTACCATCGCAATTACCAAATTCATACTTAGTTTCATATTTTATCCTAGCTAGCAGAAGCGTCCGATAAATAAGCAACATTTCCACGTAAAAATAATAAATAACAGATATTGAAAACAGTAGCGAAAATAAAAACAACACATTCTTGTAATTAAAAGTAAAAGCCGAAATAAAAATAAACAAAACGCAAAATGACAAAATGACAAAAACAGCGTGGTAGCTAAGGAAAACGCGACTAACAGAGCAAACTAGCAGTCGCCCGACCAATGTAGAGTTCATGCACGCATACACGCGAGTACAAATGCACATTAGGGTGGTCTAGCCTTTTCATGGTGAGAAGCTCAAAATTTTCACATTAGAAAAAAAATGTAAATTAATCTCAAATAAACCAATTGAAACCTTAAAGCAAACAAGTAAGGAAGTGCCAAATTCGGCTCACCCGGAATTTTATACACCAGCGCACATTTAGTAATATTAAATTTGAGCTCGGTGTTAATTTTTGAAATCAAACAAACTCATATACAGTGAGAGTTATAGTTAGCTTTTAACATTAGATTTTAGACTTAACATTAAACTTTAGATTTCCTTTATTTTCTTTTTTAGGTTCACTATTTATACAATTAATTGCTTACAACAGATATATAACATTTTTTGTTTGTATATAACCGTTATATGAGTATTATTGACCGATTTCGGCAACTTTCTATACCAACCTACTCTGTATCAAGTTGCCATACTCACGGTCGGACAGACATGACTAAATCGACTCCTCTCACCATTATAAGCATTTTGGTATGTAATATATGTGATTATCACATCCACCGAAAATAAGCAAAGGAGCTCACCCAACAAGGGGTGTAAGGACCATTTATATACGAGTACATACATAAATATATATTTACATATTTCAGTATACAAATTTTGTTTTTGTAACACTAAAAGTTTATAATTTTTTGAAATAAAACAAAAAAATTAAGCGTTGGACATTTTTGGCATTTTTCGGTAAGAAACGTTTATTAAACTGGCAAAATTATTGCTGAGAGTTTTAATAATAAACTGGCATAGTGATCGACCCATTGAGAGTCATTCTTAGGTAACAAGGAGCAACCACAGTGGGGATGCCTAAGTTGGGTTAAATATCGAGTTATCAGAACCTTGTGTTTTGTCATCCGGTAGTTTTTCATGCACATCTAATACAATTTGCAATAGAATAAGGTCAATTCGTGGTTTAAATAAATCAAGCAATTATTGCCGCCGTATTTACCAATGAAACTTATACTAAAGCAACACTAACGGTTAAAAAAAATGGCGGACTTGCCTGAACAGGTAAATAATCTAAATAACTTTTTGGATAAAAGGCTACTGTGTACGTTGTGGTAATTCTCTTCTACTCCTCACTGTCTGGAATTTTTTTGTTTAAGTTGTTTTCAGGAGTAGTTCCTCGAAAGAACTTCTTTCATAATAATGCAAATTTTCAAATCGTTTCTCCGATTAAATTTTAACGAAATTTTTGATATTGTTTAGATTTCGTTGAATAACAACAAAACAAGAAAGCTAATGCCAGTTTAGTGACAAATCCGGCAATATTATAAAGCAAAAATTTCATATTTCACACAGACTGAAAAGTCTCGGGCCTAACACATAGATCGCACTAGGCTTACTGCATTCACCTATTTTCAGTTAGTACCAATCTTAAAAAGACAGTGGTTAAAATTTCATGTTATTCTATTTATTAGCTCGTGAGTTATTGGGCTTTTGTTGGTTTCAAAGCAAGCGATCAAAAAGAGTTTCATGTTTTAATTTTATGGGGAAAAATGCTGCTCCAGCAAGGCAATGGCTTGAAAAGTATTATGAGGACTCCGCCCCATCAGAAATAGCAATAAAACGTTGATTCGCTAACTAAAAACGTTGTTGTAGAGACACTGATGATGCACAAATCAGTGGACGTCCAAATGAGACGGTAACACCAGAAATCATCGTAAATATTCACAAAATCGTTTTGAAGTTGCGTCAGTATGCTGTCATCGTAAATATATTATATTAAAAGTACGCGTTGGATTTATATTGCATGACCATTTGACTATGAGAAAGCTCTGTTCTAAGCGGGTGCCGCGTTCGCTAACTGTTGACCGAAAACAAAAATTTTTGCGTTGATAGGTGACAATGAATGAAACATGACTGAGTGGACAGCAACCAGTGAACCTCGTCCAAAGCACAACAATCGGCTAGAAAGGTTATGGCCTCGGTATATTGGGATGTGTGTGGTGTAATATTCATCGACTATCTTGGGAAGGGAAATACCATCTACAGTGAATATTAAGCGTCATTAGAGCGTTTGAAGACGGAGATTGCAAAGAAACGACCGAATATGGAGGATGGTTCCATGTGTAGAAGTCCACGCAAGTGGGGAAAGTTACTGATCGCCATTCACTTGGGAGTGGCCAGGACGATTCTTCTACATATGGTTCAAGCAGCTCACAACGGCCGGGATTAGCCCACGTATCCTCTGGGTAGCTTCCGAACACCCGTTCGGGAGTGAGCTAACGTGAGAAGGCGAAGCATTCCAGGATAGCTGGTTGTGCGCTGGGTTTGGGACCCGCCACTTAAAAATCCCCCCCAATGAAAAGAATTAACAAGCCTCGGATGAGAACTGCCTTTACTGATGACGACCCCTGCAAACGAAATAAGGAATATGATTTGAGGGCATGCACCTGGAATGTCCGGTCCCTTAATGGGGAAGGTGCCTCTGCCCGGCTGGTTGATGTCCTCGTGAGAGTAAAGGCTGACATCACTGCCATCCAAGAGATGCGATGGACGGGGCAAGGTAAGAAAACCATGGGACCTTGCGACGTCTACTACAGCTGCCATGTAAAGGAGCGCAAATTCGGTGTCGGATTTGTTGTGGGAGAGAGACTTCGTCGCCAAGTACTGTCGTTCACTCCGGTGGACGAGCGTCTCGCAACAATCCGCATCAAAGCCAGATTTTTCAACATATCGCTAATTTGCGCCCACGCCCCGACGGAAGAGAAGGACGATGCGACCAAAGATTCCTTCTATGAGCGCTTGGAACGTTCCTATGAGCGCTGCCCCCGCCACGACATAAAAATCGTGCTTGGCGACTTCAACGCCAGGGTGGGCAAGGAGGGAATTTTTGGTCCCACAGTCGGAAAATTCAGCCTGCACAACGAAACATCCGGTAACGGACAGAGGCTGATAGACTTCGCCGGGGCCCGAAACATGGTAGTCTGCAGCACCAGATTCCAGCATAAAAAGATACACCAAGCTACCTGGCTGTCTCCTGATCGGAAAACGCGAAACCAGATCGATCATGTTGTGATAGATGGAAGACACGCTTCTAGTGTATTAGATGTACGCACGATCCGAGGACCCAACATCGACTCGGATCATTACCTTGTTGCAGCCAAACTGCGCACCCGCCTCTGTGCAGCAAAAAACGTACATCTACCTACGCAAAGAATGTTCAACATCGAAAAGCTGCAATCACAACAGACAGCCAGAAGATTCGCCACTCGACTCTCACTCCTGCTCTCGGAGAGCACTGCCCAACAAGTCGGCATGCGCGAGCAATGGAGCAACATTTCTCGTTCCCTACGTACCGCCGCCGAAGAAGAAATCGGATTCCGGCGAGCCCGAAAAAACAATTGGTACGACGAGGAATGTCATGCTGCCGCAGAAAGAAAGGATGCCGCCTATAGAGCCACGCTGCGATCGGGCGCAACGCGAGCCATGTGGGATCGCTACAGAGAGCTGAAAAAGGAAGAGAGACGTATTATCCGACAGA
The DNA here is from genome assembly GCF_028408465.1 of Anastrepha ludens. NCBI lineage: Eukaryota > Metazoa > Arthropoda > Insecta > Diptera > Tephritidae > Anastrepha > Anastrepha ludens. The sequence goes on along the minus strand of NC_071500.1, from coordinate 43,955,786 downwards.
AGAAACGAGAGGCCGAAATACGTGAGTGCGAGGAGCTTGAGATGCTGGCCAATAGGAACAACGCCCGAAAATTTTACCAGAAAGTTCGGCGGCTTACAGAAGGTTTTAAGACCGGGGCGTTGTCCTGTAAGAACAAAGACGGTGATCTGGTGACTGACGTACAGAGCAATCTTAAATTATGGAGGGAACACTTCTCGAACCTGTTAAACGGTGACAGCTGCGCATGTCATAGAGAATGTGAAGATCCCGATACCCCAATCGTTGACGACGGAATTGTCGTTCCGTTACCCGACCATGACGAGGTGAGAATAGCAATATCACGGCTAAAGAACAACAAAGCCGCGGGCGCCGACGGACTGCCGGCTGAGCTATTCAAACATGGCGGCGAGGAGCTGGTAAGGTGCATGCATCAGCTCCTATGCAGAATATGGTCGGATGAAAGCATGCCTGCCGATTGGAATTTAAGTGTGCTCTGCCCAATCCATAAGAAGGGCGATCCTGCAATTTGTGCCAATTACCGCGGGATTAGTCTTCTAAATATCGCCTATAAGGTTCTAGCGAGCGTATTGTGTGAAAGGCTGAAGCCCACCGTCAACCAACTGATTGGACCTTATCAGTGTGGCTTCAGACCTGGAAAGTCTACCATCGACCAAATATTCACAATACGCCAAATCTTGGAAAAGACCCATGAAAGGAGAATCGACACACACCATCTTTTCGTCGACTTCAAAGCTGCATTCGACAGTACGGAAAGGAGTTACCTGTATGCCGCGATGTCTGAATTTGGTATCCCCGCAAAACTAATACGGCTATGTAAGATGACGTTGCTCAACACCAGCAGCGCCGTCAGAATTGGGAAGGACCTCTCCGAGCCGTTTGATACCAAACGAGGTTTCAGACAGGGTGACTCGCTGTCGTGTGACTTCTTTAACCTGATGTTGGAGAGCATCGTACGAGCCGCAGAACTTAATCGCTCAGGCACAATTTTTTATAAGAGCGTACAATTGCTGGCGTACGCCGATGATATTGACATCATCGGCCTTAACAACCGCGCTGTTAGTTCTGCCTTCTCCAAACTGGATAAAGAGGCAAAGCGAATGGGTTTGGTGGTGAACGAGGACAAAACGAAGTACCTCCTGTCTTCAAACAAACAGTCGGCGCACTCGCGTATCGGCACCCACGTCACTGTTGACAGTTATAATTTTGAGGTTGTAAAAGACTTCGTGTATTTAGGAACCAGCATTAACACCGATAACAATGTCAGCCTTGAAATCCAACGTAGAATCTCTCTTGCCAACAAGTGCTACTTTGGACTAAGTAGGCAATTGAGCAGTAAAGTCCTCTCTCGTCGAACAAAACTAACACTCTACAAGACTCTCATCATGCCCGTCCTAACGTATGGCGCAGAAGCTTGGACGATGACAACATCCGATGAAGCGACGCTTGGAGTGTTCGAGAGAAAGATTCTGCGTAAGATTTTTGGACCTTTGCACGTTGGCAACGGCGAATATCGTAGACGATGGAACAATGAGCATGAGCTTTACGACGACATAGACATAGCGCAGCGAATAAAGATCCAGCGGCTTCGTTGGCTGGGTCATGTCGTCCGAATGGATACAAACGCTCCGGCTTTGAAAGTATTCGATGCGGTACCAGCTGGTGGTAGCAGAGGAAGAGGGCGGCCTCCTCTGCGTTGGAAAGATCAGGTGGAGAGGGACTTGGCTTCACTTGGAGTGTCCAATTGGCGCCGGTTAGCACGAGAAAGAAACGACTGGCGCGCTTTGTTAATCTCGGCCAAAATCGCGTAAGCGGTTATCGCGCCAATTAAGAAGAAGAAGACCGAATATGGCGAAGAAAAAACTGTGTGTGTCATCAAGAAAACGCACCGTGTACAAGTCAATCAAAACAATGATTTTGAACAACAAAAAAATTTGTTTTCTCTTTCAGGCCCGGGACTTTTCAGCCTATGTGTTATATGCATAAACTGAACTAAATAGTTGTGGTGGAATCTTTCTGTCTGAAAACAGGCAGTAGTAATCACAACTTAAGGCAATCGTAACATAAGGCAATCAGATTACCATATCTGTATGATCGTCAGGCAATACTCAGAAATAAGCCTGCTTGACTGATTTCCATTCATAAGCGGAGTGTAGCTATGCAATGTAGGAAGAGCAGAAAAAGAAAAACTTAAGATTTCTATAAAAGTTATTACTTAACTAGCGAAGCCACTGGGTCTATATGTACTGTATTATGACAAACTCGCTGTGAAGCTTAGAGAGCTCATTGTTTGTTCATTCGGCTATAATATTCGCAAAGGCGCATAAACCCTTCGCATAATTTTTCTTTGCGTATGTTGCTATAGCCTAAGCTGCTAATATAATATATGTTAAGCCAGCCAAGATGAACCACCTTAATGTGTAAATTCGCACCTCAGTTTAAAAATTCCTGTCGTTCGCTTGATTACTCTTTCAAGGGCAACCTACTTATGGAGAGTCAGGGGGTTGATAAATTGAGAATAAATTTGAGTTTCCCAAAAGAATGATGTTGGTTGTTGATCATAAGAATGGCATCAATAACAGTCAATAAGCCAATGAGGTAAATACCTTGTAAATTTTTGGTGTTATGTTTAAATTAGTAATCATTTAAAAATGTGTAGAAAAAGTATGGAAAAAATTAATATGGAGTTAGTTAATGGGAGTAAAATATTTTTCAAAATATGTTTATATAAAAATTTACCTGTGTTTATATAAAAATTTACCTAATTAAACTGCAAGATAACTTTCCATTTGCAATAATCTTTTGGTGTAATTAAACTTTGTTAGCCGTTAATTAGTTATACTGCTTTGAAGCGTAGAATAGGCAGCTAAACAAAACAAACAAACAAACTGTGTTAGAAAAAACATAAATATTACTCACATACAGCACAACCAGTAGGTCATTCGCTATAAGTTGGGCACTGTTTTTGTTTTTTTTTTTCTTCGCCCTACTACTCACTATTAACACTCAGTCTGCTTTTCCAATTGTTGGAAAAACTATTCACTCAAAAACCTCAGCACTTTTCACAAAAGGTGTAAACATCCACTGTTGTGCCACTCTTCACTCTTTTAGACTATCTCTTGCACAGTTAAGCCTTCTAATCACTTCACTCACTACTCATTTTGCACCGCACAACCGCGTCGTTGGCATATCGAATTTCGTTAATGTGCCGCCCTGGAAAAACAAATGAAATTCATTCAACACAGACGCCGCTTTGTCGAGCTTATCGCTTTACTTCATAAAAAACCAAGCAAAGTTATATACGTATGTACTCTTGTGTATGTATGTATGTACGTATGTACATATATAATACACGTAAGTTCTTAAATATTTAACGAAAAAATTTCACAATCACATATTCGTTCCTTCTACACTGTCGTCAAATTGCCACAAAACCAATCGAGAACCAATGTGTAGGTTCAAATATCGAAATATGGTTGCGATTTCACGCAAACCATTTTATAGTCTCGACTCGACTCGATTTGCCTAGTGCACATTCTTTAGGGTAAATTGTAACATTCGCGTTTTGTACTCACGTTGTACCGAATTGTATTCCAGGAGTATTCGTGTCGCACTAATATATTTATATATATGTGTATATACAATATGTATTTATGTATCAATAGATATGTACATATATAGCGTCGCGAAACTTGAACTTGTTGCCGCTTACACGTTTCTCACATCAATGATTTACTATAGATTTTAGCAGCACGTTTTAAAGTTTAAACGAAAAACAAATATCTACTATACACACTCTATACACAAATATTGCCACACTCACTTCGACAGACCGGCAGATAGAATCGCGTACTCATTTGCTCGCATAATCGTCTGCTTGTAAAGTCTGAGAAGTAGTAGCTGGCTTGTTTCGTTTGGCCGGGTTATTGTGGTCTCTCAAAGTGACAGAGTCAAGAGTGGCAAGCATAAGCAAGCATACTAACTTCATAGCAGCTGACTTCGTTTGTACGCCAGACTGACCGACGGGCTCACACAAATGGATCTTTCCATATTTAAACATGCACTGCTGTGCTCTGAGCTGCCGCTCATTTCATCATCATCATTGGCGGATTACTTATTTTGGGCTCTCTGTGTTGCATGCTTGCACATCGCATGTGCTATTTCTCTCAACGGCAATAACCATTTGCATGTCGTTAATAAAAATGTGGTTAAGACATGCCAGAGCACAGTGTTTTGTAGTTGAAAAAAAATGCTAAAAAATTGATGCCTGCTAATAACTTTTAAATAATTGGGCATATTAACAGAGAACTCGCTGCTAAGTTACTCTCTACTCATTTGTGGTGGAAATGGGCAACTTGGCTCGCTGTACTTGAGGGTGCTTGTATTTGTACTTACCATACCTGTATATGTGTTTTATATTATAATAAATATTTAGGACATAGTATTCCGGTCACATATTTGCTGCTTTCAATAAATGTTTATTAATTAATTAGTTGGTAGTAAATTGAACAAAAAAATCTGGCTCACAGTTGCATAAGTAACTGAGAAAGATAGCTCTAATAACTTCCTTCTTTGGCAGTTCATTTGCTAGAAAAATCGACTATCTTTAAGAAGTGATTACTCCACAAGCTGTGCGGCTAAATTCTATATTAGCGAAATGCTATATGACATTCAACTAATCCTTTATTTAGATTTTAGTGATCAACAAAATAACCAAATACCAACTAAAAGAAAGAAAACTTGTGTGAATACCTCGATTGAAACAAACACTTCTTATGCTTTTTACCGCTATAACCGCTCAAGTCCAATTGCTATAGATGGTGCATGACGTTAGGTTGCAGGATTGCCAAACTCATCCCAAATATCATTTTTGGAGAGCATCCATTCAAGAACCCAGGCATTTCGTCAAACCCATGCCAGAAGGCTGGCCATAACCCACAATAATGCCTATAAAAATTGAAGAGATAGAAATGAACAAAAGTCAGCTGAATACATGCCGTGTAGTTATCCATCATGATTCAACAAGTAGAGGGCCACTCTGGGAATGTTGCAGTTGTGTTTTTACAACCTTCTCAATTTTATCAAATTCGTAGGTTGATTTTAACATATTTTTCAGCGGATCATCATATCAAAATGTTACTTAGTTTCTACTTTGGCAATAAGTTTTTCGCCGTCATCTTAATCTACTTTGCTTTCACTGAAATTTTCGGTCCTCTATACGATATACAAACTCTTTTGGCTCTTTTTGAATATTCATACACTTATCCAATCATAGTCCAATTATTGTATATCGCATCGTCTCCATAATGAATTTCCGGGTGAGGCAGTCGTTCATGTGAGATACCTATGGAATGAACAGTTTCATGCTTAGTACAATTTAGATCAATGGTCCTTCAATGATTTCTATGTTGTTGGACTTTTTGGCCGTCCACTATGTTGCTCATCCACAACGCTTTTAGGACCACGTTTAAACTTTAACCCCTTTGATGGACAATTGAAAATTGAGGATAAGGTTCTCTCCATATACATACATATTTATATACATATACTTGGCGCGTAATCCCTTTCTGGGTGTTTGGCCGAGCTCCTCCTCCTATTGGTGGTGTGCGTCTTGATGTTGTTCCATAACTGGAGGGACCTACAATTACAAGCCGACTCCGAACGGCAGATATTTTTTATGAGGAATTTTTTCATAACAGAAATACACTCGGGGGTTTGACATTGCCTGCCGTGGGGCGACAGCTATTAGAAAAAAAAACGTTTTCTTCATTATGAGCAAAAACTTGCTCGGTTTGTCCAGTACCAAAACGATGTGGAATACATCCTGCCATACCGCTCAGATCAGAATATCATAGAACATATTCTTGGGGCAATGCGCGTAAAAGTTAGACATTTTAACAATCTAAGCCCGATGCCTTTTAAATTTAGGTTGCCGAAAGCATCATACTTACTAAAAAAATGAAAATAAATAATTACCGCGTAGACTTCTGTTAGGTGTTTGGCCCAGCTTCTCCTCCTATTTTGTAGCTTTCCGAACAACTCCGAAAGGCAAATGGTTTTTTTATGAGAACATTTTCATGGACATTTATTTTCATAACAGAAATACACTCGGAGATTTGCTATTGCCCCCTCGACTTCTATTGCAAACAACTTGTTTTTATTATTAGGTGTTTCATGCCCGGGGTTTCGAGTTCGTACACTTCCGAAATGACGAAAAATGAAACATATACCAATAGATGGCACATGTGGAGACGGTTTGCCCAATATAATAAAAATAGATACATAAGTGAATACGTGTAGGTGAAATTAATCACACTATTTTACCTGTATTATGATATATCATGATATAAAAGTTGATAAAACTACTGGAAACGAATATATTATGAATCAATACTATTATAAATTTGATTCAGAAATTATGATGGTCATGGATTAATTAATGATTCTTTTTTATTATGGTTTTTCAAAAAAAAAAAAATTTTCCCCCGTAATACATGAAATTAAATGTTTCCAATTCATGAATACAAAAAAAATTATGATATTGGAAATACACAAATATAGGATCGCTTAATACAGGTAAAATGGGATATTTTTCACATTTAATTTTACTACATCTATTTACATATATTATGTAAAAAGTTTGAACATAAGCTAACCATTTTTGATTTATATTTGTATTTTTCTTCATAAATTCCCACATTCATTGCCTATCATTCACTTCAATTATCAAACACACAATCTTAGCTCATTCAATATTTGTTCCTCCAATTACTTAAAACATGACACTGTGCTAAACTTGTTTTGTCTTTCTCTCATTACCAGAACTTTTATTGAGTCTGTCATAAGACTTGCCGGCTTATTGTCATTCTCGCACGACTTTTTACTACTCAAATAAATTGACAACCATTAACAGCTGACTAACTGACTGACGGACTTGACCTAGCACATACCAATGTAGATATGTATAAGCGAGTAGATAAAAATGTGCAAAGCAAACACTCGAGAATTGCTACACTTCAGCTCAGTAGCACAAATGTACACACTACTTGTAGTATATGGGCGAGTACCTTGTATGGGAGAAACCGCGAAAATACCAAAATGAGCAATTACACCAAAGCAAGGCAGCAAACCATCTACTGATTTGACGACCTCAACTTCGTTATCCAGAGAACGGTAAGTTACTCCTCAACGCATACCTAGGTTATTTTTATATGATTTGTAGGTATGTTGCAATGTACATTCCTATTAATTATTGAAAGCATGTAAATCTACATACACACCCGTTCATATTTCGCCTGCGTGTGCTCCATCCCTCAATGTGTCGGCTTATGCTATGTATGGGTATGTACATATGTATGTATGTATGTGATAAAATAACATAATTGCCAAACGGTTTCGAGAGCTGGATATACTCCCATTATTTCTGCACTCTCTTCTTCCATTAAATGCCTGTTAATTGGTTATATTTCACTTTTCTACGGACTTTACTAAATGTATGTACTCGTATAATGAAGATATAATTTTTTTTTAACATTGGATTATGAAATGGGAGAAGTTATTTTCACTGTAAATCAAGGTCAAAGACATTTGCGAAATAATAGTGTTGAAATTCATGTTTCTATGTCAGTACATAAAATAAAATATGTGAGTATGTAACTAATTTCTTAGTTATTGAATTTTGAAGTTAATTTCTAAAATTTACAGTTAGTTCCTAAAACCTCGTAAGCTCAAATATTTCTGTAATATGTATATAATATATTGAACGAAGAGGTTCTAATTTTTTTATTATGTTAATTGTTTGTTTTATTTTTTTTTTTTTTAATCAACCATAACACGCACCGTTTTCCCAATTTAGTAGTTCTTATAGATCAAAAATGTTACCATTATCTTTTGAAATAAATGTTTACTTATCAAAAAAAGTTATTACTAATATACTTATTAACTTGGGGAATAAGTTTGTAGCGTTTTTACCAAAAACTTTTACTTAAGCAAAAAATAATAATTATATGAAAAAGTTAATCAATTAAATATTCGCCGTTGCTGTCTGCAACCTCTTCCTACCTCTCGACCAATTTGTTGATGACTTCCGCCAAAAATCTCCTGGTCTGGTGACAAAGAAGTCTTAAGTCAGGTTTTAAGGACCTTTTCATGTGATTTGACAGAGAGGGGAAGAGATGGCAATCGATTGGTGCAAGGACCAATTGGTCGAAAAGCCTCATTCACGTGGGGTAGGTGGGCAATGTAGAGCTCCCCGCTCAGTCACACCAAACACATATCATAATCTTCTTTGGATGAAGATCCGGCTTGACTCTCGGCTTTAGCGTATCTCCTGAAGCCACCCTCTACTTTGTTTACTTCATATTGGTGTATAGGCACTCTCGATAGCGGGCGAAATGCTGAGAAGCAATTTGAAGGCGACTTGGTTTTTTTTTTTTGTTTTGAGCTCGTGAGGCACCCAGGCTCCCAAGTTTTCGGTAAATCCCATTGAATGAAGGTGATTGGGAATCGTTTTAAAATCGCATTTAATTTTTTTCCGCCAATTCATGACTGATTTGGCGACCGTTCTCCTTCAAACGTGATTTGAGACGTTCTTCATCGAATTCAAAAGGTCATCCGCTGCGGGACGTGTCATCTACGTCAAAGTCGCAATTTTTGAACTTTGCAAACCATTTCCGTGCTGTGATCTCGCCTGTGACACCTTCTCCATATACGACGCAAATGTCCCGGGCTGCTTCGGCAGCTTTTTGGCCTCGATGGAAAGGAAAGAAAAGCAGAAAAAATGTCTAAGCCTCAAAACTAATACAAAATCAAATAACTCAAAAATACAATAAACATAGTTCTGTAGAGCAGAAAGAGTTCTTTCGAATGAATACTTACTCTTTGCCAAATAGCAAATAAATCGTTGTAAAATAAAGGAAAATATAAAAACGCTATTAACTTATTCCCCAACTCAATATAAATTTTGAGTTCTCAAAAAATATGGGTTTTACGCCTTATGATAAATTTTAAATTTTCAAATTAATCCGGCCAAGAACTAAATTTTGTTTAACTATTTTTTACTTGCGCTTTTTGCGAGTTATGACAAATTCCTTCGCTACTCCAATCCAAGTTTCAAGGTATGTCAAGATCACGATGAATGTCGCTGTTCCTTATATACTTATGGTGTAGCTCGTTTACCATACTTCGCAGGATTTTGTTTTGCAGACAGTGGATGGAGGTGATGTACTTTTGGCTGGCGCATCCCCGAAATTGTATACCCTAAGTCCAAGCCGGTCTTACTATCTGTTTCTAAATAAGTAATTTCTTGCTGATTGATAAGCCTAACCGCCTGCCAATGAGGTAATATAGCTCATTTAAATTTAAGTCAAGTTCTTCCCGTTCTTTCTTCATATGAGCTTTCCAGCTCAGTTTGGCATGAATCGATGAACTTGTAAGTAGCGTTTTTTTTTTGGTAAAACACTAAATGTGCAGTTACTTGCTGATTTACCAATTATAGATAGTGGTATACAGGAGATAAAGCAGAGTACCCAAAATATTTCTCGGTGGAACGCTTGAGTTCATATTTTTTCGAGACGAATATTTATTTTCGTGTACTATTGAGGTATGACGAGAGCATCTCGCGGTAATGTGTTGGCAGCATGGACTTTAGCTTTTGGAGGAGCCGTTCGTGTTATACTTCGTCGACATCAAGAAAAACTGCTGAATACACTTTTTCTATTCCATAGCGCTTTCTATGGTGTTTCCGACATTATGTATTTGATAAACGTTGAATGATTTTTTCTGAAACCAAACTGGTGAATGGGGGTCAGACGTTTATTTTCAATGCCTGACTGCAGAGGTTTTAAAAGTATTTTTTCAAAAAGCTTCGACAATACTGGTCACAGAGATATTGGTCTATAAAATTACATTTCGTTGGGTTATTTACCAGGCTTAGGTATCATGATAACTTCGTCGAATTACCAATATTTAGGTACAAACATCAAGCTGAGGCACTTCTTAAATAAACTCGTCAATAGACGATGCACTTTTTTCGCAGATTACGAAAGACTTTAGCTGTGATTAAATCAAATCCAAGGGACTTTACAAGCTTCATTTTGTTTATTTCCTCGCCAATTTGTTCTATCAGTGCCTCCATTTGAACTGAATTGAAAATATTTTAGACCAACGAAAAATACTTTGTGGTTGAGTCATGGTTCGAGGATGCATGAAAACGCTTAGAATAAATTTGTATTTTATGACCGGAAATATCGAAAAACGCATCTAATTCAAAATTTTTAACAAATTAACTTCACCTACAGACCCTTTTTATTCATGAAACTAATATAACAATGCGTACCATGAAACACAACACATTCAGGGTGCATATGGTGGTTGCAAATATGCATATGTATGAAATCTTTATTTCCGTTTTTGCTCCTTTTCAGATGCGACATGGAGGACTTCTTCTTCTTCTTAATTGGCGCGATAACCGCTTACGCGATTTTGGCCCAGATTAACAAAGCGCGCCAGTCGTTTCTTTCTCGTGCTAACCGGCGCCAATTGGACACACCAAGTGAAGCCAAGTCCTTCTCCACCTGATCTTTCCAACGCAGAGGAGGCCGCCCTCTTCCTCTGCTACCACCAGCTGGTACCGCATCGAATACTTTCAAAGCCGCAGCGTTTGTATCCATTCGGACGACATGACCCAGCCAACGAAGCCACTGGATCTTTATTCGCTGCGCTATGTCTATGTCGCCGTAAAGCTCACACAGCTCATCGTTCCATCGTCTACGATATTCGCCGTTGCCAACGTGCAAAGGCCCAAAAATCTTACGCAGAATCTTTCTCTCGAACACTCCAAGCGTCGCTTCATCGGATGTTGTCATCGTCCAAGCTTCTGCGCCATATGTTAGGACGGGCATGATGAGAGTCTTGTAGAGTGTTAGTTTTGTTCGTCGAGAGAGGACTTTACTGCTCAATTGCCTACTTAGTCCAAAGAAGCACTTGTTGGCAAGAGAGATTCTTCGTTGGATTTCAAGGCTGGCATTGTTATCGGTGTTAATGCTGGTTCCTAAATACACGAAGTCTTTTACAACCTCAAAATTATAACTGTCAACAGTGACGTGGGTGCCGATACTCGAGTGCGCCGACTGTTTGTTTGAAGACAGGAGGTACTTCGTTTTGTCCTCGTTCACCACCAAACCCATTCGCTTTGCCTCTTTATCCAGTTTGGAGAAGGCAGAACTAACAGCGCGGTTGTTAAGGCCGATGATGTCAATATCATCGGCATACGCCAGCAATTGTACGCTCTTATAAAAAATTGTGCCTGAGTGATTAAGTTCTGCGGATCGTACGATGCTCTCCAACATCAGGTTAAAGAAGTCACACGACAGCGAGTCACCCTGTCTGAAACCTCGTTTGGTATCAAACGGCTCGGAGAGGTCCTTCCCAATTCTGACGGCGCTGCTGGTGTTGAGCAACGTCATCTTACATAGCCGTATTAGTTTTGCGGGGATACCAAATTCAGACATAGCGGCATACAGTTAACTCCTTTCCGTACTGTCGAATGCAGCTTTGAAGTCGACGAAAAGATGGTGTGTGTCGATTCTCCTTTCATGGGCCTTTTCCAATATTTGGCGTATTGTGAATATTTGGTCGATGGTAGACTTTCCAGGTCTGAAGCCACACTGATAAGGTCCAATCAGTTGGTTGACGGTGGACTTCAGCCTTTCACACAATACGCTCGCTAGAACCTTATAGGCGATATTTAGAAGACTAATCCCGCGGTAATTGGCACAAATTGCAGGATCGCCCTTCTTATGGATTGGGTAGAGCACACTTAAATTCCAATCGCCAGGCATGCTTTCATCCGACCATATTCTGCATAGGAGCTGATGCATGCACCTTACCAGCTCCTCACCGCCATGTTTGAATAGCTCAGCCGGCAGTCCGTCGGCGCCCGCGGCTTCGTTGTTCTTTAGCCGCGTTATCGCTATTCTCACCTCGTCATGGTCGGGTAACGGAACGATAATTCCGTCGTCAACGATTGGGGTATCGGGATCTTCACTTGCTCTATGACATGCGCAGCTGTCACTGTTTAACAGGTTCGAGAAGTGTTCCCTCCATAATTTAAGATTGCTCTGTACGTCAGTCACCAGATCGCCGTCTTTGTTCTTACAGGACAACGCCCCGGTCTTAAAACCTTCTGTAAGCCGCCGAACTTTCTGGTAAAATTTTCGGGCGTTGTTCCTATTGGCCAGCATCTCAAGCTCCTCGCACTCACGTATTTCGGCCTCTCGTTTCTTCTGTCGGATAATACGTCTCTCTTCCTTTTTCAGCTCTCTGTAGCGATCCCACATGGCTCGCGTTGCGCCCGATCGCAGCGTGGCTCTATAGGCGGCATCCTTTCTTTCTGCGGCAGCATGACATTCCTCGTCGTACCAATTGTTTTTTCGGGCTCGCCGGAATCCAATTTCTTCTTCGGCGGCGGTACGTAGGGAACGAGAAATGTTGCACCATTGCTCGCGCATGCCGGTTTGTTGGGCAGTGCTCTCCGAGAGCAGGAGTGAGAGTCTAATGGCGAATCTTCTGGCTGTCTGTTGTGATTGCAGCTTTTCGATGTCGAACATTCTTTGCGTAGGTAGATGTACGTTTTTTGCTGCACAGAGGCGGGTGCGCAGCTTGGCTGCAACAAGGTAATGATCCGAGTCGATGTTGGGTCCTCGGATCGTGCGTACATCTAATACACGAGAAGCGTGTCTTCCATCTATCACAACATGATCGATCTGGTTTCGCGTTTTTCGATCAGGAGACAGCCAGGTAGCTTGGTGTATCTTTTTATGCTGGAATCTGGTGCTGCAGACTACCATGTTTCGGGCCCCGGCGAAATCGATTAGCCTCTGTCCGTTACCGGATGTTTCGTTGTGCAGGCTGAATTTTCCGACTGTGGGACCAAAAATTCCCTCCTTGCCCACCCTGGCGTTGAAGTCGCCAAGCACGATTTTTATGTCGTGGCGGGGGCAGCGCTCATAAGAACGTTCCAAACGCTCATAGAAGGAATCTTTGGTCGCATCGTTCTTCTCTTCCGTCGGGGCGTGGGCGCAAATTAGCGAGATGTTAAAAAATCGCGCTTTGATGCGGATTATTGCGAGACGCTCGTCCACCGGAGTGAACGACAGTACTTGGCGACGAAGTCTCTCTCCCACAACAAGTCCGACACCGAATTTGCGCTCCTTTACATGGCAGCTGTAGTAGACGTCGCAAGGGCCTATGGTTTTCTTACCTTGCCCCGTCCATCGCATCTCTTGGATGGCAGTGATGTCAGCCTTTACTCTCACGAGGACATCAACCAGCCGGGCAGAGGCACCTTCCCCATTAAGGGACCGGACATTCCAGGTGCATGCCCTCAAATCATATTCCTTATTTCGTTTGCAGGGGTCGTCATCAGTAAAGGCAGTTATCATCCGAGGCTTTGCAATTCTTTTCATTGGGGGGGATTTTTAAGTGGCGGGTCCCAAACCCAGCGCACAACCAGCTATCCTGGAATATTTCGCCTTCTCACTTTAGCTCACTCCCGAACGGGTGTTCGGAAGCTACCCAGAGGATACGTGGGCTAATCCCTGCCGTTGTGAGCTGCTTGAACCATATGTAGAAGAGTCGTCCTGGCCACTCCCAAGTGAATGGCGATCAGTAACTTTCCCCACTTGCGTGGACTTCTACACATGGAACCACATGGAGGACTACAACTCATGAAATGAAGGAACATGCAGTTATCGTCACTGTATGTGCAATTAACATCGATTTAGAAACCTCTTTTTTAGTGCGCCCGTTCATAAGGTTTGCCGTGAACTGGGAGCATTAGGCATCGATGTGAAATCTGTTACAAAACGTACAAAATACGAGCAACGTTTTGACACTGTCCGATCTGTAGAATATATTCAACAAGTGCTCAAGGATTTCGAGTCAGTTCTGCTGCATATGTCGACGTTCTAGAGGCAGTGGTAAAACCCTGCATTAATAGTGTACGAGGTGACATACATCTTTCAGCAAGACTCTGTTCCTTCACACGCAGCGATGGCGACACAAGATTGGATGGCTGAAAATTACCACATAACATCGTACTTATGGCCTCCTAATCACCAGACCTTAATCCCCTGGATAATTATGAATGGGGTCTGAAATTGATACCGTTATGGTCAATAGGAATAAGGAGCATTTGAAGATTCAAGCATGCAATCGTTTCCGGATCCGGATCGAGAAGGTTATTTCTATCAATGGAAATTTTATTGAATGATTTTATAAATATATTATAAATTAATGTTGTGTAAAAAATTTACGAACTTTAAATTTTGTCCAAAAGTTAAGCTAATTAGTTTTACTTTCAAGTTGTCCTCAAATACCCTATGCACCCTATATATTTGATCCACGTCAAGAAATAGGTAAAATTAGTTTCGAATACACTGGAAAACACTAAGATCGTAAAAACTTAAAATTATGATGTAGAACAGAAATATTGTGGGAATGATTTTTTTCTTATACGTGTAGTCTGGTAAATAATTTCATCAGATTTATTTTTAAAATATGATATCTGGCATATATATGTCGACCACAGAAACAAAAATTCTGTCAGCATGGCTCGACAGCGCACGCCATTCACGGTAACGGCAGCTGCTTCTCCGATTCGAAAGAAATAAGGACCGATGATGCCGCCATAGTAAAATAAACGAAGTGGTCTTTGAACTTCGCGCACAGATTTGGTTTTTTTAAATCCCACAATTTGGAAGCGTTATTCTAGCGTTAAACCTTACTGAATAGAAATGTCAACACAATTGGCCATTCTCGGCTGTCAAACCATAGTTATCGAGATCGATTGTTCTCATGCTGCTAAAAAAACACCCGATATATGTATGTAATGCATGACTTTCACTGTGCCTTCTATTTGAATTAATTGTTTCACTAATTTTCTTAACTCTAATTTGAAAATAATTTTTTTTTTTTGCTTCATTTGTGTTTATGTTATTTACTTCATTAATGAGCGAAAGAAGTAGCAAAGCAAATATTTTAGTTTGTCCAATATAAGAAATTTAAATGTATGTATTTTCTCTGGCACACTGCTTTATTTCACCCCATTTTTTGCTGCTTTCAAGCCAGAACTAAAAATGAAGTTCTTAATTGGCTATTTCTTTAACTGCTTATTATCCGAAAACAAAAACTCAGATTAGCCCTAAAATATCAATTAAAACTGTTAAACAATCTCGTCATGCCTTTTGAAACTAGTGCATAATTAACCCATTTTCGGCAACTGGTCGATTTTTCTACCACCAACTTCGGACTCCAATATCTCAGAAACTAAATGTAAATTTATTGATCAACTTTCACAAGTTTTAAATTTGGAATTTAGTTAATTTCTAGAGCATAATTTTTTAAGAAAACAGGTTCAGGGCAGATTTTTGTAAAATCTTTGAAATTATCACTATTTTTGCGTGTTTTTTGTGCAGATGAAAAAATAATGAAAAACAAAAAAACAAATAATTGTTACTAATTTATTGTGAAGAGAAAAGATGAAATTAAGAGAATCAAAAAAGTAACATATCGATATTGCAATAATTTTTACTGTTTCATGGACGTAAACTTTAGTGGTCGAGAAATCAACCGCTGGCCAGGAACTGTCATGTAGGATAGAACAAAATCTAGCAATATTTGTTTCTTATTGAAAGAGATGGAAGATGCTCAAATTAACATCACGCCAATCGAAATACGTAGGTTTATTTTAATATTGTACCTATCGGGGTACCATACTTTGTCACACATTGACCACTACTGGTCTGTTCGACCGGACATGGGGGTTCCAGTTGTGAAGCAGGCTATGAGTCATAATCGGTTTAAAAAAATTAAGCAGTTTTTCTATCTCGCTGACAACACGAATTTAAATGCACCAGACCGTTTTGCGAAGGTTCGTCCTATTATTGACGCTCTCAACAAAAAGTTTATGCAGTTTGGAGTCTTTAGCCATAATCTCTCTATAGACGAACAGATGATTCCATACTTTGGACGCCACTCCTGCAAAATGTTTATCAAGGGAAAGCCAATCTGGTTTGGGTTTAAAACATGGTGCTTATGCTCTGAAAGTGGGTACCTATTTTCTAGTTCATTGTAGGGGGTAGCAGCAACCCCTCACGATAAAACTATTGGCCTAGGCGCACAAACAGTCTTAGACTTGCTTGCCAACGTATCTGACCCTGAGTGTCACATCATTTTCTTTGATAATTTTTTCTCTTCACACCATCTAATGTGCCTTCTGAACGAACGTCGATTTTTTGCAACTGGTACTATACGCGAAAATAGAATGAGCGATTCTCCTTTGAGAAATTTAAAAAAAGAAATACGAGGAACATTTGACCAACTACTTGATCATCAGTAAGAAATATTGACTGTTCGGTGGAATGATAATGGTGTAGTCAATGTTATAACTAATAACTCCACAGTCACTCCAATTATTAGCACCAAAAGATATTGTCGGAAGAAAAAACAAACTATCACTATCCCCCAGCCAAAAGGTATTCAAGAGTGTAATCATGGCATGGGTGGTGTGGATCTCCATGATAATGCGGTGGCAAATTATAGAATATGAATGAGGGGGAAAAATGGTGGTAGCCAATATGGACAAATGCTCTTGGTAACGCAATGGTCAATGCATGGAAACTTCTTTGTATGATGGCAAAAATTGAAAAGATAAAACCACTGTCACAAATTGATTTTCGTTCCAAAGTCACAACAGAATTATTGAATTACGACAAGGACGAGGACGAGTATGAAAACGAACATGGAGATGAAGGTCCATCGAACTTTCCTCGGATCAATGAAAGGGTACACGCCGTCATGAGAAGTATTGCAAACAAATTTCGGCGGTCTAAATTTTGCAAGAAACATACTATTTTTACTTGCAAAAAATGCAATACTCATTTACATACTAAATGTTTTGATGATTATCATAAAAATTCGTATAAAATGTTGTATTTTTGTTTTGACGGTTTTTGGCCAGAGGTCGATTTTTCGACTAGTCCATATCTAAAACACCGATAGTCAGATTTTTTGTTTTTGAATTTTTCTTGATTATGGTCCTGTAAGCACTGACTAAAAAGGAAATGGAAAAATGATGTCGAGTTCTTGTAGCGGCCGAAGATGGGTTAATATTTTTTTAACTGTTTCATAACTAATATTTTAACTAGTTCATAACTAGTCCTTTTTGAACTAGTTTATAACTAATCTTTTTTGAACTAGTTCATAACTATTATATTTTTTAACCAGTTCGAAAAATCAAAATTTGATCGAGCACAGAACTATTTATTTTTTAACTAGCTTAAAAAAAGAGCAGTGTGGATGGAATGATGGACTTGGTAGATGCAAATTTTCTTTCGAAAGTAATTATAAGCTTTTTTGCTTTCACTGGTAGTTAAATACTTGTAAAATAAATTACATAAATTGAATAGGTATATTAAATTATCCCAAGCAGATAACTATATTTAGATACAAATTACTTCGAACAGTTACTTTTCAATTCAAGCTTCAAAAGTATATCGATTCAGATTTTTCTTTTTGTGACTTGAAATAAAACCTTTAAAGTCAATTCCACACGCAGCAAATTACTAAAAACAAAGCTTTTTGTTTACTCTACTCGAGTTAGACTCTACCCAATAATAATAATAAATAAAATGGGATAGAGACCCAAAAAGCGCGAACCTAATGCTGATTCAACCGCTACAAATAAATTCAAATCGTACTTAGTGTTCTGACTCTGGGTACTTCAGCTGGTTTATAACCAAAGCCGTGACCGATACTGCTACGTGCTATACCTTCTCGTCTTTCATATATGTATGTATCCCATCTATTCAACGTATCACTTTAATCGTGTCACTAGCAAAGTAATCACATTTTCTGTATCACTTAAATTACACATATGTACAAAGTTCATAAATTTGAGTAAAAAATTCGTATGTACATCAAATTTGAAAGGTAGACACGACCAAAAGATGTTCACGAGAAGCCAATCACGTGAAACTATGCCACTGGTCTAGAAGTAATTTTCAACTAGCGACCACCACTCGACAGATGATGGCAACCCTAAAAGGTGTTATGTTATAAAACACATGGTTCTTCCCATTAATAACAGAGTATTAAAATTTAATTTGAGTTTTGGTTGCAAAGTGCTTCAAGTAATTCCAAGAAAGTAAATAGGAGATGTTATCAATGTCGAACCAATTGCATCAACTGCACTATTTGCTTTACCTTAATTTAAATGCACATCAATTCAACAAACATTTAAACGGCTCTATTCCAATGCATGCCTGTATGTATGTGTATACTCGTATTTACCCAAAGAAATTTGCACACTTTAAGACCCCAAGGTATTTACTCGCATAAGGAGTTAAGTGTGTGACATTTATGACGAGCGCAACAACTCGTCATAAATAAAATTCTTCGAGCACTTTTCATTATTATATGAGAATTTATGGCACAATCGATTTTTAATATTACTAATTCAGAAACGATTAAATACTCCAAACGATTGCAGTCCTCAAGCAAAACAATAGATACTTTATACAAAATGGCTTAATAGTTGGCAGACTGGTTTGTTATTGAGAGCATGAAAGTATTCTACAAATTTTACACAACCACTTAAGTTATATTTGTATTGGTTTATTATAGCCGTAAACGTATTAGTAGTATTGCTTTTAGGTGTCGCTCACGTTTGATAAGAACAGGTGTTGACGTTGCTGCCACCTGCGCCGACGCTGATAAGCAACACCAATATACCGGTACATGTATATATGTATGTAAGTGTGCATAGTATTAAGAGTTTTGAGTAACTAAATTGGGCTTCTTTGCAAATGTTAATACAAAGCTCGAAACTGTTTGTTTTCATTTAATATTAAAAGCGATGTTTTCCGTTAAAGAGTCGGTTCGATTAATCAAAAAGTGGTATGATGAATAATAATTTCTTTCGCTGAGGTAACACCAAGCTAAAGAGAGTATTAAGTATAAATGACAAGTCAAAATCAGTTTGATTGAAAATGTTTGCGAAGAGATTAGACGGAAAACACGCCAGGAAATTATGGGTTAAATTCCTTCTGTTCATAATAATAAAACAGAAGGCAGACGTTGCTCTCACGAGCACAACCATTCGAGCATAGCCTCCCTAACTCTTATAATAAATATGAGACCTCAAATCTATTAATCAATTCATGAAAATGGCCATGTCTCAATTACTTTTGATTAGAAGTTGTTTTTACATGGAGGGTTTTAAACTAAACGCAGAACCAGATCCTAGGTTTTTTTAATTTGAAAATACGTTTATATGGTATAAGTAGAACGAACCGTTTGCTCCCATATAGATGCCCGTCTGCATCCGAACTTATTCGTGTAATCCTTTAGCCGAATAGGTCCCAATGTCACCTACCAGTTTTCACCTATTCACTTTAAGTCGCCATTAAACAGCTGTTTGGTGTTACCCATAGGATACTTTACAAAATTCAGAAAATGCTAGCTGCTTTATCCGTTCCCAAATGAATCGTTTCTGGCCACTGCCAAATGAATGACAGTAAAAAACTTTTTCCACTTACTTACTTGCAACGTCTTTGATATGCAGCTACAATGTGGAGGAGTGCAAGGCTGTATTGAATTTGCGGTGGGTGAGCGACTTCACTGCCAAGTGCCTAAGTTTGATCATTTCGCGATTCGCATCAAAAGGAAATTCTTAAATATCTCGCCTCTTTGTGTGTGTGGCCCGATGCAAGGAAAGAGCGACGCCAACAAAGAACGCACTTGAGAGCACAGCCTTAGGTTAGGTTAGGTTATGTTTGGTTAAGTAGGTAGGTAGGTATAGTGGTTGTCGGTTGACACACATAGGCCTGCTATAGGCCCATTGTGATACCAGCAAGGATGTGGTATCTACATTGTCCTCATTGAACCAATCTAAAATATTGAATCTTCTTCTATCCAGAGCCGTGCACGCGCATAGAAAGTGTTCTATAGTGTCTTCTTCTTCAATGTCGTTACAGCTTCTGCAATAGTCGTTATAGGGTGCTCCCAATCTACTGGCATACCTGTCAATCAGACAATGCCCTGTGAGGAGCCCAAGAAGATTTCTTTGTTCAGTGTCATGTTCTTTCTGTTCAGTTTCAACAGTCGGTTTGTGCGGCCCATGTTCCATTCTGGCCACGGCATTCTACAGGTCAGGTACTGAGTCCATAGCCTGTTGGCAGCGCTGATAGTGTGTTTGTCTCTAAGCATCTTGCAAGTTGTTAAAGGTATAGATATGTTCGCTTTGTCTGGTTGGATCGGAAATGTGATAACCAATCTCGCTAGTTCATCTGTTTTGCAGTTGCCTACTGCGTCTCTGTGACCCGGCACCCAGAGCAGCTTTATTACAAAGCACTGTGATAGTTCTATCAAAACGTCGATACATTCTTTTATTGTCTTCGAGGTAATATTAGGCGATTGTAAAGCTTTCAGGGCTGATTGACTATCTGAACACATTTTTATATCTCTTGAGGTGAGAACACTTTTATTTAGAGCTAAAAGGCCTTGCGTGATAGCCAGAATTTCAGCTTGAAATACACTACAGTGATCCGGTAGCCGGAATGAAATGTTGGCATTCATTTCCTCAGAGTGAAGGCCTCCGCCTACTTGTTCATTTAGCTTGGAACCATCAGTATAGATACTGATTCCACTTCTATTGTCTATTACCCCATGGTTCCAATCTTCTCTTATTGGGAAGGTTGCGGTAAAGGATGTGATTACATGCAGCTCTACTGAGTTACAAAAATCTGTCGTGACCCCTCCTATTAGTAGGTAAGATAGAAGATTCTCTTAACCTAAGTGCCGATTTCGCCGCCAGCTGTTTGCTGTGGGTCTCAATCGGTAATAAGTGCAACATGACATTCATCGCTGCCGTGGACGTAGTCTTGAGTGCCCTACTTAGGTTAGATTAAACCAGCTGGCATTAAGCCACTTTTTGGTTCCTAGCTATACCAGATGGAGACTGGCCGCTATTAAGATTTCAAGTAGACATCACATAGCATGTCACCGCTTTTAGCAAATCTAAGCAGCGCTGGAAGATCCATTTTTGGGATATCCTCCAGACCCTCAAATTGTGCGGCTCCCAGACATTTTGAATGAAGTCACCGGGAGCCGAGTCATACTCGTTTGTAGTCCCAAGTTCCTGTACAAAAATACGAACTAAGCTGCGTGGCTGTCTTCGATTACGCTGGTGATTGATGGATTGAATGTTCACTTCCAGTGTTGGAATTAAAACCTGTATGTGTCTCTGTACCGCAAAAAATGTGCGTCTAATACTGCAAGATAAGCTCGACACCGGACAGCCGGCAGATTCGCGATTATTCTCAGACTGTACGGTTCAACAAAATGACTCACGCGACCAACGGAATCACAATTCTGGGTTTCTGCATATCTCAGCAGAAAAAGAAGTTTAATTTTAGAGAGTCAGGAAGCACAGCTACTACGACGAGGATGCCATGCTGTCACAGATGAGTATAGGCTTTAATTGGATGCTACGAGAGCCATGCAGGAGTTTGTTTGAAGAACTTGAGGTGCTGGCCAATAAGAAAAAAAGGCGTGAAATATCGGCGGTTTATAGAAGATTTTAAGTTCCGGGCCATATATAAACTATGGAGGGAAGAATATAATTATTTTCACAATCCCGAGAGCAATGCTAATCGTAGACGCGAGAATATCCCGTAAAGTGTTGTTTTTATTATTACCACTGTTACGGTTAGGTGCTTGGTCGAGCTTCTACTCCGATTTCTGGCAGGCGTCCTAAGGGATGAACCTTCAAGTTTTACAACTGTGCACTTCTGAATGGCGCCAACTTGTTCGGCTACAGCGGTCGCTAAAACTATATATATATATATATATATATGGACTTATGCATGCAGACAACATTTTTTGAGTGAAATATCCTTCTGAAGTGCACAGGTTCGAAACCCCAGACACGATGCACCAAATGATAGAAAAGGTGTTTTCTAGTAGCGTGGGCCTCTCTGCAAGCAATGACAAATATTCGAGCATATTTCTGCCATGAAAAAGTTCCTCATAAAAAGTCATCCACCGTTCGGAATCGGCGTGAGACTGTAGGCCCCTCCATTTGTGGAAAACAACAAGACGTACGCCACAAATAGGTGAACCAGCTAGATCTAACAACCCAACAATGGGTGTAGGTGCCAATTCTAATTATTATTTCCTTCGTGGGCTATTGAACTTTTTCATTCACCATATCTACCCTTATGAAGGTATTTGACCCTTGGTTACATATAGTATGTATCATCTTTTGGTTGGATTGCCTTACCTACGCTGATTAGTCTTCGTCTAGTGAGAACGATATATCACAGATACTTATTACATGTCCTCCTTGATCCAGCTCCCAAAAAGGGCAAACACTTATTTAGCTCAGGAGTTTAGCCTTGATTTTTTAAGGCTTCTTTACCTAATTGAGTAGAAAGGATAGCTATTCAGATTGCCTTTGTTTCCGATATTAAATTCAATACCTTTCAACTTTAGTATATTTGCTATAGCTAAGCACTTTCATGAGCGTACAATGGGGTCCCAAATAATGAAATACCGATAAAGCGACGTCTACCTGTTCATTGCCGGGATGGGGGCCATAGATAAAACTTATTTCTTACTCACCAAGAATTTTGAAAGGTGGAACAATCTTCCATCAATTTCAATCCACCAATGGGTTCGGCACTTGATGTGTAGCCAACCTCAGAACGCTCTCGCACGCAATGCACGGCCATCAGCTGTCTGTTAGTTGACTAAACGACAGTCCAGAGTATTGCTCACAAGAGTGCGGCAGCATTTTGCCGAGAGTAAACGCGAAAAAAGAGAATCGGTAATAGATTTCAAACTTAATAGTGCGATTGCATTATATTTGACTGGAAAATCACAACCAGCGATTGTTCGTGAGCTCGAGCACCTTAAAATAAATAAAGCTTTTGTTTATCGCACCATTACTCGTTACATTGATACTGGTGGCATCGCGGAACGTCATGGAGGTCATCAAAAGACTGCAACGTCACGTCAAATAGTTCAAAAAGTGAACACGCAACTTGAGCGAAATCTCCGACGAAGTGCCAATCAAATGGCGAAAGAGCTGAAGAGAAAAATATCTGACCGTAGCATCCACCGCATACTGAAAAATTATCTCAAAGTCAAGCCTTGCAAGATCCCAACGGCGCATGATCTCACACCAAAGCAGCAATAAGCCTGGCTTGAGAAAGCGAAGGAATTGCGTCGCTTGGCCGAAAGCGGTCAATTTCCGAAAATTGTGTTTTGCGCAAGAAAATTGAGCAATTCGTAAACTCCCAAAACGATAGAATTTATTTGACCGACCGTTAATATGAGAATTTGAGTCATCGATTGGCCACCAGGAGGCAGCACTCGCCACAGGCAATGGTTTGGAGAGCAAGATCCACCAGTCTGAAGGCGCTGAAAAAAGTCTTTGTCCGCGAGTGAGCCAAAATTCCTGCAAATAACATTCAGGCAACTCTCAATAGTCGAGGCAAAAGGTGATCATATCGAGCAAAAGTAAATTGATTCTTAATTATACATATATTATTTTCACACATTTTTGATGATTTTTTTGAATGGAATAAAAGTAATTTTCCAAACTAAACTTGTGGTCTTTTTAATTGATTACTTATCGAGTGCCGGAGCCTGTATGTGGGACCATAGAGCCCGTAAGACAGTTTTTATTATTGAGTACATATTTTCTTAATTCAACTTTGTCACTTTAGATATACATAAATGCCTATCATTTAGAAGCGGAATATTTTCTTCACTAAAAAATAATTAATTTAACACACGCAGCTTTTTGAAAAAAACTAGTCTGGCCAAGCGGGAAACAGCTAAATTTCCACTAATTCATATGTATTTGCTAATTGCGGAAAATACAATTCACACCACCACTAAATTAGATCCACGTAAAGATAGCGAGAAAAAAAAAAAATAATAATGTAAGCTGCTTAACAAATTCAATTCAAGCAAAATCTGAACAAATTTTCATTCAACACTTTGTATGTCGTACTCATTTACCGCTTGACGGGATTGTCGCTGGAATTTCTCGATCATCTACGATCAATGTTAATGTAGCCGTTCATTTGTCAATAAAATTCGCATGTTTTTGCGCTAATCAACTCATAATGAGCGGCTAATTGCGATAAACTGTTCAGTTATGCGCGAAAGAATTTTAGGTGAATTCTTATCGGTACAGATATTATATTATATATAAAAATAACTTAAAGATGCCATAAAAAAAACAAGTTTTAAAGTAAGTGGGAATATTGGTACCCAAGAGAGTTTCACTTTAAAAGAAAGAAACCAAAAAGTTCGAATAATCATATGACAATTTTTTAACTTACCAAACCATACATTAGAGAATTCTTTGGAGTTAGATGCGAGGCAGAAAGGAGGGCATATTTTGTAAAGCTTCTTATTGAATTCTTTTGCATATTTAAAATTGCAATTTGCTCGAAGATTTAGGTAAAAATCCATTTTTGTCAAGAAGTGCACAAATTATCCAGTGAGAAATAAAAGAAAATATTAAAATCAAAAAATTGCGCAAAAATTCATTTTGCTGCCCCATGCTAGGGAAAAATATCTTACTGGGGTCATGACACCCTACAACACATAGTCATATCAGTTCATAATTTTTTTAGCAAAAAATATGTAGAACTAGGGCTTCTAGTACAATAAAAAATTCTACACATAATTGAAATCGGCATCTTTTTGAAGGGGAAGGTACCTCGCTGGGGCCTATATAAAAATGTTTAACTACACATTTTAGTTAAGTAAATGAAAATCCATGAAGATTAAGCTTTAACTACTGAGGTGAAATATTTGGACGTAGTTACTGAGGTGGGGGTAAATTTTACCCCTTTATAATCTATAAATAATTTTTGTGCACGAAAAATTTTTTTTAAACTATTTGTTTTTAAATGGAATACTAAAATATATTTTTAAATGAATAGAGTAATAAATTTAAAGAAAATGAACTTTTAGTTTAACAAAACAAGGACTTTATTTCATAGTCACTTTTCTTAAAACTAAAAAAACAGCACTCACATAACTTAAAAAAAATTGTAAGAAAAAATTCAAAACTAGATGAAGGTACTTTTCACAGCCAAATTTATGACAACAGAATCACAAAAAAAAAAAAAAAAAAATTATGTTCAAAAAAAAAAAACTGCAGATCAATCTTTTTGGAGGATTTTTACTCATCAAATTCCTTATTTGCACACTTCA
The DNA here is from genome assembly GCF_028408465.1 of Anastrepha ludens. Classification (NCBI taxonomy): domain Eukaryota; kingdom Metazoa; phylum Arthropoda; class Insecta; order Diptera; family Tephritidae; genus Anastrepha; species Anastrepha ludens. The sequence continues at coordinate 43,930,490 of NC_071500.1, read as the reverse complement.
CGCATACGCGTTTACTGCATCCCATACACATAGGCTTAGTACAAAACAAACAAACATGTGGAGTCTTCCGCTTCAACCTACTAGGGCAAATGTAGCATAACTTTTTCGCAGTTATGGCCGGCTCTACTAGAGGGGAAGCTACGGAGTCTGGTCCTAAGATGCTACTTATATTGTCTCGAATTAACCTGGGTAGTCGAGGATTATGCTGTCGCCTTTGCAAATGTGGTAAAATCAATTTCCGGCCTAGACTTTTCAAAAAGTCTGCCCTCGATTTATCATCAAACTCAGCACAAGATTGATAAATAACGTAAGCATTTGCAGCACTTATATCCAGTAGTCTATAAAAAATTGCGAGTGGCCAGCGTCGCGTACGTCGAGTGGTTGAATATATGGAGCACTTCTTATCAAGTTCATCAACTCCCCCTTTTGTGTTATTATAGTCTGCTATTATTGCCGGCTTTCCACTTTGGATATCGCTTTCTTCCCTGTGATGCATAGAAGATAACAAAAGAACAACTTTGTTTTTGTGAGGCACATATGATAAAAATGGTAACTTCTTTGGTAAAACCGTACAAACAAGATCCAATTGGTCTGTTTTTATTGGGCTGAAATTCGGGAGGTATTTCCCTTTTATTTTTCTTTAATGTACCCAAGTACGTAAGCTGTCTTTTTTTTAATTCTTCTATAACCTGCATTGAGGAAAACCAATTATCAGCAGTAATATTTCTGTTACTTCCTTGTATAATTTTAGTTAGCCTTAATACGGCTTGTGTTGGTACTGATAGCCTTTTTTCTTCAGTTGTGAGACTATGCGTGCGAGCATCTGTTAACGCCATTATTTTGATGCCATATTTTGCAGGCTTTATTGGCATATACATGTAGGAATCGGTAAAAAGACTAGAAGTGGTCAAGTTTACTAATAAACATTTATCGACAATGCAACTCTGTTGTCAAGAGTAATATATCGATGAAAAAGAAAGAACTAACACGGGTTGGATCTTCCTCTTCCTCTTTGAGTTTTGTAAACGTTTGGTTGTCGCTAAAAATTGAATCCAATTATATTGAGTTAATCATTTGTATTTTCATAGTTATAAGTTTTCAAACATATTCATTAATAAACCTTTCACATAAAGAAACATTAATTCAAGTGCATTATCGCTTCGTTATAATGAATTCTATCGTCTTAAATTAATAACCCCACAAATTTGGTGTCAGAAGTGGGATAGACGATGAAATCGTGAAAAACTTAAAAAAAATGAATATTGAAAACTAAAACATACAAGACCGTCGAACAAAAATTGCCGAGGATATTGCAAGATATATTTGTGAAGCATTTCTTATAAATCGTTAAACTTTTAAGAAATTGCGAAATTTTATGCAATTGTGGCAGTGGCAACGAAGCAAACTGGGAGAGAGAGAGAGACAACTAGTCGTGTTGGCATTTGGCTGGGAAGCACGAACAAAACGAGAAACTGCAAATTTTGCGTGGCAAAGGCTGATATCGCAGTATCTTACAAATTTGCAAATTTTACGTGGCAGAGGCTGGAAACGAAAATTTGTAAGCAGAATCATCGGAGGACGTCTCAACTTGGTGCGACACTTAGAGGAAAGCAGATCGGTGACGTCAGCAGCGAATGCAGAGCGTGTGCAAAGAGAAGAAAAATAAGAGGAAGAAATTGGAGTGGTAACACCAAAACACGTGTAAGGTGTAGAAAAAAATCGTATTGAAATTTTATCCGAAGATATTTTAAAGTTTAAATATTGATTTGATAATACTGTTAAAACTAAATGAAATACTTGAAAATTAACGTAACGTAAATATCAACTTGATGGTTTCGAATTAGCATCGGCAAATGTTAACATTACATATAAATTGAGAGTCTAGTTGGAAAAAGTTAACATAACCTTAACAGTTGTGGAATTGAATTTGAATTCCTATTTGAAGTACATACATTTTATAAAAAATTCCAACTAAACATTTAACAAAACTATCATAGCAAAAACCTTTAAGTTAAGCATTTATAAAACTGTTTATAAAAATAATTTAATATTTCAGTACATGTAAAGCACGAGCACAAAATGAACAGAGACGAAATATTGGCGTGTACAGTTAACGAGTTAAAAGAAAAGTTGTCGGCATTAGATTTATCAACAACCGGTAGAAAACAATCATTGCAAGACCGATTATTAGAGCATTATGAGTTGCAAGTCGATGATGAAATCCTTGATAGTTCAGTAGAGGCTGTAGGAGCAGTACGATCAACTTTTACTTTACGTGATATTGAGGATTCGCTTTCACAGTTTAATGGATCAGGTCAGCCATCTGTTGAACAATGGATTGAGGAACTTGAAGATAGCGCTTCCGCTGTGCAGTGGAGTGGTCTTCAAAAATTCATATATTCAAAACAACTGTTGAAGGGTGCAGCAAAAATATATGTCCGTAGTCAAAGTGGCATTTGCGATTGGATGTCATTAAAGTCAGCGTTACTTTCAGAGTTTGGTACAGAAGTTTCTGCAATAGAAGTACATCGTATGTTGAGAAATAGGCGTAAACGACAGAATGAGGACTATCGCGAGTATCTGTATAGCTTAATGGAAATTGGAAAGCCCGTTAGATTGGATGAGACAAGTTTGATTGAATATTTCATAGAAGGCATACCAGATTCGAGAAGCAACAAGAGTAATTTGTATCAGGCCAAGACAGTTCAGCAGTTAAAAGAACAGATTAAAGTGTATGAGAAAATCCGAAATAGTCGCCCTCAAGCATCTTCTTCAGAAAAGTCTCAAGGTGAAAATAAGGGAAAAATAGGTGACAACAACAAGGGACAGCCTAAAAAGTGTTTTAAGTGCGGTGATCCGTCCCATTTGGCAAACGCTTGTAAAAAACCTGCAAAATGCTTCAAGTGTGATCAGCCAGGGCACAAAGCAGCAGATTGTTCAGAACCACGAGTTGTAGTCAAGCAAGAAATCAACAATGCAAGCACTCTTTCAAACAATAGTAGTGGAAAATGTATTTCCAAAGATATTACCTGCAAGAATGTACTTTTCTCAGCGTTGATAGATACAGGATGTGACCTTTGTTTGATTCGAGATGATATTGTTGAAAAATTGGGAAATGTCGAATTACAAAATGAACAGCATTGTCTAATAGGTATTTGCAACAGTCAATTAAAAACACTAGGAAGCTTCGTTACAGAAGTTGAGGTTGATGGTAAGCTTTTGGAAATTATCTTTCATGTCACAAGCAAGAATGATATTAAATACTCAGCAGTCATCGGAAATAGTGTGTTGGACGTTGTAGACTTAGTTGTTTCCAAAAATTCAGTACAATTTCGCCACAAAGGAACCGACGAGTTAGAGAAAATAAGTACACTAGAGTTGTCAGATAAAGTTGCAGAACAAGACTTCGAACTATTTCAAGAGTATAAAGACTTATGCTTATTTGCTGCAACGCAAGATGCTGAGATTGATTTATCTCATCTTGATAAACCTTTAGTCGAGACAATCAAAACCCTCATTAGTACATATTTACCAGAAAACAAAAAGAAAAGCCCTGTTGAAATGAAAATATTGCTCAGTGATGAGTTTCCCGTGTTTGAACGTCCAAGACGTATGTCATACTCTGACAAGTGTATCGTTGACACTCAAGTTCAAAAATGGCTAGACGATAAAATAATTCAACCCAGCTCATCGGAGTATGCTTCTCCCATTGTTCTCGTTCCCAAAAAGGATGGTAATAAAAGACTATGTTGTGACTACAGACGCTTGAATGCTAAAATTGTAAGGGATAACTTTCCAATGCCATTGCTAGATGACGTAGTTGAAAGATTGCAGGGTCATAGGGTATTCACAACGCTTGATCTTGCGAATGGATTCTTTCATGTTCCAGTCGAGCCGAGTTCAAGGAAATATACAGCTTTTGTGACTCATAGTGGTCAATTTGAGTTTCTTTTCGTTCCTTTCGGCATATCGAATTCACCAGCTGTGTTTTCACGCTATGTTCACGCAGTTCTAATAGATTTGGTACAAGATGGAACAGTAGTTACTTATATGGATGACCTCATTATTCCCTCTAAGGATACGGATGAAGGCATTCAAAAATTGAGACGTGTTTTAGCTAGAGCCGCAGAGTTTGGTTTGCAAATTAAGTGGAGCAAGTGTCAGTTTCTAATGGAAAAAGTTGATTTTTTGGGATATATAATTGAAAATGGCACAATAAAACCATCCAAGGCAAAAACATTAGCCGTTCAAAATTTTCCCATACCAAACGATAGAAAAAGCTTACAGCGATTCCTTGGCTTGACTTCATATTTTAGAAGGTTTATAGAATCGTATGCTTTAGTAGCTAAACCCTTGTCAGATCTACTTCGTAAAGATGCAAAATTTCAATTTGTCGAACACCAACTGGTTGCGTTTAGTCAGTTAAAGTCAGCATTAGTAAGCGCTCCAGTACTGAGCTTATACAATCCAAAAGCAGAAACCGAGGTACACACAGATGCTTCTATGCATGGCTATGGTGGTGTACTTCTGCAAAAGAATGCTGATGATCAACTTTATCATCCAATTCAATACCTTAGTCGCAAAACCAAACCAGCAGAAGAAAAATACCATTCTTATGAGCTTGAGGTGTTGGCAATTGTCGAGGCGTTGAAGAAATGGCGAGTCTATCTTCTTGGTATTAAATTCAAAATAATCACAGATTGTAATGCTTTCGCAATGACAATGAAAAAGCGAGGTGATATTCCTCTAAGAGTTTCGCGTTGGGCACTATTTTTACAAGATTTTAATTTTGAAATCGAACATAGGAGTGGAAGCAAAATGAGACATGTTGATGCTCTGAGTCGTGTATCTTGTCTTATGCTAGAAGATTCAATGCATCATAGACTTAAGCAGGCACAAACAATTGGGTCCGAGCAGTGATGACAGTCTTAGATAGCAGCACGTACGAAGATTTCTATATTAAGCATGGTGTTTTATATAAAGATCCCATTAAGGAACTTATAGTTGTACCATCGCTTATGGAAGAGGAAATTATTCGATTAGCTCATAAGCAAGGGCATTTCTCAGCAAAACGGACTCAAGAAGCAGTAGAAAAAACATTCTTTATTCCACAACTATCAACGAAAGTGCCTAAAATTGTCAAGAGTTGCGTTGAATGCATTGTCTCGGATAGTAAAGCAGGAAAGAAGGAGGGATTTCTAACACCGATCAACAAAGAAGATAAGCCGTTAGGTACTTATCATATAGATCATGTTGGCCCAATAGAGCAAACTAGCAAAAATTACAACTATATTTTAGTAGTAGTGGATGCTTTTTCGAAATTCGTTTGGCTTTATCCAACCAAGAATACAGCGGCAGATGCAGTTGTAGATCGTCTTAAGAGGCAGGCAGGAGTGTTTGGTAATCCAAAGCGCATAATCTCAGATAGAGGAGCAGCATTCGTTTCGAACCAATTTAAGGAATATTGTCAAGGGCAGGGTATACAACACTTGATGATAGCTACTGGAGTTCCTCGCGGTAACGGACAAGTAGAACGCATCCATAAAATCGTTATACCAATGTTGACCAAATTATGTCACGAAAATCCTTGTAATTGGTATAAGCACGTTGATTCCGTACAACAGACAATAAACAACACGTCGCCTAGAAGTACTAAAATATCTCCGTTTAGATTGCTTACAGGTTTTGAAATGAGATTAAACAAAATACCGGACTTACAAGAATTTTTAGATGAACAAATAATTAGTGAAATAAATCAAGAGAGGGAAGAAGTTCGAAAAGAAGCACTGGAAAATATTGCAAAGATACAACAGGAAAATCGTAGGACATTTAATAAAAATCGCAAGAAAGAATTAAAGTACATTTTAAATGAGCTAGTAGCTATTAAACGTACTCAATATGGTACCGGACTAAAGATAAAACCTAAATATTTTGGTCCTTATAAAATTACAAAGATTAGGGCACACGGTAGATACGATGTGGAAAAAGTTGGAGAACATGAAGGCCCAGGTAAAACCACAACTGTGGCGGAATTTATGAAGAAGTGGGTTGATTTGGAAAATGGTTCATTCGAGTCGAACGAAGCGTCAGGATGGCCGAATGTAGGAATCGGTAAAAAGACTAGAAGTGGTCAAGTTTACTAATAAACATTTATCGACAATGCAACTCTGTTGTCAAGAGTAATATATCGATGAAAAAGAAAGAACTAACACGGGTTGGATCTTCCTCTTCCTCTTTGAGTTTTGTAAACGTTTGGTTGTCGCTAAAAATTGAATCCAATTATATTGAGTTAATCATTTGTATTTTCATAGTTATAAGTTTTCAAACATATTCATTAATAAACCTTTCACATAAAGAAACATTAATTCAAGTGCATTATCGCTTCGTTATAATGAATTCTATCGTCTTAAATTAATAACCCCACATACATTTTAAATCTGCACCTACCGCGAAACGGCACTAACATTTCATCGATGCATCCGTGGGTACCAATTGTATAATTTTTTCGGCAGTTTTCTATAAACTTATTGAACAGTTCTGAAATGGCAGCCAATGGATCCGTTAATAATCGTTCCTTTCTGTCTGTGGAGTCATCAAATCGTAAGCAGCTAAGGATGCATAGGAATCGTTCCTCCGACATTGTGGACCTGTAAATTTGTCTGCCTGTTCCATCTGTTGCAAATATAAGGCTAGTGTCTTCGTGATTCGATTTGAAAACGGACGAATATATCAAAACACCGAAAAATGCTCGCAACTCAATAATATCCAAACATTTCGCTTCACTTCTTTGAGACTTATCGAACTTAGCCTTTAGTTTGGTATTTGTGTGTTGAAGAATTAGGTTCTCTATATTTCTATCGAAAAATCTTGACCAAAACCCAATTATTCCATCTTCAAGGTTTTGCTGCAATGCTTTTGGCAAGCGCACGCTGTTATGTAGTGGAGTTTTACTGCACCGTGCTGGCTCTTTTGCTGACCACTTATACGCATTTTTTCCATAAAAATATTTGGTTACTCCTATTGACTCAATTGCGTCTTCTCCATCTCCATGTTCATTAGCATTGTCAATTTCTTGAGCAACATCTTCCTCGGAAACATCACATTCACTTCCTTCTTCATCTTCAATGCTCATTATATCATCTGTATCACTATCTTGAAGGCAAAAATCAGGATCAGCAATTTCATCATCAACGTCACTGATTTCGTCATCGTCTTCCAGCAATCTGGCTATCGCTAAGTCATTTAATTTGCTTGAATTTGACATAACCTAATAAAATAAGTTGCAATAAATCGTAGGAGTAGTCAAAATGATTCCACGAAAAACTAACGCTAAGCCTGAGAAGTGGTATTTTATTTTCTATTAAATACTTACGCTTAGTCTGATGTGGTGGTAAAATAATTTCTATTAAAAAAATACGTAACTCCGGACGAGTGGTAATTTTGACACCAGCACTGGTATATCTCCGCTTATACAATACCCCCGACTGTAGAAACACAACTGAATAATAATCATAGGATGACGAGAAGATACCAAGAGAATGAAATTGATAGCGCTCAACTGCAGAGAGTGAGAGAGAAAACAAACTACGAGGTGTAAAATTTACCACCACCTCAGTAGTTAAAGGTTAAACGGAGAATAATTCTTGCCAAGAGGTGTTACTATGGGCTCAGTAGGCACCTGAGAAATAGATCTCTCTCTCTCGAACGACCAAACTGGCACTCTACAAAACGCTCACCATACGCGTCCTAATACAATATATGGCGCAGGATCATGGACGATGTCAGCAGATGAAAAAGTTTTGGGAGTCTTCGAGAGCAAAAATTCTACGTAAGATCTTAGGCCTCATCCGCGTTAGTGGGAAGTACCGCGTACAGTGGAACAGCGAGTTGTATGAGCCACATAGGAGCATTACTGTTGACAGCCGGTTATACGTTACCGGAATGACTCGGGGTTTTCCCGACCAAGGACTACCGCCCCAAGCCCTGCCTAATGTACCGGATCCCACCCCCAATCTTTCGTCACAGGAGCAATCCCTCGCAGCACGCTTGCTCCAAATACTTCTCTTCAGGGCTGGCGTTGAACCCAACCCTGGACCAGAGGTATTTTACTGCTATATCTGCCACAAAAAGATCCACCCGAACTTCGGTTAGGGCGTAATAAGTGCAAGAGGTGGTGCCATCTTAAGACCTGTTCAGGCCTTAAAACACACAGGGAGTGGTCCACAAGGTGTGTGGCCACGTGTTGCCTCCGTCATCAGGCGGTCTCTGCCTCAACGGGGATACCGTCCTCACTGCAAGGCAAGGAGAACTCAGGCGCTGCACAACTCCCATACTGAGCCACAACCCTCCTGCTCCTATCCCAGTGCGGGGACAAACCAGCAGCTCTTGGTCTCCCGCACAGTCTGATCCGTGTGTCAGACCAGAGTTCCTCGGAACCTGACAACAGTCCAGTGCAATTCTTGCAATAGCTGGTGCCATTTTCGGAGGTGCTCTGGCCTGCGCACCACCCGTGAGTGGACACGCGACTACGTTGTCCCCTGCTGTAGAGCTCTGCACCCACAACCGCCCCCTGTGGCGACGGACTCGACGAAGTATGATACAACGACAAGGTGGATGCCACCTTCAACGGTTGTACTTCGTCGGATCCGAGGAGATGCGCGAGCTACTTTAGCCGCCAATTTATTCTGCTTTCTCCGGCCTACAGAACCAACCGCCAGCCAGCAGACAGCTGCACAAACTAACATACAACAGTGCGCCACTTGCTTTCTCCAGCGATGAGGTTCAGGCGGCCATCAACCACATGAAACCATCTAAAGCCATTGGCCCTGATGGACTAAACATGCTGATGCTGAAAAAGCTCGGTTCATTGATGAACGGGTACTTATTGAACACGCCCCGTATACTAAGATTGTGGTGCATTGAGCATCTAGCTCGTTCTGGCCTCCAAATCATTCGACTGTAATATTTATTTATTGCTTGGCTGTCAGAATAAATGATAACAGGTCGCTCAGAGCGGTAGAAACTATATCGACTTATGTTTTGGCTTTTAATTCAGACTGGATAATGCAGAGAAATGAATCTGTATAAGTAGTTGCCTTATTCCCACACCCCCAAGATTACGAATGTCCAAGTACATCGCTTATTCATAGAGGAGAAAAGCCCTACGCTCTCGTGGTAGAAGCCCTTGGCTTAGGGAAAATTCGGAGTGCTGATTTTTTGCAACGTAACATCTTGCCACCTCATTATCACAACACCCAGGAGCCTCTTGTTCTCCCAATACTCTTTCCCCATAACATTATCAGATAACTAACCATCCTGCGAAAACTAATAAATTTCTCAAATGGAGCAAAATTAATCTCCTATTGGAACATTTCTAATATTTGAAAATATGTAATATCGTACCCCACTTGTGAACTAGACAGCTGCAGTAGACAAACAGATAAAATAAAGATTTCTACCACTCAATAGTGACTCAAAAACAAAATATATGATTAATTTTACGCCACCTTATGAATACCCTTAAATATTTCCACGGGTCATATTCAAAAAAAAATTTCTCTCTATTAATTAAACTGTGCACTCTGCATAAAGCCAACAACAAAAAAAGTTGGTTTCAACACTGATGTTATTTTTAAGTATCGTTATACACCCTGTATTTAGCGCGCAGTGTCACTTCCGCCTGAAAATATGCTAGAAAGATGCAAGTAGTTGTCAAATTTAAAAACTCTGAATCTCTCTACGTTGAAGCCGCAAGCACATTAAATATTTTTACGTTACTGGTACCCTGCATTTACAGTGTTGAATAAAACTAAGGTACAGATTCCACGAAGCAACCACCTATTTAGATTGTAAACATACATAAATTGATAGGCTTTTGTTACGAAATGTTTTGGAATGTTCAATAAATACCGTGAAGAGAAAAACTCTAAGTGATTATGAATTCTAATTGATTTATAAGGCGCAAGACGTCAAGCGTTGAAAACGGTTGCATTTTCAAATTAGAAATGAGTAGTAATAGAATGCAAGATTTTTATTTTCATTTAAATATAAGAGTATTGCTAATTACCTGACAAGGAGTGGAAATGAAAAAAGGAGCGGAAATTAATCAAAAATACTGCTTTAATTTAAAATTTTTCATTTTTATTTTTGGAAGATATTTACTTTGATAGAAAATTCAATTATAATATAGAAATTTGACTAAAAGGCGTTTTATTTTCCTAGTACTGTGCGCTAAGAAAATATTTTTCTTACTTAGAAATAAATTCCCTCTCTTTGATTAGTGAATTCGCTCTATTTAGGTTGTGCACCGGTAACACGCACTGTAGGTGGCCATATCCGGCCCAAGGTATTTACGATTAGTTGGATTATCATAATGAAGCTGGTAATTTTTTTGCTCGAAGTCGGCTAGACAATGCATCTACAACTACATACATTTTTATTGTATGTCAGGCATCGACCTGTCATGACCAAGTTTACGTCAGCCAATCAGCTGATTATTTCAAATTCGCTGAAAGGCGGTTAACCCTCTAATATTGGTCACACCTTCAGAATTTTTTTCACTTTTTTCACCGTGGAGTTCTTGAAATCAAATCCATAAAAATAGTTTTTCATCGAAAAAAATCGCCTGAGAAATGAGAGTTTTTGAAAATAATTTTTTTATAAATTTCTTCGTTTTACGAACTAAAGTCACACACTTCTAGTTATTATTTTTTTTTTGTTTTGGTTCTGGGACATTAATGATTCGATTTTTGTAGCTATCTTTCTGGATATAATTTTTTGGCCGCAAAGTTGTCACCTGTACTATACTGTAGTGTCTTTCAGGCTGAACTGGTGGCAATAATGAAAGTCGTGACACTGGTACAGTGGGATGTGATACCTGGAGACGACATTTTCACTGACAGCCAGGCGGCGATAAAATCGCTCACAAAGCAGTCGACAACCTCCAAAGTAGCCATGAAATGCCGCATATCTCTTAACGAGATGACTGAGTCATTGTACCTAATGGTAGCATGGGCTCCTGACCACTGTGACATTGAGGGTAACTGCCGACGAACTAGCAAAACTCCGCACCAAATTGATCGATGAGTACATAACCAATGATAATAAGCATACCCTTGCAAAAATGTAAACTGCTTATCTTTGAGAAAATTGGAAGAGCAACGAATGAAAGATGGCGTAATGAAACCACATGTAGAATCGCCTGACAACTGAGGCCGACTCTCAATGCTAAACGCACGGAACTTCTGCTAAGAGGAGATAACCAAAGTCGCAGTACACTGATTTCAGTTATAGCGAGGCTTTGACTAATTGGCCGCCCTCTCAGAGGAAAGGTGTGCAAACGCATGGCATCTGCAGAAATTGTCTAGATGACGAAGAGGAAGAGACGGTCCGGCATCTTTTGTGTCATTGTCCTGCTCAATCCAGACGTAGCCTCTCCATTTTGAGTAGACAAACCTTTAATGAATTGGAAGTTGTCAGCTTTGCCGTAATCAAGGATCTTACTAAATTTTTGAAAAGTACACACAAAACCAGTGTGTTGGGAGAGACAAGGCATGCAGCATCACAATGGGCTATGAGCCTGAGTGTCTCCCATAGTGGACAACCGCTTCAACCTATTCTAACCATAGCTGACACCCAGAGTGGAGGGCATTTAAATTGCTTGTAAGTAGTATGTATATTCCGGGCTACAGGACAATATCAAAAATGTTAAAATTTTAACATTTTTATCATTTTAACTCAAAAATTTAACATTTTTACCATTTAACTCATTTTTTTAACTTACAGTTACTCAAAATTTTAACATTTGTTAACATTTAACTCATTTTTTTAGCTTATATTATCTCAAAAAAAAAGTTAAAAATTTTGAATTGGGTCGATTTAGTCCACCCCTAAATTATAGTTACTCGTAGTTAATATTTTTAAGATATTAAAGATATCTATTTTTGATGTACTAGTAATCAATATTTAGGTTGGTACAGTTAAAATTTTGTGTTGGGTCGATGTCTATTAAGTGAAAAAATGTTAAAATATTGATTACAAAATATTTAAAGTAATCTATTCAAACAAAAATAAAAAAAAAAGTTAAAAATTTTGAGTTGGGTCGATGATAATTTAAAATATTGATTACAAAATATTTAAAGTAATCTATTCAAACAAAAATAAAAAAAAAAGTTAAAAATTTTGAGTTGGGTCGATGATAATTTTAAATATTGATTACAAAATATTTAAAGTAATCTATTCAAACAAAAATAAAAAAAAAAGTTAAAAATTTTGAGTTGGGTCGATGATAATTTTAAATATTGATTACAAAATATTTAAAGTAATCTATTCAAACAAAAATAAAAAAAAAAGTTAAAAATTTTGAGTTGGGTCGATGATAATTTTAAATATTGATTACAAAATATTTAAAGTAATCTATTCAAACAAAAATAAAAAAAAAAGTTAAAAATTTTGAGTTGGGTCGATGATAATTTTAAATATTGATTACAAAATATTTAAAGTAATCTATTCAAACAAAAATAAAAAAAAAAGTTAAAAATTTTGAGTTGGGTCGATGATAATTTTAAATATTGATTACAAAATATTTAAAGTAATCTATTCAAACAAAAATAAAAAAAAAAAGTTAAAAATTTTGAGTTGGGTCGATGATAATTTTAAATATTGATTACAAAATATTTAAAGTAATCTATTCAAACAAAAATAAAAAAAAAAAGTTAAAAATTTTGAGTTGGGTCGATGATAATTTTAAATATTGATTACAAAATATTTAAAGTAATCTATTCAAACAAAAATAAAAAAAAAAAGTTAAAAATTTTGAGTTGGGTCGATGATAATTTTAAATATTGATTACAAAATATTTAAAGTAATCTATTCAAAAAAAAAAAAGTTAAAAATTTTGAGTTGGGTCGATGATAATTTTAAATATTGATTACAAAATATTTAAAGTAATCTATTCAAACAAAAATAAAAAAAAAAGTTAAAAATTTTGAGTTGGGTCGATGATAATTTTAAATATTGATTACAAAATATTTAAAGTAATCTATTCAAACAAAAATAAAAAAAAAAAGTTAAAAATTTTGAGTTGGGTCGATGATAATTTTAAATATTGATTACAAAATATTTAAAGTAATCTATTCAAAAAAAAAAAAAAACAAAAAAGGATACATTTATTTTTTAAAGTACCTTTCAAAAAAAACGACGAACTCCTCAAAACAAGAGTCTTTGAGTCAGATTTGAACTTGCAACAAAATTATTGTTATAATTCCAACTGCTTAACCAACTCATCTAAACATCATATTCTGAAGTAATGTAATTACAGCTGAGTAGTATGCAAAGCAAGCAATGCTGATCTTATCAACATTGCTCACAATCTATAAATAGAATAAGCATAAGCACAAACCAAAAAAAAAAAATGAAATACTGTTGAATATGTTCACTTTGTGAACCGTTGACGGAGTCAACATGAGTCACAAACTGCAAGATAAGCATAATATTTGATAAGCTTTTATACATCAACACATGTTTCGACTCTGTCGAAACCGTTTGACTTTGTCAAACATGGTTACAAGTGCAGTATGTATTTAGCGTTAGAAGAGGGTGGACGCAAAATAATTGAAACTTCAAATTTGAACTCTTTGAAGTTCAAATTTATAAAATTTACCCAATATTGGTTCATAACTTAAATCTCTTATTAAATATGTTATTGGATTAGATGGATAAATTTTACTAATATAAAATATTTCTCGAGTCCAATTATTTTTATATTTGTTTTCAAATTGTTTTTTATGTGATTGAATTCTTACTTTTTCTCCAATTTTAAAAACTGGTTTTTCTAAATTGTTTCTATTAATTTTAAAACAATTATCAAAAATTAATTGTTCATTTTTTTCATTTACTTCACATGGTTTCATACCAATAGTTCTATGTACATCTTTGTAATTATATTCATATAATATTTTATCAATTACATCAATCCAATTAGTATTTTTCTGAATTTCAAATCGTATTTTTAGTTTTTCATTAATGGTTCTATTAAATCTTTCTACAATTGATGATTTCTTTTCACTAAATGTTTGATATATGTTAATATTGTATTTATCTAAAACTTCTTGGAAATGTTTATTTAAAAATTCTTTACCAGAATCTGTATGAAGTAATTTTGGTGCACAACCTGCTTTTTTAATAATATTTAAAAATGCTTCAGAAGTTGTTTTTCCATCTTTCTTTTTTAATGGTTCTATATAAGCAAATTTAGAAAATGTATCAATTACATTAAGCATATATTTGTATCCTCTATTAATTCTAACATTAACTGTTGTCATAATTAGTAAATCTGCTGCCCATAGTTCATTTATGCCTTTAGTAATAATTTTTCTTCTTTCAAAATTTTTTCTTACTGGTTTATGCAACTCTTTTGCTATTTTAAAATCATTATTTTTAGTATCAATAAATTCATCTTTATCCATTTCAAAAATATTTAAAATTTATTTTAATTAAATAACAATGATATCAGATAAAGTTTTAAAAGAATATATTAAAACACAAAAAGACTTAAAAAATAAACTTCAACAATTTAATTTAAACAAAGTAATAAAACAAGAAAAAATTAATGAAGATCTTCAAGCAATTATTCAACCATTAAATCAATCAGTTATTAATGTTCACAATTTAAATGATAGCTTTAAAAATTTAATAGTAGATTTAAATCAATCAAATCAATCATATAAAAAAACAATAGATAGACATTCACAAAGTGAACATGTTTCAACGGAGTCGAAACCGTTTGACAATAATATGAATTTACAAACTAATGAATTTAACGAAAAGCAACTATCACCAATTAGAAAAACAAACAAACAAAAATTAGTTGAAAGTACACCAACAACTAGCACAGGTTCACGGAGCGAACAGTTGACTCCATCAACATCAAAAGACGCTCTTTTGCGTAGTGCAAATGAAACGTTATCTACACCAGTACAATTTATTTCAGACAAAATTGGAAATATGGCAATGAAATATTTAAATTTAAATAATTCTGATATGAAATTATGTGACAATATTTTTGGTCTAAGATCTGAAGATGGAAAAGATTTATGGATTGGTAATACTGAAGTAAAAATTAGTAATAATGATATTATTTTAAGTAATAAAACTTATAATGGAACAAAAGGGTTATGGGAATTAATAACTTTAAAAGAACCATCAACAGCTGTAACAAATAATGATTTACAAAATTATGAAGAAATTATATTATCAACATATGCTTACATGCAAAATAATGACAAAAGTTCTAAACGTATTAAATCTAGCGTTGGAAATAAATATATGAATTTTATTAGACCAATATTGATTAAAAATAAAATTATAAAAGAAAAAGTAGGATCTGGTTTAAATTCAAAAAATAATCTTTCAAAATCATTACAAAATTTTAAAATTAAAACTAGTTTACCTACTGAATATGTTCGTTTTGCGAATCGTTCACAATGTGAACGTGTTTATTGGAATGATATTAATGAATTAAAAGATAGATTAAATTTGTTGTTAGGAGAGTATAATGCAGGAAATGATAGTCCAGAAATACATAATGAAATTATGAATATTATTGAGGAACTAAGAGAAGAAAATATGTTGACTCTCTCCGAAGGAAACGTATTAACTGTTTAATTAAATTACATATAAATTTAAATAAATTAAAAAATTTTTTTCTAATAAATGGGAATTGATAAGTTTGGACAAAAATCTTTTTCAGAAATAAATTCATCTAATGAATATTCTCTTAATAGAATAATATCATTAGAAAATGAAGTTGAAGAAATTCGTTCAAATAGTGATCAAATGAAAGATATTATTAGTAAATTAATGGAATTAAATCAACTACTTCAAAAAGAAGTTGAAAAACAAGAAAAAGATAATGTGGTAGCTTTTGGTGTTGTATATAAAGAAATAGAACAATTAGAAAATAATTTAAATCAAGATATTATTAACATAACTAAACAAGTAGATTTTATAGAAACAAATATTGAAAATTTTAAAAACAGTTTAGAAAAACAATTGGATAGTTATTCGGAAAAACAAATTTTAATTGATAATTATCTTAAAGATTTAGTTTTACAAAATAAAGACAATATTAATCAAAATAATATTACTAAACAAAATGATGAAACTAATAATAAGATTGATAAAAGTATTCAAGTATATTAGATGAATATATAAAACAATTAAATATTGAAGAAAGTGAAACAGATATTGAAGAAAGTAAACTACAAATTGAAACAAATATAATTCAAAAATAATTTAAAAAATTCATACATATATAAATGATAAACAAAAATAATAAATCAAAATAAAAATTCAAATATTCAACATCGTTGAAATATGTTCACATCATATTTCATTTGAAATTAAAAAAAAAAACTTAATCTAATATAATTAATAATTTAATGTATAGTAAATAGGAGGGGTTCGTTTTAGTTACCTACATTTCCTATTTCATAATGTCCCCAGGGTAATTTGTAAGTCTTATTTAACTTATCGTTATCATTATTATTCAACTTTTTATTGAAATAAAACTTATCATCATAGGGTGACAATCCTATTTTATTCTCTTCTGTAGTATATAGTTTATTATCATATGATCTAATATTATGAACAGTTTCATTTTTATTTTTTAAATTAATTAAACAATTCTTATAATCTTCAATTGTTAACTTTTTAATATTATTTTTCTTTATTCCTTTACAAACTTTTTTATCACAAACATCGGTCTTAAATGCATACATTTTACTTCTAAGTCCACAAAATTCTCTAATTGGTATTCCATTATATTCATCTTTAAATTTTCCTGGTACTTTTTTATTAATATTAGATTTTAAATCTTCAATTGGAAAATTATCTATATAATCACTGGTATCATAATTATCTAGATCATCTTTCATTTCAGAATAAATATCAAAATCATCATCAATATGTTTACCTTCAAAATAAAGAATAAATGAATCAGTATCTGTTCCTAATAATTTCATTCTATTACCATATTTAGTTTTAAGTTGTACATACATTTTAAACATTAATAATTTTGATAAATCTAAAATATTTTGACCTCCAAAGATAGGTTTATTTAATTTAATATTTGTATTTTTACCAAACACTACACACATATTATGATCTATTATTTTTCTTGATTGATATGTATTTCTACTTATTAGTTTTCTCATAATTTTTTCAGTTTTAACTATTCTAACATTAAGTCTATTTCTAACATTTTCCATTTGCTTACCATATACACTATTATTCATAAGTTTGAAAAAATCTTTTTCAAAATCGTTTTTAGCTTCTTTTCTAAGTGTTGTATTTTTTTCAATATAATTTTTTAACCATGCTTCTTGTCTACATTTAATACCTCTATGAATTTTAGTTAAAATTACACCATTATTTAAATATTCTTTTAATAATCTTATATCAATTATATAATTTTTCTTTGGTAACAACGTACACATTAATTTTTTAATTTTATCATTTGGTTTACTACCAATCCCTTTATTAATTAAGTCTGTTTGATTTGGTGATAAATCTTCAAATTGTGGAACATAATGATGAGGTGCTGGAGCATAATCATTATAAAAGTTGTGTAATTCCGGAGGAATACTTATATCAACTTCTAATGTATATCCAATATTATTATCATCAAAATCTTTATTTAAAATATTATCAACATTACAAAAATATTTAATTTCATCTTCATTTAACCATTCATGATTACCAACACTTAATTTTTGTGACATGGCCCATCCATATAAATTATTTGCATCTAAATATAAAATATAACTTGTTAATTTTTTAGAATCGTATATACCTTTAAGAGAAGCTTCCTCTTTACTTAATTTATAAACTTGTTCTACAATATCAGCATGTTCACTCTGTGAACCGTTGACATAGTCAACATGTTCCTTTCGGTAACCGTTGACATGGTCAATATGTTCACTCTGTGAACCGTTTCCTTCGGAAATGTAATAATAACAATTATTAGCTTTAGCATAGTTATGTGCAATTTGTGATATTCCACCTCTAGTTCCACTTTCATAAAATTCATACATATCTTGATCTGTTAATAATTCTAATTTTTGTTTGGTTAATTTTAAAGCAGATGAATTACTTAAATGTGGTGAACTTATATAATGTATAGGATCTAAATTATAATTTTTAAAACATTCTTTTCTAAAATTATCAAATACATCACTTAAAAGTATAACATCTAATTTCAAATACCAGTTATGATAGTCTCTAAATGTTTTACAATTAAAATGTTTCCAAAATTTATTTGCAAATTTATAATCGTTAATATTAATATTTCCATTTAATGATGAATGAAAATCTTCAAGATTTGGAAATTCTGTTATACTTAATTTTTTATAATCATCAATAAATTCATATGGATATACACCTTTTCTAAGTAAATAACATTTATTTTTTAATGATAGATTTTTAAAAATATTATTAAAGTTTTCTAAATGATCAAAATTAATAGGTTTTATATTTTTAGTATTACAAACTGAACAAATACTACAAGCATATATTTTATTCTCAGTATTTTTACCAACTTTATAAGATACATAATCTATATTTCTTATTTTCTTACATGTTACACAATATATATCATTAACATCTAATAAATTTTTAACAGCTTTATCTAATGAAGTATTTATAAATTCCATTGAATCTATAAATCTTAATTCTATTTTTTCGACAACTGTATATAATTCTAAATCTGTTGAATTACAATTACGACAAGTGTTTCTTGTCTTTAAATTATATTGATATTTACATTTTTCATTTTTACATTTTAAATATTTAGTTTCACCTACAATAACTGGTTTTTTAATTTGTTTAAATTTTTCAGTACTCGTTGCTAGAACACTAGTTTCAGTTTCAGGATGAAATTCATCTAAATATTTTAGAAATAATTTTGAATCATAACCTTTTAAATTATGAATAATAATTGGTAAAAATTTTGGCATCTTTAACTTTAGATTACATTTATTACATAAAGCCATTCTATATTTACCAGTTGTATGGTCATGATCCCAACATTTTTTATTTTCTTCAGAAAATGGAATATCACAAATTTCACAATTGTTAGTATTATCAAACTTTAATATCGATTCTTTATCCTGAATTATATTATTCAATTTTCTTACTTCATAATAATCTTTAGCATATTTTATTAAATTATCTAAGAATGATTTCAATAGCACTTTTCTATTAGAAGTATTCTTTGAAATATATTGTTTGTTATAAGTGTTATAAATACCATAACTATTTGGAATGTGTTCATGAAGTAATATTGTATTTTTACATTTGTCAGATTTTTTTTTATTAATTTTTTCCAAAGTACATTCAAAATCAGCATATAAAGTATATGGATGAAATAATTCTGCACCATTAGATTTATATTTTAAAATATTTTCACCCTCTTTAGGTAACTTTATATTTTGTATTATATTATTATCATCTTTTAATAAATAACATGTTTTTATATGTTCTTCTAATTCATCAGATTTTTCAAAATGTTTAAAACATTTATTACAAATATGTAGATGTTCATGCTGATGATGAATTTTACCACTTAAAAATCCAGATAAATTTTTAAGTGGTACAAAGTGAGATTTGTATGTTTCTTCTGTAATATTTTCTTCTATATATATAATATTAACATGTTTTTTTGGCAAACCATTAACGAAATTACGAAAAGAGTTACTTTTATACATTAATTGAATTTGGTAATATTCATCATCATTTTTTTCTGAATCATAATGATAAAAATTCATGGTAATATTAAAATAATCTTCTAATTTTTTAACATTTTCTTCATTAATTATAAATGGAAATTCTAAATTTAGATTTTTAAATTTATCATCATTTTCTAAATCTTCAAGATATTTTTTATATTTTGTTGGTCTTTCTGGATGAATTTTTAACACATCTTGATAAATAGAATATAAGATACAATATAAAATACATTTATTATCAGTATTTTTAATATTAACACAATTTCTATTAGTAAATGGAATATATGATCCAGCAAGAATTTGAGACTTATCTCTACTAATATGTGTTTTTACTATTCTAACAAAGCTAGCTGTAGATCCTTTTGTACATTTTTCTGAGAATTTATTATTTATTTCCTCTATCATTAAATAAAATTCTTTTGTATAGTTTAATCTATTAACATAATGTATTTCTGATCTATACCAATATTCATAACTTTCTTTAATTTTATTAGTTTTTTTATCAATAATCGCAATATTTACCGCTGTTGCTAAAGACACTTTAAAATTACTATATTTTTTAAAACCTTTGAAAAAATATTTGAAACAATTTCTTTTTATTAATTCTAAATGTCTTTTAATATTAAATTCTTCATTATTTGTAAACTCTAAATCAGCAACCATATTGTTAAAACATGAACCATTTAATTGTTTTTCTTGAATATCAATAATATCAAAATCATAATCATCAAAATTTTGAAATATATTTTGAATAACATCATTATTATGCTTTTCTATTAAAACATTTATTATGTTTAATAAACTATTTTTATTTTTATTATACCAATATTTTGGCAATTGAAAAATATGTTTATTTGCTCTAATATATTTTTTTAGATTTTTTAAATTTTTGGATTTCAATTCTTTAATATTAAATGAATTCATTTTTATTTGATATTTTTACTTAATTTTTCCTTATTTATATAGAAAATTTTTTTTTAAATAATTTGAATTATCGCCAATAAATAATATTTAAATATTAATTACTTCATAATAAATTGTTAATTATTTTCTTTATTATTAATATATTTAATATGAAATTGAGAATTACAATGACGTTTTTTATGTGATACTGTATACCACATTCCACATTCACACTTTAATCTTTCAAATCTTGATGGTAATGAGTTATAATATGCAATTTTTTGATTGTAACAGTTTTTACAATATCTCTTATTCGAAATAAAATTAGAAATAGTTTTTTCTTCTAAACATGAAAAACATATTTTTTTACCATCTATAATAGACAAACATATTTTTTCACCATTTATTATTTTATGATATAATCTTTGTTTTGGTACGTTAACTTTATGAACAGTTTCTTTCGGAAAAATAGTTTCTTCCTCTGTCACATTCAATTTAGCGAATTGATTGTTTAAGACTTCAACCATCTTAATTTTTATATTTATATCTCAAAAATTTTTTAAAATTAATTTACATTTCTAATATTTAATCTTATACTAATTTTTTCTTTTCTAAAATCAATGAAATTATTATCCTGATCAACTATATAAATAGTTATATTTCTAATAGTATTTGTATTTACTGGATAGTATATTAAATTTGTAGGTATTTCATTTATTTTTTCACCAGGTTTATCATTGATAAAAAATTCATGAATAATATTTGTTTGTTTATTATTTTCATAACTACCTCCTACAATATTACATTTTATTCTAATAGAATTAACATTCATAATATTTACTGGTAAATCAGATGATACTAATGTATTAGGTTGAATAATTTGTTCACTAAATCCTAGTAATGAAGCTATGGAATTTTTTTGTGTAAAATCAATAATATAATCACTTTTAATTTCAACTTTTAATGTTGTCATATTTGGTTTAATAGTAATACCCTTTATTTTCTCTTTTATAAAATTGTTTATATCATTTATTTCATATGAACCAGTTGGGAATGTAATTATTTTGTTAACACTGTTAATTGTTTGTAAATTATCTTGTGAATCATTTCCTTCGAAAATATGTTCACTTTGTGAACCAATGACAGAGTCAACATAATGTAAAATATTATTTTTTAATTTTTCAGATATGTTCGGTATAGAATTATAAGTAGAAAAATTAAGCAAACACATTTCAAAATCATGTTTAACTTCATTTGACTCTGTTGAAATATGTTTATTATCTAAAATTATTGGTTCATCAAAATTACATGAAATTATTGAAGTATTTCCATCTAATGATATAGTCGGCATTATTTAATTAAGTAAAAATTTTAAACATAGATGACCACAAATTATTTCATTTATTTCTTGATCAATATTATTATTAAAAATTACAGTATTTTCATTAGTTTTGAAATATTTTTCTATTAATATTGGTAATTTATTTATAGCAAAGGAATCATAGTAAAAAATATGATTATTATATTTTTTATATGCTACCCAGTGTGTACCATTACCATCATTATTATCTAAATTTATTATTCCACATTCTTTATCTTTTATCTTTTCTGGTAATCTATCTTTCATGAATACACCCCTAAAATTTGCTATATTAAATTTTCTAGCATATTTTTTTAAATCATAATTACTTAATGGTTTAATTGGAATTAATTCAAAATCAAATTTTTTTTTAAGTAACATACCATTACCAGATTTTTTAAGTAACATACCATTACCAGATTTTATATTTTTTTCTTCTAATGCTTTATTATGACGTATTTTTTCTTCTAATAATTTATCGTTAGTTTTTTTATCATTATATGCTCTATATAATGTTGTTCCTGCAGTAACTGCAGCTCCTATTGCTGGAATAAGTGGTAATAGTGCTGGTAAAAATCCACCAATTTTTTCATTATTAAAACTTTGTAACTGAGACATAGATAATTTTAATATAAAAATTTTAAAAGTAGTTTTATTATTATCTAAATGTTTTTTTATTGAATTAATTTGTTTTCTAGTTAATGGTAAATATGTTTCATTCATTACACTTTCTTTAGTTCTTTGTAATTGAATTGGTTCTAATTTTATAGTAATATCTGTTTTATTTTTCATAGCATCATAAACTTGTTTTTGTTGATCTTCATTTAGAGATATTGGATATTTAATGTATCGTCCACATTTTGGAATAAAATAAATTTTATCTTTATTCTCATTTTTATTATATTCACTTTGTGAACCGTTAACATTTATCAATTCTTCAGTTGATGAATTGTGAGTTGTTAAACCCATACCCATTTTTCTTTTAAATTTCATAGCATTAGTAGTTAAATATGCATTTACTTTTTCTGATAAACTAGCATCTTTTGCTGAAACTCTTGACCATGCTTTATCTTCTAAAATTTTATCAGCTTCATGTCTTTTCTTTATATCGTTACTTTTAGAATATGCAATATCATGTTCTTTAGCTGCTTCATCTAATTTATTAATTGGATGTATATCTTTTTCAAGTTTTAATTCAAGATTAGTACCAGGTCCTAAATAATTATATCCTGGAGAATGTAATTCAAATGGAAGATTATTTATAAGATTATTTATAATACCACTACCATAATATCGCACCATTTATTATAATAGAAAATGTGATGTATTTATTTATTTATTTGGATAATTATTAATCATGAACTGAAGGTAAACTTGAAATATCATCATCAACTTTTTTATTAATATTAGACAATTCGTTTTTATTTTTCTTATTTATTTTAGTTACATTCTTTAAAAGTTCCTC
This sequence comes from Anastrepha ludens, assembly GCF_028408465.1. Lineage (NCBI taxonomy): Eukaryota > Metazoa > Arthropoda > Insecta > Diptera > Tephritidae > Anastrepha > Anastrepha ludens. Next base: position 43,906,978 of record NC_071500.1, on the reverse strand, counting down.
TGTTAAACTATTTGATTTAGTCTGTCGAGAATTGTATTCATTTGTCGAGAATTGTCGAGAATTGTCTTCTTTTGTCGAGAATTGTCGAGAATTGTCTTCATTTTTAGTGTTTTTGCCAATAATTTCAATACCAAGTAATTTAAGTCCATTATTAAGAGAATCGCGTGAAATATGATTTTGTTCGCAAAATTTTACTTTAGTTAATTTTAAAGTACTAGCTTGTTCTAAATAATTAATAGCTAAATTTCTTTCTCTAATTTGTTTAAGTTCTTTAGCATTTTTTGGAATATGAATATTTTTTGAATTTCTAAAACTTTTTGTTTTCCCTTGTAGTGATACAAGTGGTGAAACAGTTCTAGTAGAAGGGCTTGGATGATTGTATAAATTAGTTATATTCTTATACATTTTATTAATTTTAATTTATTTATGAAAAAATTTTTTAAAATAATTATATTTTTCTTAGTGTTTCAATATAAAAAAATATTAAAAATTTTTATTATAATAAATGTCGAATATACATACAATTGAAGAATTTAAAACAAATACTGATGTGCCTATCTTGAAATTAAGAGGATCTAGTATAAAACTATTAAATAAAGAAGAAATAGAAAAAGAGGTTAAACAAACACAAGAATTTATTAGGCAACATAAGTCTCAGTTTAATAATAGAAGTGGTTTTGTTCAATGTTTAAATGATGCACTTAAAAATAATGATCATGTATGGCATGAATATGCTGTTTGTATTATGAAAAGTGTTAAAAATATTAAAGATTATAATATTGAATTACATTCAGAATCAAATAAAATATTAGTAAATGAATTATTAAATGAGAAAGCTATATTAGAATTTAGTTTAATGAGTTATGAAGAAATTATTGGCAAATTAAATGATGATATGTATGAGTTACAAGTAAATTATGATATTCTTGAATCAGAACATAATAACCTTATAAATAGCATTGAAAATAAAAACGCTGCATTAGCTGAAAAATATAAGAACAATTTTATTAAAAGACAAAAAGCTATTGAAGAATCTAAAACAATGAAGATTGGACTAGTAAATAAAAAAATTACAACACAAAAACTCAATGATTTATTGAAAAGTGTAAGTAAAATGAAATAAAAAAAAAAAATATTGTTAATAAATGAATACTTGTGTTAATATTATTCCATATCAAAATGATTGTATATCACAGTTATACATAATTGATGCTAATAATAAATATAATGGAGGATGTAGATGTGTCATAATGGATCCGTCTTTATTAAAATTAATTTCTATTGTAATTTTTATTGTAATTGCAATTCTTATATTTTATGCAATATATTTAGATATACAAAAAAAGGTAATTGAAAATGAATGTAAAAAGATTAACAAAAAAAAAAATATTAAAAATATTTAGGATTTTTTCTATTGCATTAAATGAATAATTGTAAAAACAATTTTGATAAAAATAATCAATTATCAAAAATAGATTTTATTATTTCAAATGGAATAGATAAAATAATGCAAAATGAATACATTTCAATGGTACTAATTATTATTCTATTAATAATGTTTTTTTATAATTTGATAAGACAATTAAATGCAAGACTACAATTATTTTAAACATTGGTTTCGACCTAGTCAAAACATATTAGTAAATTTTTAATAATATTTTTTAGTTAAATAAATGAAAGAAGAAAAAGGTATCGAATCTTATGACTTTTATGAACATTTGCCATCTAATTCTACACTATTAAATGAATATGGAAGACCAATAGAAATAAATATTAATAATCAAGACATTAAAACGTTACCATCAAAAAGTTTACTTAATATTAGAGGTCAAATTATTGCTAAAGATAAAGATGGTAAAATATTAGATAAACTTAATCCTGATAAAATAAATTTTGTGAATAATGGTATAATAAATCTGTTTAGTAAAATTACATATTTTATTAATTCAGTTGAAATTGATAAAATTGAAAATCCTGGAATAACAACAACAATTAAAGGCTTAGCATCATTTTCTAATGATTTATCATTAAATAATGCTGGTTGGCAAATTGTAAATAAAGGTAGTGTTTGTAATAAGAAAGGTTATTTTTCTGTTAGCATTCCATTGTGTATATTAATTGGGTTTTTTGATGATTACAAAAATTTCATTTTTAGAATTAATCAAAAATTAGAATTAATAAGATCAAATGATGATACAAATTGTTTAATTATTGATAGTAGTTTAAGTGATCATACTTTTTCTATTGATATTAATCAAATTATATGGAGAATGCCTCATGTTAAATTTTCAGTTGAAGTTGATCATGAAATTAATAAAAAAATTTCAAATAATACAAACTTTCAAATGTATTTTAGAAATTGGAGATACTATTGTACTACTGCAATTCCAGCTGTAAAGACTTATACCTGGAATATAACATCATCTAGTGCTAAACCTAGATATTTTCTTATTGCATTTCAAACATTAAGAAATCAGAATAATTATAAAGACAATAGTAAATTTGACCATTGTAATTTAGAAAATGTTGTAGTTAAATTAAATACAAATAGATATCCAAACTATGATATGCAACTATCTATTAATCAAAATAAATTTGATACATTATATAATATGTTTCTAGATTTTAAAAATTCATATTATGGTTCTAGTATAAATAATTTACCAATAGTTAATTATGATACATTTTTAAAAGAATATCCAATAATATGCATTGATACATCTAAACAGAATGAGGTAATTAAAGAGGCTGCTATTGATATTAAAATTGAATTTAAATGGACAGAAGATTTTCCATCAAATACAGTCGTTCACTGTTTAATTATTAGTGATGATAGTTATTCATATAATCCACTAACAAATCAAGTGATGCATGTTTGACTTGTTTTTTTAAATTTTTATAAAATTAAAATTAACTAAAAATTAATTGAAATAAATATGTAATTAATTATATTAATAGATTAAAAAAATTTATCTAAAATTCTAAATTATGGATGGTCATTTAAAAGTTACTAAATTAGATAATAAAATTAAATTAACTATTCAAAATTTTGATACTCATAAACCAATAAAAAGATTAAATGAAATATTTCCGAATATTATTAGAGCAATTATTTGTGGACCAAGTAATTGCGGAAAAACAAATGTATTATTAAATATATTATCAAAGATTTATTATTCTGATATAATAATTTGTTCAAAAACTTGCTATCAAGAAAAATATAAATTTTTGGAAGATATGATAATTCAATTCAATAAATTGTGTGTTAAAAATGATTTGGAATCTAAAGATATAAAATGTTTATCAATTCAATCTCTACCAACACCTGAAAATATTAAACAATATTCTGTAATAATATTTGATGATATCTCTACAGAACAACAAGATAATATTTCCAATTATTTTGCTTATGGTAGACACAATAACATTTCTTGTTTTTATTTATGTCAAACATATTCAAAAATTCCTAAACAATTGATAAGAGATAATGCAAACTATATAATTTTATTTAAACAAGACAAGACTAATCTGAAACACATATTTAATGACCATTGTAATGATATTGATTATGATATTTTAAAAAATATGTGTATTCAATGTTGGAAAGAACAGTTTGGATTTTTAGTAATAGATAAAGAACAAGAAACAAATGATGGTAGATATAAAAAAATGTTTGAATTTTTCTTTACAATATAAAAAAAATGTTTGAATTTTTGTTTGAATAAGATTTTTATTTTTTATTATATCCAGTTATTTTGGAAATCTTTATATTTTTCATTTTTTTCATCAAAAACTATATCTAATATTTTTCTATATTTATATAATCCATCAATGGTTATATCTAAATTTTGCAATTTTTGGTATTGTGTTACCAAAAAGCCTATATAACGTAATTTACAAGCATAGCTTTCGCTTATCTTAAATTTTTTATATATATCTTTCATAGTTGTATATTTACATTTTACACCAATTTTTTTATAACCTTTTTCTAATTGCAATTTTCTTGCATATTCTTCTAAAATTAATCCTATTGTACAATTTATATAAAAAGTATTTTTCTTATTTTGTAATAATAATTTATTAATTTTATATAATTTTGTAATATTATCATCAATACTATCTTTTTGTAAATTTTGTATAAATTCATTATCAATTTTAAAATCTAAACCAACTGGTTTAGATTGGTTTACACGTTTTGATTCCAATAATTCTTTTAAATCGATGAAATCAAATTCTCTTTTATCTTTCTTATAATTTTTTTTATCTTTTTTATCCATAAACATATTATCCAAAAAATTTTTATATTTTTCATTTTTTAATTTTAGGCCATTGCCTTCAAATATATATTTTTCTTTTAGTTGATTAAAAGAAGAAATACGTTTTTCTATACAAAAACTGGTGAAGGTTTCAAGATCTTTAAAAAATTTTTCCCCTTCTTCATCAAATCCATCCTTGCTTTCATCGAAATCCATACTTTCTTCTGAAACAAATAAATAAATTAATAAAAACTTAAAAAATTACAAAAAAAAAAACTTACCAGCCATAGTTATAAAATCTTTTTGTTTTGTTTTTTTTTTTGCGTCCACCCTCTTCTAACGCTAAATACATACTGCACTTGTAACCATGTTTGACAAAGTCAAACGGTTTCGACAGAGTCGAAACATGTGTTGATGTATAAAAGCTTATCAAATATTATGCTTATCTTGCAGTTTGTGACTCATGTTGACTCCGTCAACGGTTCACAAAGTGAACATATTCAACAGTATTTCATTTTTTTTGGTTTGTGCTTATGCTTATTCTATTTATAGATTGTGAGCAATGTTGATAAGATCAGCATTGCTTGCTTTGCATACTACTCAGCTGTAATTACATTACTTTAGAATATGATGTTTAGATGAGTTGGTTAAGCAGTTGGAATTATAACAATAATTTTGTTGCAAGTTCAAATCTGACTCAAAGACTCTTGTTTTGAGGAGTTCGTCGTTTTTTTTGAAAGGTACTTTAAAAAATAAATGTATCCTTTTTTGTTTTTTTTTTTTTTTGAATAGATTACTTTAAATATTTTGTAATCAATATTTAAAATTATCATCGACCCAACTCAAAATTTTTAACTTTTTTTTTTTATTTTTGTTTGAATAGATTACTTTAAATATTTTGTAATCAATATTTAAAATTATCATCGACCCAACTCAAAATTTTTAACTTTTTTTTTTATTTTTGTTTGAATAGATTACTTTAAATATTTTGTAATCAATATTTAAAATTATCATCGACCCAACTCAAAATTTTTAACTTTTTTTTTTTATTTTTGTTTGAATAGATTACTTTAAATATTTTGTAATCAATATTTAAAATTATCATCGACCCAACTCAAAATTTTTAACTTTTTTTTTTATTTTTGTTTGAATAGATTACTTTAAATATTTTGTAATCAATATTTAAAATTATCATCGACCCAACTCAAAATTTTTAACTTTTTTTTTTATTTTTGTTTGAATAGATTACTTTAAATATTTTGTAATCAATATTTAAAATTATCATCGACCCAACTCAAAATTTTTAACTTTTTTTTTTTTGAATAGATTACTTTAAATATTTTGTAATCAATATTTAAAATTATCATCGACCCAACTCAAAATTTTTAACTTTTTTTTTTTATTTTTTTTTGAATAGATTACTTTAAATATTTTGTAATCAATATTTAAAATTATCATCGACCCAACTCAAAATTTTTAACTTTTTTTTTTATTTTTGTTTGAATAGATTACTTTAAATATTTTGTAATCAATATTTAAAATTATCATCGACCCAACTCAAAATTTTTAACTTTTTTTTTTATTTTTGTTTGAATAGATTACTTTAAATATTTTGTAATCAATATTTAAAATTATCATCGACCCAACTCAAAATTTTTAACTTTTTTTTTTATTTTTGTTTGAATAGATTACTTTAAATATTTTGTAATCAATATTTAAAATTATCATCGACCCAACTCAAAATTTTTAACTTTTTTTTTTATTTTTGTTTGAATAGATTACTTTAAATATTTTGTAATCAATATTTAAAATTATCATCGACCCAACTCAAAATTTTTAACTTTTTTTTTTATTTTTGTTTGAATAGATTACTTTAAATATTTTGTAATCAATATTTTAAATTATCATCGACCCAACTCAAAATTTTTAACTTTTTTTTTTATTTTTGTTTGAATAGATTACTTTAAATATTTTGTAATCAATATTTTAACATTTTTTCACTTAATAGACATCGACCCAACACAAAATTTTAACTGTACCAACCTAAATATTGATTACTAGTACATCAAAAATAGATATCTTTAATATCTTAAAAATATTAACTACGAGTAACTATAATTTAGGGGTGGACTAAATCGACCCAATTCAAAATTTTTAACTTTTTTTTTGAGATAATATAAGCTAAAAAAATGAGTTAAATGTTAACAAATGTTAAAATTTTGAGTAACTGTAAGTTAAAAAAATGAGTTAAATGGTAAAAATGTTAAATTTTTGAGTTAAAATGATAAAAATGTTAAAATTTTAACATTTTTGATATTGTCCTGTAGCCCGGAATATACATACTACTCTTGTATAATTTAAAAACAGATCCATATAGCCCGTTTGTTCGAAAAAGTAACTGGACTGATCGAGTGCCGGATATCATAATAAAATAATAAATGCCCTGAAATTATCTACCAAATTATTAGGTGCGCAACTAAGTTGCCAATAGATGCCGTCAGCAGTGTGTGCTAGTCGATTCTAATATAACCTAAACGTCATAAACCAAGCTTAGACATATGGTAAACAAACTGCTTCGACAAATTAGTGATTTTGTTTTGGTATCATATGCTTTTGGTTTTGTGAAAATGTTTGATTTTGTGCCGAATAATCGTCATTTGCCGGAAGTGTTAATTTTAATCTTTCATTCGAAAAAACGGCGGCTGAAGCGCATCGAGAGCTCCAAAAAGTTCATGGAGATGCTGCTTTAAGTGAAACAACGTGCCGGGATTGGTTCCGTCGCTTCAAAGACGGTGATTTTAATGTTGATGACCGTCCGCGTGAAGGAAGGCCAAAAACCTTCGAAGATGCTGAATTGGAGGCATTACTCAATGAGGATCCGTGTCAAATGCAAGAAGAGCTTGCTTCAGATTTAGGAGTTACCCACCAATCCATTTCTAAGCGATTGCATGCTTTGGGAATGATTCAGAAACAGGGGACTTGGGTTCCTTATGAGTTAATACCAAGGGATGTTGAACGTCGTTTTTTCGACTGTGAACATCGTGACGGATGATGAAAAATGGATTCGTTGCAGCAATCCAAAGAAAAGAAAGTCCTGTGGACCGCCCGGTCATGCTTCTACGTCGTCGCCTCGGCTGTGAAGGTTATGTTATGTATTTGGTGGGACCAAGTTGGTGGTATTATGAACTGTTAAAACCAAGCGAAACCATCACCGGGGATCGATATCGACTTCAACTGATACGATTGAGCCGAGCACTGCGCGAGAAGCGGCCGCAATACGCGGATCGATGGCACATGGTCTAGCTGATCAGCAGTTCCATTCATATGAAGACATCAAAAAATGGCTTGATCCGCGGATAGCCTCAGAGATTAACAGTTTTACCGCACCGGTATATGAGATCTACCAAAAAGATGAGAAAAAGTAGTAGCCAGCGATGGGCAATACTTTCAATGATTCACTTGTAGCCATTTTTTAAGAATAAAGTTGAATTTTCACCAAAAAAAACAGCGATAACTTAGTTCCGCACCTAATATAATACAAAAATAATAATTCCAACAATTTTTCTGTTTTATTTTATCATTTCAAGTTTTTTAGCTCTTAAAAATTCGATATATGAATTGAAAAACGCTAATTTGAGTTTCACAGTGTATCAAAATTCATCTGTCACACACAGTAGTGGCTAGATTATGTAAACTAAATCGGAGAAGAGGAAAAAAAATTAACAAATTCTTCTGTTTTCTTTAGATTTTTCAACGCTCCAGTTGGTTATAGACATGCATGGCTTAGGTAAAGTAAAAAGTTGTCAAAGTTTTCCGCTTTTTTTTGACGATTAAATTAGCATAATTGTAACTGCCTTATGCAAATTGCTCCCAAACTTCTTAGGCGTGGATGGACGAGCGAGAAAGGAGAGTAAAATTTCAATGCCATGCAACGTTTTGGGCATTTTCGTTCCGCGAGAGAGAAAAAATATATAGCGTAGAGGAAGTGGAGAGAGAGAGCTATACCTTATATACAGGTATATTTGGTGATGAGTTTTTGTTGTAAAGTACAATAGCTGGAACTGTACGGCGCCGCCGCGACTATTTCAGCACTATGGCAACTAGAATGATGGCCGCTACGGCTGCGCCTATTAATGCATTTTGTTCTTGTAGTAGCTAGGCTTAGAATTTTAGTTTTGGAAACATACGTACATATGTAGAGGCATAAAGTGAGTGTGTGCGGTTATATGTACATACATATGTATATACCTACATACATTGTCCCAACTATGTATTCGTATATGCATACATACATATGTATATGTAAACGCATAAGGTTTAGATGAGATTTTTGCATGTTTGTCTGTTTGCTCTTGATTTTTTTGTAAATTTGTCTATTTGTAATCTCTGCGAATATTGTGAATTTATTTAGATATATGTTCTTTCTCTCTCTCCCTCTCTCATTCTTTCTCGGGTCTCTTTCTTTATCTGCCTTGAAAGTTCCACTTCTGTTATGTGTACTACGCTACACGCACTTTTTTTTTATGAATATTCCTCAATACCTTGGCAGTGGAATATGCTCTCTTAGGTCGGTCCGACTCAACCGTTTGTCTGAGTTGAGCAACATTTTCAACAATTGGCCCACCAAAGCTCGACTCGCCTTCGACGATCACATTGACAGAACGGAATCATTGGAATCTACTCTTTACTGTTGTATTCGATCCCCTATTGGCTCCATAAATGGCACACATTTATTGCGGTCGCCTACTTCATCTTGGCCGTGTTTGCATTGAAAAATTTATTAATTTTTATCTCTTTTACTTTTTTTTGTCGCTGTAACGCACAACTATTTTCACCAAAGAAAAAACTGTCAAATAGTTTTTTTCGAAGCATAAATTGCCTCAATAATATACTTTGTGAGATATGGTGCACTCAAGACAATAGGCGAAAACCGTTCTGAAATTTTTAGCGCTCCTAATATAAACACATATTCTCATTTTATAATATTTGAAAAAAAAAAAATAATTGTTGTACATTTTAACCCTTTGGGGACGAAGAGGGGCTTCGGCGGGCACGCGTCGCTAAGCACGGGAGGTATCGGAGTGCGCAGTAAAGAAAATAAATACGTTGAAGGTTATAAAAACTAAGGCTTTATTTAACACAAAGTGCTATCACTGCTAATCTTGAAATATCTGAATGGATTCCTTATTGCACGGATTTCACTTCCACTTGACGAAGTAATGCCGTCATCTTCCGTCTTATCAGATTCAAAGTAATATTTGTCAGAACTGTCACTTTCTAACGTATCATCTCTAGATCGCTTAGCCATCGTGCGTGGATAAAATATGAAATATATAAAAAGCCTGCTGGTTCCTCTGGCAGTGACACTGAGAGACTGAATCGAAGAACTGAAACTCGTTTTGACTCTACCGTCGTATCACATCGTAAGTTTACATTATAAGGTCTTATCTTCCTTCATCGCTAATGGCCCCTAATGTCATTGAATGAAAACGTGACTATTTTTCTATACCTATGCGTATCTTATCGCACGACAGACGTCGTGCTAATTTGGGCGGCTATTGGCCGACACTCGTCCCCAAAGGGTTATTGTTTTATTATTTATAAAAATGAGAAACAACAATACAGTTGTAACTGCACAGCAAAAAAAAAAAAAAAACAAAAAAGGCACTGGCTGCCAGGGCCTTCGGCTCACCGGTATGAAAAAAGTATGTGTGAATATGAAACATTATATAAAAAGTATAGGAAATTACTGAGTTGAGATATCAGTTAAATTGCTAACAATAAGTTACTTAGAGCTATAGCTACAGGGAGTTAAATTACTTTACGAAGATCCGTTAGGGTTAGATATTTCGCAATTTTCTCAATGTTTTCGGGTGTGGTGGTTTTTAAGAGATCAATGGCGTTGTCGCAGTTGAATATGTTGCTTCTGATTGACGTGAACTGTGGGCATTCGTTGAGCAGGTGTGTGATGGAGAGTGTTGACGCAGTACAATACTGACATGATGGGGGGCTGATACCAGATAGCCTATACGAATGTGTGGCTATGGTATGCCCTAAGCGTAGTCGAAGGAAAGCTTTGATATCGTTGCATCGGCATGATGATGGGTACTTGGGTGCATTTCTATCACCATTAATTTGCGTGTAGTGGTGTCGGATGGATTTCCATTCAATCATTTGTTTTATACGCTTTTGTGAAGAAATTAAATTATGCAAGTCCCTCTTGTCGAGGAACTGAAAAGAGATTAAAGGTTCTTTTCCGGCGAGCTTGGCACGCAGATCTGCTAGTTCATTTCCTGCGATTCCTTTATGCCCTAGTACCCACATTATTTTAATTTTGTTATGGGTTGCAATTAACTTGTCACGGATACACGATATGATGTGGTTTTTATTGTTTATGTTAAGAATGTATGCTATAGTCGACATACTGAATGGATGCTATAGTCGACAAACATATTATGCTTTTTGATGAAGAGCTAAGTGCACAGTCAATAGCTTTCAATATCGCGATGGCTTCTGCTGTATAGACAGACGAAAATGGCAATAAGTGTCCCGTTGACATGGTCTCACCACTAGATTTTACAACCGCGAATGTTATGTAATCTTCTGATTTTGATCCGTCAGTGAAAATAAGGCTCCATTCTGGAGGTAAAAGTGCCAAGCATTCGCGGAATAGTTGTTGGTAAATTCTAGGGCAGCTGTTTTCCTTCGGATATTTACAGAGATCTAGAATAAAGGACGACTGTTGTAAAAACCACGGTGGGTGATTATCATTATGCCTGAGTGACGGGCCATTAATTCCTAGTTCTTTAGCATATTCGATGCAAGACGCGATTACAGATTTTCGTCGCAGTGGTCCTTTTAGATTAATGGTGTCAATCACCGTTTCGTGAAGTGTCCTATTATTAGAGAGGAACAACTTTGGTATCAGCTTCTTGGTGTTTAGCTCAATTCGCTCCTCAATAGTAGGTAAGCCAGCTTCCGCAAGTATAAATTTAGTTGGAGATTTAGGAAACGCTCTGATGCTACGGCAGACAGCGGAGTGATAAGGAGCGTAGAGAAGTTTTATATGGCTCTTAGAACAATTACCGGAAGACCATAAACTGTCTTTGACAATATAAACGATTTCGTAACATTAACTAAGGTTGAGATGTTAATTAAACAGTTTTTTGAGCTTAAGTATTTAATAACATTAAGCCTGGCAGCCAATTGATTTCTAACATACAAACAGTGTTCCTTAAAAGTTAATCTTTTATCAAAGATAATACCCAAAAACTTAAGACTATTTGTATTTACAATACCAACATTATTATATTCCAATTTTATGCCACCACATTTGTGTTTACGACAGATGTGAAGCAATTTGCATTTTACTGTGTTTATGTTAGCGCCAGAGCAATTAGACCAGCTCGAAATGGCCTTTTTTAAAACGTTTAAATCATTTACTTTAGTGAAAATGAGAAATTCGTCGGCGTAACAAATATGGGAGACATTTTTATAATTGGATATTATGTTGCTTATTTCGTTAAATGCTATGACAAACAAAATTACTGAGAGCGGAGAACCTTGTGGTATATCGTTGTACAAATCGTAAATGTTCGAAAAGGTTGAATTTACTTTAGTTTTAAATTTGCGGTTTGATAAACAACTTTTTACAAAGTTGTATATGTTGCAACCTATATTACATTTTTCAATTTGACGTAGAACCACGTGTATGCCAACACAGTCAAAGGCCTTTTCGAAGTCCAGGCTTAAGGTTGAAACATGTCTTCTGTTTGATAGTGCGGAGGATACATAATTATCAAAGACGAGCAAAGCGTCCATGGTATCTTGTCCTTGTTTATATGCGACTTGCCAAAGGGTTAATAATTAATTTAATACAACTAAGTTATAAAAAAATTATAATAAATAGCTCAAACGAGTTTTCAATAAGGCCGTCTGTTTCTATTATTTCTTCCTACACCTTACATGAATATCGAAATATACTTATACAATACATCCCCATAGGTACTTACAAATTTGTGTAACCACGAGTAAGCCCATATGTTCACCTATGACACACACTTATTAACATATATGTATTATATGTACTTCTATACCTTGGCGGGCTGTCACATAATCCACTTGAGGTAGGTCAACTGACTTTTACTACAAGAAAACATCGCACCGTCAGCCTATAATAATTTACTCATTCGGTCAGCAAATAAAAACTCACTCAAACTGTCCCAAAAATACGAGTACGCACTCTACTCTCCAAACAATCGCCAACTTGCAGAGCCAACTCAGCAAGGCGTCTGCGTACTACAACAAACGGAGCGCAGGAACTTTCATTGCCGAAAGAAGTGGTGAAAAGCTGTTGCCGATGACTTTGCGAGCATAGTGGATTTGGTTGCGGCAACTGCTGCAGCTATTGTTGCTATTGCAATTGGTAAACTTTGCATTTTGCCGACATTAGCTGCCTTTCTGTCGCCACGACACGAGTGTGTGTAAGCCTTGTGGTCGCCTTTTATTGAAATTAAATTTTTCGTACTTATGAATTTGGTATTAAGACGGAGGTGTGTGGTGAGTGGGTTGCGCCCATATCTACATAAGTCCTTTACTAAGCAATTTGTTAGCGTAGTTATGTACATACGTATGTATGTATATACATATGCTTGTAAGTATTCACAATGTCACATTTCTGTGGCTGTGAGTCAGCTGGTTACATTCGCGTGCCATTTATGTATTTTATTTGCGCAGAGTATTTGACTTTCAGTGCATTTTATTGCGGTTATTGTAGCTGCAGCAACTGCTGAAATACGTACTTTGGGTAATTTCTTGTTAATTCTGCATTATTGCAATAAGTATAGGTGAATAGATGTCTCACGATTTGTGTACATGTGCGTATGTATGCATGTGGATATACAAATGCCTATATATTTGAGTGGCATTGCTTTTGTTGCATAGTTTATGGCGCTTGGCCTAGATTTTCACTGCGAAAGCGAAAACAAACAAAATTTTTGTAATATTTTCTATCAAATGCATGCAAACATACACACATAGGCACATTTTCATTGAAAGCCAATAACTTAAGCACAGATAGAATGCAAATAATTTTTGTTTGCCATGAAGCTTAAGCTAAACTTTAATCCAGTCTGTATGAGGTATGTGTACATGTGCCTATGTGTGCGAATATAAATAAAAAAGTGGAAATATAGATATACATATGAGTATTATACGCACACATACATATGCATCTTAATACTCTTATACGCACTCAAATATTTATAAAGCAAAGAACACTTATCGCTTCGGGTCACTTCTCTTCAAACGGCATTTAAACACAACTACAATTGAATTTTGAAAAGTCTCAATCGCCTTCGTCCTTCAAACTTTCGCATACATGCGTAAGCCACGAACATTGTTGTAGTGTATGCGTGATGCACGTTTGTATTGCACGCAACTTTCCTTGACCGCATCGCCCTAATGCCATCAACAAAATTACCTGTGTAAGTAGTTGATGCATTTAACAACACAAACAACAATAAACAACTTATACGCGCTCTTTATCCACAACTGCAATTTTTTCTTAAGTAGCGAACGCAAACTTTAAAAGAACAACAACAACAAAGCAAAGGGACAACACGGTGAGGAATAAGATGCGAATGAGTTCCAATAAATATTGAAGGGTTTTATTGTGCAAGTATTAAGGGCTGCGTACTGGAAGAATGCACGTATTTCTCCATTTTATATTTGTTTCAAGGTTGGTAGCCACTAACGGGTTTAGGTGCTATTATAAAATAAAACATCTATGGTAATAGTTAAATCGATAAGTCATAACACTTTTTATCTGGTTTTATTCAACAAAGACTAAAAGCTGAGCAGAGTTTAGATATTTATTTGCAAAATCAGTATTCGGTAAAAAGCCAATCGAGAAGTGCTAAACTCAATCCCGATCGAACTTTATATGCCCGCGCATATTTTAGCAAAATTTAATTTAAGCTGACTGATAATTTGTGGAATCAAATAAACTCATACACAATGAGAGTTATAGCTTGTAACATCTGAAGATGGAAGGGGAACTTTAACCTAAGCCAATTCCATTTTCCAGGCGGAGGTCCACGCCTTAGAGCTGTGCACCAGAGAATGTCTACGGAGAGGCACGCGCGGTGTCAATATTAACATTCTCTCTGACAGTCAAGCAGCTCTAAAATCGCTGGATAGCTTCTCATTCCAATCAAGGTGGGACTGGGAATGTTTTAAAACACCTCCACACCCTAGCATCAAGAAACTTTGTTACCTTGATGTGAGTTCCGGGACATGAGGGGCGCGGATGGAATGAAATTGCGGACACTTTTGCGAAAAAGGGGACAAACACTCCATTCATAGGTCCTGAAACTTTCTGCAGGGTAAATAACAGCTTCAAAAGTGGAACAGTAGAAAAGCAGGAACAACGAGATCTAATCGACTACTGGAGAGCCCAGTCGGGCATGCGGCAGTCGAAAGAACTCATAGATCCAGAACGGATAAAGGCAGAAGCAATACTTAACCTAAGCAGAAAGGACATAAAACTGTACACTGAGCACTGTAAACTTAATTATCACATGAAAAAGATAGGTGCGATAGAAAACGATTCCTGTAGACTCTGCAAAGAGGCACAGGAAAGAGTAGAAAATGTTCTATGCGAGCTCCCACGCAGACTAAATTACCTGGGAAACCGGGCTATAGATTCAAACCTTCTGGTAGAAATCGAGCCTTCAGCAGTTTTAAGATTTATTAACAGCTATGTGCTATCAGTAGGCTATATGGCTGCACAATAGATCTATTCTGGTCGCAGTGTACAAACAGCCAATCAATAATAAAAATTGACCTAAACACATAGAAAGCGGGCGTAGTTTTCATCTCAATAATATTTATGCCAGAAATAAATGAGGTAGGGAGCAATACATGTACCTTGAAAATCGCTATATTAAGGATTTTAATCTCGTCGTATTTCTTTTCTTGGGTTCAATTTTATGCCCAATTTGATAATTTTGCTTTATTTATAACCGAAATATGATGTTTTTATTTTTTTTTTGTTTTTAAGTACTCTTGAAGGCAGTCGCCGTGTGTAGATACTCCTGTTGAGTATGAAGTTATGTGTGCATATAATAACGGCTGCAATTTGTCACTTTTAAAGGAGAAAGGTCGCCGAACTAGTTGTGAATTGGCGGAAAAAATGAGCTGCGAACATGAAGCGATTTTGAATCCCCTTCATTCAATGGGTTTTACCGAAAAATTGGCAGGCCCCATGTTGCACAAGTCGTCAAAGCCGCACGCCAAGAGCTCGATTGGGAGGGGTATCAGCAAAAATTCTTCGGACCTTGCATCGACCGATTACCGTCTTTTCCCCCCCTGTCAAAATATACGAAGGGCGTTACCTTTGATAACAAAGAGGTCCTTAAAAACTGGCTCAAGAACTTCTTTGACACCAGACCAGACGATTTTTGGCGGAACGGCATCAACAAATTGGTCGAGAGGTGAGCAGAGGTTGTAAACAGCAGCGCCGAATATATAATTGATTAACTTATTGTAATAATTATTGTTTCTTTGTGTAAATAAAAGACTTCTTAAAATACAGGGTGAACGATATGAAGTGTTACCTATTCAAAACGCCATAACTTTTTTGTGTGAAATTAATTAGTTTTTATTGATTTCAAAGACAAAATTGTTCAAAAATGATTACAATTTTAACAATTATTCACTTTAGCTCGATATAACCACTTTTTGTCTCGACTATAGCCTTCAAATGGTCAAAAAATTAGTTGCATGCTGCACGAATGTGATTTTGAAGTATTTTGGCCCATTCTCGTATAATCGATTTTTTCAGCGCATCCATACTGGCATATTTTTTAGTCCTCACCTTGCTCTTCAAAATGGGCCAGATGGAATAGTCCAGCGGATTTGTGTCTGGCGAATTCGAAAGCCATTGTGTGGACCAAATGAAGTGTGGAACATGAGTTTTTAACCATTTTTGGTTCACCCGAGCTTTATGAGACGGTGCCGAGTCCTGTTGGAACGTCCATGGTCTACGACTGAAATGTTTGCGTGTCGACGGCTCTAAAGCAGCTTCTAAAACATTTTCCCGATAATAAGTCGCATTCACTTTGACACCAGGCTCGATAAAAACGAATGGAGAGCGGCCATCAGTGATCACTGCGGCCCAAACCATTACTTGCGATGGAAAAATGCTTCGAGTGGCCATAGGTAGGCTCAAATTCTCGTATGAGCGTTCGGTTAAGTAAACACAATAGTTTTGAGTGTTTATGAACTGCTCAATTGGGAAATTTTTTTCATCAGAAAACACAATGTTAGGAAATTCGCCACGTTCGTGCAAGCGCAACAACTCCTTTGCCCTTTCGCACCGAACTTTTTTTTTTTTGCTGGGGTGAAAGATCGTGTACTTTTTGGAACTTGTAAGCCTTGACCTTGAGCTCATTTTTCAATATGCGTCGAATGCTGTCTTGCGATATTCCGCAATTTTTCTTCCACTTCGACGTGGATTTCGTTCAAGTCGAGCCTTCACTTTCCGAACCATTTCTGACGTTGTTGCGGTTTCTTTTGGTTCGTCTCCATAGCGGTTTGACATGCTACCAGTATCATTGTAACGTTTTATAGTGCGATACAAAAGCATTTTATTCACTTTGAGGTGACTGAGCTCACGAACAATGGCTGGTTGTGATTTTCCAGCCAAATATAACGCAATCACACTATTACGTTTGAATTCCATCACTGAAAAAAAAAATCAACAAAACTAAGACGCAAATGCTTTTGATGGCTTATAAACAATATATTGAACTGTCATTAGAACAATTTTGGCGTTGATGTCATGAGCTGTTTTACCCAAAACATGGTACGCATCCATGACAAAATATTATGATAATTAAAAGTGAGAAAGGAGCTGGTAAGATGCATGTATTAACTTTTATGCAGAATAGGTATGATCGATCGATGTGCATAGTTGGGAGTAGTGAATTTATTTTCTTAATATGGCTAGTAAGATTCTATCGAGGATTTTGTATGCAATTTCTTGTACCTTATGCAGTGTGCTTTTCGGGCTGCTGGATATAGGTATCTATCGTCCCGAGATAGAAATCTAAACCTTGGAAAAGTGCCGAGAAAAGAGAATTTATATCGATTTTTTTATAACTACTACTCTTACAAATAAATAAAATAAATAATAATATCAACTTAAAAAGCCGACTTCGAGAGCATGTAAACGAAATGTTTATACATGGCTTGTATAGAATAAATCTAGAATACCTATAGTACTAAGACGGAACCGTAAGATGAGGAATACAACCAGTTCTCACAGCATTGAAAAATACCATGCAAGAATATTCATACCAAATTTCCATAAGCTGATACTGGAAAAGATTGTTTGCGCTGCTGATCAGTGAGGTATCATCTTTGATAAGAGTAACAATAGTGACTCCATTGTCATTAGCATTGTAGCAGACTGGGGGATTTCGGCCGAGTTCAACAGGGTATTTGAATTGCGGAGGTGGTATTATTCTACCTCTACCTTCATAAGCAGGAGAAACTCAGCTTGACTCAGCCAATGAAACAGCTGAAGTTTTATACGCTGCCCTATGATTATGCCACTCTAGAGCTCCTTCTTCTGGCGTACTGGCCAACGTATCGATGAGAAACTTATAAGCTGTGATTTTTTCCTTCGGGAGAGAACTTTACTGTACCAAGCCGCATTTGTTGGCATGAAAAATGTGCCATTGAACATTTATAATGATGTTTATTTTGATTGCGAAAACAAACGAAGTCCTTTATTTTTTTATAATTTGAGATGCGAGTGCTAGTGTTTGATGGCAAAATGTACTTAATTTCACCAGTGTTCATCTTCAGGCTCAAACAGAGGCCGATCATGTCAATAGCACCAACATACGCTTTGTACTGGATAAAAAAAAGCAGCTAGCGTTTGCAGAAAAGTTGTTGATGAAGTGCAACTATGTTGTGGCTAAGTGCTTGAAAAAACTGTTTTCTGAGACGTATTATTCGTTTGTGTGCTAAAGCTCTGGTAAAGCTACTTCTTTTGATTTTCCGACTCTTGGCCGACAAGCGTATTCGATTTCAAAAGAATAAGAACAAAAGTAGATAGGTCAGAGTGCAAATAATCTTCCCAAAAGTGGAAAATACGAAAAGTACCAAATCATATACAAATACTTTGCATCAACTGATGCATCCTCTAATCTTGCTACCACAAAGTATTTGTGTGTAACCGGAGAAGGAAAAAGACAACTTCGATTATTCCTAAGACATACATATACACACCGAGCAAAGGAGAATATTTATAACATATGAACGAGAGAAATCAACAACAGATAAACTTGAGTTCGACTTCTCGCTGCCTTTTGATTTACCTGCAGTGAAATCGTACCTACACGTCCATGAAAAAAATACAAGACTTGTGTATACCCAACAAACACGAATAAATGGAAAATAACAATGAACACGGAGAAACAAAATCTGAATTTTTTTTCAAACTCCTCATACATATGTACATATATAATATACTTATACATATGTATGTAGGAAAGTGTTAATTGTTATGGAAATAGACTTTCAATGAACTACATCAACTTACAATCTCAAACTAATGTCACCATTTTTTGTTATTAACGAGGTGTAAAAGAAATCGAAAGCCTTAGTCAGTGTGGGGCTTTAACGCCACATAAGCACCTCAAGTGCGACGGTTCATCCTATAGGGATACCGTTTTGGTAATTACGTCTGGAGGCCGTCGTGAGCAATAATATCAATCGTCAGTTATATTCTTCTGCTGTTCGCCTTGCTGCATTTTTCTAATGCGACAGTTTTGGATGTTGCCTCGTTCATCTCGTATCATTCCTTCACCTCCAATCAATGTTGCGAAGTTACACGACAAACTTGTAAAAGTTTGTACTTCCCTCTATTTTTCATTCGACTCAAGCATTCGGGGAACTAAGTTATTGTTCTTGCTAGGTCACCGCGTTCCATAATGAACATGCTACAATGAAAAGCCGCATGTTCGACCGTCTCCGTGTTTTCGACAGATCCATTAGTTAATTCGTGGGATCAACCTATGCGGCCGGCCTTTTGATGACTGGTCCCATTTTGATTGTCAGTCAGCTATCGAGGTAGAATGTTTTGCTTGTTTGAGTTCCTCTGTCTGTTTCAAACCTTGCAAGCAGTACAACGTCTTTGCTATCTATCTACATGCTTATCAATCACTCCGAGTGCGATATCGTACCACTATGGTTGTATTAGTGAGCTTTTCGATTTTAAGAATGCCATCATATATAGCGTTCCATAGGGTTGGTCCAAGAACAGATCCTTGCGGTACACCACTTGACACGCTGGAGCACTTTGGGGCTTCCCCGGTGTGTAATGCTGCAGTACTCTCTGGTTTAAGTAGCTGATTCTAATAAGATACTTTGGTACCGAGAAGCTGCTGAGTGCATTCAAAATATTTGCCTAATTGACGGTATTAAATGCGTTTTTTATATCTAACATTATAACTGCACATTTTTTTGTCGCTCTGGTGCCATTGAGTTTTTTAACAGCCTTTTTGGAAATCAACGACCATCCGTTTTGCATCGACAGTAGATCTGGTCCTGTGAAAACCAAAATGATTGTCTGAGAGACCTCCTGGTCCTTCCAGATACTACCGAAATCCCGCAATAATACTAGCCGCTGCTTTTTCCACCTCTTTGGGAATGTACCTTCAGTCAGGCACAAATTATGCAGGTTTGCAAAAACGGCCGGATTTGAGTCCACCGCAGAGTACACAACCAGAGAAAAAAGGAAACGATTTTGCATTTTCCTCTGTGAATGGTTCTTGGCACTTCTTAGTTTGGAGGAAAGCGCTACTGCTATCTTTAACGCTTGAATTAGAATTGTCAATTAATGTCAATCTCCGCTTTTCGCTCTAGTCGATACAAAGAAGTTTTTCGACAGTGTGGTGAAATCGCAGAATGATATGAAGATGACTGCTCTGTACTTACTGGTGTTGTTTGGTTGGTTGAAGAGGTGATTCTTCAAGAACCCAATTAGCGCTTCGGCACCATTTTGATGTCACATCGTTGCTTCCAACCAGCTATACGGGTTATTCCTATATGACTATATCTAGTCTGTGAGATTGAGAAACCTTATAAAGTTAATTACATTAACACCAGACTGCTCTTCGAGGATTTAAAAACCAGTTTGCCAATGGTTAACATCCTCGCCTTCCATAGGACAGGGCGTTCACAGAGTAAATGGAAGATAATTTCCTTTTCCTTCGGTTGACTACAACTATGACAGTATTGGTGTTGTTCCTGCTCAATGATAAAAAGTGATGCAGTTGGAACTATGCCGGTGAATCTCTTAATAGATTGACAAATCGACATGGGTTCCGATATAAAATGGCCTTTAATAAGGCAAATAAATCGAGTTCATTAAAATTTGCTCTCGTTTTTATACACCCGATCAGAAGTAGTTAACCAAGAAAACTGTTCCTTATGTGGATATACCACCTTGATCCGAAAGCTCCCCGGACAACCGCCAGGGAACGCTCTCAGTCAACTGATTTCAGTTCGGTTTTTTTGCTTTTGTTAGGTTGCTCTCTGTGATTAATATTCCTACCAAAATTTTATCGCCATTAGTAAAAGTGCCTCTGTCTTAAATTAATCAACCCCAAGGCGTGATTTCGATTTTTTATAGTTTTAAAAATGGATGTCAATTAACAACAGCGAATTGTAATAAATTTCGCATTAAAAATGCGATGCAGATTCAAGAGTGCAAACACCTTAGAAATATTGGGAAACTCTTTCGTAATAATGCTCTAAAGAAAACAGCCGTTTACGGGTGGCATGAACGTCCCAGAGGAATCGTGCGTCCATCGAAGATGACGAACATAGTGTTAGGCCGTCGTCATCGAAAATGAATGAAAACATCATTGAAATGAAAGAAATCAACCATCACAGAGCTGGCGGACCACTTCAACATTGCTTATGGATCCGTTCAAGACATGCTAGTTAATGATTTCAGCTTGCGCCGTGTTGCTGCAAAGTTGGTCGTTGGTCCCAAAAGACCTGAATTTCATACAAAAAATGGACAGCTTTGATATTGGTAAATACATTATTCTTATGGCTGAATCCGACCTAACATTCATGAAATGTATCATTACTGGAGACGAGTCGTGGGTGTATGAGTACCACACGCAATCCAGACATCAGGCGAGTGGGTGGAGAGCTCTATTTAAACCGGGTTAAAAGAACACGTGGTTCTCAATAAAAAAAGAAAGCGTTGCACACGGTTTCTATGTATAGTATTGTACACCACAAATTTTTACCAGAGGGTCAGACAGTTAATAAGGATTATAATTTCGGCATTATAAGCCGTTTACGTTAAGCAATTCGCCAAAAAATTTAAAATTTGTGGGAAAACAACTCGTGAATTTTGCACCATGATAACGCACCGTCCGCAGTGCCATCATTTTCCATTAATTTTTGACTAAGAATCCAACGAACAACAGCCATCACCTGATACGGTTCTGATGACAATACCGAAAATAAAGTTCCAGAATTGTTTCGAGAGCTGGATAACTCGCTGGTATAAGTGCGCTGTAGTTGATGAGGACTACTTTGAAGGCAATAATAACACTTTTGAGGAATAAACTTGTATTATATTTTAAATTTTCTGCGTATATTCCGGGAACTTTTTGATGAAGGGGGTATATAAATCTCTGTTAGTGAAAAGTTCTTTCGAAGTTGATTAATATAAAATATGCCACTCGATACACATGAAGCCCTATGTTCCACCTAGGAACTATGGGGAAATAAATATAAATATAAATCGATTTTGGAAGATTTAAAACTAAAAAAAAATATGAAAATGGTTGGTTTGTTGGGTGCTCTAAGATTTAAGTGTATATGTGTGTATTTTATTTTGTTTCCCATGTACATATGTATTTGTCTTTTACCGCCGTATGTCTTTCTAGTTTTTTCACAGGTAAAACGAAAATCGTCGGTTGCATTGTCACTACTTTTCTATTTCTTCTGATACGAAAAGGAAGAAAAATATAGAAAACACTTTTATAATATAAAAACATAAAATGCATACCCTTTTCAGTTAAAAAATGTAACCGGATTTAAGATGATTGAGATGTAGTGAGTCAAGACAGTTTTATGAACCATACTACCTAGTGGTGATTAGTGTTCGATAACTTTGTTGTTGCTTTCAGAAGCAAATTTTTCGTAAAGTCTATTGGGCGGCGAAGATCTCTTCTTTTCACCAGGAGTTAGCAAGTGGAGAATAGAAGAGACCTACAGGAAGTTAAATAGTATCGGGAATATACCAATAAAGCATAAAATTATTAATTGAAGTTTATTGTATCGTCGTCAAAGTTCTCCTTTACGCCTTCAATTAAATGAAAGCGGGTGCCTGGAAATGGTAAATAAAACTTGCAGGAGAGGAAATAAGCCAGTCGGAGTCATATCAGGTAAATACGGCGGCTGATCGATTAAACTGGTTGAGGTCTTGACCAGAAATTCTTTCATAATGAGGTCATTCAACCCATTCACCACCACCAATTGACAATGCACAGAAGAGGCATCGTATGGAGTTTCACTTGACATCTTGACATCTGCTTCCTCTTTCACAAAGTCACTGACATGCAAGTGAAAGTGGACTGGCTAGTCACCCTAGCACGCACTGTCGGACTGGAGGTCAGCATCGCCAAGGCAAAGTCTATGAGAGTCAACCACTGTAAAGCTAGACATATAATGGTTGACGGGTGTTCGGTGGAGTTTGTCGAAAGCTTCTGCTACCTCGGCTGCACTATCGCGACAGACGGTGGAGCAGATGAAGATGTCAACTGCAGGCTAAACAAAACAAGGGCGGCGTTCAGGCGAATGCATACAGTATGGGCGAGTTCGCAAATCTCCATGTGCACTAAACTGCGAATGTCCAGCCTTCCGCATTATCTGTAGACTATTCTGGATGTGTCTAAAACCAGATATCTCTATTTGTCTAAAACTAGATATCGAACTCAGCTCCGTTTTTTGTAGGAATCTAACAAAAGTCGGCCACCATTGAGGAGTGGGTTCGTGTGTGACTCCCATTCGGGAATATAAGGGTTCAAAATTCCGGGCATGAAACAGCAAAAATTATAAAAGTAGTCTTTTCTCTTCGAAACTTCCTTTTTTTTTTTTTTTTGCCTTGAAAAGGCTCCTAAAAAACAACCATCTGCCGTTCAGATCAGACGTTCATCAAGACGTACAACATAAATATGAGGAGAAGCTCGGTCAAACAGCCAATGAATGGTACAAGTCCACATATAAGCCAAACATGGATCAGTAACATAAAGACATATTTAACGAACATCAAGCCACTTCTAAGTAAGCAAAGCTAGTGAAAATGCCACACCACTCTCTTTCAAAATGCGGTTGCGACGGAATAGGAAAACCGCAATCAAAATGTTATGGCTTCGTAATGCCGCAAACTACAAGAAATATATCATAAAATTTTACTTTAGAATGTGGAATATCATAAAGGATTTGACGCGGCCGAGCTCAACACAATATTCCTACTAATATTCCTCGGAGTTTTCTTTTTCCAGAAGTCAGCGGAAAGCCTGGAACCAGCACGCTTACTTCGATGAATAAAAACGGGGAATCTATAGATGCGTAAAGATAACAATATATGATACCTCAAGTCAATATTAGTGAGCTTTAAAACCATTGAGAACAAGATTTGTAGAGATGAAGAAGGAGGCGAGTATGTATTCAAGTGTAGTACTGTGAATAAACTCCTCATTTTCATTTCTCAGCGTATTCGTTGTCTTCTTGAAACTGTTGTTGGAATTTGGTAAAAGAAAGGGGTTTTTTATATAAGAAAAAAGAAAGAGTTGATACAAATATTTCTCTCCCGGACAATACAATTGGCCTTTGCATTCCATTTATTTGATTGTCACAGTATTGAATATTTTCAGATATTAAGGGCTTATGATCACTGGTCAACATGAGCTAATCACCACAGTATCTTCATCCATTTGCATGCACTTCGTCAATTATCTACGATATCAACGCAAAAAGCTCCATAGTGCATCCGCAGAATCCAAACCTCAACAGGCACCTCATCGGGTTAGCCATTTTTAGCCTTACGAGAGACTGGCTATAATGAGTTTAGCGTTTTAAGGTACTTAAAAATAAATTGCTTCCTTAGCTATGATAATGAAACCTTCATTTCTGTTAGAAAGCTGCTTGTGAGTTAACTACATACCATTCTTACAATTTTTTTTACAGATAGGCCCCAAATGGCGGGAGGAGTAGAAGCGGCTGTCTTTTGTCAGCAAACTCCCTAATAACTGTAGCAGCTGAAATGGCTCTCGTATTAACCCCTTTTAATACTCGCGATTACCCACCTCAGAAAATACTCTTCGGTATATACTACAGGCAGAGAAGAAGGGGCCGCCCGCCGCTTAGTTGGATTGACGGTGTAGAAGAAGACGGAGGCTTATTGGGACTTCGGGCATGACGGACACAGGCACGAACCCGTTACAATTGGAGGCATATATCTGCTTCAGTAGAGGAAGACCCTACCAGGGTTGTCCAACCAACAATGATGATGATGAATACTAGAGCAAACATCTCCATTGATAGACAAGCAGCTATTAAAACAATTATGGTTCCTTGGACCTATTCGAAATGTGTTCAACAATGCAGATGCAAAATGGATGATCTCTGCGGAAACGTGCTGGTCACTACCTACGGGGTACCACGACACAAAGGAATGAAAGGAAATGAGAGAGCCGATGAGCTCACTAAGGCAGGTATTTGCTTACCGAGATTAAGCACGTCGGAAATACACATATCACTCTCCTTTTTGAAAAGGGAACTAAATGAGGAATAAGCTCTAAAAACGCAGTCGATATGGGAACACTTAACCTCGTAAAAAATTTTGTTAAAGATCTGGAATACGCAAACTACAAACTTTATTTGATCACTCTCTAGAAAAGACTGCAAAATAATGGTTGGAATACTCACGGGACACTCTCTTACCCCGCATCACGCAGCCAAAATGGGATTAACCCAGAGCTATGCGTGTAACACTTGTAACAAAGCGAATGCTAGGGGTACTTTGGTTTTAAGCACTCGACAAATGAGCTTAGGGTCAACATATTTTCACACTTGAAGGATATTGCTGACAAAAGCTTGAACGACTTGCAAAAACTCGCGAAAACGTGCGTCCTAAATTATATAAAATAATAATTCGATTTAAACCATACATGTAGTACTGGTAACACAATAGACCTTATAGGTCTAAGTGAGATCTTTTTACAGATCAGTTAGCGCTACCTAAGCTAACCAAAGGATAATCTACCAAAGGCGAATTCGGAAGCTGTTCGAACTAGTCCCAAAGGCATTACCTATATCTGCTCATTCTTAGCTGAATGTCAATAAAAAAGTGTACACCTCTTCAAACGAAATAATTGAGGGTTTTTCAGGAGGACCTGAAGGATTACTATTGGAATTTTTCCATGTCGGGCGTGAAATCACAAACCATTTTAAAAAGTCAAAACACGTCTATATGTTGTGTCACTATCTGATCAGTCTTGGGGTTAGATTCAATTAAATATAAGATGGATAAATTTAAATATTGTTAAGAAAACTGTGATTTGGAAGGTTCGTAGAGAATTTACATAACTTTTAGTTTGAGGTTTCACAAATTTGTTGCTAACTCTGAAATGCCATCCGCTGACTTACCAAAATGCTTCCAATTGAAGAGATAACCTCTTTGTTTTCAAAAGGCTCTTGATAAAAGAAAGTGTGTACAATATATGTACATGTATAAGTAGTACTTTGTATAAAGAACTTTGCAAGTAAGAGCAGCGGAAAGGCAAATAGTAAGTAATGAAATGAAAGGGCGCATGCAGGCAAATTGAAGGGGAGCCACTACAAAAGTTTTCTAAATATTTGCACAATGCAGTTGGTTAGGAGCATGCCTGTCCGTTTGGTCAATCCTAACATTTTCTTGCGCATTCTCCTTTGTGTTCCTTCGCATGCACATAGGGACCAAAAACACTTCAATGGAGCAGGCAATGGACTAGAGCAGCTTCAACAATATATGTATGTACTCGTATAAGTACATAACCACAGTAAGTGGTACATTTGCTCGCGTATATTTGTATATTTGTTGTTGTTTCGTTAGATATGGGTTCTGTGTAGACCGGATGTGTACACGTACCAAACGGAAATGCAAGTTTAGCACATGTTCTCTTTGTGTTTCGTAATATTTGTTGTTCGAACTTAAGCATTTTTCTTTGCGTAACATTTACACTATGTTGCCATGTGTTCCTGCATTTCGAAGTTGCACATAACATACATGGATGCATATTTCGTTTTTGTTTAGCTTACCCCGTATTGCCAGATAAGCATGCAAGCATCAGTAAATAAATGCGTATTTTTATACACAACTAGTATTTAATGGACATACGTATATTTTAGAAACATTTTAAGAATTAAATTTTAGGCGCATACATCCTTTGCTAAGTATGTGGAAGGGCATTTCATGCATACTGAACATTTTCTGGAGACGCAGTCTTCACCATATCAAATATAATTGAGACTTGAGCATTTGTCCA
Source organism: Anastrepha ludens (assembly GCF_028408465.1). Lineage (NCBI taxonomy): Eukaryota > Metazoa > Arthropoda > Insecta > Diptera > Tephritidae > Anastrepha > Anastrepha ludens. The sequence continues at coordinate 43,880,091 of NC_071500.1, read as the reverse complement.
AAAAAAAAGCGTGAGAATAGGAAGCCCAAATGTGACAACGTCGAAATTTCCATCAATGCATGAAGTCTTTTGAACAGACAAGGTGACATTTCAAAATTTCGCTGGCAATATACACACGATTTCCGATTTTCGATTATAAGTTTTTGTTGTGCACATACCCTGAACATATATACATACATTTACAGTTTCAATTATATGGCATATTCAGTTTGTTTGGTGCGCTCCGCGCTTGTCTGCTTTTGAAAAAAATGGAGCTCAGAACTAACGCCGTAATCTTGCCACAACCACCGTTAGGTTAAGTTAAATGGCTGCCCGTGCACTTGAACAAGGGGGGTAGTGGAGGGGAACAGGAGAGGTGGAGGACCAGATGAATCCAAGGCTTGGATTAGAGGATTTGAGAATGACGACCAACGAGTGGCGATTTACGTTTGTGTTAATCGCTTCAAGCTGCTGATGAATTTCACCAGATTTGTGATATTTAAACCCGTAGCGAAAAAATAAGAGCCCAGATGTTTACATCTTTGCACTACGAGATCAGGGCAACTGAGAAGAGGGTGCTGAGATGATTCCACCTCGTCCTCCAGCCAGCTTCTGCAGAAAGGGCTTGACGCAATGCCAAGCCCCATCGCATGGACATCTAACGGACAGTGTGCGGTGAGGATACCTATCAAATTCGATAGCTGTGGCTTTGTTAACCTTAGAAGTTCTCTCGAGCACTTCCGATCTGCCAGTGGCCACAATCACCGTACTCAGCACATATATTTATGTACACGGCTGGTTGAGATTACTTGGAAGGGGACAATTGATGTAGGGGATAAAGATAAATAAAGTAAAAATGTTCGACAAAAATAAGAAATAAGGGGATTTCTTTCTCTTTGAACTCAAATCTTATATAACGCGCCTTCAATTCGCTACTTCTCAGCTTGTTGTTTGTTACGTGTTTGGGCCCTGCTCGCTTGACGAAAAATTTGTGCGTGAAGGCAACAACAAATGTATTAAGCAAAATTTACCGCAAGCGGGTATGGTTTTCCCTCATGAAACTGGTATAACTAATCATTTTTAATGCTGCCAAATCTTTCTTTTCTTATTTTAGTCAAATTTCAATCAACCGCGTTCATACAGCACACATTTTTTTGCTTCAACTTTGCTGGAAGAAAAAGTTAATTCCGCAGTCTGCAGTGCAGTGCAGATAATATTCGACTTAGAAACGAGTTTCTTAGTAGGGCATGACTAAAATATGGATAGCGAGGATGAGCAAATCCACCCAGGGAGGTTGACATCAGAACGATGGAAACAGTGGGTTGTACCAAGTCGATGTGCCGCACAGGAATAACTGCTTAGTGTTTGCTCTAAATGGCCTTTTCAAACTGGATATCAAAAGGATAATCCCACGGCCATATGCCACCTCCGAATATATGTTAGTTTCTGTGAAAAATCAATAGTACATATAAGCGCACTCGAAGATTTTCTATTGACCCCCAATGGGTAGCAACTAGGTAACCACCTTGCATGATATTTAATATGGATGAGATGCATATTTAATATGGATGAGATGCATATTTAATATGGATGAGATGCATATTTAACATTTTTAGAGATCAGTTGGGCTCAAACTTAATTCTACAAAAACAAAGAAGTCTTATTTTATAAAAATTATAAAAAAAATATGTCTGTTGATTAAAAATTAATATACAATTGACGCGCAAACTTCTGTCAGGTGTTTCGCCTAGCTTCTCTTCCTATTTGTGGCATGCGTCTTGCTATTTTTCCACAAATAAAGGGATCTACAGTTTTAAGCCGACTCCGAAGGGCACATGGTTTTTTGAGAAGCTTTTTTATAGCAGAAATACCCTCGGAGGTTTGCCATTACCTGCCGAGGGGCGACCGCTATTAGAAAAAAAACGTTTTCGTCCTACGCACTTCCGAATGGTAGTCACGTACCAACTCATTCGGCTACGGTGACCGCCGACGCTTAGATTGAGAGAAAATGGGTCGCATTTGGGTGCAAAGATCAACTAGAAATTTTTAGTCCGGCTGATGTACAACACAACTTATGCAGCCGCATTCGGGACCATGCAGAGAATAATGTGGCAACGTGCTTTGAATTATATCAATGTGTGGGTCATTGGATGAATTTAGAGGATGTGGTTAGATCTTTGAAAATGTGAACCTTGACAATATTTGTATGATTTATTCGAACTAAGATTTTTTTTTTAATATTTTGAAATAAAATTTAGTACTGTGTCGAATGATGGTTCGTTTGTGAATTAAAATAATTTTAAATTAAAATTTTTTTTTAGAAAATTTGGCGTTTTGGATGATTTTTCATAAGTTATGGAAATATAGAAATCCTCGCTTGACTACTGCTTGCATCTTCTGAAACCGCCCTTAAGAACTAACAAATTTTAGAAAAAATTGTTTCTTCATTTTGGTGTTTCACCGAGATTTGGGTATACGAGCCCTCTCTGAATTCCGAATGGTAAGCACGCACGAACCCATTCGGCTATGGCTGCCGTCTCTTGCTAGACTTCGTATTTTTTAGAATGGCTTCAGAAGCTTTTATGAATGGCGAATCAATGGCATCAAATATTACATAAAAAATGCCTAAAATCGAATAGTTCTTCCACTTTTAAGGAATTATTTTGAGGGATTATAACATACACTTAGTATTGTAAGAAGTTATCGGATCATGCAACGTGGCGACAGAAGAGCAGATCGCACACACGTTTTTTGAATACGCTCAAGTCGTTTCATATTTACAGCCAGATTAATTTATGCGTCAGTTTACCGTTAAAAAAACGTACGATCAAATTGATAGCTTTTTGGTTATTAAAAACATAATCATCTTTACACGGCTCGCATACTAATAAACATTTCAATAAAAGGCACTTGGCAGCAACAATGACTTTTTGCTTTAGCTTGAACTAGCAAATGTGTGAACGAAAATATCAGGCAGTAAATGCCCAAGAAACCTTTTAAAAAGTGCTTCAAAATTTGAGACTACACTGGGTTTTCATATTCTGTTGAACTTAACACGGATGCTGGTGGAACTTTCGAACGTCAACCATATTACTGATGTAGTTGGTAACTTTATGAATGCCTCACGGACTCTCCACATATACCGTACTTCAAATCGTGTATCCAATTGAAAGCCTTCCAGGATTGAGTCTCTATCTCAAAACAAGGTATAGCGTTATGTTATCTGTGCTATCGATATTACTTCTTTGATGTGGCACAACCTGTAACCTGTGTGACCTATATAGACTTATGTTGACATAAAATTGGCTTACTTTCAGAAACACCACTGAGCACAAAATCGATAAATTCTCAAATGAGAAAATGCATGGAAATTATCTATTCGGAATATTATACTCGTACCAAAAAACCACTTGTCAATCAATTACGTGAATTCAGTTAGAGCAACTTCAAAAAAATGGATTTAAAAAACAAATGTTTCATTCTAAATAATTCAGTGTTATATGCTGACATGTCTTGCTTATGATACAAGTATATATGTATACATATGTACATTAGGGCGGGTCAATTTAAAAATCGCTCATTACTCTGTGAAAATCGTATTCTAGGGATCAAAATAAGAAACTTTTCCGAAGGAACCGTACCTCTAAAACGAATTCTGATGTCCCCCAATTTGGGTCGAACGAAAAATCTCACTTTGACCCATTTAGAGTGCTCCAATCGAGTCCAAATGTATGACCGACCCCCACTAACTTTGGACGGGCGATCCACCCATGCCAGTGGCACAACTCCCCTGGGGGGTTCCCCATGCAATCATTTCAAAATATCACCATTTTTGCCCTTTGCATGAGAAAATAAACTAAAAAGTTCGACCCAAATTGGGGGGCATCAGAATTCGTTTTAGAGGTATGGTTCCTTAGGCAAAGTTTCTTATTTTGATCCCTAGAATATGATTTTCACAGAGCAATGTGCGATTTTTTTGCCCCCACACAAATCGACCCGGCCTAATGTACATAGGAGGAGCTCATCCAAACACCCAACCAATGTATATATGTACATATATATATATATATATATTTTATATCCCTGTTCACTCCGTGCAGGAGCATAGGAGCTCGATAAGACTCTTCCATCGTGCACGGCTCTGGGCTGTTGTTTTTGCGCCGTCCTATGTTATGTTGGCGTCTGCTAGTTTGCGCATCATCAACCTTGTCCAAGTTATCTTTGGCCGACCGCGACCTCTGCTCCCTTGTGGGTTCCAGTCTAGTACCATTCTCGTGATGCTATCTGGTGGTTTTATAAGCGTGTGATCTATCCATCGCCACATTCTACGTTTGATTTTCCATAGGATGAGATCCTCATTCGTTGATTTCCACAGCGCGTCATTGCTGATGGTGTTCGGCCAGAGTATGTGGAGGCATTTGTTAATTGTAGCCTCTGTGTGAAGGTGTTGGAGACCAGTCATGTTTCCCTTCCGTATAATAAAACTGACTTCACATATGTGCTGAATATTCGCAGCTTAGTGCGCCTGGAGATTAGCAAATTCGCCCGAACGCCGCCCATGCTTTGTTGAGCCTGAAGCTGGCATCTTCATCTGCTCCGCTATCCGTCGTGATAGTGCAGTCGAGGTAGCAGAAGCTTTCGACAAATTCCATCGGACACCCGTCAATCATTATACGTCTTGCTTTGCAGGGGTTGACTCTCATAGCCATTGTCTTGGCGATATTGACCTTCAGTCCGACAGTGCATACCAACGTGACTAGTCTGTCCACCTTCACTTGCATCTCAATGAGTGTGTGAGAGGGTAGACAGATGTTATCGGCGGATGTTTAGGTCCTGAAAATGCCTGGTGAAACTTCATACGATGCCCATTCTGTGCTGGTTCAATTGGCTCATAACGTAGTTTAGGATGATGGTGAAGAGAAGGAGCGACAGAGGGCAACCTTGTCTTACGCCTGCGTTATCGCTGATGTTATCGTTGTGAAGCACCAACAGTTCGGAGTTCTCGTAAAGGAATCTGATGAGGCTGATTATCTTATCGGATATTTCCTTTCTGTATATAAATGGCGTTTACACCCTTTGTTCGGGTGTTTGGCCGAGCTCCTCCTCCCATTTGTGGTGGGCGGTTTTGGTTGATGTTTTCCATAAATGCGGAGAGTATTCAATTCTATAACGCTTTCGAGCGATAGATGTTTCTATAAGAGGACCTTTTTCACTCAAAGGTTTGCCATTGCTTGCCGATCGCTAATAGAAAGAAAAACGTTTTCCATCTTGCGCGAAGTTTCGAACGTGTCCTCTACCGAGTGGTAGTCAGGACCTACCCATTCGACTACGCCGAATTATAAAGAGGTACTTTGACACATTAGAGAGAATCTGTAGACTGGATTCCTTTTATCTTAAGGGGGGAAGCTGGTCTAGAGCGCAAAAAATGGGCATATTTTATGAATTTATTTTGACTCAACAAAGGAATGAATCGAAAATCTGTGAAATAGGTTTAATAATATAGCTTTCATGGTACAAATACAAAATTTTTCGTCTGAATTAATTTCAAAATGGCCGCTGTCCAGCAGTTCTCCTAAGGCGCCTTTTTTTCTAGTGGGTCCATTGCCGAAGACGTAAACTCCTTAATTTTTGTCCTGGATTAAAAAATAAATTTTTTTTAGTTTCTATATAACAACAGAAAGAGACGTACGTAGGATCTTTTCGATATTTTGTTTTTTCGCGAAATGGTGCACGTTTGAACAAAAAGTTACAATTTTCACTATAAAGAACGACATAAAATTGTTGATTAAAAAAAAAACTATGTAATATAAATAAAAAATCCTACGTACGTCTCCGGAGAAAGGTATTTCGAATGTATTGTCAAAATTTCGTAAGAATCGGTAAAGATTTGTTCGAGTTATGTCTTCGGCCAGTTTAAAAAAAGTGTTTAAAGTTGTAAGTAGCGTTCGGGGCATACCTGCGAGGCACTGCCGTCGAATGAAAAATTTGGGCATTTAGACATTTTTGCTGGCATCCCTCATTTGGTATATTATTTCTAAGACCCTAAAGCACCTTTTAAGACAAAAAAAAATTTTTCGATTTTTTCAAAATTCTAGACCAGCTTCCCCCCTTAATTAGCGCGATAACCGCTTACGCGATTTTGGCCGAGTTCGACAAAGCGCGCCAGTCGTTTCTTTCTCGTGCTAACCGGCGCCACATACCAAGTGAAGCCAAGTTCTTCTCCACCTGATCTTTCCAACGCAGAGGAGGCCTTCCCCTTCCTCTACTACCACCAGCTGGTACCGCATCGAATACCTTCAGAGCCGGAGCGTTTGTATCCATTCGGACGACATGACCCAGCCAACGTAACCGCTGGATCATTATTCGCTGCGCTATGTCTATGCCGTCGTAAAGCTCATACAGCTCATCGTTTCACCGCCGGCGATATTCGCCGTTGCCCACGTGCAATCTTACGCAGAATCTTTCTCTCAAACACTCCAAACGACACTTCGTCGGAAATTGTCATCCTTCATTCATCATCGGCATGCGCTGATATCTGTTGACTGGATTGCTGGAACACTATTCGAGACCTTGTAGTATCGTCTTGCGAGGGCAGCTATTCTTCTATAATTTTTCAATTTGCAGGTCTTCATAATGGTTGGGAAATTCAGAACACTTAGCTTTAATTTAATTATAAAAAGTACTGTGGGATAAAGTTGAGTAATAACTAAAAAAAAAGTTTAAGGAAGTTAACTTATAACTCACATTTTGCAAATTAAATTTTGCTTACTTATGGCTCCTTCAATTACTTTCCGAAATTCTTCATTTTGACAAACACTTTCCTTGCCAACATTGACATCTAATTTACAAGCAAATTTGTTTGAGTCACAGCATGTCATAATTACGTTAAGGTCCAACGGTGCATTCTAAAACTAGTCAACTGTGCCTACTAAATTCTAAATCGATTTACATATAACTATACACATACATACATACGCGCATATATACTTCTAAGTGTAACTTTTCTGTCGGTATGATTGCCGGCCAGCATAGGCGAATTGGCTTGAGCCGGGCGTATTGACTCTTGGTTTGCAGCTTGTGGAAGGGATATTATCTAATTAAGCACCTAAAGCTCGCATGCTGGGTAAACAATCTGTATGTGCATAGAAGCTTTAATTGTAACATACAATATAAACTTTTACTTATCGCACGCAAAAACCAAAACAAAATGCAATTGAAAACAATGACCTGAAAACAGAAGTTGGGTGTGTTTGAATGCAGTTGCTGTACGCTCAATTCAGTTCATAAATATTTGTGTGCACACAAACAGGTATGTGTGTGTGTGTATGTACATTTAATATAAGTGTGTGCATACATACGTAGTTATGCTGGCGTTTTCCTTGCTTGTCTTTTTAATCTGTAAATCCAACAATACCTTCCATTCATGTGTTCGCCATTTCCTCCAGCCCCTCGTTCAGTGTTTGTTTTCGTACTTTGCCGACACTTTATTGTACTTAATTTAAGTTTAGCTGCAACGAAACTTTTAATCAGCTGCATTTCTTTGACCAAAAGTAAAAAGTACATAGAGCGCTTTAGTCTGCATTGGCTTGCCATTTATCGCTCATTTCCTACTTGCCTTCCCGCACTTCCTTTAATTTGAGCATGAGAACAAAAGGATGGCACGTAAATATTAACATTATTCACCTTTTTCATAGAATTTTGTTTGAGCTATTTTGTGGCAAAGAGTTTTACATAGTTTTATTTGTTTTCAGTATTTTACAGGTTTTGCGACTGGATGAAATTGAAAATATAAAAGTGATTTGCAATGGCAGGTAAAAAAACAAATGACTTAACTACTTTTGTATTGTACTTTTATTATATTGGAACTTTGCCTTCCTGACCTAATTTTTTTTTTTAAATTCTAGAAAACTAAATTATCCAGATATTCACTTAACGAGTTAGAACAAGCGAGCTATGAGCTGTGGTTGCTGATGCTCTTAAACTTAGGATGAGCAGTTGATTATACTACAAGTTTCATCACTTCGCTACTGATAAATCTAATGGAATGACTGCATGGTGATATAAGGAACACCCCCTTTATATTTGAGGGTGAAACGTTTTGCTATTTGTAGTACCGCGCTTGGATAACACTTCTTGTTAAAACGGGATCTTTTTTTGAAGATATGTCATCGATTCTGGAAAATCATGCCCCTTCGTATACAATACTACAAAAAAAAAAAAAAATACCTCGGTTATTTTGACAAGGAACAGGGACCTGCGAAGTCGCCACCCGTCCGGCACGTTTAGTGACGGTAGTGACCTGGAAAATATGTTCCAAAATTCGAGAAATTAGAACTACCAATCGAAGAATTCAAATGTGCTAGGTAAACACCATTCGTAGGTAACTATCGTTCGGAGGTGCTTAGGTTCAAAACCACGGCCATGAGACCCCAAATGATATAAAATGTTTTTTCGAATAGCAGTCGCCTCACGGAAGATAATGACAAACCTTCGAGGGGATTTTTGGATGTTTGTACATTGGCGAGGGCGAATATCCCACAAAATGGATTAATATGTTGCTTGAACTTTACGGCGACATAGACGAATGGATGCAATGGTAGCAAGGGAAGAAAAAGGTCATCTTTGGGTTAAAAAGATCAAGCGTAGAAGAACTTGGCTTCAATTGGTGTGTTCTGCTGACGGCAATTCGCGCATTAAGATGTTATTGTATCAATAAAGAAGAAGAAGAATTACATTATAAAATTGGAAATATGCAGCAAACTTTATAGCCGCCTCATTGCTGCAATTGTCCCTTCATAACTGCGGGCTTGTACGCCGGCATACTGGCATGTTGAACAAGAAGTTTTTCCTCGCTGAATGGGGCCGGCTATGTTTCAACGCGGCATCGGACCGATGATTGTTGTAAAAAGTTGTAGAGCGACTTCCTTCCATAATATTTACTTCTATTTTTTTTCTAATCAGTTGAGGTAAATGGTTAAAAGGTAAACTTAATACTATCTATACCCATATGTCAATGACCGCTTCGCTTAAAGCGCTCATTGCTACACATGGTCCTCCATTACTCCAATGCTATTCAATGTGCAGTGTGTTCGTCTATGGAACAATTTAGGTCGACCACGTTTGTATTCCTATCTAAGCTCCTTACGTTCATGCCTTACCGTGCCCGTTGATTAATTAACAGTCAGTCAAAATAAATTTTTTCTAAAATGTGCGCGGGTGAATGAAATTTGAAAAGTTGAGCCAAAATGTTCAAAGAGATTTGGTAACTCCTAAAATACTCAGGTCAAAAAGCACATTGTCAAGAAGAAAAGTAACAGAAGGAAAAAAAATAGGATAGAATAGAGAAATAGAGATAGTTAGATCTGTGAGAGTTTTCTAGAATCTTTAATATATCTGAAAATATCCTCCAGTTTGAGAGAACCAATTCTCATGACATCGGAACCTAAAATTCGTAGTCTTGATCCAGCAAATGCGGGACGCTCACAGAGAAACTGCTCAGTGCCATCCGCTTCCTCAAGTATGACAGGCAAATCGGGTCCCCATTGATTGTGTCCTTTAATAATACCGACCATTAACCGAACGTCTTCTCTTCCAAGTTATAGAAGAAAGTCCGACAGTTTTTTGTTCGCCATTCTGTAGCGTTCCAGGCGGGACAATCGCTTTTTATGTAAATTGCATTTATAATCGCTGATCCACTTCTTGATTCCTGCATAACTGATTCCGATTATTGGCTCTGGTCCCTGTGGGGGAACCGCTGATCCACAGTGGGTCAATTCATCGAAAATTTCTTTCCATTGAACCCCGCAGTGTCCTAGAACCCATATAAGTACGAGCGTATTCTGTCTTGCAACAGAATTTAGCTTCTTCTTATATTCATGAACCATATTTGATGGTTGCTTTGCGTTCTCCAGGGCCTTTAGCGTAGCCTGACTGTCACTAAAGACTCCAATCTGTTTCCTGCTCCATCTCCGCTCAGTTCTGCTACTTTCAGAGCGGCAAAAATTTCTGTTTGGAAAACAGATGCCATGGAAGAAATGGCGTAATGATACTTATTAATATCGATAAACTACCATCCCGCTCCAGAACCTTTTCCATTCTTGGACTCATCGGTAAAGAAAATATCCGTCAAACCTCTTTGAATGCACTCTAGATTACTCTATTTCCTTCCAAATGAAACTATGGATATAAGGTCGTCCTTAGGTGCCAAAAACAGTTGATACTGCTCAGATAGTATTTTAAAGAATTGTCTTTGTCCCGAACTTCGGTCTTCGTGCTAGAAACCATATTTATGCAGCCTACACATTGCTTTTATTGCTTCCTGCTGTATTTTAAGATCCAAGGGGAGCAAATTAAGCATATCATTTAGGGTTTCGCCGGAGGTTGTACTTATGACATCCGTAATGCTTAAACATACACTTATGCGCAGTCTCTATAGTTCGAAGTGTGGATTTAACCATAGTCCGTCGCCACCAAACTACAAGGCATACGTGATGGTTGCTGCTGTTTATATCCATCAGACCACAGCAAGTTTCAGACCCCAGATTTTGCAATGGCGTAGGTAGTTGATGAAGATATGTACCAAATTTAGCACTGTCTTACTTGCTCTGATTCTTGCCGCATGAGGCCACTTTTTTTAAATTTTTGTTAGCTTTGATTAAGGATTTAGCAGGCTCGCCTTTATGCTTTCTTCGTGTATTATTGAAAAGGAGATTCACGATTTTAATTTAGGAAAGTATAAATACTATTTTACAAATAAAAATAAAAATTCCAAAGCTTTAAAATTTGTACCATGGTATTGAATAATATAATAATATCACTAGGCTAGGTGAAAATTCCTGAGTGGTATCCGCCTCCAAATGCCTTCAGAGACTCACATCTCATGAATACACTGCACGAGGTAACTCATTCCAATATGAGTACCCGAATTGAAGATTGTCCCCAAAACTATTGAAAAGTATTAAAACAAAGACAATTAAATCTTTTCTAATTTCATCATCGAATAAAGGGGAAAAATGCTGAACAATTTTTACATACCAACTATTTATGCAAAAAAAAATATGTATTGTATATTTTTCTGTGCTGCCTAATTTGGTTGCTCCACTTTATGAACATTTTAGAGACGATTTAAAAACAGTTACAGTTTTAAAATTTAATAACCCCCATACCGGCTTGTGCGTGGCCATAAAACATATGTTTATTTGCACAACATCCTTAACTGACACCTTACATCACCATCACACACATTTTCGGGTGGCTTTAGAACTGTGAGGCAGCCAATTGCTGAATTTAGCGCGCACCGGTATAACTGCGCTCAACCAGTAGCTAAATAAATAATGATCATGCAAACAGTTTTTGATGCCCAGTTTGTGGCCCCGAACACACACGCATCCACACACATTAACCAATAGAGGGCAACAGTCAAAAGTATGGCAACAAATATAAGCATAAGTAAGCAAACGAATGAATAACTACCCCATGTATGTTTGTATGTATTTATGTATATTCATATAAATAACAAAAAACAAGCAAAATAGCAGACTGAACAGAAAAACTGCTATATTTTTTCCACAAAAACTTTTTAACAAAATAATAAATTATAATACAGAACAGCAGTAACAGAAGTAACTGCGGCAACACTCGCTAACGTTGTTGGCAACACTTATTCGTTTCCATGCAACATGAGCAGATAGGACAATAGGAAATATACCATATACATGCGCTAGGGATGTAAATCCTGCTATTCCAGAAGACCGAATTTTTCAGGCGCCGGAAATTCCGGGATTTGCTTGTATGAATCACGCAGTCACGAAAATTTTCAAATATCGAATTGGTTTATTACAAATTTTTATTACTATAAAAGCTTTACAATATGATGTAAATTGATTGAATTGAAAACTTCCTCTTTGGTGCTGGCAATCAATTAACTCATTCAGTCGAACTAAGTAAGCTGTTGTTTTTTCGAATTTTTACATTTCAAGCTAGGAAAAGCATTCATCTGACATTTGCATTCTTTTGTGTAATGTGTGCGTTCTTGAACACGATTAAAAAATTTATTACTGTATTAATAAATATCAGTTATGATTCATGTACGAGGTGTGTTCAAAAAATAAGATGAATTTTCAAATTTCGCGGGTTACGTACATTCGGCTTCCGAACATTATTTGTTTTATGTTGGTACACTCGTCTCGAGAATATGTTCACGGTTTTAGCAGTATGACTGGATCAAAATGGATCAAAGAAGTTGCATCAAATTTTGTGTACAAAATCGATTTAGGTGCTCAAAAATACTTGAAATGAGGACAGTGGCATACAGTGAGAGTACTCTGAGTCAAAAAAATGTTTGCAAGTGGTGAAGAAGGTCGAGGAGATTTGAATGACGACGTCGTTGTCGACGCCCCAGCCATCAAAAACCGATAAAAATGTTGAGAAAGTGAAGAAAATTGTTATGCAGAATCGTCCAATCACAATTAAAGAAATTGATGAGTATGTTGGCATATCGGCATATCGGTTGGCTCATGCCATGCAATCTTTTCGGTAATTTTTTACATGGAGCGTGTGGCAGCGAAGTTCGTTCCAAAATTGCTGAATTTTGATCAAAAACAACGTCGCATGAGCATCGCTCAGGAATTGTTGAATGACGTCAACGATGATCCATACTTGCTTAAAAGGGTAATAACTGGTGACGAATCGTGGGTATACTCGTATGGTTATGATATCAAAATCAAAGCCCAATCGTTCCAATGGAAGAGTTCAAGAGAGCCAAGTCCAAACAAAGCACGCCAAGTCCGATCAAATGTCAGAGTTTTGCTCACTGCTTTCTTCGATTACCATGGTGTAGTGCATCAGGAGTTCTTACTACAAGGAGTATTTGCTTATAGTTATGCACCGTTTGCGTGAACCAATACGAAACAAACGCCCGAAATTAAGGAAAAAAATACATGACTTTTATGGCTTTATTATGATAATGCACCTGTTCACTCATCTTTGCTTGTGAGAGACTATTTGGCCAATAAAAATACCGTTATCATGCATCAGCCATCAACGTACTCACCAGATTTGGTGTCCTGCGACTTTTTCCTCTTCCCAAGATTGAAAAGATCCTTGAAAAGACGTCGTTTTGCGACGATCGAGGAGATAAAAACCGAATAGCTGAGAGAGCTCAAGGACATACACAAATATGCATATCAGAACTGCTTCGAGGATTGGGGAAAAACGCTGGCACGAGTGTATTATATCTGAGGGGGACTACTTTGAAGGAGATCAAATAGGAATTGATGAATAAATAAATATTTTGTGAGAAAAATTAAAATGTATCTCCCTTATTTTTTGAACACACCTCGCATGAGATGTCTAAATTCAATTTAACTTAAATTTTAAATGATTTTATTTCATGGTGTGTTTATATGCAGCTATTGACATATTTAATAAAAAATATGTCACAACTTGAATCCCGGAATTACTTTAAAAATATCCCGAAATCCTAGTACGAAAATTTTCCGCTAATAGTGGCATTCCTAACATGCACACACTCATACATATGCACTTAGGTGTATGTAAGGCTATGCAAACTTTCATATTTGTACGTGACTATCTCAAAGTTTGTATACACTACGCATACGTATATATTACAAATACATACACGTGGACAGAAAACATAAAAGCGCAGCGATGCCGTCTAGCTCCAAGCAAACTGCAGTGGTAGCAGTGACAACAGTTGTCACACCGCTGGCCTTGTCGCAGCAAATATAAGTATAAGTGGAGTGAGTTGTTTGTAGGTGTGCGTTTCGTTGTCTTTCAACGGCACTGGGTATGGAATGTTGACATACACATGTAAGTGTGACACATTATGCATACATACACCTCACGACGAAACGATAGCGCATCAACATTTTGACCAGTTTTGATTATTTTTCTGTTGTTTTTAATGCTCATTAATTTTGTGTACAAGCAAAACTCAGTAACTAACAAAAATCATGTGAATCCGAATTTATAATTATCTACTAGCTGTTCATCTGGGTTTTTAATTAAACAATTTTTTGTAGGTAATACTGCAAAACCATTTCTTCCATACAAAAAACTTGCATGTTTTTGTAAGAGAAGAAATTGTGAAAAATCAGTGGCAGCTTTTAATTTACTTCAAACTAGCGCTTCATTGTACTGAAATTTAATAAGCTACACAAAATTCGTATCAAAAATTTTCCTAGAAATTTTCTTTAAAAGCCATGGAATTGTGATGCAAATTTTTTGAAATTTTTGTAATAAGTTTTAAATATGTGTTTATATAGTTTTTATTAGTCAATGGGCTATGCTTTTATAACAAAAATAATGAAAATTCCCAAAAATAAAAATATTCCGAATGGTGATGTGCTTTCGTCTAACAAGGGCTGTGCTTTGTAGCTTACATACATCCATGGCGTCAAACGCAAGTATGCAAATATACAGCCTTGACCAAAAGTATTAGGCACCCTGCTAAAATGCAAGTCAGTTCAAATCTGGCTACCAAAGTAACAGCTGCTTTGTGCAAATATGTTACTTATGTGTTTAACCTCTGATTGCAACATTAAATTGCATTATGAGAAAAGCCATGACAACTTGGTGCGTAAAGTCTAAAAAGTTGCATTTTTTAAATTTTACTCGTACATAAAATATTCCTCTTCTTCTTCTTAATTGGCGCGATAACTGCTTACGCGATTTTGGCCGAGTTCCACAAAGCGCGCCCGTCGTTTCTTTCTCGAGCTAACCGGCGCCAATTGGACACACCAAGTGAAGCCAAGTCCTTCTCCAGCTGATCTTTTCAACGGAGAGGAGGCCTTCCTCTGCTACCAGCAGCTGGTACAGCATCGAATTCATTCAGACGACATGACCCAGCCAACGTAGCTGCTGGATCTTTATTCGCTGCGCTATGTCCATGTCGTCGTAAAGCTCATCGTTCCACCGCCTGCGATATTCGCTGTTGCCAACGTGCAAAGGTCCAAAAAACTTACGCAGAATCTTTCTCTCAAACACTTAAAATATTAGTTTAGGGAAAAAGAAATCCCTTAGACGGCTGTAGTGATCAATATCTCGTACATTTTCGATCAAACAATTTAAAGTTTATGCTCGTTGTCAGAGTGATATTTCACACGAAAAAAAATTGTTTCCTTTTTTTTTTGGTTTTTTCATTCAGTTGTGAGTTACAGGGTGTTAACCATGGAAGTCAACAAGGAGAAAATTCGGTATATTTTATAATTCTTCTTTGATAGAGACGTAATTGCCAGACAGGCCGCTGAAATTGTGAATGGTGTCAATACTGTAACACTTAATTACGTAGAATATTGGTTTCGTCGATTCTGTTCAGGCGTTTTTGATGTTAAAGAAAATGTCGAAAATGTCTATAAAATCACAAAAATAATAGAAGTTGATCGGCATGTTAGTAATCGTAGCATCGACCAGGAGCTACAGATCGACCATTAAACAGTTTTAAGGCGTTTGCTTTTTTCCGCTTTTTTCACGAAAATAATAGATTTCTTTTCTCCAAACTAATCTTTTGGCATTTTAAATTTGCTAGTCCATGTGTGAATAATATTTAGTGCAGAATTATCAAGTAGATATCATATAAATAATCTCTTTTTATCGAATTGTCGAAAAAAGAGAACTTACGGTTCGAGTGAGAATCCATGTTTTGAGTGAGGAAGGAAAGTCTGGAAATCGAGATTGCCAATTTGGTGGGTTATTCGCGGTGCGCAGTCGAATGTGCTGCGGTTTCCGGGGACAAAATCCCACCATAATTAATCAAAAAGTGTAAGAAAGCGCCTCACTAGTGTGCGAGAAAACAGAAAACTGATACGCGAGACTCTCAAGAATCGAAAAAACGCTCTTCAGCCCTTGCATTTTGCCTGTCGGCAGAAATTGGAAAATCTGTTAGTGCTCAAATAGCAAGAAAAAGACTTCTGGAAGCAGTTGTAAAAGGATGTAAAAGCCGTGACTTTCAGCAAAAAATCGAAAATAGTGTTTAGAACTGGATTTCTGATACCAACATTTTACAAAATAAGATGGTCGAATATTTTGTGGTCTGATGAATCGAACGTCGAGGGTGTCTTTGTTTGCAAAATTTTAAAATGTCGACATTCATAGCTTCATATCATAGTCCAATTTCGAAGAAATAACAAAAATCTAATAAAACGTTTTTTTTTTCCTTTCCTTTCCTATAGGTAGGGTAACAGATTGCGTGGTATGTAATGTTATATATGGAGGAGCCAGCATTATGATACGGGACTGTATGGACACTGATGATGTCGGCGAAATTTATATTTGCTAGGGTTGACTGTCAAAAGTGCTTAAATGCATTAGAAAATCTACTTTTGCGTTTGTTTGTCACAGTTTCAGCGACGCTAATTTAAGTAGAGGTCAATTCCAACAAGAAAATGCTCCTTGTCACAAATCAGCGACGACGATGCATTGGTTTAGATACAATAACATTGTTTTGTTAAATAGGCCAGCACAGTCACCAGATCAAAACCCCATATAGGAACAGATAAACGAAGCCGGCATAACATCGCCAACAGCCCTTAAAAATGCTTTAATTTATGAGTAAAGCATCATAAGTACGGCCGATTGTGCAAAGCTTGTTCGCATCATGCCCTAGAGAATCGCTGCTGTTATCAAAGCAGAAAGCAGGCCCACTAAATATTAATGTTTTTATCACTAATTCCTTTTATTTGTACTGATTTATTAATAAAAGATCACTACCTCAGTTTTTAAACAAAAAATGCAGTAATTCATGGGGTGCCTAATATTTTTGGCCAACGCTCTGCATATTTAAACACATAAAAATTAAGTCACATACATACATACACATACACTATTTTAATACACCCCTGCAATGCATTCCGTATTTTGCCGGGTTTTGGGAAAGTGTGAGGAGATTACACTCGCCACCTGAAAATATATAACGCATACATACTTACTTTGCAATTTGACTTAGGTACCTTCAGCTTTAGATTGGCTTGAAAAGAGTAACTATTAAATAGCTAGAATGAAGGAGACAAATAATTAAGCAATGTATTTATGTAGTATATTTGTTTTCACATTCCCATCACAAACAATTTCATATCTATTTAATGGTTGAAATGCTTTGGGACTTTTCTGTGGCGTGTCGCTATAGAGGATTATCCGTTATGTGGATTATCCGGAAGCTGTTCTGGCTTTTAGATTAGTCAAATATAATCAGAGACCGTCAAAAAGTTTTTGGATATTTGTGTTGATACTACTGCGATTTACAACAATACTACAATAATAATATGACTTGTACGATAGGTAAATATGTTTGTTTTGAATGCCAATAAAAATGCGGGGAGAGTTTCTGACGTTTTTACACCTTATTATTGGGACGTGAGACCTCATATCACTGCTTATTTAGTCATTTATTTATTCAGAAATCAATGAACAATTGTTTTTATTGACAACAAAAATATCGCTATCAAAAAGTTAAATTACAATACCCAGTTTAATTGAGCAGAAGAACACAGTTTTGAGCGAGCAAAAGGAGCATAGGGGACATAATCTGTTCTGAGCCTATTCAAGTGCAACGGATATTTATTAGATAAAGAACTGTTGGGGACCAAAAAATTAATAGTTTATAAAAGAAAGGAACAGTCAATTTCCCCTTTGATAATATTACACAAAAAATACAGCGACAAAATTGAACTTTTAGGGTTTTGATCGAAGTAAACGTTATTCATATGATGCAGAGCATACTTAAGAAATATGGTTTGAACTCCTTCTATCGATAGAGAATTGATGGGAAGGTTTACAAATAAATACTGGATATTCTAATTATCGGCCGCCGTAGCCGAATGGATCGGTCCGAGACTATCACTCGGGATTGTGTAGATTGAAATCTCCCTGCATGAAACAGCAAAATAATAGAAAAAGTTTTTTTCCAATAGCGGTCGGCCAAACATCTTAAGTAGGGCACTCGCCAAATGTTTAATTATTAATATTTTTATGTACAATAGATCGAGCAAATGTAGTACATAAATAGCAACTTAAGAGTATAAGGGCCTGCAAAGTTCGAGCTATTCCTTCTTACAAAACCAAGCATAGAGTATGATTAAGTGAAAATAAAATTTATGTGAAAAAAAGAAAAAATGAAAAACCCGCATCAAAGACAACAACTTGATCTTTGATTTCTTCAACAGATTGAAATTTATCATCAACGCTGTTATAGTATTTAGGAATGGTGTTAGTTATTTTAGAATAAGTGAGTTTCAAATATTTTGAATACTAAGCGTTAACCGAGAGACACTACACCAATTAACTAAAATGTTAACTTCCGCTTATAGTCTATGCAAATCCGTAGAGTTTGAAGTAATAGAATATATTTTTAAACCATTCGCATGCATAAAGAAGTGAGCAAAAGAAAAACAACCACTTATATCATTGATAAATAATACAGGAAGCAAAGGACCCACAGGGCGCAGAGAAAGGTGCAGACAAGGCAATATGCGCGGAAACTATACTATGTCTATGATGTAATTAAGATCGCATGCAATCTAGAAAAACTGAGTGAAAATCTAGAAATAAAAGTTATTTAAAAAACTGTACGCGATACTTTATCGAACTTTTTTGAAAAGTCAGTATAGATACAGTTGGTTTGTTGTCCTGCTGATAATTCTGCAAGGCTACAGTATTCAGCGAAAACGGCTAAATTGAAAAGTGTGGATCGACTTGTAACAAAAACATGCTGGTATGGTGATATGCCACTTTTATAGTAACTGCAAAATACATCCTTTCTTTGACAATATTTTGAAATAATTCAAATACTGACTCGAGCTTGGAGATTTGGTCTCTAGTTACGAACGTAACTTTTTTGCCACCTTAAAAATTGGAGTAACAACTGCTATTTTCCATTCATCGATAAAGATATCTGATATCTATGCTAACGATTTATTCAAAATTCACTTGAAGGGCAGAGCAAAAGAAGAGCAATGTCTGAGGAGCACAACTGAAATACCATCAGCACCGTTTTTGTGCAGCGTTTTAGCTCAAAACTATCCTTCTCAACATCATCAGCCATTTTTGTGGGGAACTTTAGGTCTAAAATACCCTTCACAACATCTTCCAATGGCAAACTCAAACTCCCAAAGTTATGAGGCTAGATAGCATCTAAAAGACTAACCCGGTTTGAATCAGGTTTATCATTAACAAAATTTGCTTTAAAAAATCTGCCACATCAAAAGGGCTGATATCAATTTATAATTCAGAAAAACCCCACCCCCCAGAGACTGCAATTCAGATGAGTAATAATTTTATGGCAGTTTTTTGATATGTTTTTATTTTAGTTTTTTAACGATAAAATAATTAAAAATCGAATAAGTATTTTTTTTTAATTGCATTTCCAATATTTTAACCAAAATTACGTTGAAAAAAATCTTGCTCACCACAATTTGATAAATGCATCTTTTCTTCTCCAATTTTTGAGTCAACCTGAGTAGAAAGGTTTTTTGTAGCTGAATTCCTCGTGTTTTCATTTGATGGCAAAAAATAAAAAAAACTTGTCGACTTAGATAACTTGTTATGATTTTTTTGTTATAAAATAGCTATAAATAACATACAAATTTTACTACACGTAATCAAGCCTTTTTAAATGACGACGAAATTGAAAAGTTTCTTGCTGAAGACGATGACTTAATAGATTCGGATGAAGATAATGTTGCCATTGGCGAGCTTCAGACAAACTTGGCAGAGCTAAGATACGGGGATAATTGTTCTGAAGAGGTTGCTGTAGACGAAGACGATATCCCGTTGAATGTGTTGCTTGAAAAGTCTGGCCTCATAGATATGGACAAAATATTGTACATCAAGTACGTGGTCCTACTCGATTATGCAAAAATATTGTGGATCCACTACAAGCTTTCAGACTTTTTATAACAGACGCCATAATTGAAGAAATTGTTGAGTGGACCAACGTCGAAGTCAGCACACGATCGTATATTAATTCCACTGAAGCGGCTCAAAGAAAAGAAACAAACAATGAGGAAATTGAAGCTTTGAGCAGTATGTTAGCTTTAACAGCTGCCATGAGGGATAACCACCTCTCAATTGCAAAGTTATTTTATCAGTCTTACTCTGGATCAAAATACTTATCCACAATGACTCACAACCGATTCAAATTTCTAATGTCCTGCTTGCGGTTTGATGATAAGGCAGTACGCGTGGGTCTGATAGCAGACAAATTTGCTCCGATAAGAAAGGTATGGGATATTTTTATTCAAAAATGTCGGGAGGATTACACACCAGGGCCCTATATGACCATTTATGAGCAGTTTTAAAATTTACATACCGAACAAGCCTGCAAAATATGGGCTCGGCCATATTTAGGAAAAGGATTAAGCGATTCTAATTTACCTCTCGCAGAAAACTTTGTTAAAGTGATAACAAAAAGCATCTATGGCACAAATCGAAAAGTAACCATGGATAATTGGTTCACTTCAGTCTCCTTGGCTAAATCTCTTTTAAAAGCCCCATATAAATTAACATTGGTTGGAACATTGCGATCGCACAAAAGAGAGATGAAAGTCAGTAAAGATCGAAAATGTGGCACTTCAGTGTTCGCCTATGAAAACGAACTGATGCTCTTGTCGTATAAGCCAAAACCGAATAAAATAATTACTTGTTGTCCTCATGCAATGAAAATGGAACTGTAAATAGCATGACAAAAAAGCCTCATATGATCGAGTTCTACAATTCAACAAAAGGTGGTGTAGACACCTTCGACCAAACGTGCAGCGTAATGAGCTGCCCTCGTAAAACCAACCGCTGGCCAATGGCAGTATGTTTTGGTATACTCAATATGGCTTATATAAATAGTTATGTTATACACCCATAATATGTTCCAATTAGGACAGAAACCACGTAGTCGCAGAAAATTTATGAAAGGTTTACACTCTGCTCTCATTCAAAAACACGTATATAAAAGATTTAATGTGGTAACTTTAAAAACGGCAGCTCGACGAAATATACAAAGCGGAATAGTTGAACATGATGAGAATGCGAAAAAAAGAGGAGAGGTATCAGCAAGCAAAAAAAGAAAGATTTGCGCGATTTGTCCATCATCCAAACGTCGAAAGACCAAATCTTCATGCGCCCAATGTCAAAAAAGCTTGTGTGGGGAGCATAAAATTGATCTCTGTGCCTCATGTGCAAATAAAGTTAAAGACTTATAAAACAGAGTTTCGTTTTTAGTTTTAATCATAAAATGTACCTTTTTAAAGTATTAATGAATTTTAATTTGATTAATATTAGTTTTTTGTTGAAGTTTGTCAGAGGCTATGAGCAAAAAAAATTTTTTTTATTGAAAATGAATATTTTTAATTTTAAGTTTTATATTATATTAAAATAAATAAACAATAAAACTATAAATATTTAGAGCAATTTGAAGAAAGCTTAAAGGAGTTGTCGTCGTTCGACGAAGAATGTCTTTAGTGTACTAAAAATATGAATGTCCTTCTATGGTTAAAAAACAGGTATTGGACAAAGGAATAGACGTAGAAGGTATAGGCAACAACACTTTGTCTTAAAAGATACTATTCTTAGTTCTCTTTACCGGTGTTTGACACTGGAAACTGAAAGGGTAAGAAGTCCATATTTAATATGTTTTGCCAATTATGTTGCAAATATTACCGGACTTCTATCGCAGATGCACATCCTCTCAATTTTTTCTTCGAAAGGAACCGTAAACGAACTTCGAAAAAATCGCAAAAATTATTAGAAATAAATCAAAATTTTGTGTATTTCATCCTTTATGTAATGCAGTCGTTGCATATTGTAAAATTTGAATTTTTGGGAACGTTATTTGCTTTACGGAGAAAAGTGTTGCCCAACCCCCTAACTCATTCTATACCTATGTGTTGCTCGGAAAGGACTCTAATCATTTGAATTTTATATTCAAAAGTGCATAAATAAATATAAGTGAAGTTGTCACTTTCTCATAGCACGCATGAGCGATGTTGAGCTGAGCTGGATTGACCAGTTACTTGCTAAAGTTGCTCATACGCCCCGTCAGCAATTAAATTTATTGATTGATTTTGGGGAACTTCGTTTTTTCATGCAAACTAATGCGATGAAGGCGTAACCCATGAGGAGTTAGAATTAAAAAACCTATATTTTTCTATTATATTGAGCCTGTGTTTGCTACCCATTCCATCAGTCTCTGCTTCTCCTACATTTGAACCTTATAAATATTTTAAAACTCGCTAAATATTAAAATTAATGCGAAATCACAAATTTTTATATCAAGAATTGTCCTCAAATACGGCGCAGCAGGAGAGTACAAACAACGTGTAATCGGAAATTTCAAAAGTAACAAATTTGCAAAGGTGCATTTGACCGAAGAAGGCGCTAGACAGGGTTTAGGTGCGCTGTCGCCAACGATTCAATTCCCTATTAGTGGCACATTTGCTGGAGCATATAAAGTGAATATTCGCCACACATACTTCAAAATCTGTGAAGTGAATAAACAAGCAAACCTGTATGTTGCAGCTATGACATACAAATTTTGGTGTGAAGCGCTTTTACACAAAGAGCAATTGCAATGCGTTCTGTACTCTGAAGTCGTACATCATTTGGTTACCGCTGCGCTCATATACGCACATGAATTCATATAAATTGTATGTATATTTGCATTAAACGAATTGCGGAGTGTTGGCGCCGTCGGACTGAATATTTACCTGCCTCGTTGCCTGCCTGGCTGCGTAGGCACTGCCTCGCCCTGCTCTCTTACTTTAATGTCCTAAGTAACTTTGTATATTACCTGGAAAACAAAGTTGTTTGCGAAATTTCGCATTCGACGGCAGTCATGTTATTTTGTTGCTGCACTTTACACAAAGACTTTTATTCCCCCAGCGAGCGTTTACCACCCAACTTCCCAATGCTAGAATTATGGAAAACTTCATTTGTAACTACTCAGTGTTGCCGTCATGGTCAGCTTTGCTGTCTACAAATGTAATGCAATGACGGCTACAACTACATACATTCTTAAATATATGTATGTACGTGCAAGAGCACTGGCAAGTGCGAGGCTATCATTTCAACAGCTACATTCAGGTGGCTATTATATTCTTTACTCTTTGGAAATTTCGTTGAATGCGCCACTGAATTTTTTAAACATACATACCTACATAACCAGATATGCAAACGTATGTATAGTATGCACATTTTTTTCAACATGCCTTTTGTACTCGTATATATTAAGAAAGATTTCAATTTTCCACATAAAAGGAGAAATTAATAAAAACACTCGCTGTTGCAAACGGCACAACAGCTTGACTGAGCGCAACAAGGCAACAACTTAGCACACCAAAAAATGTTTTAAAAATGAGATATGGTCGTGGTTAGTCAACAAAGTTGGTGGCATTAAGAAAATGTGGGTAAAAGTGTTGAAAAATATGTTGAAGAGATTAAATAGAATGGTGTAATATTTATGAACGGTAAGTTTAAAGTTCAACTGGTAAAGAATTTTTTAATGTTTACCTTATTTTGTTCGCGTTATTTGTGTGCTTTGTGATAACAATTGATGAATTTCGCGCAACTGAAAAAAAGAGGAATTTGCTCATACTAAACAATATCAAATAGGAACATCGAGCAATAAATTCTTTCTTCACTTGACATTTTAAAAGCAGTGAATGCATTTGGTTTCATTATCTTTCACCAGAGTAGTCGGTGATCGAATACTTTCAGTGCACAGAGTATTCATATTCAGTAGATTCTATGATTTCAAATTATTGACATTTTTATTTCGAATAACTTTGAGTTTATGATGTTATTATTTTTTAAGGCATATTTTGCGCGTTTTAAGGCATATGAGCGTCCATTTTGTGACCATAAAAGATAAAGTGTAAGATTTTTTTCACAATGTACAAAACTTAAATGCAAGTTTTTGTTTTTGTTAGTATGAAGCTTAACTTTAAATAAATGTATTTGGAGAACTATTAGTCCAGAAATTGCTTCCTGCTAATAATTTTTTTATATAAAATAAAATAATAATAAAATGATTAGCTGTTTAATATTTATTTATATATTTATTTTCTTAAAAACTTCTTTATTATCACCAAATGTCAGTATTAAGATGTTTCTAAAAAACTCCCAAGACCAACACCGGGATGCCAAAATACCGGGATGGAAAATTTTACAGGATAGAAAAACTGCTATGGCACACACAGCGATGTACTTAAGCACATTATTTCTGTTTGCATAAATCCGAACTCTGAATGTAAAGAGTTTTCGGTAAAATCGATACAACAAAAGTTTGCATGAAAAATATGAATGAATAGAGATAGAGACTTCTGAAAGGCAAGGAAACCCTTTGCCACTTAACCAGCGGAAATCAGTTCAACTCCCATATATGAATTCCCAAATACAATCCCAGTCGGAAAATGTGTAACAAAATAAAAGATTATTTCATTATATATAGATTAAAAGGGACTTACATTTTTGGAAGCCATTAGTTTAGAAATATAAATTTACAGCCATGAAAGACTATAAATGTTCGCTATCTATACTCAAAAGGTTAAGTTAATACTTGGACAATTATATGATTTTTCGGTCTCTGACTAAAAAATTCACTTAATAGAAGTCAAAAACTATATTTCAGTACTTAAAAGTAAATATATACAATATATAAATATAAATGTAATATATATGTATATGTATATAAGTACGATGGCGATCATCGTTGACCAACCCAGACTAGAAGAAGGCTAATCACGACGACCACAAACGCAATACTCCTGTACGGCGGCGAAAAATGGGGGATGCACTAAACAGCAAAACCAAGCACAAAGTACTGGAGGCTCAGGCGTAGCAGTTTTCATGATAAGCGGGGAGATACTTATCGACCTCACAATCCATAAACGAAATTCTAGAGAAAATACGCTACCACAGACGCCACAGAATGGAGATGCCAAACCATGCAGCGGTGCATAAGTCGATGGAACACTGAATCGAGTGGTAGATAGAAGACGAAGCTGATTCCTACAAAAAGTAAATGAGCTCAAAAGAAATTCGTAAAAATGCACTATTTCATGACTCAGTTCGGAGCACGAATACTTCCGAAAATACCTAGTAAGGTAACTGATACCAGGTGCATATACTGCGAAGCATCGAGCGATGACGCCGAGCACACGATCTTTAGTTGCGACAGATGGCTCGTGGAAAAGAGCTGCTCTGAGGAAGCAGATTGGCGACATGGCCGATCAATGTAATCGACAAAATGTTTGAACACGAAGATAACTGGAATGCGGTTAAAAGATATATTGAAGGCGTATTATGGAGAAAAAAGATACACCTCGACGCAGTACAACAAAGCTACGCCACACAGACAGAGATATAAGAATACGAGCCTATAGCATGAAGCTGTCTACAAGCATGGACGTCATTCTGGGCTCCCCGAAGTAACGCAGAAAGTAGTACTTGGAAGGGATGGATTCACACGGTAGACAACGGTCGCTATAAGTGCGAAGTGCATTTTGAACACTACCTCACCCGCCAAAACAAAAAAAAAATTAGGGTAACTAATGGAAACTAAAAAATATTTTTTTTTGGTTTGATATTTGCTTACCTGGAAACCTTCATTTCTTATCTTCCTTGTTTTTTTTTCTACTTTGTAATTTTTTAATGTTACTATATATTTTTTTAAAGATTATTTGAAGTTACCCAAATTGGCGAAGCTGCCCCGCCCATGGGGCACATACGCCAGGGAGTTGGGGCAAAACCGCCACGATGAACAAAATGCTTTTTAAAAAAGTATAGCTACTTATAGTTTTTAATAAACTTTTTTTATTTAAACACCAAAGGATGAGAACAAGAATGAGAAAGATGAGGAGAGGGGAGAGAGGGGAGGGGGAGGCTGAGGAAGAATGATAAGAGTGGAGAGCAGAGAATAGAAAGAGAATGAGAGTAAGGGAAAGAGGGAAGTAAGAGAAATTGTTAAATCTATAAAATTCCAAGTTCGGGATAAAGTATATACTTTACTTCACATTAAATTGTGTTAAATCTGATTCAAATACATATGTTGCAGCAGCTCGAGAAGTACCAGGGGGATGAATGGGTTCAGGAAGCTTCAGAACAATATCTGTTTTTGGCACATATGACACGTCTTTAATAGCCGGATCAAAAAATACCCATGATTGCGTCTTTTTTCGTAGAAATTCGATTTCGAATAAATCTTCAAACTCGCCTATTATTTGACCAACATAAAATTGATCTATTTGACCTTCAAAGCGCACAAGAACATAATCATTTAAGTCCAAGCCCTCGGTGTCAACGAACGATCCAGTTGATTTATCTGTATCTGCAAAACTTATAAGTAATGAGTCGTCTGATGTTTCAGCCGATGATATCCGTTTTTTGAATTCAAGTTCCTTTTGATTACTTTGCGTGGTCGTACTTTTTTCAATTCAGTATTTTCTTTTTCTTCCTTGGACGGCGTAGATGTAAGAATTTTAGATGAACCTTTTTTTAGATTTGAAGAATTACGAGACTTGCCAATTTTAGGAAGAGGGCGAACCGGTTCAATATCATCAGCAGTGGCATGTTCTACAGTTATGTCTACAAAGTCTGTGTCTTGAAATGGGTTTATCCCGGCTGTTGTAAAACCCTTGCATATGTTCTCAGATACAAATGCCTTTTGAAAAGGCATTTTAGAAAGGTGAGGTATATCGTATATAGTTATAGCTCGTCCAGGATTAGATAAAAGAAAGTCATTGTTTGATGTGGTCAGATATTTTTTAAATGACCCAAATACGGATATGTCTAATGGCTGCAATTTATGCGAAGAATGGGGGGGAAAGCTTATCATGTGGATACCATTATCTCTGCAGAACAATATTGCAGCCAGGCTACAGTGTGACACATGATTGTCCAAAAATAGTAAAATCGGCCTTTCTCTCGAGCAACGCGTATTTTTTTGAATATGCTTCAAAACGTCACAGAAGCCTTCCACAGACATCCACCCACTTTTAGCAGCGATTCCTATGCAGCCATTGGGACCACCGTTAACAAAGTGGTCTTTATAGTTCACTCGAGGAAAAACGTATACCGGTGGAATTGCATTTCCTGCAGCATTAATAATACACACCATTGTGACTAAAGAACCTCTTTCCGCGGAGGCCACCTGGGAAACTGTGCACTTCCCTTTTGTGGAAATCACCTAACCAGAAATTCAATATAAAAATGTAGTATTTAAAATATATATTTACATATGAGGGCACAAGAAAATTCTAATATATATACCTTCGGGGGGGGGAAGTACTTTGGTTATACCAGTTTCATCAAGATTATATATGTCACCAGGATCGAACGAATATTTACTATACAAAATTTGTACATTGTCAAAAAATGCCATAACAGCTGCTTTTGTAAATGACGTAAAACGCGCAAGGCTCGTGTTTTCAGGTTTTCTCAAACTTAAATCTTTGTTTCGCTTCATGAAGCCTTGCATCCAATCAATTCCTGCTGTTTTGGTACTTATCCAAGTTACAGGAACTTTTATGTCGTTCACATCGGCATAGTCGTAAACGAACTTCCGCGAAGCGCTGTACGTGAATCCATGTTGAAGGTTAGAACACACCTTGAAGTATTCTGCTATTTCATTTTCCTGTTTCTTTGTAAATACTTGGTTGAAGCTGTACTTTGAAGAGAATGGAAATGTTTCATCGTCTGAAGAATTTCCAGAGTCATCAAGTGCTTGGGTTTTTTCTTTGTTCATTTTTGCTATTCTGTCTCTTAATGTAGTGCGACTTAAGCCATATGTTCGCGCGGATTCGCTTACGTTAAATTTTTTTGCAAGAACATCCTTAATAGCAAGTTTAATTTTTTCCTCATCCAAATTGCTACGGTTAGTTTTTCTCTTATAGTTCCGAACCATGTTGCTACCAACAACCTAAGCGTAAAATTTTATATAAATTTATCTGAGTCTAACTCATGGGTAGGTTGCATTTTCCAGTGGCGCATTTAACCCATGGGGCACAACCGACGGCGAAACTGCCCCACCTGTAGCCTGGCGAATGTGCCCCATGTGCAACCACTCTTACAAAAGTTATTTTTTTTTTGCACTCCACAGCACTTTTACAAAACAAGTTTTAAACTTTATTTAAGGAAATATAGCCGGTATCACACTTATGAAAAGTTTTTGCCATTTATCAAAATTAACAAAGTTATTGCAAAATATACTTACATCCAAAAGTTTCTACAGCAATGCAAGAAATTGAATAGACGCGACTGTGTACGATCACTTGCAAACTTTAAATGTCAAGGTACGTTAAACTAGAGGTGATCAACTGAAGTACAATATATCGACCATAAATGTTCGATATCACTGATAAATTTAGAGAAAATGGGGGGTGGCGAATGTACCCCAGCGGCGAATGTGCCCCCTTCTACCCTACTACGTGATTGTGAAATGTTTGAGCTTCTAGGGCTTTATTTTTCTTAGAAAAATCCCCAAAAAACGAGAAAATTTAATTAAACAATTTTTTATTTAATTCCAGGAAGCCACTATACAGGGAACTTCGTAAATAAAAAATTAAATTTGTAAAGTGTTAGGTTTACCCAATCTACAACATAAGCTTGCTCCTTAATGTTTTTATATAGTTTAATATCTCCATTAAATCTTAAATCTCTACTAATAAGGCAAATGTGATTACCCAAACTAATTATACCTAGGACATCGACGGGACGAAAAAGTGCTTTTCGATTTCTTTTTTAATTCGATTATTCCAAGCGGGAATATGTGCATGTATACTCACATATCTGTTCGAATGTATAAATATCGGCGCGCAAAGACGGTTGAAAGGTAGAAAAACGGAAAGCCAAGCGACATGGACGCGCACACAAAGAGTCAGACACAATTGGCTATTTGTTTGTTGAGTGTGGAGTAAGTTTTTTATGCTTGGTGTATGCATGTGTGTGTGGGTATGGTTTTGCTTGTATAGCCAGGTGAAAATAATACATTTGCAATCGGATACAGATTCAACCAGACGCACTTATAAATAGTTAAAAAGTGAAACAAAATTTTATGTTTTCAATTTCCGCTCTCAATGCCTATTTACCGGCATAAAGGTGCATGGGGAGAGAGCGAAAGAGAGAGAGAGTGAGAGAGAAAAAACACCTACTAAAGCCAACTTTATATGTAGCAGGTTGAATTAAAGGATATGGAAGAGCTGTCCCCAAGCCGTGATGCCAGTGTGATGTGAACGGCAGCTGCTATATTGAATATTATTTGCGGCTATAATATTTTAATTTCTGTTAAATGATACTATTTGAGGGTCGCACACATACGGCTGTACAAAAATAATAACGGGGAAAATAAAATGCTGGCACTAAAGCGCATTTAAATTTAAAGAAAAAATTCGTATGCCCAGTAAAGCCAATGGCGTGCACGTGTGTAGTTGAATTTAATCTATCCGAAAGGGGAGAAATAATTGAATAAATAATGTCAGCGACTCTCGCGTGGGTATTGATTGAAATAAAACGGCTTAAAAGCAAGAAACGAAATGAAATTACATTTTACGGAAATTAGAGACATTTCAGGCTTTTAACAACCACAAAGAAAAAATTCGCTCCACAAAAAAAGCGCTTTAAACTTTTAAAAGTAAATACGCATTGATGTATACACATAGACATGGACAAATGCACAATGAAGTGAGCTATAAAAAACTTTTGGAAAAGGACAAAAACTCTGCGCATATTTAAACAAAATCGTCAGCGTCAAAAGCAACGCACCATTGAACTGTTGCAATTGGCAATGATGCCCGACAATGACATGTGCAGCAAGAGAGGTGAGAAAACCTAATGGAAATTGTGAAAAAAGAAAAAGAAAATAACAAAAAAGAAGAAGAAAAAAAACGCGAGGCACAAAACCAAAACAAAATGGAAACACTTATTCATCAGATAAGCTTAACGGCCGACAGTATTGTTAACAATCGGGTTCCATTATGGCCTTAAGTGAAACAACATATATATGCATGCAAGTACACACACACACACACAGAAGTGCCGCGAAATTCCAATCCGCTCCAAGCAAACATACAGAGCAATATAAAAACCGAACAGTTTAAAAACTCTAAATACTTTACTAACGAACTTTATTCAATTATGCAAACAGCGAAGCTGGTAAATCGGTTGTGGGCAGCACATAACGTTAGGGTGCGCACCCGTCAGCCAGCGCGCAATGCTACCAACAGTGGTCAAACACTTTAGTCGCAGAGCTAAGCTCTATACACATAGACTCACACAAGCAAACATGCTAGCATCTACACTGATATGTGGATATGTGTGTATGCATGTAGCTGAAAGCGCATTGCTAGAGAAATGTTCAATTGCTGGCCTTTATACAACTACGAATTCTGCACGAAGCTCTGCATTTCCTAGTAACTCTGTATAAGCTGCAAAGTCGTACTATACTTTTTGAAATGCCAAAAATTCACCCGTTGCAACAATAACAACAAAAAATACTACCACACCAACTTTGAAAGTTAGGCGCGTTACTAACACCGCGGACAATCGGCGTTGGCGAAGTGCTAGCACGTAAGTGTAAGTGTAAGTTTGGGTGTATGTGTACATATCCCTACATATAACCATATATCTACATTCGCGCCTCACAAACAAACTTCTTTGTTAGCTGCCACTCTGATGAAAAAAATCAAAATGCCCTCACAGAACAACCTCTCAAACGAAACAGTAAAAAAAAATTAAAAAAATAGAACTGAAAATATAAAAAAAATTTAAATGATCAACGAAAGAAGAAACAAAGAAATTTTGAAAAAAAATTCGAAACCTAAACACAGCACGAACATTCATCGTCCCTTCGATTTCGCATTGGCACTGACTGTAGAAAATCAGATTACCATCAGATACACTAGCGACAACTCATATTGCATTGGCGACTAGCTGCCTAGCTATGGACATATTCATACACACATGCACACAAACATTCAATTGCACTTGGTTTCAGCACGCTTCTCATTGCTGTTTTCTGTTAGGCAACTTGCTGTGCTAACAACTGGCAAAATTGCTTCACACAAAAAAACGAGAAGAAGTGAGATAGGAAATTGAATGTGTGAGATTAAACTAACAGATAAAATGAACAAGTTACGAGCTGCTACAAAAATGCCTACACTTATACATATGTACATACATACATATCTATGGACACCATCCAGAAGTAGCCACTTCTCTCACCCGATATTTTTCCGCAAACTTTGTTTAACTTCAACACTTCCATTTTATGATGCCTCTCCTTCGGCAGGGTTTAATGATTTCGCTGTGCTGTTACATATTATTTTTTATTTTAAAGAGAAGTACGGGTATTTGGAAATGACAAGAATACCGCATTTTTGGTGGACTACTACTTTTGTAGTAAAAACATAAGCAATTAGCAGTAAACTCAAAGAGTCCAAATACAAGCCTATACAATTAATGTAAATTTTAAGATTAGTTCTAGAACTTTGAAGGCCACATAGACGGCTGCCGTAGTCGAATGACTTTGAGTGTGACTACAATTCAGTAGGGTCCCGGTTCGAAGTATTTTTAGCCGTCGTTCCTCGATAGGCAAAACCAAACCTCCGAGTGTACTTCTACCTCGCAAAAAACCATCTGCCGTTCAGAGGCGGCAGAAAACTGTAGGTGAATATAATTCCGACAATAGCATCAAGAAGCATGTTACAAATTGGAGGAGAAGCTTGGGTAAACGCCCGACAAGGTAAGCAGGTGCCAAATATATATGGTGTATATTACATATTACATTTGTGGAACAACATCAAGGCGCACACCACAAATACGAGGAGGAGCTCGGCCAAGCACCCAAAAAGGGTGTACGCGCCAATTATATATATATTACATATTGGTATAGGTATATTTACATATATATACAAGACCGTATAAGTTGAGTTAAACTAGCTGAGCTTAAGACAAGCTCATTCGGTGGCTTACATAGAGGTCCGCTGGTGTGTTTAAAGAAGAACTTCCCCACTTCGATACTATGTATCCTTACATCTTCCCAAACTTTTGGTGAATACGCTCTATGCCTCCAGCAATACTGTTCCTACTCTTTCGTTGTCCTCGCAGAAGTGGTGCCCTAGCAATATCGATTGGATTTTTCTCTTCCTGGAAGTACTTCTACAGAAATCATTGGCAAGTTTACCTTATCTTCCGAGGCTCAAAACCCTATCATGTTTTATTTGTTTACTAAATACAGGAAATTATAAGAAATTTGCAAAACGCCATTTTATATGCCAACTTGACGAAAAACCTAAAAAAAATTGGAGTAAAACTCATTAAAATTTTCAAAACCATTGCTTTTTAAAATACTATTGGTTTGGGAAATAAATTTATAGCGTTTTTATATATTTTTTTATTTTACAACGATTTGTTTGCTATTTGGAAAAGGGTAAGTATGGGTAGACTTACTACGCTAGGGTAGACTTAAAAATGGAATACCCGGGAGGCAAAAATCAAAATATTCCATACCTGCAATTCTCTGCTTTTCTGATTTTCAGCGAGGTCAAAAAACTGCCAAAGCAGACCGGGACAGTTGCGGTGTGTATGGGGAAGGTGTCATAGGCGAGTCAACAGTACGGAATTGATTTGCAAAGTTCAAAAATGGCGACTTTGACGTCGATGACACTTCCCGCAGCGGAAGACCTTCCGAATTCGATGAAGATCGTCTCAAATTACTTTTGAAGGAAAACGGTCGACAACCAGTCATGAATTGGCAGAAAAAATGAACTGAGAAAAATGGATTTACCGAAAAATTTGGAGGCTGGGTGCCTCATGAGCTCAACGCAAAAGGACAAAGAAAGTCGCTTCTCAGCATCTCGCCCGCCATCGAGCAACACGCGGTCATAAATAGCGCTTTTTGTACCAAATAGTCACGGGAAATGAGAAGTGGTGCCTATACAGCAATATGAAGCAAAGAAAGGAGTGGGTGGCTCCAAGAGATACGCCAAAGCCGAAACTCAAACCGGATCTTCATCCAAAAGACATCATGATATGTGTTTGGTGGGACTGGGAGGGCATTGGTGCACTGGGAAATGCTCGAAATGAGTGCTACGGTCAACAGGGAGCTGTATATTGCCCAGCTACACCGCGTGAATGAGGCATTTCGACTGAAAACATCTGATCGATATGGTCAAACCAAACTCCTTCATGACAACGCCAGGCCTCATGTTGCACAAGTCGTCAAAGCCGCACTCCAAGATCTCGAATGGGAGGTCCTTCAGTATCCGTCGTATTCCCCGGCCCTTGCACCAACCGACTACCATCTTTTCCGCTGCCTGTAAAACCATGTGATGGGTATTACCTTTGATAACAAAGAGGTCCTTAAAAACTGACTCAAGAACTTCCTTGACACCAAACTGACTCCAAGCGATTTTTGGCCGAACGGCATCAACAAAGTGGTTGAGAGATGGGAAAAGGTAGTAAACAGCAACGGCGAATATATGATTGACTTACTTCTTCATATAATTATTGTTTTTTGTTTAAATAAAAGTCTTCGCTAAGAACGTTATGAACTTATTCCGCATCCTAATATAAATCTCCTGACATTCCTGTAAATATGAAGTAAGACCATTAAATTTTTTTGCAGTCGATGCTCATTTGTTTTTACGATTCCATGTGAATTATCCACAAGGAGTTCGTGGCAACCGTCAATGCAATTTCTACCTTTGAGCGTTTGTTGAAACTCATTCGTCGAATTCGCCCTGAATACCGCGAAGGAGGAAGCTGGCGCTTATTGCATGATAATATACCAACTCTTCGATCCACTCTTGTGGCTAAAGTTTTGACTAGAAATCGCATTTTAACCAACAATCACTCACGGTATTCGCCTGATGTTTCCCCCTGTGACTTCTATATATTCGGAAAATTGCATTTGGCCATGAAAGGAAAACGGTTTGCCTCCGTAGAGGCCATCCGAAAGGTTCGTACCGACATCCTGATGGATATTCCGGACAATAACCTGGAACACTCTTCCGAAAAACTTTTGGGGGAGAAAGACATGTTAGGCGTTTTGAAATATTCGCATTCTGGAAGATTGAAACTATGATTAGGGATAATGATAGGGCAGGTAGGATACAAAAGAGACAATGATGAAGTTTACCACTTTCCGTTTGTGCAGATCACAAAGTTTATAAATTTGTTGGAAGCATAATTGGCAGCTTCATGTATCGCGATGGCTTCTGCTGAAAAGAAGAGCTTACATTGATAAGTTTGAAATTTTGATGATTTTATTTCGGGTAGTAAGACTGAAACATAATTTTTTGCCTACTTTTGAGCCATCGGTGTTGATAGTAATATAGTGTGGGTCTTCCTTTTCGATTTTGTTAAAGACAAGCTGAGATATTTTGGATTTACAAGAACGGCTTAAAAAAGTGTTAAGCTGATAGTTCCTAGTGCTGTCCTAACTGTTAAGTTAAGTGGAGTATTGAATTTATTAAGAGTAAATTTGGTGGAGTACCCATAAAAATATATTCCGTAGCTTATTTTTCAAGTTAAAAGAACTTTAAGCGTTAATAATACTGCTGGTGTTGCAGGCTAGCTGATTGTAAGACAATCATTTAACCCACCGTTGGATATATTTTTAAAGCCTACGGTTGGGCACCCTGACCTGACCTTTTTTCGTCCTATGCGGGGACCTTTTTTAAAAAGTAATATTCATAAATCGATGTTGTTGTTGTTGAGGTGGTTGAGCATTTCTGAGCTGAATATGTTCCTAATTAGTGACCAGCACCGTTTTACTACCACTATCTCGTGTGATGATGATTAAGGTTGTTTTTTTTTTTTTTGTTTTTTTGGTTTTTTTTTGTTTTTTTTTTCCAAGTCAGATCCATTTAGTGAGGTCCAAGTATAGCAGCAAATCCTTTATCTCAATGTCTGAGATTTCCTTAACTTGCTGTAGGAAAGGCTTACCGAAGGATCGGAGTCGTGCCCTGGCTAGTCCCGGACATTCACATAAATAGTGGAAAAGACTTTCCTTCGCCCCTTCCGCTTGACAGCTTCTACAGATAGGATTGAAGGGTAGATTGAGTCTAGCTGCATGATTCCCTACTTTCCAATGCCCTGTAAGGGTTGCAGTGATGCGTGAAATGTTTGGCCGAGAACATCCTAGCAGGTCATTCGTCCTTTGGATTTTGTATGACGGCCATGTGTTTTTTGTTGTAATACATGTAGGTATTTGCTTCCATCTTCTTTCGGCTAAAGCATGATAGTGTGAAGCAATGGATGCTTTTCGTGTGTTCAGTGGGGTGGAGACTGCCACCGCCTCTGCTATGTCTAGTGTCGAGCCCTTTCTTGCTAGCTCATCCGCTATCTCATTGCCCCGTATGTTCCTATGACCGGGAACCCATATCAGGGTAATTTCAAGCCAATGGCTGAGCAGTTTCAGCTCCTCTCTACACTGTAGGACCAGTTTGGATGAAATGTAGTTGGAGTCTAAGGCCTTAATAGCTGCTTGACTGTCTGAGAAGATAGCTATTCTTGCACCAACTTCCTTGCGGGGGTCCCTGTAGGAGGATCTTACTGTGACCGTAAGACCTTGTTGTCCAGCTTCCTATGTCTCTGAGTCTCACCGCGCTGCAAGTAGCTATTGTTTTAATGTGTAAATCTAATGGCAATAGATGTGTTAGTACATTGAGCGCTTCAGTAGGACTGGTGCTAAGCGCTCCTGTAGTTAAGATACACGCTGTTCTTTGTATCTTGTTCAGCTTAGTTTTGTTGTATTGATATAAATCGATAGAAAATTAAATTTTAGGCACGCTTTTCGTTAAAGAGAGGCTTAGGATTTCGATATGCGTTACTATAATCTAATAGTACGGCCAGAAAACGTGCTGTTTCAAAAGGTTGGGTCCAGAGTGAGAGGGGAATTAGGTGAGTAGGTTTGATAGGGCATGTGAAGAGGTGGTTAGCGTCGTGAGGTGTGCCTTCACATATTGGACATATATTGGATATGTCGAGTTCGTTTCTGGTTAACATACTAACCTACTACAATAGCCAAAACGTAATTGGGTCAAAGTTGCGTGGATCTCGCGAGGCAGCTGACGTTCCTCATCTGCAAAAGGTGCTAGTTAGACACTGATAACGGCATTCGGCGGTCAGGAATTTAGGAAGGTAGTAAGGCTCCCACGATGAATGTCGTTAAATGTCTATCTGTATAGTGTCTGCTCCAATTGTAATTGTGTTTTGTGCTGGATCTCGTCAGTGTAGTTGAAGAGATCCCTCCTAACGAGCCTTGGAGGTGACTCAGGCTCTGGAACCTTCGGTAGCACCATTACAGAAATTGCTTACTAACCATTTTGCTATGCTCCATAACCGGAAGCATGAAATCCTTATTGTGAAGATGTTGCAGGGGTGACATAAGTAAGCATCCCGTAGATGCCCTGATTGCTGTATTCTGATGTATCTGGAACTTTCTCCACTGCCAGGCGAGAAAACGGGCGCAGCATAATTCAGAACCGGCCAGTTAATTACTTTAAATGTCGCCAGCAACATTTCTTTATTTTTGCCCCAAGTGCTGCTGGCAAGAGGTTTGAGGACCTTGTTGCGCTGAAAAGAAGAGCAGGCTCTCTAAGTTGACACCCAAATTTTGAGTCTGTTAACTGTCGTTATTGGTGTGTCTTTGACTTTGACTTTTAACTGTAGTTATTCGATGCGTTACCAGTTGGTGGTATCCGAAGAAAAGGAAGGCCTACTTTGCGCTGGAGACATCGGGGGAAGAAGGTGTCGAACTGGCGCCGGTTAGCACGAGAAATAAAGGACTGGTGCACTTTATTAAACTCAGCAAAAATTAGGTAATTTTCAGAAAAAAAAAATTTATTCGAAAAAAAAAAATTTACACAGCTCTGTGTTCAAACAAATCAATAAAAATTAGTAAAGCAAATATGTTTTTTTGTGAATAGCCTAATTTATTAATTTATTAATATTATGACCCACGGCGTACAAGTTGAAACCGATATGTGTACTTATAAATATTTAGTCCTGGCAGCATGTGCTTAATTAATTATAATTTTAATTGTAATAATCCACATAAATAAGTGCCTAAATAGATAAGTAATAGTATATACTCGTATAATATTACTTGAGTAATCTTGTGTATGTACGATATCTTTAAATATTCGTAGAATTTTTACGTTATTCAGTAGTAGCTTAGCAAAAAAGGTAACAAAGGTCTTTCAATATTGTTTATCCACTCACATGTGGTTAAAATTAAATTCTTCTTCTTACGTGGCGTAGCAAAGCGCATCTCTGAAATAGGAGTATCTAAAAATCGCCCCAACACAGATTTTTTAACTCTCGCTAACCCTTGGCAAGTGCCTAACATCTATTGCCCTACACGTAGTCACTCCATTTTTTTTACCGTATTTTCAGTTTTCGATGCCGCTTTTACGGATTGACGCCTTGTCAGTGGAACTTTATTCGGGCACTGCTCGAGTACAAAAACCAGCTATTGGCGTGGATTGCCTTACTAGTTAAATACACTGAGTGCTTGCATACTTTCCATATATAAACTCATAAGTAAGTATAGATGTTTGTATGTTCCCTGCCGGGAAAAACCAAACTAGTATAGAAAGATTCTAGTTTAGCTATTGGTATTTAGTAGCAGAAATCATACTACTTCGAATATGATGAATTTGGTTCCTAACTAGTTAATTTTGTTTTTTCGATAAGAAAATTCGATAAGAGAATTATGCAGAAATCGATACTGGTGAATATATTGGGTTGGGGAATAAGTTCATAGCGTTTTTACTGAAGACTTTTACTTAAACAAAAATCAATATTTATATCAATAAGTTAATCAATTATATATTCGCCGTTCGCGGTTTACTACCTCTTCCCACCTTTCGACTAATTCGATGATGCCTTTCCTCGCCAAAAATCGTCTGGTCTGTAGTCAACGAAATTGTTGAGTCAGTTTTTAATTACCTCTATGTTATCAAAGATAACGCCCTTTATATGATTTGACAGGGAGCAGAAAAGATGGTAATTGGTCGGTGCAAGGTCCGGAGAATTGAAGGACCTCCTCCCATTCGAGCTCTTGGAGTGCGGCTTTGACGACTTGTGCAACATGGGACCTGGCGTTATCGCGAAGGAGTTTGCTTTGACCATATCGATCAAGTATTTTCAGAAAAGTCTCTTTCACGTGCTGTAGCTGGGCAATGTACTGCCAAACACATATAATATTATGATCTTCTTTGGATGAAGATCCGGCTTGACCCTCGGCTTTGGTGTGTCTCCTGGAGCCACCCACTCCTTTTCTTGCTTCATATTGATGTATAGGCACCTTTTCTCATCTCCCGTGACGATTCGGTACAAAAGTGCTGTTTACAACCGTGTGTTGCTCGATGGCGGGCGAGATGCTGAGAAGCAATTTGAAGGGGACGTTCTTTGTTTTTTCGTTAAGCTCGTTAGGCACTCAGGCTACCAATTTTTCGGTAAATCCCATTGAATGATTGAGAATCGTTTTAAAATCGCAATTAATTTTTCCGCCAAATCATGACTAATTTGGCGACCTTCCTCCTTCAAAAGTGATTTGAGACGTTCGTCATCGAATTCAAAAGGTCATCCCCTGCGGGACATGTCATCGACGACAAAGTCGCTATGTTTGAACTTTGCAAATCAACTCCGTGCTATAGACTCACCTACGACACCTTTTCCATACACTTCTCAAAAGTCCCGGTCTGCTTCGGCAGCTTTTTGACCTCAATGAAAAGTAGAAAAGCAAAGAAAAGCAGCCTCAAAACTGATAAAAATTAAATAATAGGACTATGAATAAGTTCGTGCGGTTTTACAACAGATGGCGTAACTTGATTATTATTCCATCGATCCACATTTCCAAACATTCATTGGAGAGCTACTGTCGTAAGGCACAAACGTCAGTATAAGTTTTTTATTTGAAGCGTAAACAACAATATTTTTACCACACTTGAAAATGTCGAATTTCGTGCCAAATAATGTGTTTTTGCGGGGAATTCTTCTTCATTATTTTACTATGAAGAAAAAAGCAGCCGAAAGTCATCGTATCTTGGTGGAAGTTTATGGTGAGCATGCTCTATCTGAGCGAACGTGCCAGAAGTGGTTTGCACGCTTTAAAAGTGGTGATTTTGGCTTGGAAGACGAAGAACGCGAGGGTGCGCCGCCAAAGTTCATGGATACCGAATTGGAGGAATTGCTCGATCAAGATCCGGCTCAAACGCAAGAAGAGGTTGCAAAAACTTTGGGAGTTGATCAATCAACCATTTCCAAACGTTTAAAAGCCATGGGAATGATCCGAAAGGTAGGCCATTGGGTGCCGTATGAATTGAAGCCAAGAGACGTTGAACGCCGTTTTATGGCATGCGAACAACTGCTTCAACGGCACAAAAGAAAGGGTTTTTTGCATCGAATTGTGACTGGCGATGAAAAGTGGGTCCATTACGACAATCCAAAACGTCGGGCAACGTATGGATACCCTGGCCATGCTTCAACATCGACGTCGGCGCAGAATATTCATGGCCTGAAGGTTATGCTGTGTATCTGGTGGGACCAGCTGGGTGTTGTGTATTATGAGCTACTGAAACCGAATGAAACGATTACGGGGGATGTCTACCGACGACAATTGATGCGTTTGAGCCGAGCACTGCGAGAAAAACGGCCGCAATACGCCGATAGACACGACAAAGTTATTTTGCAACATGACAATGCTCGGCCACATGTTGCACAAGTGGTCAAAACATACTTAGAAACGCTCAAATGGGATGTCCTACCCCACCCGCCGTATAGTCCAGACCTTGCGCCATCCGATTACTATCTCTTCCGATCGATGCAACATGGCCTGGCTGACCAGCACTTCCGTAATTACGATGAAGTCAAAAAATGGATCGATTCGTGGATTGCGGCAAAACCGACCGAATTTTTCACAAAGGGAATCCGTGAATTGCCAGAAAGATGGGAAAAAGTAGTAGTAAGCGATGGACAATATTTTGAATATTAAATTTGTAACCATTTTACGTCAATAAAGTTTCAAATTTCGAAAAAAAAACCGCACGAACTTATTCATAGTCCTATTAACTTAAAAATACAATTAACATAGTTCTGTAGAGCATAAAGACTTCTATCGCATGAGTACTTACCCTTTGCCAAACAGCAAGCAAATCGTTGCAAAATAAAGGAAAATATAGAAACGCTATGAACTTATTCCCCAACGTATTAGTATTCACTATTTGTGCACAAATAAAGTTTTTTTGCAAACACTCGAAGGAATTTTATTCTCTACTTATTCGCAGAAAAGTACTCCGGTACATATAAAACATTAATTCAAATCTAACTACCTTTGATTTTATTTACGGTTTTTTAATTTTTTTTATTAGTTTGTTTTTTAAGAATTTATTTGAATTTTTTAGGATTAGGTTCTTACTCATTAAGTTTGAAACAAATTTTGAATGCTTAACCAATGTTTGTAGCTGAAGGAAGTTTCATTTAATTTAATGAGAAAAATTCTGTATGCACTTTTAATATGAAATGGACCATGGAATTCAATGAATTTCTTTTTGTAGACTATTTTAAACAGTTCATTTTAGGAATATATTGCACTTGAATTTTTTTTTCAGTGTGACTGTGTCTGCATTTTGCAAATGCATGGCTGGGC
The DNA here is from genome assembly GCF_028408465.1 of Anastrepha ludens. Taxonomy (NCBI): domain Eukaryota; kingdom Metazoa; phylum Arthropoda; class Insecta; order Diptera; family Tephritidae; genus Anastrepha; species Anastrepha ludens. Next base: position 43,839,458 of record NC_071500.1, on the reverse strand, counting down.
AAATTACATTTCGTAGGTCGAGGTCGTATTAAAAATTCGAGTTCTAACATGAAAAAAATATAGAAAACTAACTGGTTGAGCTGAAAGTGAAGTGGTATTATTCTAGTTCACAACTGGCATTTTCCTTACAGGGTTATTACTGTGTGTAAGTTTGACTGTGTAAGTGCGGAAAGCAAGCGGATATTCACTGTCCAAGCATCGATGGATATGCATAGGTAAAATGCCAAAATGCTGCAAACTGAAATAAACATATCCACCCGCACATAGCCCAACAGCTCCTGTACAATTTTTTTTCCTTTTCAGCTGGCATAGTTCTTGACAACAGATATCTCGTGTGACGTGTTGCAAATGTTTTGTTTGTTGTTTTCCGGTGTTACTCGTGGCTTATGTGTGGTACTTGCATAGGGCACTCTTGGGCGAGCGTGTGTGCTTCGTTTTTACCGTTTACCGCTTATGTGTATGAGTGTACGTGCCAATGTGAAGTTTTTATGTTTTCATGGTTTTTCTCTCCTCTTTGTCCTTTGCTCTGTTTGCTGAATTCTTTCATACCGAACTCTCAGTTGCTTCAATTTTATTCAATTGTTGAAAGTGTTGCATTATCATGATTTCCCCGAGTTTATAGTGTTTTTTCTCGTACATATTGTGCGATGTGTAACAGGTGGATTTTCTGTACTGTGAATTTCATTTAAGCCACTGAAAATTATTTTCGACTCTTTTGTTCAATTGGCTCACCGTATGCCGTTCACCTATACGCCTACGCATATCCAGCCATTGTGTGGCTCAGTATTTTATGTTTTATGGACAGACTTTCATTCCCCCATGCAACACAAATCGTTTACGTCCTCTCATTCATTATTTAGTTGATGCATTGTTTTCAACAATGACCTTTGGGCAATGCCGAAATTATCGTTTGCGAAGTTGAAGTTCCTTTGACAATCATTGTAAACATAGTAGCATTTTTTTCCTGTTGTAGCCTTTGTAGTCAGAGGTGTTGCTTTATTTGGAAAATTGGTGCTGTTTTTGTTGTTGCAGAAATTTTTGAAAATCTCGTAGAAACTTGTTCATGATTTTGTTTGAAATCTGAATTCCCAAGTGTTTTGTATTTCCTACGAATTTGTAATAGTTTCTCTGCTTTGGAGATTCCCTAAGCTCAAAATTATACAGATGGCTAAAATCATTTGTAGCAAATTTGTTTGTAAGCTTGTGGTACTAGTAGTTGGCGCATGTGTGCCCAACTGAATACCAAATTTTATGCAAATGAAAGCATGAATTTCATTTTCACGAGGTGTGTTTTTATAGTTTCTCTAAGTAGGTAGGTACATTGGTTGAAGTACCTCTCTGGCACTCGCTAAGTAGCACTAAAGCGCCGTTTTGATACCATTATGCGACCTCCAAGAGGCAGATATCTACAGCCAGCCAGAGTTGTTGATTTAATGGAGAGGATTGATGGGATTTAGGTTGGCACACTGCTCCAAGATGAGATAATGGACTTATTGTTATAGAAAATGTTATAAACACTTGTACAGATGGCTCAAAACAAGACAACAAAGTGAGTGAAGGGGTATACTCCGATAAATTCGGAGCCAGCCAATCATTGCCATAAAGGATTATATACAGCTAGGATTAAAACAAAATCGCTTTTTTTTCTTTATGTACATATATGTAAGAATACACTCAGAAAATTTAATATTTTCAAAGTTATACGCAAATTTGAAAAGGCGTTTCAGAGTGCTTCAAACTTTAAACCCGTTTTTCTCGAAAACAGCTACACTGATGAGTCTCAAATTTTCACACGAGCTTCTTAAATATATTTTTTACTAATTAGTTGACGATTTTTTTCACGGATACATTTTTTTTATAAACAATTTAAGGCCGAAATTGTAGTCAAAAATCGATTTTTTTTTTGAGAAACCGCCATTTTGTCAAAAAAATGTGTTTTGGTTATTTCTTCGACTAGTTACTAGATTTAACAATACTTTAACGAAATCTGTTTGGTTTTTTAATTTCGGAGGATCCAGTTCAGAGATATAGTGGTCACCGCAAAACGTCTTTTTTGAGAGGAGCTCCCGGAGACCAGCTGTAGCTCTTTGCCAAATAAATAGCTTTACTAATACTAAGTCTTAAAATATAGCTAAAAGATAACATAATAGATCAATAAATTTTAAAGTTTTCTCAGAAAAAATTCTGGAAAATTCGCCTTTTTTCGGCCTTCTAACTGTTGAGGGACTTATGGCAATAAAAACGAGAGTATTATCCACAAATGAGGTCTTCATATACTCGGACCGTCAAGCAGTCATAAAAGAGCACTCTACAAAAATAGTCATAGAATATTTTAGACTTTTAAATGACGTATCCAACTACTATAAAGTACACCTTTTTCGGTTGGTAGGCCACTGGAATATAGCAGGAAACTGAAAGGCAGATAATTTTGCACGAATCGGTAAAACTCTTGATATCCAAGTGGATAAGACGCTGATACCTATGCCTATAGTCACTTGTAAACTATTGATGGATAGGAAAACCATCAACTAGGTAAATACAATTTGGCAAAACCTCACTACTGGCGAACTAAGCAAACAAACGTGACCGAAATGGAACAGCGGCCGATCAAAGAGCTTCTGGGTATTGCATTTTTAACTGGTGTAGCGGATATAGCGCATCTAAAACTAACTTTGCTCGTTTATTAAAGCTACCAAATGGTTTAAAAAGGAACTCATATTGTAAGGATAAGTTCTAGTGATATTACAATGGATTAACGACAGGTCTAGGTGTGTCATTGCGACAGCCACCCTATATACTGGTGCTTTTAAATGAATTAAAATTAACTATGACCATAAAATAGTGCATTTCAGCTCATAACTACAATACATTAACTTCAATATGGAAATATAAAAAAAATGCACATAAAAAATTAATTTATTAAACTTTTCTTGTGTTAAAATATTGTATATTAAGTTTTATTCAACAAAATACATAAAAACATTGCCAAAAGTAAAACAGTGAGAATTAAAAATACAAATTTGCATTTGGAAGGGACGGACAGAAGGACAGGTAGACGGATATAGCTAAATCGATTTACATCATCGTCCTGACACTTTTGGTACAAATTTGTATGTTTCTATTTGTGCTTCTTCTTCGGCTTTTAACTAAAACCATCGAACGAAAGTTAATATACAATTTTGTCTTCATGAAAGGTATACAATTTTTATTTTCTGATTGTTTTTTTTTAATTTATCTGGGTACAAATATAGTAATACTAATCTAATTATGTATTGACACCATTTCTTTGGGTGTTTCAAAAATGTTGAGGCCCGCTCACAAGAATTCTCGAAAAACTCCACCACATACAGGGTCCGCCATATAACTTTACGGAATTAAAAATGCTATACAAAAGAAACTACTCACTATTTTTCCAAACTGTTTTTTTTATTTTGAAGTACACTCCTTCCGGTTAATGATGGAGCACAACTTCATTCATATGGCTGCCTCGGCTAGCCATGCACCATCCCATACGATCGGTCCAATTTTTCAACACATTTTCCATTGTATGCGGCTGTATTTCAGCTATGACATCGCGTATATTGGTCTTCAGTGCATCAATTGTTGCTGGTTTGTTGGCATAACACTGGTCTTTGACGGCACCCCAAAGATCAATAAGCATCCCAGTTTTTCTTACTTTTTTCGCAAAGTAACGCACATACGCTTCATTCGGTGCTTTTCTTCTTCCCATTGCCATACGTAATTTTCGTACACATTCTGAACCATTTTCGTTCAGCGGAAGAATAAAACTAATTTTCTGTCAAATCAGATGACGGCTAAGTGTTACCATTCTTCAAATAATACCTGGTTCAAATCCGTAACGATAGATGGCGGGCCCTATATCATCTCGAACAGAACCTTTTTACACTAATTGCCTAAAACTGTTATAGAACGATGAATAATTGTATCGATTTCAGACAACTTTTTGAGCTTTTCCAATGAGAGGTTTATATAATATTTTAATGCATATCTCATTGTTAAAGCGGTAACTATCTGAAAATGGGCGGGGAGCGAAATAAAAACTACTTTTAAATTTTGAGCACATTGAGGGTGCTTTATTATGTATCCACATTTTATCAACAGTCTTGACCCTTCTGAAATAGAATTTTAATTGAACTTTCCAAAGAACCTATTTAACGATTGAGAATACCAATGAGTCAAATTTTTTCATATTCAAACCTTTTCCAATAAGGCAGAATGAAATTTAGTTCCCTGGTCACAATTTCAGTGATAAGGAGCTATTAGCGATTGCATAGATAAATCGAATGCAATATTGCACCACCGCAACAACAGTACTCGATGTATCAATTATATATAATTTTTATAAATACATTTTAGATGACTCAATATTCAGGATTTGTATAAAAGTAACGGGCAGATTTTCTTCCTCGCTCCGAACGAGTTGAACGTTGGAAGAGCTATCCCTTCAAAAATGCGTCAAGGGTCAGTTACTTACGAACGTGTGAAGGATACGTTGCGAGTGACTCGGGGCAAGCTCAAAATATTGTATAGCGAACGTGCGAACAGAGATACGACACACAATTTTATCACTAACTATCTTCCAAAGGTCCTGTCTGGGGTTTAGCTAGAATTTTTCTTTTCACATAAGCGAACTCCACTCTCAAAGGCCACCGCAATGTGAAACTAAATGTCGTTAAATAAGCTCGCTAAACAAAGATCCTTCGAGCCGTATAAAAGCCGCTAACAAAAGCTTGTTGACGCTTAAGAGATCTTCCTTCACTAGTTTTGAGATTTTTTATGGCAATGTCTCAAATTAATATATTTTCTCGTTATCCTCTGTATCAATCTTGCACACCTACTTTAGCCAGATCATCAGGTCTAAAGCACCTGTGGCCGGGAATATGGGAATGCTATATTTCTGAACGATGACGCGACTTTGTTTCCGTGTTTGAAATGTTCTATAATTTTGATAATTTTGAGCATAAAAGTCTACGCGAGCATAGTTCTTCTTTTTTAATTTTGCTTATTAATCGTCAATATTATAAATTATTTCATTGATTCTTGCCTTCTTTTTTTTTAAATGGCTTCTAGAAATTACTCTTGGCATGTCTTAGTTATTTCGCTTGGAAAATGCTAGATGATTGTAAAGCGGAAGAAAATGAAAGCCCTTTCTGTCTCAATATTGCTCAAAGTTATTTCCTTCACGACTAAATTTGTCATAAAAACCAACTTCCATTTGTAGAACACGTAAAGTGCTCAAAGAGAAGGACACTAAACTTTTACTTATTAACATTAACCAGGAAGTTAATATTTATTCACAATTATTGTTATTTGCGACTCGTTTCCACATATTTCACCTTTTATTGAAAATTAATTAATTTCTGTAAATGGGTAGGGAATCCATCTACATATTGCCGCGCACAAGTACGTATGAATGTATGCAATTCAATTGGCAATAATATAAAAATTTATTTGAGTATAATTTTATGGGTTTTACCCTGCAGTCATCTACTCGATTCCTGCAGGCGAATGAGATTGCCGACACCATTTTTATGACAGCAACACTTTCACGTTCATGACTCCGAAGTCAGCAGTAAGTTTGTGTATACGAGTATATGTAGGTACGAATGTATGTTGCAGTCAACTCGGATATAGTGAAAGCTAATCTTGCTGCGGTGGGCTAGTAAGAAGTCGAAAGCACCCAATTTTATGGGTTGTTGCAAGTGTAGCACATGAAAATCATTTTCGTTTGATATCGGCGCTTAGCACGCAGCACCAGCTTGTTAATGGGGCACTCTACTCGAAATTATCACTCACCCTATTGTGCTCTGTTGTTTTTGTAACTCGATAGCCCTTCCAAATGGTAGTTAACTATAGTGATGACCGGAACGTGTCCAGTGTTGACTTCGAAATAAGGAAAAAGTTGGACACGAACAAGAAGTAGGCGGGAACTATAGTTAATTGTGTCGTCTTGGCGTTTCTACGTATAGCTAGCTGGCTGATCCTAATGTCCTGAAATTAACACAAACTTAAGAGGCCACTTCGAAAATGGGTTAAAAAGGCCAAATGCATAGGAAAACTTGTGTTTGCTTCCACGCGTATAAGTGCGCAGATATGTATGAGTAGATATTTGCGTATATAAAGGGTGTTAAAAACAATGCAAAATGTGTAGGGAGGCAATAGTTAGATAAAAGCTATTTATTAAGAAATATACGGCAATGACCCAAATGGTCGCCTATCCAACAGCACAAAAGCACAATTAAATTGGCATTGAATACCAAAATTTTTCCAAATAAATTGCGCAAATCTAAGTTATATTCGTTTACTATTAACTGCCTATATTTTAAAGCACTAATGACAAACCAAACTAGACTACTCCATCTGCCTGAACCAATTCCACTCAATTTATATTAGCTTTAGTAGAACAGCCCAAAGTACCGACATCTGATATGTTTCAAAGTAGAGCACCTTTCTATGATTTTCTTCTTCGTTTAAGTGACAAAGGCGCTGCTGAGTTCAAAAAAGTGCCCCAGTCCTTTCATTCTCGTGCTAACCGGTGAAGGCAGGACACACCAAGTGAAGCCAAGTCCTTCACCGCCTGATCTTTCCAACGCAGAGGAGGCCTTCCTCTTCCTCTGCTACCACCAGCTGTTACCGCATCGAATACTTTCAGAGCTGGAGCGTTTGTGTCCATTCGGACGACAAGACCCAGCCAGAGCAGCTGCTGCGCTATGTCTATGTCGTCGTAAAGCTCATACAGTTCATCATTCCATCGTCTGTGATATTCTCTCAAACACTCCAAGCGTCGCTTCATTGGATGTTGTCATCGTCCACGTTTCTGCGCCATACGTTAGGACGCGCATGATGAGAGCCTTGTTGAGTGTTAGTTTTGTTCGTCGAGGGAGGACTTTACTACTCAATTACCTAACTTAATCCAAAGTAGCACTTGTTGGTAAGAGAAATTTTCAGTTAGATTTAAAGGCTGACATTGTAATCTATGTTAATGCTGATTCTTAAATAAACGAAGTCTTTTACAACCTCGAAATCATAACTGTCAACAGTCACGTGGGTGGCGATACGCGAGCGCGCCGACTGTTTGTTTGGAGACAACAGGTAGCTCGTTTTGTCCACGTTCACCACCAGAGCCATTCTCTTTGCCTCTTTATCCAATTTGGAGAAGGCAAAACTAATAGCGCAGTTGTTAAGGCCGATGATGTCAATATCAACCAAAAAATTGTGTGTGAGCGATTAAGTTCTGCGGCTCGTACAATTTTTTCCAACTGCAGGTTAAAGAAGTCACACGACAGCGAGTCACTCTGTCTGAAACATCGATTGGTATCAAAGGGCTTGGAGAAGTCCTTCGTAATTCTGACGGCGCTGCTGGTATTGCGGCATATACTATGGATATCTCCTTCCCGTACTGTCAAATGCAGCTTTGAAATTTGCGAAAAGATGGTGTGTGTAGATTCTCCTTTCATGGGTCTTTTCCAAGATTTCGCATATTGTGAATATTTGGTCGATGGTGGACTTTCCAGGTCCAAAGCCACACTGGCAAGTTCCAATCAGTTGGTTTAAGGTGGGCTTCAGCCTTTCACACAATACGTTCACTAGAATCTTATAGGCGATATTTAGAAGCCTAATCCCGCGATAATTGCGGATTCGGCAGAGCACACTTAAATTCCAATCGACACGCATGCTTTTATCCGACCATATTTTGCATAGAAGCTAATTCATGCACCTTGGCAGCTCCTCGGAGCTGGTATCGTTCAAATTGCTTTTACTGATCTATGATCCTTATAAATGCGACTACTTCTCAAAGCTCTTTCCCACAAGCTCTGTTTGTTCGTCGAACTCAGAATTGAAACAAATACATCTATGTTAGCATTCCACAGCTTCCTATCTGATATATCTGATTTAGACTTAATTTTCTTTCTAAGTCCTGTCTTGGTGGGATAATTTTTGGGTATCTATGCGGCAGTTTATTAGGATCATAGTCAAATAAGGTCTTATAAATATATCTTAGGTGAAGTTTTGATATGTAGAAATGACAATTTGGTAAGCCAGTTTCTAAGAGCATACAATAAGATAGTGCATTTGTAGGCATGTAGCGAGGTAATACTATTGATCAAAAGATATAAAAAAGACTCAATAAATATAAGTACTCGTAGTGCAAATGATAATATTCTAGCAAGAACAAAGCATTCTCCAAAGTCGAGTACGCGGAAAATATTAGGCGAGGTAGGAAGTATTGCCCGTTTTATGAAAAATTCTGAAAGCGCAGCTACTCTATGCGTACCTTGTAGAACGAATAAATATCTTAAGTCAATTTAATCATCAAGCGTGTTTGGATTTTTGCTGCTGGTTTTTACGCAATCATGCCAAAAAGCATCACGTTTGTTGTTAAGAACTTTGGGTTCTTTTTGCACATAAACTTAACTCCATAAATATTGTGAATTATTTGTATGACACCCTGTAAATTACATACATATACACACTCTACATACCTACACAATTAAACCCCTTTATCAAAGTGGGTGTTTACCAAAGTGGCACAAAATACATACTAACTTATACCATCTACGCACATTTAGAATACATACATACATACCCATACATATGTACAAAGAACGGGTTTTACTAATACAAGTATAAAACTTTCGAGCTGCAAATTGGAAAGTGCATAGTTTGCGCATGTGTGTATGTGTGTGTGTTGCACTTTCGTTAATAACTGTCTCGACAATGTGTCTATTGGTGGTACCAGCTTGCATGTGGATAAGTAGGTGGTTTGCCGTGCATATAGGGCAACTTATATTTAGCTTAAGTGGCAAACATAGAAACAACTTAAATGCACACACATACATATACTCAGTCACTCCCATGTACACCTAATTTTACCGTCTCGTAAGCTCCTTGAACTCGTATTTTATCAGACAATACGTACATAGACTCACTCAACTTGCCCCTTATACTCGTACACTGTGCGCTCTAACTTAGCCTTTCGACCTTCTGCCTTTGCCCGAGTACATCCAACTAACTACCCACGATCTTGAATTAGCTACTACTATATGATTAATATCAAAAGGAAGCAGGAGTTCAGAGTTTGCATAATATGCATGCACCTACGCATAATTAGAAAGTTATTTTCATATAATTTTACGTTGATATGCATCTGTGTGATGTTTATGTATTATTAATTAAGATATGGCACTGGATCATGGGTACGTACGAACTCTCGTGTGTATGTACTTATATGTAAGAAGTGTCGTTGTATACAGCAGACATTTATTTAAAATTAGGGAGAAATTTGTACTTGAAGCATTAGCAGGTGATCCTTGTACTTAATTTAGCAGTATTATAATTTTATAACCGGGTAATCTTCTTTTTGGCGTGAGAGCTGAGACTTTATTTGGTTGTTTTGCAAATGTAAAGCTATTACTAGATTATGCTTTTGAAGAGCAGCAGTGTATGGTTTTCATAGTCGAAGCAATTTTAGCCTCTTAAAAACTTCACTTCTTAAGCCTTTCACAATCCATTTTCGGATTTACGAAGTCCTTTTTCGTTTTAAATATCCACCGCGGCTTCCCAAGGTGGTGAGATATTCAATTTTAGGTCACATTACTAAATGCTTGGTAATGACCTGGGCTCAGTGATGGTAAATGAGTTTTTGAAAAATTCCTGTGTTTACACTATAATGAGGCACTTGCAACGCCAAAATTGAATTATTTGCTTAAGTTTTGAACTTGATGATATTTTGACACTTTATAATAAAAACAAATTTTATTTCAAATATATCGTCCCCTTAGTATTAAAATAGCCTACCTACATTTTTTGATGTTTTGAGAAAATGAATTTCAAACTTTTTGTCGAAAGTAGCTCTCACTCAAATCTCGTTATGTCTGTAAATATTTATTATTTTTTGACTGACGTTTTGACCCCCTTTGTGGAACTAGAATTTGACAAAATTTTGACCACATATAAAATCGACGATGGAGAGTCCAAAAATTCAATAAAAAAATAATAGCCTATGAGCACATAGGCTATTGTTATACTAAGGGGACGATATATAAGTACACATATTTATTATATTAGAAACACAAATGTAAAGAAAAATTCAGCAAAAAGACTAAAAATTTGACTTTTTCATTACATTCAGTTCTGTTTAAAGCAAGGCAGAGTTTTTATTTTTTCAGAATCCGGCAGGATTTCTTTTAAGAGTGGGATTAAATGGTTCACCACTTGCAGCGCGACATTATGCTCAGCGAAGAACATGCTAAGTCTTAATTCGAAATTTCTGGAGCCATTTGGTTTACTCGATTTTTTTCTTAAAAAACTCTGTTTATTTTAGGTGTCTTTTTTATTGCCTTCATATTTTTTTTGGTACATTTCTGATTCGGCGTGCTTCTGAAAATCAGACTTGCCGCAGCTCAAAACTTTGTCGAACGCAGCGCATTTTCATTTGAATGGATCGGTAGCCACAACTTCCAACCAGCCACTAAAATTGTCGTCGTCAAGCCACTTGTTATTGAACTTTTGTTTCCGATACTTGCATTGTTTTTTCTGGTGTTCCTCCGAAGAGTCAGTCGAAGAGGGGGAGCTCATATATAAGTATTATGCATTTTAAATATAAAAAAAGCTAAAACTAAATTATTTGCAAACTTACTTCAATTTTCGCTCGAGGAAAAATCGCGTTAGCGTTAACGAAGAAAATAACGGCAATGTTGCCGTATTAACGCTTTTAAAAGTATTCTGCCATAAAAAAAAAGTCTGGCATGAAATCTTACTGCGGATTTTTATTTTAAATGAACTTTTCAAATTTTTCCCGCTATTTCAAATTTTTTTCTGTCCTTCTTGAAAATTCCTTACATTTACAGAATTTAACAAAATCAGCCCTTCTTTTCCCTACACCCACATTTTTCGACAAAAATCCCTACATGTAGGGTATTTTCCCTACATTTACCATCACTGCCTGGGCTTTGTTGATCTTGAACACATCGATTGGAGCAGACGATGCCAAAATAACATTACCGCTATAGACCGTCAACCTAGACCCGTCATATCGATGACAAAAATTAAGCTATCGGCCGCTTTAACAAAAGTTGAGTCCGCGGAGAAATTCGGCTGTGGAATATTGTTTATTTGTGTACAAAACGGCAATATTCGCATATATTATTTCGAGTAAGGCAGAACCGCTCTTGTGATTAGGATCGGTAAATATTATTTAGAAAGTATTGCTGGTTCATCCATCAAAGTTACCCATAAAGCGACCGGTATGGTCTCGATGGTGATATGTCTTGAAGAGGAAAGTGGGATTCTATTATATAGGGTGCGTGCGGTACTTGAGGACAACTGGGGAGTACAACTAATTAGCTTTTATTTTGAACGTTTTACACAACATTATCTTTCTATATACCCATAAAATCATAATAAAATTTCCCCGCGTACACTATCAATCCAGGGTTTCACTACTGTCTCTGAAACCTCGATATATGCAGCAAAATTGAATTGAAATCCTTGAGTAAAGAAGTGTGGCGGCATTGGAATATCCTTGGCTGAATCAAAAAGAATTTGGTGTTTTAACTTTACACTGCTTCTTGATGGGAAAAAATACCGTTCAAGCAAAGCAATGACTTGGAAAGTGTTATAGGAACAATAACAATTGCTGACTTCAAACGTGTTCGTAGAGGCAGCTATGATGCACAACGCAGAGGTCGTGCAAATGGGGCGTTAACAGCAGAAAATATAAAAAATCCACAAAATCATTTCGAATGATCGAAAAATGAAGTTGCGTGTGTTAACGAACATCTTAGAGGTATCAACAGAACGTGTTGGCTTTGTATTGCATGAGAATTTGTCTATGAGAAAGCTCTCTTCAAAGTGAGCACCATGCCAAAATTCAATCAAAACAATGGCAAAACTACTTGAATTGAACTTCGAATTGCTCCCATATCCAACGTATCGCCAAATTTGGCTCCCAGCGACTACTGGCTCGCTAAAACTGGGACCTATTTTGAGGCAAAAGATAACTTGTACTACAAAAGTGGTATCGAAAAGTTGGAGCGTTGCTGGAATGATTGCGTTGTTCTGGATGGAAATTACAGTAATAAATTAAATTAATTTAGAAAAAACGGGACTTCTCAGCCCGTGTGTTATAAAGTGTTTTCAAATAAGAGGTTTTATTTTGATATTCAAAGAAAAACGCTATTTTTTTATATAAATGAGCGGATGTTTACTTAATTATAAAGAGGAGGGAAAATAACATGAGGCAAATGACCATCACGCGGCGGCCGACGTAGCCGAATGGGTTGGTGCGTGACTACCATTCGCAATTCACAGAGAGAACGCCGGTTCGAATCTTGATGAAACACCAAAATTAAGAAAAACGTTTTTCTAATAGCGGTCGCCCCTTGTCAGGCAATGGCAAACCTCCGTGTGTATTTCTGCCGTAAAAAAGCTCCTCATAAAAAATATCTGCCGTTCGGAGTCGGCTTGAAACTGCAGGTCCCTCCATTTGTGGAACAACATCAAGACGCACACCACAAGTAGGAGGAGGAGCTCGGTCAAGCACACAAAAGGGGTGTAAGAGCCAATTATATATATATATATAAATGACCACTACGACCACGCTTAAAGAACAATACCCTTTTCATTAAATTTTCCATAATCGAATTGCAAAGTGGCTGCCCTATGTCCTCGTCCTCGATAACCTCACGAATTCCATCTTTGAGGTCTTGAATTGACCCTGGGCTGTTGGCGTAGACCTTCTCCTTCACGTGGCGACAAAGAAAAAAGTCACGAGTTGTTAAATCAGAAGATCTCGGTGGCCAATTGTGATCACCTCTTAGAGAGATAACACGGTCCGGAAACTTTTCCCGTAAAAGATCAATATTTTCGTTGCTTGCGTGGCACGTAGCGTTGTCTTGTTGAAAATAAACGTTGTGCAGATCAATACCATCCAATTCCGGCCATAAAAAATCATTAAATATCTCTCTATAGCACAATTCTATTCAAACCCTATTGAAAAACCCTTTATACTAATTAATTACTTTCCGCACTTATTTGCATTCAATTGGAAAGGTGTCGAAAATACACTTTTTGGTCGAAATTTATAGGTCTACACAAAATCGTTGCAAAAATAGTGTTACGTGTAGCGTTTAATTTTCGGGTTTGACACTGCCACTTTGTGAGCTGCTCCTAAAGGCCGCCCAAAAATAAATCATTAGGGTGTATCGGTAGTTGATGGATTGCATTAGAAACGCTCCAAACGTAATTATTTTGCTCAACACTAAGCTGAATTTGTCATGTTTGACAATTTTTGTACTTTTTTGCAAATCACTGATTTTGGCATTCAATTGCCAAAACTTATTCGACGCAGATTCGCGCGCAACATACAAAGAAAATACTGAAAATAGAAAAAAGTGCGATGTCGCTTTGCAAATTAATTGCCACATTGCCAGAGTTTCTCCCTGTTGAAGAAATTGTTTATGCAACAAAATAAACTTACTAGGGGAACAAACATATATGTATGTATGCGTGTATGTGAATGTGTATATATGCGTGCAGTTATAAATTTATATATCTCCTATGTAGCTGTTAAATGCAAAGACGCCCACGCACATTTAATTGACATTTTGACAAACGATGAGAACTACAAGATCATAATGGAGTGTATTACCATAAATCCATAATGTGTTTTGATACATGCATGTGAGTACACACATACATTTGCCATTGCTCGTGTACTCCTAACTTCATTCGAACACCAACATAGTTATGTAAGTATGCATTCATGCACTCAGTCAATCATATCTCACACTTGCTCATACCCACATACATACATGTAAATGCATCCCCTCACTATGCTTAGTTGCACATATTTACATACATATACAAGTACTTTTGCTTATAAATATAGATCGATGTATGTATATACTTGCATGCATTTACTGTAGATATGTGTGGATTTGTGTGTACATCCATCGGCATGCTGTTCTAACAACATTTTTTTTACGCTGATGTCAATGTGACATGACAATTGTCACTTAATTATTTTACGAATACCGAACATCTTTGCTTACGCGTTGCAATGCGTGTGCCTTGCTAATGTTGCTGACACTGCGGCGGCTGTCACCACTGATGCTGCAGACAACTTGCACTGACGGATGGTTGTCTCTAATTAAGTAACTATACCCATGTAAATACATACATATACATATGTACCATGTATATGTAGCATGCATTCACATACGCATATGCACATAACTACACGTACACCTGTGGTTAAAATAATAGCAGCGTGGTGTGATGGAAAGTTTTCTTCTTCATAATTTATTCCTTTTTTTAATTTTAGGACTTAGTGTTTTTTCGTTTTTATAAAAGCGCACTCCATACTATAACAAAAACCAAATAAATGAAAGTTTTACGCCATTAGACAAATTTTAAGAAATTTAATGAAAAAATTTCAATTCATTGTAGGAGGAAAATTCGAAACTCTGTTTGCAAAAAATAACAAAATTAGCAACAAGGTAGGAAGTACTAAATAACATCGAAACCGAACCTTGTCTACCTGCACACAATTACGTAAAATTTAGATCGTACTGGCTGTACTTGGCATCAAACGAACTCCTAATGGCTTGTAACATCAGATGGAGAGACGGAAATTGTGACTTCACGTATAAAAGGCGTGTGTGAGATTTACCAAAAACCCTGCCCATTTCCCGAAATTTTTGTTTCATAGCATTTCCATTTATTTGATTTATCATTCGCATATCACCCATTTTCAATACCAGCTTACCTTAGACAAAAAGCAATAATTATGTGTACCATTTTCAATGAAATGTAATTATTGGGTTGGGCAATAAGTTCTCAGCGTTTTTACCGAAGACTTTTATTGAAACAAAAAACAATAATTATACCGATAAATTAATCGATTAAATATTCGGCGTTGCTATTTACTATGTACCTCTCTCCACCTCTCGACCAATTTGTTGATGCTGGTCCGTCAAAAATCACCTTGTGTGGTGTCAAAGAAATTGTTGAGCCAGTTTTTAAGGACCTCTTTGTTATCGAAGGTAACGCCCTTCATGAGATTTGACAGGGACCAGAAAATATGGTAACTGGTCGGTGCAAGAATACGGTGAATGCTGAAGGACCTCCCATTCGAACTCTTGGAGTGCGGCTTTGACGACTTTTGCAACATGAGGACTGGCGTTGTCATGAAGGAGTATGGCTTGACCATGTCGACCAGGATTTTTCAGTCGAATAGCCTCATTCACGTGCTGTCGCTGGGCAATGTAGAGCGCCTCGTTGACCGTGGCATTCTTTCCGAGCATTTCCCATGCCCTCTCAGTCACATATCATGTCCTTTTTTGGATGAAGATCTCGCTTGACTCTCGGCTTTGACGTATCTCCTGGAGCTACCCACTACTTTCTTTGCTTCATATTTATGTATAAGCACCATCCTTCATCTACCGTGACGATTCGGTATAAAAAGCGGTGTTTATCACCGCGTGTTGCTCGATGCCGGGTAGGTGCTGAGAGCAGTTTGAAGGCGACTTTCTTCGTGACACGTCGCCTATGTCACGGGCTGCTTCGGCAGCTTTTGGACCTCGATGTAAAGCAAAGAAGAACAGGTGTCGTAAAAGTTGATCTTTGCCTTTCGAACTCTCAAAACTAAATAACTCAAAAATACAATGAACATAGTTTTTAGACTAGAAAGAATTCTATCGAGTGAATACTTACCCTTGCCAACAGCAAACGAATCGTTGTAAAATAAAGGATAATATGAAAACGCTATGGACTTATTCGCCATAGACAAATTCAGGCTATGGTGCATGCGGATGGATGAACATGAATAGTTCTGAGTTTTTTGGTTTAAAGTATGTGCATATATATGTATAGATTCCTTTATATTGCTAACAACAACACCCAATCTCGCTGTGGATGCTTCACTTTCCTCAATACCCTGGGAACAAAGAACTCCGTTTTTTTATTGATCTGGGTTGATCTATTGTTGATATGGCTCCCAGGACACGAAGGTTATAATGGCCATTAACAGACTACCTAGCAAAATTAGGCACTATTTCAAAATTCCATGGGTCAGAATCCTTTTCCGCACCAAATCCCGCGTACAGTAATTTACCACAGTCTAGGAGGACTCCCTGCCGCATTTGCAACGCTAGATGGAAAGTATAGGGCAGAAACAGGCTAAACAGTTTGTCCCTCTCTTCCAACAGGTTCCTAAACCTGGTTAGAGAGGGCCAGCTTTTAACTCTCACTGGATACTGCATGGCGCATTTTAGGCTTTGCTTTCATTTTAGGAAACTTAAATTAGTAGAATCGAGCTTCTGCAATTTTTACGATCTAAATAATGAGATTCCAGATCACACTCTCTGCGAACATGCAGAGGAAAGTCCATACTCCTAAGTGGTGCAACTTAAAATCCATTACTGAAATGTAACAAAAAGCCTGAGAAGGCTTTTAAATTAACCAGAAGCCTTTATTATAGGTTTGGGGTCAAGTACAATAGCCCACATCAGATGGCCCAATAATAAAAATAATAATACAACAGTCGTGCGAACAAAACTACAACACATTTGTGTACAAGTGTGCAAAATAATTTTCAGATCTCCATTCATATTATTTTGAGCACAGGTGTACTTACGTACATAGACATTTACATATAACTAGTCTCTCACCTAGCGCACTACCGTTGATGTCAAGTGTTGACTTATTTGTCAATGTGACAAAATTAATAGTTATGTATGGGTATTGTGTGCTGATAAAAGCACACTCATCACTAATAAGGACAAATGTAGTAGACAGAAACAAATGACTGACGAAAGCATGTATTAAGAGCAAGCAAAATTAATCAAAGAGAAGGTGAAAAAACTTGCATGCTTGTGTGTATGTTTGTGGACGAAGAAAATCTAGTAGATGGTAAAAATCTATTTTAGGAATATATTTTAATTGATTGATATAGAAAAACATTACTTGTATTGAGCTATCAGGATATTTAATGTGGGGCTTTAGAAAAATAAATCGATGCTCCGAAACTAACCAATATAAGGTGAGGCCAAAGTTGTTGACTGCTTGCTCACTTTACTTCGATGATCAAATTTACTTAGTTATAACTACTTACCTTTTTGAAAGTAATATCAATATTGACCAATCTTAAATCTCTTCGCAATGGAGTGCTTATCAGCTGCTCCGAGTGGGGGATTTTATCAATATTTTTAACGATCGTCTGCTGCGACTTCTCATTATGGTTGTAGTTGTTCAAATAATGTATGATTTTCTCCTTTTTAACCTTTATTTAGTACTGCGGAAATAAATAACTGACTTCTCAAAATAACAAATATATCTAACAACATTTTTGAGGTGAAAACTGATATTTGAATCGCCGCACAGAATTGTGAGAAATCATCAACATTCGCGAAACGCCTGGCAACACTACTTAATGAATGAGGTAAGACAAAACTTGAATGGTAGAGGGTAAGACAAAGCTTGCCGGAAGATACGAACTGCCACATCTAGTAATTACGACAGTTACATGCAAAGGTGTATGTTTTTGATTTTTGTCGGGGCAGACTAGCAAGTACAGCACTCAGACACAAATAAATATATTGTATTGCACTTGGGTTCCCTTTTTAATATTATTTAAACTTAACCGACCTCCGTAGAAATCAGAGTAGACATTGTGGTGCCAAGAAACCAAGGTTGTCGCTTCTTTACACATCAGTGCCAAAGACCTCAAACATTCGGCATACCAGGGAAGATGCACAGAAAGTATTCTGCCGTCTCATTGTCCTCTCCACATGCTGGTCAAAGTGATCTGTCTGAGATGTTTACCTTTTACATGTGCTTCGCCCACAGAAAGTGGCCCATCGTCAGCCCAACCAGCTACCTGCAGTCCCTTCTACGTCATGTCCGTACAAAGTATTCAGCCGTAAGTTGAACTTGTGAACGTGTAAACGAACAAAGTGATATAAAGTGATTAAGTAGTGAATTTAAATAAAACAAGTATGCTAAGTTGCCCTTAGGGTATGAGTTCTATTAGCAATTCAGGGATGGAACTCAGAGAAATTATAGAGAGACGTTTTATTTAAGAAAACAGTATCCAATGTAGACTAAACCCAGCGACGCTCCTTGCAACTATTGGCGAAATAAAACGATCTGCACGAATAGTACAGCAAAAAACTATTTAAGACAACAATACGATGCATTACGATAGAAGACAACGTATTTATGCGTAAAATAGCTTTGATCAAAAAGAGAAATGATGTATACTGGCGGACACGTGAGATCGCTGATCTTACAGAGATCTGCATCCACAAGGGTCGAAAGTATACTAGAGTCATAAGTTTGGGTCCAGCGATAACGAAATCCGAAGAATACAAACAAAGTAGAAAAGCCAAAAAGGCAAATATGCCAATAATGGTTAGGTTACAAAATCGTTATGAAAAAGCTAGAGAATACTCCCCTGCTGCTGATATGGAAACCGAAGTGGAAAGGAAAATTGTCAACAAGCTCTTCCCAACAAACTTAGTTTCGAGAGAAAAACTGGAATATAAAGCAAAGGAACTTACCCCATTCACACAAGACGAAGTAGTAGATACATGCTGCAAAAGCAATGATATGTAATAAAGTGGCAGGACCTGATGGCATAGCAGAAATACTGAGAATCTTGGCAATCGAACGTCCTCTTTCGCTATTCAACATGTACAACACATGTATTAATATTTTTTCAAAAATATGAAAAAAAAACAAAAATTAGCACAAATTGGTAAGAGAAAAGGAGACCCAACATTAGCGTCCGCTTATAGGCAACTATGTATGCCAGATAGCGCAGGAAAACTCTTTGAAAACTAACAGAGTGTAGACTTGGCGAAGAATTAGAGAACAATGGTCGTCTGTCTGATAGGCAGCAAGGTTTTAGAGTTAGAAGATTTACCTTAGGAGCCTTCCAAGTCAGGCAGATAATTGATATCCCAAAGTGGTCATACTAGATATTAGAAATGTTTTAAATATTTTAAGATGGGGTGAAGTAATTGAAGCCTTAAAGACTAAATTGAAGTTCCCGAATTATCTATTGAAAATTATTTGCAGCTATCTAAGCAACCATGTACTCTTATACAAAACCCCTTCAGGATTCAAGACAAAACAAATAACAGCAGGTGGGGCCCAAGGATCAATACTTGGACCTGAACTTTGGAATATAAGCTAGGACGAAATTATTCGACTAGAGATACCTGAGGATGTGTGTCTAGTTTGATACGTAGACGACATTGCAGCTGAAATAACTGCTCAAAACACTGACGAAGCCAAAAGGAAGTAAAATGGAGTGATGATTGGAGTACAGGCATTGCTAGAGGGCCACAAATTAAAACTGTCCACAGAGAAAATAGAGGTAATCCTTCTAACCGACAGACGTATCCCATTAGAAGTAGATATGCAAGAGCTAGATGCCACTTTATCGACAAAAAGACTGGTCAAACACCTAGGAGTGGAACTAGATGCGTACTGGGCGTACATTAATCATGCTATCACAAGAGCACTCCGGCGCTCGAAGTGTAACCAACTTCAGACTGCTCGCGCAGCTGATGCACCTGTATCAGCTGACTGTTAGTTAGCTAAATGACAGTTCAGAGTATTCTTTACAAGCATTTTGCCGAGAGTAAACGCGATGAAAGAAAATCTGTAATGGATTATGCTTGGCGACTTCAAAGCCAGGGTGGGTAAGGAGGGAATTTTTTGACCCATAGTCGGAAAATTCAGCCTGCACAACGAAACATCCGGTAATGGATAGAGGCTGATCGACTAGAATCCAGCATAAGAAAATACACCAAGCAAGGTGAATGCGAAATATTATCAGGAAAGTATTCTGGAGGTTGCTTGGAAGACGTGGGCAGACAATCATTTCAGTGGCAGACCATGCACGTCTCAATAGGACTCGGCACCGTCTCACAAAGCTCGAGTGAACCAAGAATGGCTAAAAACAAGGTTTCAATCTTCATAATGTCCACACAATAGCTCTCAAATTCATCAGACGTAAATCCGATGGTTTATTTTGGAGAGCAAGGTCCGAACTAAACGATTCACCAATCTCGAGGTGCTGAAAACAAACCATTGTTCGCGAGTGGGCCAAATACGTACAACTCACATTCCGGCAGCTTGCGATTCGTTTCTGGACCATCTCAAAACCATAGTCAAAATGATCATATCGAGTACAAGTCAATTGGTTCTTTATTTTGTATTATTTTCACATATTTTTTACTTTGATTTGAATAAAATTAATTTTTCAAACTAAGTTTAATTGGTTACACTTCGAGTACCGGACCCTGTAGAGTTATCGAACGACCGAAATAATCACACATAAGTGCGATAAAGATGTATCTACGGTGCGAAAGTGTCGGGTTATTTGCGTGATACGAGTATTGTACGGAAAAATAAGTGCACTCACGTTGAAAGCAAAACGCGTATATATATATACCTTCTGCTCAAATAAGAACGAGACGTTATCAATAAAACGGTCCGCGGATGACATATGGCAAAAATAATTTTTTTTTGTTTTGGTAGGACTGTTATAAGCTTACATGGCAAATTTCAGCGTGATATGTCACATAGTTTGTTTTCTGTGCTACTGTAAACAAGTCAAGCTCGAGTGTGTTCTTCGAATTCTCTTTTATGACTTCAATTGCCTCAAAATGTTTTCCACGGAGCGGCAACTTGAGCTTGGGAAACAGGAAAAAGTCACAAGGAGCCATATCAGGCGAATACGGTGCTTGCGGAACGATATTAACATTATTTTTGTTCAAATAATCGCGAACAAGACGTGATGTGTGAGCTGGTGCATTATCGTGATGCAAGAACCATGACTTGTTGTCCCACAATTCCTTCCTTTTAAGACGAATGTTCTCGCGCAAACGCTTTAAAACGTCTAAATAATATTCAGCGTTAACCGATCGGCCTTGCGGAAGGAACTCCGAGTGCACCACACCTTCATAATCGAAAAAACCAGTCAGCATAACCTTAATTTTTGAGCGACTTTGGCGTGGTTTTTTGGGTTGATGTACGGCCCTCTTTGAACGATTTGTACCACTGGAAAACCGAAACTGTTGGAATAACAAAATTTCAAACAAATTCTTTGTTCAACTTGAATTTCCATCGTTAAATTCGAAGAACACACTCGAGCTTGACTTGTTTACAGTAGCACAGAAAACAAACTATGTGATATATCACGCTGAAATTTGCCATGTAAGCTTATAACAGTCTTACCAAAAAACAAAAAATTTATTTTTATTTTTTTTATTTTCGTTCATATTTGAGCAGAAGGTATATGTTAAGATGATTATGAGGAAAAGAATATGTGACTGCTTTACTAATCAGGACACAAGAAGCCAAACAAACACCTATGGAGTTGCAAAATTCATAAGATCAAGACTGTGCGTATGGAATGAACACGTGACAAGAGCCTCCGACAGCCGACTGAATGACTGTTAGCGACTGAATACTAGTTGGTAGACGGCGTCCTGGCAGACCTTCCATAAGGTGGGCCCAAAGGTGCTGAAATTTCAGAAGAAAATTAATATCCTTAATATCTAATTCAGTGTATATAACAAATATATTATATTTATATATATAGATATATATGTATATAAATATATAAAAGTATGTGACATGTTAAGCTGAGATACCTTAATAATTAATAGCTTATTTGTTTATTTGTATCAAATGCTATTAAATTAATATCCAAAGTGGATCAAATAAAGTTAAAAAAAAGGCATTGCCTATAATAACAGTATAAGAAAAAGAAGAAAAATAGTGTAACATAATATCATATTATTTTGTGCCCTTACGTCTGGGATGGAAAGCCAGCTTCCTGCAGAACTGCCAAAACGGATTAAGAAAAAAGAGTTCATTCCACCCTAATATACATAGGTATGTATTATCGCGAAAACTAGTTGCCGAGGGGATTTAAAAAATGCCCATGACCATTTAATTTGCTCGCACTCAAACGCCACTCAGACAAGAACTTCAGTATGCCTGCTAGTAGAGACTGAAACAACAAAGAGCAGTTAAATTGAATCCGCAAATCCTTCTATACATACGAATATCAATGGCTACATGCCATACATACACATACCTACATATATACGCATATGTTTATAAGTATATACTTGTATATATATATGTATAGAATGCTTAAGGGAACAATGCTTTTAACTTACGTCTATCTTTGAAGAGGAGCGAGTAAAACATGTGATTGCACAAACAAACGATTGCCAGTGCATAGGCAAGCCAACGATAAGCTGCAAAACATTTTTCTCTACCCTACATTGCAGAGCACCGAGCGCTTTTAACAGCAAAACAATTTCCAATTGAAATGTTTCAATTGCTGCCAAGTGTTTGATTAGTTGCACCGAAGGAAATTTATTGTTTCTACGTTAGTTCTAAGCGGACATACGTGCACATACCCACACGCACGAATCTACCAATGGCTAGCTGCATATATGTATGTGTATATTCATTAAATTCAATCTATATATCTATGTATGTATAGTTTAAATCGATGTTTCGTATGTGTATGTGAACGCTGCAAGGGACTAAACGCAAATACCTTGGACAATAATAATTGGCCTCAGCTGCTTGGCTGTTCGCGTCATTTAGGGTTGGCTAGCTGGTTGGCTGCCTTGAAGCTTTCCACTACCAAGGCTTTAACCATGCGCAACGTACTTGAAATGCAGCAGAAGAGCAGCGAAGGCGTTCAATAAACCTTTTGAATTCACTTCTCGTCCGCTCATTTATTTTCCACTGAGGTCCTTTTAGTTTGTGTGTATGTGGGTCTAGCTTGTAGCTGACGCCTTTATTGCCATTTGCTTAAGTGTTTTCTTAAGATCAACACTTTGTAATTGCACAAACACCCACAAGTATGCACATGAAGATTCCCACACACATGCACACGGACACTCACATTTTATTATACGATATACTTGTGTACACACTCCTTTCCGAGGAGTAGAAAATTGCAACTTAATGAACGAAAATTGCTGCCACTTTCATACTATTGCTACTTTTTCTTCGATTAACCTAATAACGTTGAGTATGCATGTGTGTGGGTGCGCATGTGTATGAAGTTTAATCTCAACATCGAAAAGCCGGATGCATCAAATTGACTGGAAGCAATAACTTTTCGTTAACCTTTTGCCGTTTGCACTCCCCAATTTATGTATATAGATATGTATGCATGTAGAGGAATTGGTTTATGAAGGGATATTTTTGTATTTTTGTGGATATATATGGACATGCATTATAATTACATTGCTGAAGTAAAAAGTTCTGATTATTTTTCGATAGACGGTTTTACTAGTGAGCGATGTTTCACGATGCATGCATTGCTTCGGGTCACATTTCTCTTCAAAAACAAACTATTTGATGGTTTTGTGTTTGACGAAGCGAATTGTATGTTGCAGCATTCCAAATGGAGGAAAAAAAAAGATAAATTACGACTAAAATGAAAAGGCGGTCGAAAATATTTGTACTAATTATGCACCCAAAAGAGTTTCGAACGCAATAGCGACACCATTTCTCCAACGATTTCGTTCTGGGAGCTAATATAGAACTCGAAGAAAAGGCATGCTCTAGTAGGCCAATCATCAAATATTGCAATAGAATCATGGAAATCGAGTAGCCGGACGAGAATATGTGAATACATATTCTATTATTGAAAAACTAAAGATTGGCCGGAATAGCGTTTTGAAACATTTGCATAAGGCTGGTCTCAAGAAGCAGCTTGAGATATGGTTAGCATACGAATCGATTCAAAAGAAGCTTTGTAACGAATTACCCCTACATTCAACATATTCAGAAAGCGGATACTCAAGCCCGTATTACGAGAGGGGTTCAATAAGTAACCGTGTTAGAAATGAAGACACAACTTTCCAAAAAAAATTTTTTATGTTTCAAATTTTTTTTTTTTAAATAGTCCCCTTTTAGAAGCATACACTGCCAACTCTCCTGCCATTTTTTTAACCCCTCTGTCTCGGCGATGACTTCCTCGCTTGAATTAAATATTTTTCCCCCGAGCTATTTCTTCATGTTAGGGAACAAGAAAGAGTCGCAGGGAACCAGATCGGGTGAATGCGGGCGTGCGGCAGCAATTCAAAACACAATGAATGTAATTTTTCGGCGATAACTCCGGATGAATGTGCTCGTGCGTTATTGTGGTGAAACAGCACCTTCTTTTTCGCTAAATGCGGCCGTGTCTCCTTCATTTTTTTGGGAAAGCGGCCCAATAACTTACTGTAGTATTGTCCAGTGATCGGTCTTCCTTTTTCCAAAAAAATTCACGGTGAGGACGCCGTTCACATTCCACCAAATCGTCGCCAATTGATTGTTGCTTAGTTTCTGGTGTGTAATACTGAATCCGAGATTCATCAACGGTGACAACTCGACGCAAGAATTTCTTCGGATCTCGCTTAAATTGCTCCAAACACTGCTTCGAAGTTAGCAGCCGCATCCGCTTGTTGTTGCTTGTGAGCACCCATCAGGCCGAAAATTTTTTCATTGCCAACTTATCATGCAAACTATTAATTGCCATTCCGGTCGACGCACTTATGCTCTCTGTTACTTCACGCACTTTCGTTCGTCTATCAGCGTGAATAATGTCGTGCACTTTGTGCATGATTCCTCGGTAACCACGTCTACCGGGCGTCCTGGTCGCTCCTTATCAAAAACAGATCTTTGCTCACGTATAAATTCGTAATATATAACTGTGGCCACAGATGCCGAAGTGTCTCCATAGACAGCATCCAACTTTGCTTTTATCTCCTAGCAGTTTTTTCCATCCAAAAATAAAAATGGAATTACCGAACGTTGCTGCTCTTTTTCCATCTTAGCGAAAATCACAAAATACGTCTTACTCTAATAGCTGCCAAACCCAAACTAGCCCATCAATTAGACTGAAATTTATTTTGCCGTCGTTTAATAGTTGGCAGCTCACGATGCTAGCACCAACTTGCCTCGGGAACACCCTTTGTCATCAAACATGGGTACTTATTGAACCACTGGTGACTAGTTAAATAGATTTTATCATTAAGAGAAATAGAAAGGGAATCACTCAATAACTCGCAATACGGACATTTTCTGTCAACAACTAACCAGAAGCGGCCATAAAAGAAATCTCGCGAGTTCGTTGGTAGGTTCTATCACATCCGTCGTACGATCTACACTAAACGATTATCAAAATTGGTCACCAGAGAGCCTTGCGCTAATTAGTTGCTCAAGTTATCAACCACTTTGGTCGGGAAGTTAATCATTGAAATGTAGTAAAAAATTCACAGAACTTTTTATTTGACTTAACATAAAAAACAGCGGACGCCATAGTCGAATCTGCATGCATGAAACACCAAAATTATGTAAAAAGTTTTTTTCTAGTAGCAGTCGCCCCTCGGCAGTCAATAGTAAACCTTCGAGTATATTTCTGTCATGAAAAAGCTTCTCATAAAGTTCGGAGTCGGCTTGAAATTATAGGTACCTCTATTTGAGGAACAACATTGTGATGCCCGCCACAAATAGGGAGAGGGGCTCGGTTAAACACTCAAAAAAGTGTCAGTGCCAACTAAAGATAACATGAAAAATCTGGAATAAAAAAATTACTAAACATTCTACATAACAAAGAATTATGTACTTGCAATTAATTTTTCAAATGGTTTCTATTTTAAAAGTATAATTTTGAACTCTTTTGTACCCTGCGTAAACCCAGTGGCACAAACCTCAGCTGATGCCGTTCTGTTCGTCTTCCTTTTTATAGGCCTTAATGCTTATCCAGCATTCGGTCGCCGTAGCCGAATGGGTTGGTGCGTGATTACCATTCGGAATTCACAGAGAGGTCGTTGGTTCGAATCTCGGTGAAAGCAAAATTAATAAAAACATTTTTCTAATAGCGGTCGCCCCTCGACAGGCAATGGCAAACCTCCGTGTGTATTTCTGCCATGAAAAAGCTCCTCATAAAAATACAAAAATATTTGCCGTTCGGAGTCGGCTTGAAACTGTAGGTCCCTCCATTTGTGGAACAACATCAAGACGCACACCACAAATAGGAGGAGGAGCTCGGCCAAACACCTAACAGAAGTGTACGCGCCAATTATTTATTAATTTTTTTTATTAATGCCTATCCAGTAGAGAAATCTTGAATAAATGGCTCAATAGTTAGCCGATTTGGGCTGAATTAAAAAAAAACCTTGCTAGTTACCACCAGTATTTGTAAAGTTGTTGTTTTCGACACAACCTCAGCTACCGATGACGTTCTGAATTGAAACCCTCGATTGTTTTTGCTGGTGCACCTGCTTCCGGTATTCACTCGAGGGTAGGCCACCAGAATGAAAAATATATCCACTGGGGCATTATGAACCAAAAGTACTATTCAATCAAGCGAACGCAGGATTTTCGTGGGCATTGCAATACCTTTACCCTTATTCATTAGCTTCAAGCTCACAAGGCTCAGTTAGCTCCGTATGCGAGTTTCTTCTTCCTCCAGGTCACAGATCCTGCATTAATTAAGGCAAAGCGCTTTCTCATCTGTGTTCGATATCATCCAAGTTTATGAGCCGTATAGAAGGACGGACTTGATGACCGGTGTGATGAAGTAGAGGTTTTGTTTGTTTTGAGAAAAAAAATGATCACCAATATTATAATATATTTTGTGCGCATACTTCAAGAAAGCCTAACATTTTTTCTTGTTTGCCAATCCATTGGCCAGTTAAGTCACATTTAATATTTGAAAAGTTCAAAAAAGTCTGTTTATGCAAAATTTCTTAGGAACTTGTAAGTCTGAGCTGCCTTCTAATGAAAAGCTTAAACATTTCTCTATCACATTCTGATCAACGAAAATTATGTACTCGCCATTCAAATACATATATTTTTAAGTTTGTACCCACCGCTGAAGGCTTTAATCCTTCATTTGCCCATTTAAAACTCACTATTTGCGCTTAAAATCAATTCCCATACGTTGTTTTCATGTTTCCGTGAAATTGTGACAACGTCGGCGGACAAATTTACCATCAACATTTGAACACAACTAACATATGTATGTTCTTATGTTTCGTTATGCAAGCATGTCTACACATAGCGCAAGTAAACGGAGATGTGCAGACTGGCACCTAGGAGTATGAATATGCATGAAATGGTGTTTGGAGATATGTAGAGGCATTTGTCCCAGCGGAAATTAGCGTTGCACAGTCATCACCGCAGCGAGGCCAACGGGGATATTATGAAGATATCAAATAAATACTCAACAAAACAAACGTAAGCACAAATACATAAGTGCATATGAGTCATACGTATATCTGTGTATGTTTATGCAATGTCACATAAGAAGAAAAATAAAAACGTCAACACATCGCGAAACGACTCGTCGCGATACTCAGCTATGCCACCACGAAAGAAATTTATCAAAATGTCACCAACAGCCGCACGCTGTTCGGTTCGCAGCCTCCTACAGTGGAATGTGTGCATGTGAATCTGATCCTTTCACACGCATAAGGATTTGTTGCAAAAGCAAAAGTATAAACAATGCAAAAAATTAGTGCAAATAAAAAACACCGCAAGTGAGCATCAGGCGAATGCTGCTGAATGCACACAAAAATTGAAGCAACAACAACAGCAGCTTCAGACGTAATACAGCAAACAACACAGATCCATACATACATATGTACGTTTGTGTCTCAGACTAATATACGAGTATACAGAAGAAACGACAGGAAATCACTGTGGTTTTGATAAACGTAGCAGAAAACACTTGTAATGGGAATGTAGTGACCTATGTGTAGCAGCCACCATTTTGTTATATATTTATAAGTAGTTTTGGCCATTACCTCCTGGGCAGTGTATTAAATGGCGGCGAAATGTAATGGTGTCGACATGGCGAGCGCATTTTCTTATGTGTATGTATGTATGTATGTATGCATATGCCAGGATTCGTTTGCAATTTATATGAAGATATGTGCATATTTGCTGCAGTAGATTCAAGCCTTGATTTAGAAGCGAAAAAAAAACAAAAATACGAAAATTTCAGAAAACGTTATTTTAAAAATTAACCAGCTGCCAGAAAATTTTGTACACATATTGTATATACGTAAACATTTTGCAAACTCTGTAATACCATAAACTGATCGTTAATATTTCATGTATTTTGTTTCCTGATTGACAGTAGAGGCGGTAGGAAGTAATAACGCAACGATGAGTCTAAAGCGCGATTGGAGAGCTTTTGCCAACTAAGTCTTTTTCCCAATTTGTGTCCTTCAGCTGATCTAAAAGGTTACAATAGTATTTGGAATTTATTGTTTTACCAGTTCACAACTAATCTACAAATAAAATTCCTTTCGCATCACAAAAAACTGATGCTAACATCTTCTTGGCCGATTTCTGGACACGAACTCGTTTCAGAGCCTGATAACCATACCACGCTTTAGGCTTTTCTTTTGATTCAGAATCATGGTGATATACCCTAGTCTCATTCATAGGGATGAATCGACGCCCAAAATCTACTTTT
This sequence comes from Anastrepha ludens, assembly GCF_028408465.1. Lineage (NCBI taxonomy): Eukaryota > Metazoa > Arthropoda > Insecta > Diptera > Tephritidae > Anastrepha > Anastrepha ludens. The sequence goes on along the minus strand of NC_071500.1, from coordinate 43,810,912 downwards.
ACCTTTTGAAAATGCTCTAAGTGTTGCTGAGAAAGTCGCATTCGAATGTTTTTTGTTCCATTGTTAGCGAATACGAGACCCAATGTGCCCACAGCTTTCTTAAACCCAATTTTCTGTCAAAATATTGCTTACACTGCTGAATGAGACTGCTCGGACTTCTAATAAATTTCTTTAAGTCCTTAGACGATTTTTCAATACGATACCCTGTATTTTTTCTATGATTTCTGGTCTTGTTTCTGTTTGTGGATCTCCTCAAGGCGTGTACGACTACGTTTAAATTCAACAACCCATCTTCATATAGTACTAATTGATGGCGAAAAGTACTTATACAGTTTCAACATTCGTTCATAAATTTCCTTTGCTTTTAAACCTTCCAAAAATACAAATTCCATCACTGCACGATACTTGATTTTGTTCATTGTAGAAAATACTGTGACACGTCGATTTTAATGGTTTGTAAGACAGATTGAAATGAAACTTCACAGACGTTCATTTAAAAGTGTATCAATATAACAAAAAAAAAAATGTGGGCTAGTACCAACGCTCTCTCTTATCGAACTGCAAGACTTATGGAACAACCTAGTAATAGCTTCCGTTTGGTAAAGAATTGTAAATAAAGAAAAATAATAAATTCTTTCTGTAACTGAGTAGTTTTGTACTGGTATCTCGCTCGTATCTTTTAGTTTTCCTCCGGCTTCCTCTTGCAAACTTGATATATAGTCGAACATGGGGGACTGTTGGGGGAGATCGATTGACGTTTGTTAAGTCTCTGATGTTTACAGGCGTGAGTCCTGATTTTGCTGCCGCTTTAACTGGAAAAACTACTGCAGATTTTTTCAACTATTTTATATCCGAAGACATGATATATCTGTTTCTTACAGAAACTAACAGGTTTGCTGCTCCAATCCAAGTTCAAAGAGGCGTACGTTCCAGAAAATATCGTGTGTATTGACGAAAGTAACGTTCCATTCCGTGGAAGGATACATTTCCGGCAATACATTCCTAATAAGCGGCATAGATACGGCATTAAAGTTTTTAAACTTCGTGTAGCAGTCTATACAGGCAAAGTGAAACAGGACGATACATCAGTTTCAGAGATAGTTGTAACTGAGTTAATGGATGGACTCTTAAATTCAGGAAGAACTCTCTTCACTGACAATTGGTATACAAGTGTTTCGTTAGCAGATAAGATGATTCAAAATAAGACCCATTTCGTTGGAACTCTAAAACATTGGAACATTAAAAAAGGGCGAAATAATTTCCCGACAGAATGAAAATAAAACAGTAGTACTAATACCGTAGTACAGTAGTATTAATGCTTACTACAAAACATGACGATTCGCTTACAAATTTTTTGCACAAAGGAGCAGAATGCATCAAACCAGCTGTAGTGTTAGACTACAACAAAGGTAAAACATTTAGCGTATGCTCCCTACTGTCGCCGCACAGTAAAATGGTATAAACGTTTACTGTTCCATCTAATAACTGCTACCACAATTGTAAACGCCTTACATCTATTTAATACATTGAATGGAAAAAGGATGAATATAACGCGATTCAAGGTATTAATTGTTTCAGACCTTTTATTCAGATGCGGATATGATGCGACCGTCGACATCTAGAGATCCCCAAAGGCATATATTAGAAGAATTGGAGGGTCAAAAGAAAGTGACTAGAAAGAGATGTTTTACATGGTATTAAAGTGTGAAGAAGCTATGTGTTTAGTGTGTTTTCAAAGCCACAGATAAGTCATTATTAAATTTATTTTTTTTCTGAATCGTTTTGGAATAGTTATAATCATCTGTGTTTTTATATAATCTTACTTTTTAAGTCCTAAAATGAATTTTTGGAATAGTTAATAGGACTATGAATAAGTTCGTGCGGTTTTACAACAGATGGCGTAACTTGATTATTATTCCATCGATCCACATTTCCAAACATTCATTGGAGAGCTACTGTCGTAAGGCACAAACGTCAGTATAAGTTTTTTATTTGAAGCGTAAACAACAATATTTTTACCACACTTGAAAATGTCGAATTTCGTGCCAAATAATGTGTTTTTGCGGGGAATTCTTCTTCATTATTTTAATATGAAGAAAAAAGCAGCCGAAAGTCATCGTATCTTGGTGGAAGTTTATGGTGAGCATGCTCTATCTGAGCGAACGTGCCAGAAGTGGTTTGCACGCTTTAAAAGTGGTGATTTTGGCTTGGAAGACGAAGAACGCGAGGGTGCGCCGCCAAAGTTCATGGATACCGAATTGGAGGAATTGCTCGATCAAGATCCGGCTCAAACGCAAGAAGAGGTTGCAAAAACTTTGGGAGTTGATCAATCAACCATTTCCAAACGTTTAAAAGCCATGGGAATGATCCGAAAGGTAGGCCATTGGGTGCCGTATGAATTGAAGCCAAGAGACGTTGAACGCCGTTTTATGGCATGCGAACAACTGCTTCAACGGCACAAAAGAAAGGGTTTTTTGCATCGAATTGTGACTGGTGATGAAAAGTGGGTCCATTACGACAATCCAAAACGTCGGGCAACGTATGGATACCCTGGCCATGCTTCAACATCGACGTCGGCGCAGAATATTCATGGCCTGAAGGTTATGCTGTGTATCTGGTGGGACCAGCTGGGTGTTGTGTATTATGAGCTACTGAAACCGAATGAAACGATTACGGGGGATGTCTACCGACGACAATTGATGCGTTTGAGCCGAGCACTGCGAGAAAAACGGCCGCAATACGCCGATAGACACGACAAAGTTATTTTGCAACATGACAATGTTCGGCCACATGTTGCACAAGTGGTCAAAACATACTTAGAAACGCTCAAATGGGATGTCCTACCCCACCCGCCGTATAGTCCAGACCTTGCGCCATCCGATTACTATCTCTTCCGATCGATGCAACATGGCCTGGCTGACCAGCACTTCCGTAATTACGATGAAGTCAAAAAATGGATCGATTCGTGGATTGCGGCAAAACCGACCGAATTTTTCACAAAGGGAATCCGTGAATTGCCAGAAAGATGGGAAAAAGTAGTAGTAAGCGATGGACAATATTTTGAATATTAAATTTGTAACCATTTTACGTCAATAAAGTTTCAAATTTCGAAAAAAAACCGCACGAACTTATTCATAGTCCTATTATATTGAATTGGACTTGTTTTCGTTCAGAAAATTTTTTTTGTAATGCTGTACAAGCAAAATAAAATATATTTATCTAAAATATAATATAGCGTGAGCTGCTAGAAGAGTACAGGGGCAGGAATGATGCTCGAAAATTCTATCAACAAGTCAAGCGTCTGACACAAGGTTTCAAGACCGGAGCATCAGCCTGCAGAGATAAAAACGGAAATCTGGTTATGGATACACAGTCCACACTGGGCATATGGAGGGAACACTTCTGCAATTTACTTGCTGGCGATGACGCACACAATTCCGCCCCAGTAGAAGATGACCCGATACCACCAATCGACGATAATTTGGACGTTCCACCACCTAGTCATAACGAATTCAGAGTTGCCATTCAGCGGCTCAAGAATAACAAAGCGGCTGGCGCTGACGGCTTGCCCGCTGAATTGTTCAAGACTTGTGGCGATGTGCTGATAGGGAGCATGCATCAGCTCATTTGCAAAATATGGCTATCAGAAAGCATGCCCGATCGGGGCATCAGTCTTCTAACAATCGCTTACAAGGTCCTGTCTAGCGTCCTATGTGGAAGACTTAAGCCGTTTGCCAACACACTGATCGGGCTTTATCAGTGCGGCTTCAGACGTGGTAAGCCCACCATCGACCAGATTTTCACATTACGCCAAATCCTTGAAAAGACCCATGAAAAGCAAGTCGACACCCATCATCTCTTTGTCAACTGTAAAGCTGCGTTCGATAGCCCGATAAGGGATTGCCCGTACGCCACCATGTCTGAGTTCGGTATACCAGCGAAGCTCATACGGCTTTGCAGAATGACGTTGAGCAACACAACCAGCTCCGTCAAGGTAGGAAATAACCTCTCCGAGCCATTCAATACCGTTAGAAGTTTCAGACAAGGCGATCCCGTGTCATGCAACCTCTTCAACTTCGTGATGGAAGGGGTGCTCCGAAAAGCAGGTGTTCATCGTAATGGCATCATTTTCTACAAATGTGTCCAGCTCCTTGCGTCGCCGATGACATTGACATTACCGGCCGCTGTAAGCGAGATGTCACCGCTGCGTTTTCTGCTATCGAAAAGGAATCATCACGAGTGGGTCTGGCGGTGAACGAGGGTAAAACGAAGTATATGCTGTCTACAACGCGGAACACACGGCGTGTAGGAACGCACCTCATTGCGGACAACTATACCTTCGAAGTTGTGCCAGAATTTATTTACCTTGGCCCCGCCGTTAACAGCAACAACGATATCAGCCTGGAGATCAAACGGATAATCACTCTTGCTAATAGGTGTTACTATGGGCTAAGTAAGCAATTGAGTAGTCGAGCCCTCTCTCGCATGACCAAATTGACACTTTACAAGACGCTCATCATACCCGTGTTGATTTATGGCGCAGATGCATGGGTAGTGTCATAAAGCGATGCAGCCGCTCTTGGGGTGTTCGAGAGAAAAGTTCTTCGTAAGATCTTCGGTTCTGTGCGCGGTGGCGAAGACTACCGTTCAAGAATGAGCCACGAGCTGTATGGGCTCTGCACCGACATTGACGTAGTTCAACGCATCGCCATCCAACGCCTGCGTTGGCTAGGGCATGTCGTACGTATGGATGACGAAACTCCAGCAAAGAAGGTGTTCGAGGGTGAAGTTCAAGGGAGCCGACGCAGAAGAAGACCATTGCTCCGGTGGAAAGACCAGGTGGAGAAAACCCTATGCTCGCTTGGTGTACAGAATTGGTGAAGGCGCGCGCGGAGCAGAGGCGCCTGGAGGAGCGAGTGAGGACGGCCGTAACTCGGTAACGGGTTGTTATGGCCACCTAAGTAAGTAAAATATAATATATATTTCTTACTTTTTAAATCCTAAAATTAATTTTTCTTACCTAAATTTAATTCACTATTTTTTAGGCTTTGGCAGACCAAATTACAAAGTCCAAGTCAAAAAGGTTTACATCCTGGGACCGAACTAATTTTACTTCATTGGTAAACGTATGCAGAACGTTCCCACTGGTGATCACAATGTCGGCAAATGAAACTCGACGTATGACCACGGGTGGCCACGATATCCCAAAATGTATAGTAAATCCACCAATGCCCACGGGAGGTCACACTGCCCTAAATCCTCAAAACATAAATGTCCACCGGTAGGGCAACGGGGCTCAAAGTGTTAGGAACTGGGGTAGGTGGCAATAACCATAGAAGTGTGGAAATCAATTGAATAAAATATGTAACTCTTCCTCTCAAATTAATTAGTTCGGACTCGGCAAGCAGTGTCAGTTTAGCTACTTGACAGAGCAGATTATTTATTATTATTAACACAACTTTTGTATGAAATTTAAGAATTTTAAAGAAATTTAAGAATTTTAAAGAAATTTAAAAATTTTAAAGAAATTTAAGAATTTTAAAGAAATTTAAGAATTTTAAAGAAATTTAAGAATTTTAAAGAAATTTAAGAATTTTAAAGAAATTTAAGAATTTCATAAATTCTTCAATAGAACGAAAAGCTTACTTGCTAAGTAACTAATTTTGCATCAACGGAAAACTTTGGTTTAAACTTGAATACAATGTATTCTGTACACATTACTGTTATACCCATGGGCACTTATACGCAATTGTATTACGGTATAATCACATGTTGGGCAAATTCGTGCATCTCGATAACGAATTAATAAAACTAGCCTACAGTAAATTTAGTGCATGTATTGCGCCTCACATCTAACATAAATATTGTTGTAATCGGATAAAATCCACGCCCACTTTTTATATGTTAAGACTAAATTTCCATCCGTCCGTCTATGAGTTCGTTGGCTTCCAAACATGAAAAACAATACCGAATTAAATTTTACTAAACTCTAAATATGCGTGGGTATACTTATATAATATATGTACGCATAAGTTCGGCCCGGACAGAATTTTGCACTTCCTTACTTATATTCCAAAATATTTATTATGGAAAAAGTTTGCGTAACAAATTGAATTCAATATCAAATGCCACACACGTGGTAAGCCACAAAATTGTTTCACGCATTTATGAACGTGATTGAGTTTGCTAAATACAAATCTTCACCACCAAAATCTAACCTTAGGCGCATTTTGTGCTCCTGTCGAAAATACTCGTACATACATACCCAACGCTAAACATATCTACGAAAAATTCACGATTACTCAAAATACGATTACTATAAAATATTTATGTAAATATGTATATATGTGCTTGTGTATGTACATGTGTATGGCTGAGTACCACGAGAAGTCTGTAAGCCACGTAAAAAAGTTGGCAAGTGAGTGAGTACATAAACGGAGGGATGCGTGCCGAATTGTGAAAGAGTTTCTTTGACGTCTGTGGCGAGGTAAAAACCGCGATAACTAAACTTTATGCTGAGACTTTTTTCTTGGATGAAAACTTTAAGCTCAAAATATGAAATTGGCTAATTTCAATAAATTTTAGACAAAAAATGCAACATTAAAAAAATGAGACTTAAAATCACTTTTATGACATTAAAATACTATCAGCCGTATTTGATACGCCACTTCTCAGCTCGTTAGGTTTTGGCTTGTTTGATAAAAGATATCCTTGTGAAAGTAACAACAAAATATGGTTATGAGGTATAAAACTGATATATCCCACAATATTCAATGCTTTTAACTCTCTTTTCTGGTACTAGGCAAGTTTTATTAATAATACTCATTTAGTGCTTCCAAACAAATATAATTTTTGGCAGCTCTTTTCCAGTGCCAGCAACAAATACTTATTTATGTCAGTTGTTTCTTCGCTAAGGCATGGGTAATCGACCGCTATAGATAAAAAAACAAACTCCAGAGCAGGCCTGAACCTTTACTTTCATGCGTACACCTAAATTCTTTCTAACATTTTATATTGAAATACCAGAAGTCCTGGTAGGATTCACATTTGCGCTTAAATATGCAACTTCAACAATAGAAAAATAAATAAAAGTACAGAACAGCAAAGGATGCAGTATTTCTTGTACTTCTCTCGAATAATTTCTCTTAGCTATCGGAGAAAGTTACAGGAATTTATGCCTCACATAATCAAGTCCATGGACTTGTATCCCGCTAAGTATTGTCTCTCCAGCAGCTCATAAAGTACATATCCTCCTCATGTTCGCCCATGTGAATCACTTAACTGCGTATTTAAGTGTGAAAGATTTTACTCTAAGAGATTAGAATATTTTCTCCAACAAATTGTGAATTAAAAGCTAAATATTACATCTTAAGATCTCATATAAATCTGTGGTTTTAATATCACTACAATTTAAATTAAGGTCACAGAGTTTTTATACCATGTCTAACCATCAACAGATGTAATATTTAGAAAAGACAAAATTTTAGTCGAAAATGGTATTAGAGTAGCAAATATTCTGGCAATGCTCTGTTATCAACGCGAAGCTTATATGAAGTATGTCTGGTGCTACTAACCCTAATCCCATGTCGTTCCATTTAGCACCTTAATCCCATGTTGATGGATCGGAGCTTATTTCTACTACCTATATAACGAATAACAGAAAGTTAGAAAATATGCATAAGGTATATTTTAAGCTTTAACTAAACATATCCGAAGAGAATTTCTAAATTTTTTTTATTTTAATAATATTTTATCATAAACAAATGGTGTGAAACATGCGTCGTGCAGTAATTTCATAAAAAACGGACACCAACTTCCATCGAAATCATTGAAAATATGGAATCAATGACCTCAAAACCAAAGCAGCAACCCTCGCTTGAGATGAGATTCTACATAGAGGTGTTAGGTCAAGATTTTCACATTTCAAATTTCGGCTTTTTTATTCATAGTTCAGTAATTTTATTAATTAAATATTTATAGTCTTACATTTGTAATTTTTTCCGTCGGAAAGAATTTCAGACCAGTCTGTGCAACCTGTTCTATCCTTTAATATTATGCTACAAGCCTAAACAGTCTGCAGGCTTTTGTAAAGTTATAATTTTATCGGCTCGCAGCTTAAGTATGGGTATTTTTAGCAGCATGAGAACTATCAATATTGATGACTATAATTTAATGGCTGAGAATGGTAAACTGTGTTGACATTTCTGTTCATTAAGTTTTGGCATGACATCATGCATCGTTTAACGCCAGAACGTGGGTAATGTGGGTAACGATTCTTTAGCCCGGAGCCCGTTCTGCGACTCCCTTCTGTAGCCATTAAAGCCACGGTTAGCAAATGGGTTACTACAACCCACAAGCGAGCTTGACAGGCTGAGAGAGGCTGCATATGGACTAAACTAATGTTATCTGTCAAGTCCGACCAACTGTCGCAAATCCTCCTCTCATTAAGCAGAAATGACTGCAGACAGCTAGTTGGACTGATGACGGGCCACTTTCTGTGACGAAATACACGGAAAAGGTAGGCATCTCAGGCAGTGTACTCTGTCCAGCTTGTGAAGAGGAGGATTAGACGGCGGGAACCCGAGGGAATCCGAATGCAGTACAATGGACTTAATTTTGTCTGAGTGCTGTACTTGCTAGTTGTTCCGACAAAAAAAAACAAAAAAGGGCGCCATAAAGAAGTAGCAATAAGGCACAGTCAAACAATAACACAGTGCGACATCAAAAATCAAACCGCACCGGACCATTTTTTTCTGAAAATATACCTATTCAATAGCAAAACCCTCGCTGGGTTTTTAAAAGTTAGCTCGATTTTTTTTCTTATAGCGTTTTGAAGTTTTCTATTTTCATGAGATTTTGGAGTTTTACCTGTACGCTAAATTTGACTTATAAATCGACCTTTGTTTGATTTAATCGATTTATTTTGTCATAGCTTAATGCAGAAATTTCGTACATGTACAAATAAACTTATTTTGAGAAGAACCTATATCTCAATACGCAATTTTGAATACCAAAATTTCGAAAAATTGTACAATATGTTTTTACCATTTTTTACTGTAATTATGAAAATAATTTTATATATTACGTAACCACCCGTTATACACATTTTCAGATTTTTCTATTTTTGCTAGTATTTTTTCCAGACACGGTTTTCCAATGAATATTGGATGTAACAAAATGTGATCGTGAGTAGTGAAAAGCAAGATTGGTCTCACAAGACTTTTAGCCTGTTAAGTACATAGAAAAGTGGCTAGCACACATTCCAAAATAAAAAGTATAAAGAAGGTTGTAGTCTGTCTTATCAGGAAATGTTTGTTTTAGAAATTCCAAAATTTGTTCCCAACGATTTTACCTGTTCTAAGATCGCAGCAGTCTTGCGAGATCAGGTTCGTGCATAACAACTCCTAAAACACATTTGACGCGCTAAATATTTTGTGAACAATACGGTTTTTGTTAACATATTTGAATTTATTAATTTCATTTACGTGAATTTTTTATGAATTAAGAAAATAAAAAATGTACAATTGTCCTGCAAATATTAACGGTTTCTGCTATTGTTGTGGACGTTTCACACCAGCGAGTGAAAAGCATGGATCAATCAGTGATGATTTTACTGTGGCATACAGACATTATTTTGATCGTGAAGTTATTTTGAATGTACGTTGGGCGCCAAACATAGTGTGTAGAGCTTGTTATGTTGGTTTAGTTGGTTGTTGCTAAAAGGGATGAGGGGCTTTCCTGCCTACGTGACATTTTTCCGAAGATCAGTGATGCAAAATTGAAAAATGGTGAGATTCTGAGATACATTTATTTCCAGATGCACACATATATATCATTTATTTGTATATATATTTTTTCATATTTTTTTTAATTTCTTTCAGGCGTTTTAAATGGTCCTGACATTCGCAAAGTGGTAAAGTCTGAAGACTTTAACAGGGTCCTAATAAACAATGAAATCGTTGCGTGGGAATCGTTAAAAGAAATAATAGTTGGACTTTTAGGCAAACATCGTTCTCCAAATTACAAAGAATCTGTGCGACGAATGCTAGATGCTTTTTCCAAAATTGGGGTCCATATGTCGCTAAAAATTCACTTTCTTCACCAACATTTGGACTATTTTAGTCAACAATTGTCGACAGAATCAGATGAGCAAGGAGAGCGCTACCATCAAACTGCGATGCCATTTGAGTCAAGATACCGGGGAAAACGAGCTCCAGGTGCCATACTAGCCGAAATATGTTGGTGGAGTAAACATATTTTTCAATACGACCAAGAAGAAAATGAAGGAAAATGGAGTAACCAGGAGGAAAAAGAATATGAGGTAGAAGAAGAAGAGACAGGCATGGAATTCTTTACTGATGAATCTGATTACTCTGATAATGATGATGTTGAAATTCAATCATTGTCGAAAAGAGCTCGTCTCTAAGGTTTTAGTACGTAAAAATTCTTTATTTTAATAAAAAAAAAAAAAAATTATAAGAATTCAAGTCTATATTCTTTTTACTTAATCTATTTAATATTTTTACCTACAGAGTTTTTAGATATTTAAAAAAAAATTTAAAGCAGAGTATAAAAAAATTATTTTTATGAAGAAAAATCTTGTTAAAAATTTATTTTTTTAGAAAATAACAAACTTAAAGTTCAGTTTTATGTTTTTATCTTATAAATGACTTTTTTAGTACATTTTGCAACATTTTTGCTAGAAGAAATAGTGAGAAATTTTAATTATTTTCACAATTACAGTAAAAAATGGTAAAAACATACAATTTTTCGAAATTTTGGTATTCAAAATTGCGTATTGAGATATAGGTTCTTCTCAAAATAAGTTTATTTGTACATGTACGAAATTTCTGCATTAAGCTATGACAAAATAAATCGATTAAATCAAACAAAGGTCGATTTATAAGTCAAATTTAGCGTACAGGTAAAACTCCAAAATCTCATGAAAATAGAAAACTTCAAAACGCTATAAGAAAAAAAATCGAGCTAACTTTTAAAAACCCAGCGAGGGTTTTGCTATTGAATAGGTATATTTTCAGAAAAAAAAGGTCCGGTGTGGTTTGATTTTGATGACCCCAAAATTGTCGCACAGTGTAATTCAAAGTCTAAGCATACCGACAAAGGTTTATTGTATTCTTACTTGTAACATTGCGTGGAATGCAAATCTTCACAAATCGTAAAGTCGCTGCACAGTGGAAGAGTCTTTCAAGCCTCAGACGAACGGTCTGTACATAGTGAAGACATATAATTGTCCTTCCTTTTTACGAAATATAGTTTTCTTTCCTTGTTGATGTTACAATTAATTTCGATTATTGCTTTTTCTTGGCAATGTTAGGTGTCAATTTGCAATTTAATCTGGATTTGTGGCATTGCATATTTGCAATAGTGTACAGCAAAACTATGCCGCCCTATTTGCAAAGACTCTGCTGCAATACCATTTGCAGAAGTTTCTGAATACCCCTATTACGAGTTGTTTACTAAACGTATATGAATGTAAATAGTAAAATTTGGCAATTTCGTGTGTAACTACGTAAAAGTGTTTACACATCTGCTGGCTCCTATTGGTGCACGTTTGTAAGTGCAAACGAGGCTTTACTCTGTGGCATTTTCACAAATTTACATTTTTCGACATGTGGCTTCTGATTTGAAGTATTTTCGCGTAGAGTTACCAAAGGAGAAGAGGTTGTTGCCATTTGTACTAATCTGAAGAAGGCAAAAAACATAGCAAAAGCATTCTTAAACGCATTTATATCAAATATAAGGATGGTAATTTCAAATTTAAAGTTGGCTTCTTGCCCTGCAAAGTTGTGTAGGAATGTAATTATGTTTCAAACTGGTCGTATGCAGTTTCCGTTGCTCTAATGACATTTTTTGTTGTTTATAATTAGCTCAAAATTGCCTTTTTTACTTTAAGTTTGCACTGATTTTAATGCAAATGGAAAGTGCACTAAAAATTGTCTTTTTAAAGCATCCTCCACGTTGTAGAGAATACAAAGGTGCCGCAATTCGCAAAACGCTATCTGGTTCCTGGTGAATTTTACAATTGACTGAGAGAGGTTGTAGGTGGTCCATAACGTTCTGTTAATTTTGCATGCCATCTGGTCTCTCCATATACAATCCGCGATTCGAAGGTATTTTAGGGAAATTGTATTCTTGACTGCGCCCAGTGGTATGAATATTAATCCTGCAAGAACGTTATTAATGGCAAATTCCCCGTTGTCAGTTCATCTGCCTTTTCGTTACCTTCAATGCTCCGATGTCCCGGGACCCAGATTAGGGTTACTTTATGATTTTCACTCTGGATTGCAGCTTGGCTATCCGAAAGAATAGCGATATGCCCTTAAAAGAGAAATCTGCGATTAGTAACCTATAAGCTTCCCCAAATGCCAGCACTTCCAACAGAAGGCACTGCAAGTATTGGGACGACCCACAGATTTTGTAATTCTGAGTCTATGAAAATATATATCCTGCTCCAACAGCACCACCCATTTTGGAACCATCTGTGCAAACTGCAGTGTCGAAGTTGTTAAGTGAGAGTCCCTTACGCCATTCCTCCTGAGATGGAAAGAGAGTGGCGAAATTCCTGTGGAATGTCACTTTTGGGACGATGTAATCAGTCCGCCTCGAAGTGTACTGAGTTTGTCTTAATAATAGACTGGTTTGACCATAAGTTTTCTCCCAAGGAGCCGCTTCATTTAACCTAAATACACTCATTGTTGCCATATTTTGGTATACTGCATCTGCATCTGCCTAGTTCACAAAAGTCAAATATCAAGTTTCTATAGGGTGATTAATTTTGCGCCACTATGTACTTGAACATATCATACTTCAAAGCAGTGGTTTCTTTTTGCAAAACACTGTTTTCTGCAACCAAATATTTGCGAGATATAAAAACCAATGCAAACATTAAAAAATCCGTGCACCTATTTGTGTAAAAAATTTCATCAAATTCAAAGTGATGGGAATGAACTTAAAACATTTTGTACATTTTCTTTCACAGATAAAAATGATAAAAGTCCCTAAGAAGAGGGGATAAAAACTTGCAGAATTAAACATTTTCTGATTTGATTTACATAAATGGGGTGTCATTAGACAGGCTATAAGGCAAGAGTCAGTTTGGTTATATTCAAAATTTCCAACAAAATATTCTTTTAAAAATCTCTACTCTTTAATTTTCAAAACTTCATTTCATAAATTATATATTTCCCATTTCTAAATTAATATATTCTTTAGCAATAATAATAAATATAAATAGTATTTAATAGTAATAATAAATAATAATAATAAATATATTATTTAATATTGCACAAAAAACCGCTGCGGTTTGCTAAGACGGTTTTGCTAGTTGATTAAGTTTTAGGTAGAATGAAGAGAGCGGGGCAGCTCATTTGCGCTGCATTTATTTTAGTTTGATTTACTGGTAGTTGTTTATTTCTATCGCACACCAATTTGGTTCGATTAAAAACCTGTTTTCAAATTTATTGCGCTCAGCTGCTTGGGAATTTCTCTTTATGAGTCGTGTTTGTTGTTGTTGTTGAATTGGTTGAATATCTCAACTGAAATAATCCTAATTAGTGACCAGAACCGTTTTACTACCACTGTGTGATGATGTCTTTTTTTCCAAGTCAGATCCATTTAGTAAGGTCCAAGTATAACAGCAAATCCTTTATCTCGATGTCTGAGATCTCCTTAATTTGCTGTAAGAAAGGCTTACCGAAAGAGCCGAGTTGTTCCCGGACATTCAAATAAGTAGTGGAAAAGACTTTCCTTCGCCCCTTCGGCTTGACAGCTTCTGCAGATGGGATTGAAGTGGAAGTTGAGTCTGGCTGCAAGATCCCCTACTTTCCAATGACCTATAACGGTTGCAATGAGGCGTGAGATGTTTGGTCAGGAACATCCTAACAGGTGATTCGTCCTTCGGATTTTGTATGACGGCCATGAGTTTTTTGTTGTAATACATGTAGTTACTAGCTTCCATCTTCTTTCGGCTAAAGCATGAAGCAATGTATTCTTTTATTGTGTTCAGTGGGGTGAAGACTGCCCCCGCCTCTGTTAAGTCTAGTATCGAACCTTTTCTTGCTAGCTCATCCGCTATCTCATTACCCCGTATGTTCCTATGACCGCGAACCCATATCAGAGTGATTTCCAGCCAATGACTAAGCAATTCCAGCTCCTTTCTACACTGTAAGACTAGTTTGAATGAAATAGAACTGGAGTCTTATTCCTTTACAGCTGCTTGACTGTCTGAGAAGATAACTACTCTTGCACCAACTTCCTGGTAGAGTTTTAGTGATTTGCATGCTTCTCTGATAGCTAAAAGTTCTGCCTGGAACACGCTGGCATAGTCAGGAAGACGAATTGAGGGAGATAGGTTGAGTGGCTCCGAATGGAATCCAGCTCCCACACCACAGTTCATCTTAGCACCATCTGTATAGATTTCGATATCGTATCTTCCAATCACCTTCCCTTTGCTCCATTCAGCTCTCGGTGGAAAACGTACCGTAAAGTCTTTCTTGAAGTTAAGGTCGGGGACTGTGTAGTCTGATCTGTTTTTGAGCAGCGAGGGTCCCTGTATCTTGCTGTGACCGTACGTCCTTGTTCTGCAGCTTCCTATGTCTCTGAGTCTCACCGCGCTGCAAGTGGCGATTGTTTTAATGTGTAAATCTAATGGTAGCAGATGGGTTCGTACGTTGAGCGCTTCAGTAGGAGTGGTGCTAAGCGCTCCTGTAATTATTGCAAGATACACGCTGTTCTTTGTATCTTGTTCAGCTTAGTTTTGTTGTATTTATTTTCTGTTGCAGGCCACCAAACTAGTGCCGCATATGTTAGTATTGGCCTTACAATGGCTGTGTAGGACCAATTGGATAGTTTTGGTTGGAGACCCCATTTTTTACCCAACTTTCACTTACACGTGTAAAGCGCTCTTTTTTAGAGGAAAGAGCTTTGTGCGATACAGGGGAGTATTAAAGGCGCGCCCTTCACTTTCAATCATATCAAACAATTATAAATCTTTTGAAGTTGCATTCACTGGCTGTGTGAATGAAGCGATAAACAACAGACCCAATTTGCTGCATAGTTACAGGCGTTGAGAAAATTCAGCGCAATTCTCTTAAACAACAGTTATTTATAAGCAAAAAGAAAGAGTTTCACATACGTTTATATAAGTTGAAAGTTAATTGAAATTTCCCTACAAATTGAAGCAGCCCAAACTATTATTCATTTCAAATCCAAATCAGTGAGGGAACTGATCTTAACTCAGATCATTCCCCAATATATCTAACAATCAGCGAATCAGGAAATAAGACGAGAAATAAATAATTTAATAAATGAGTCAATCAGTCGATATTTATCTGAGTTGACAGCTGATAAAAGAAATGACTACTCTCTTTGGAAATGCGCAAAATATTTAAAAAGACCAAACTGTCACGTTCCGCCAGTAAAAAATGCAAATGACACCTAGACGAGAAGTGATAAAGATAAAGCTATAACATTTGCAAATCATCTATCCAACACCTTTCAACCGAACGAGAGCCAATCCGATGACTTATATCCCTCCTTAGATCAAGAAACAACTCTAATCCCACATATAACTGTGAGCGAACTGAAAAGAGAAATCAAGCAACTAAAAGACAAAAAGGCACCTGGATTTGATTTAATCACAGCGGAAGTATTAAAGCAACTACCCAACAAAAGTCTAGTAAAATTAGCCAATCTATTCAATTCGTCTATACGACTTCAGTATGTTCCAAGCCTGTGGAAAGTTGCAGAGATAATTATGATTGCCAAACCAGGAAAGGATCCACATATTGTTTCTTCATACCGCCCAACCTCCTTGTTGCCACAAATTTCAAAACTACTAGAAAAGCTCATTCTAAATCGCTTAAAACCAATAACTGAATTTCGCAATCTGATACCTTCACACCAGTTTGGATTCCGCTGTAAACACTCCACCATAGATCAGGTGCACAGAATTACAGCTGAAATAGAAAAATCGTTCGAAGAGAAAAACATATGCTCAGCAGTCTTCATGGACGTCGCGCAAGCATTTGACAAGGTTTGGCATGAAGGCCTTATCAACAAATTGAACTCATGCCTGCCACTTCAATACAGTGTATTTATGAAATCGTATATATGTAACTGAACGGTATTTTCGCGTAAAACAAGGGAATGAGTATTCCAAATTGCAGAAAATAAACGCTGGCGTGCCGCAAGGAAGTATCCTTGGACCCCTTCTTTACCTTATATATACGAAAGATATACCAATACCTCCAAGCACTATGATCGCCACCTTTGCTGACGACACAGCAATCCTCGCAACAGGAAAAACCGCCGAAGTAGCTGCAACTAAACTTCAAATCGCTATAGACGCAGTAGAAAAATGGACGAAAATTTCGCGAATAAAATTAAATAGTAACAAATCAATTCATGTGACCTTTACCAATAAAAAAGTAAACCATCACCCAATAATGCTACTAGGCGCTCCAATTCCATACGCAAATACTGCCAAATATCTTGGTATAACCCTCGATGCTAAGCTACGTTGGAAGGAGCATATAAAAATAAAACGAAGCGAACTTAATTTGAAAATATTAAAAATGAACTGGCTCATTGGACGGAATTCAAAACCCTCCATATATATTGTAACAAAATAATGATATACAATCAAATTATCAAACCCGTGTGGTCTTATGGCGCTCAAATTTGGGGCTGTGCCAGTCAAAGTAATATTAACATAATTCAAAGATTTCAAAATAAAATTATCAAAAATATTGTCAACGCACCTTGGTACGTTCGCACTGCAGATATTCATCGTGACCTCTGCATTCCTACGGTCGCTGAAGTTATTAAAATACAAGCAGAAGCCTACTCTATGAGGCTCCAGAGGCACATTAACGAGGAAGCCAGCAAACTTCTCAACACCGCAGGCCTAATCCGACGACTACAGCGAAAAAAAACCATATGATATTATCGGTAGTTAATGTAAAGAAGAGATTTTAAGATTCTCTTCATAAAAACCCCACAAAATTGTTAAAATCATATAGCTTGGTAGTTTCCCTTAAACTAGTTGTAGTGTCAACAAACAACTATATATAGTTAAATGTTTGTAATAAAAAACAAAATTTCAAATCCAATTCAAAAATTGATTTTCCCGAAATTCTGGAGTGGCGCTACTTCTTAACACACTCGAAGTAGACCATTTATTTCTTTTTTTTTTCAACTTCTTCTTTTTTCCATTAAAATAATGATTTTCTCTCTTCGCATTTAATGTCGTAGTAGGGGCTGCGAATTCTTCTTTTACATGCAAGTACGTACAAAAAATATGAACCACATTCTCATGAATACATTATACTTGAGGACTGCTGACTATTATAAGTAGGTTGTTTACCATTTTCAATTTCTTTACGGCCATTTGTTTACCTTACCTTTATATTATGGTGATGTGAGTTGTTGTGTGTTCACGTGTGATTTGAATTGCTGTTGGCATCAAAACAGCAATAAAAATATTATATTAACAAACCCAATTGTATATGGATTTACATGCATATGAATGTGTGCACACATGTAGGTGTGGGTGAGTGTTTGAAATGACAAGCGGAAGTGAAAAAAGCAACAAGCTCGCATAAGTACATGCATGTGCACATGTGTATGTGTGCAAGTGTATATTAGCTAACAACTACTAATAGATATGTTCTACATGCACACATGCATACACACTGTCTTTACCGCAATTACTGTTGCTGCCAGTTTGCTTGAGGGTGTTTAGTAGTTGTTGTTGTTATACCACTGCTGCAGTGTTATTACTTTTCGTGCAAATATTTGCATAACCATGTTTATTTGGGCACTCATTTGCAGACGCTCACACTCACACATTCACACAGCCGAACACATACTTTACAGACATTGCCGGGCTCGTTCATATCCACATGCGCCTGCATACGCAAACTTTCGTACGCTCAAATACTGCCTCAGCTTGTCCGCGTACCCGCTTTGCAGTCGAAAATAGAATAAAGTCAACCTCATTTATTTTGCTTGAATGTAAGTCAAAGGTGTTGGCTGGGCTATCCTGCTCCCGCATTACCCTTTAAGCGACAGCCTCTTTGCGTAAGCGTACATGTATAGAAATATTTGCATGCCTTTATGCGCATACACACTCACATATGCATTCATGTTTGGGTCTCTTTGCTTGCCATCCATTTGGCATTGCCTGTCGACTTGCTTTTGGTTAGCTCTGCTTCGCTACTTGGGATTTCCTGAGTACTTAATCATGTGCATTTGTATATATACGGTAATATATGTCCCTATGTATGTACTAGATTGTTAAGTACAGGCAAGTGTTTGCGTGGATATAAAGGGACGTTCAAAAGGCGCGCCTAGATGTTGTTTTACAATAAAACATGCAAACATTTAGATTCTTTCAGGTTTCACTACTACATTTATTCAATATTCCTTAGCGAAGCTTATGAAATTAAGATATTTTATGGTAAGGGTTGGTTAGGACTAATTATGCTTCAAATGCTCCGATTTCTTTAAGCAGAACTGTGAGAGAACTTAATTTGCTTTCAAATCGTATTGGGTTAGATTTTTCTTCTCATAGTACTACTACAAAATGCTACTAAATGAATGACTTAACTTTAGTTCAACTGGAGCAAGCCTTAACTAAGTATTCGCTAATATTCTTTCTCTGTAAAATATAAGAAAGGTCACATTTATTTTTGATTGAATTATTCAGCATTCATCTGTCTTTCATAGCCTGTAAAAAATACTGAATCTTTAGATAAAGAACTGAATAAATAAAATCAATTAACGAATAAATAAAATAACGACCTTAACAATTATATGTGAAATATTAATTCATTTAAATGCCCACCATGAACACCTCTACAGGCTGTCATAGAAAAATTAAAATTTTAACGCACTCGCTCACACATTATAGCATTGATTTCAAAAATCTGGCATCGAGTCTTGGTTTTCAGCTCTGGAAGCGTTGTTGCCTTATTCATACAGACTTCAGTTTTCCAAAAAAACCACAAAAAGTAGTCCAAGTGAAGTTATATCGCATGATCTAGGTGGCCAATTTACGCTACCATTACGTTAAATTAATCGACCGTGAAACTTAGATGGCAATAAAACAATATTTCCCATGTGGTAAGACTTGTGGCTCCATGCTGTTCAAAATCAAAATCCTCAATGTCTATTCCTTAAAGCTCAGGAACCAAACAAAAACATCAATCAGTTGTTTTTTCATCTTTGAAGAAAAACGCGCCAATTATTCCACCAGCCAAAGAATCACACCAAACAATAAATTTCAGTGGATATAATTAATGACTTTTCTGAAATTTATCGAGGGTTTTCTTCTTCCCAGATGCGGCTATTTTGTTTGTTGGCAAATCCATCCAGTGTGAAATGAGTTTCTCAATAAAGATGAAAAACCAGCATCATTTTCAAAAAACCAATTCGCGAAGTTTTTACGTTTATTAGCTTCAATTTTTGTGCTAATTGAATTTCATAAGGATACAATGTTGAAGAAACAATATTCTCATTAGAACCTTCTAGTTCCAGGTCTGCTAGTCATTTTTCTATCCTCAACAGAACCAGTTTTTTGAAATTACTTTACCAACCGTTGAATTGTCGACTCATTCGGCCGATTAGTTCCATTAAAAAAATTTTGAATTGCAAAGCATTGTTCTTAAATATTGACCATTTTCATAATAATTTGCAAGAATTTTAATGCATTGTACTATTGTACAAAATTGTACATTTGTCTACTTGACAAAGATGATATAAAAAGACGTACCGTCTAGAAATTAATCACTACCGACATCAAGGCTTCACTTTCGAAATACCCTTTACGCATGTATAATTGTAAGTTCACTTAAGTGTTGCGTATTGCAGGTGTATCTTTGCTCAGCTTTGAGGCATATCGTACAAGTCCATATATTAAAAACTACTTACCAACGGCTTTGTGTTAGTATCTCAGCAGTGCGTTAGTGTCATTTATTAGTTGTGATTGTGTGTCCTACAATACGCAAAGGAGTGCACACACATGAAACGGTAGTAGTTGTGCGAGTGGTAGTAGTGGCATGCAAATAAAGTTGCTGCATTAAGATTTGCTTGGAATAAGTTATATGTGAGAGTCTTTCAGAGAAGTGTCGTCATGAAATATTGGTTGAATTTATTTATCACATCAGACTTGCTTGGCTTAGTAAAGCAAATTTTAGCGAATTCGAGTGATTAATAAGATTGAAATTTAAATATTTTGGTTTTTAATTGTTTGTATACTCAATGATGTCAAAGAACAGCTATTGGCTGTTGCTTAACAATACCAATAGTTCGGATGGCAAACCTCTTCAAGGTTCATCTTTATTATGCTGAGACGCATAATTTATAAGAAAAATTATATAAGAAATGGAGGATACGAAACTGGCCTATTCGATGAAATTACTCATATTTAGTTATTATTTATAATCAATTTTATAACAGTTCTGTCAAGCTTTTTCGCTAATAGCACCGACTATACCATTGCTTTTCCTCTTTGAGATTGGCGAAATTTCTTTAACTTACGCCTACTGACAATGAATCAGTTTTCGGGGTAACGAAATCCGAATTACAGCGCTGTTACATTCTATTGAACAGCGCGCTTCGCTCTGGGACTCGTGCCCGCACTACCTCACGCCATCAGCTTTCAGGCTATTTTTAAGCCTCAAAACAAAGTGAGGGTGGGGTTTTGACACATTTTAAGAAGAGATCCCAACGACATCACCCGTACTGCGATTGATTGGAACTCGTTAGTTAGCCGATGCAGAGGCCGTGCATCATTAACCTGCAGAAGAACCGAAGAACCTTAGAAATGGAAATAGCAAGGAAAAACAAAAAATGGAAAAAACTGGCGACCGACACCAGCGAATGGAAAACGCTTGTTGTGGCCCTTTGCACCCTCGCAGAACCATAGGAACGTATATATATTATAAAACTGGTACACATATTACTCTCTTTGATGTGCAGAGTAGGCGAAATCAAGCAATAACCACACCCGTCCCACATAATATTAATTACAAAAAAAAAACAAATATGCAAGCAAAATTTAAAAAAAAATTGGTTGCGCTACACCCACTTTTCGGTAAATTTGTGTGTCACGAAAACGACTAACTCGCTCAAACTAAGTATACTTATTCCTCCTCATCTCGTTCAGATCCGCCATGATTATTATTAAAATCGGATAAAAACCACGGGTACTCTTTATATGATAAGTCCGTCCAGACACCTGAAGCTATAGGATCGAATTCTACTTGTTTATGAGTTTGTTTTATTCCAAAAATTACCAGCTGGAACAAATTAAATTTTGCTGAAATGTGCGCAGGTGTGTTTGCATTTCTACCCCGCTTCATTGCAGTTGCAATAGCGCTACGTGAGAATTAGCCCACCAACACTAGCGAGCGTCCTACGGTAGTTACGCCTACAAGCGAATAAATGGTATGTTTCTACATTCACATTGCATCATAGCCCATAGTTTTGGTTGGATAAGGTATTGGGCCAAAAAATGCGAAGTACTGTACGGAGGCAAAGGTTCACAAATACTTGTAAGCGCTGCAAGTCTGTCGCCGCCAGATTTCATCTTTCGCAGCCGTACAATCGATTGGACTTGCCATTAGAGTGAAATATTTTGACTTTGGGGTTACGAGTGATCACGAAGGATTTTGGAACATCTCTAAGAGAGCTAAAAACCTGTTTCGCTTTACTTATGTCTTTGGTAATATATTTTTTTGAGGCTCCTGTTGAAGATATAATACTACTTAAGTAGCAAAAGCAGCTTACTTCTTCAAACTCAGTACCGTCGATTTTAAACTTGTGAGCACGGATTGAGTTTAAACGCATTACCTTGGTTTTACCGATATTTATTTCGAGGCCTACTTTCGCTGCTTTCGCTACTTTTCTACCATTACTTTTTTCGACATATCAGTAAAGTTGTGCATCATAAGGCATATATCGATCTTTGGGACGTCCATTCAGTCATTTGTTTGGCGCATTTCTTTGCTCATAACTCAGTCCAGCACAATCCTAAAAAGGAGTGGTGACAGCACACAGCCTTATCGAACGCCGGTGGCGATGTTTATTTGATCACTCAGCGCTTTTTCATGCCTCACACAGCAACTGTTATGAGCTTAATTAGCGTAGCTGGAACTTCTTTACACGCCAATGCACTCCCGATTTAGTGGTGGATCGTATGGAATGCTTTTTGAAAGTTGACAAATATTAGATAGAGAGGGGTTCGCTACTCCCATACAGTATTAATACTGTTCACGTGGTCGACGCATGATCGGCCTGGTCGGCAACCCACCTGCTCTGCCCTGAGTTTTGGTTGAAGAGCCGTCGGTAGCCAAGTTTCATTAAAGTTTATCAATTTTTGCTGCAGTTAAGGTGCGCAGGGGTAGACAAATGGACTGACAGGCATGTCTAAGGTAACTTTTTATCATTCTGGAGACTTTAGTAAATAAATGTCTACATCTAATATATCTATCTCAATTCCCTTATCCTGTTACAAGCAACTGTTTCGTGAACCCCTGCGGCCAAGTGCACGCGGGTAAAAAAAAAGGGGGGAAAGGCATGGATATCCCGCATATAAACTACTTTAGCACACATGTTGCATGCGCTTTTAATCTAACACAAAAGCCAACTTTTGATGCAATTCTGAGCCATGCACTCAATTCAAATGGCAGCATCATCAACAACAACAACAAAACGATGAATATAAACTACTTACGTGTTAGCAATACAAAGCGAGTGTGAAAATTGTAGCGAGAAGTAAAGGCGTTGAGAAATAAAATCGTGAAAGGATGCGAGCGAATAAATATTAAAAATATCGCAGTGTATGTATGTATATGTAAGTACATATGTGTATACTTATTTAGAAATATATGTATGTTGTAATGCAGTTTAATGCAGTTGTTTATAGGTTTGTAGACATATTTTCACATTTGATATGCCGATGGCTATTGATGTGGGCGTCTCGCTGTGTGAGTGAAAAGAGGTGCAATGTTTGTGAATGCCTAAAAGGATTTTGCAACGGTTTATTGCCTAGCACTTACCTTTATACAAACAAGCGCACTAATACTTATGCATACTCGGGTGTATGCATCAATGTACATACTACATGTAACACACATCCATGCATATGTCAACATACATATACGCATACATAAAGTCACCTGTCACTTGTCACCTATCGCATGTTCCTAGCAATTGCTTGTGACACAGTGTTTCCTTCGCATCTTCACACATTACGCTACTTGTTTGTATTTACTTATTTTGATAATTTTTTTCTTGCGTTATGCTTGCTGCTTAAAGAAAAGAAAATTACATTCAAAATGAATGAATTGAAATGCATTGCGAATGGATTTGAAATGAATGAGTGCATGTGTGTGTGTGTGTGAATGAATGGTTGCCTGGATGGATGACTGGATAAGTGAATGCCGCATGACTGCACCATAGACCTTTAAGCGAAACATAATTTTCGTGTTGTTGCAGGGAAGCAGTGCAGTCGAGGTACGCAAGTCAAAGTGTGTTTTTCACATTTTTTACCACCTTATTTACAGTGTTCTGGTGGAGTATTTTTATTATTAATAAAATTTAAGTGAAAAATCTATTCGCGGTATAAACTCCAAAAGTGTTGTAGTAATTTTTATAATTTAATCTGGAAAATAATAATAAAATAACTCATTACGGGATACCAATAAATAACTAACTAATAGAAACGGAGATGTAATATATTTACCTCCCATTAACTTTCACATAATTTCAACGCTACTAAAAGTCAAAAAAGCTTGGGATCAAGGCATGGTAACATTATTGGGCAGTTAACACTGAGTTTCTCCGAACTTCGAATTCTTTCCGCAAACTAAAGTTTGAAGGTCTTGCCAGGGCAATCTTTCTAAGTAGACAGGATTGGGAAGTGGGGATAATTTGCATCGAAACTGGTACATCTGTCTTCATTGACGGCTCCAAGATGGAATCGGGAGACGGAGCAGCGGTTTTCTCTAAATTATCCAATTTATCAATTTGAAATTACCGAATACTGATAGTGATTTTCATGAGATTTTAACATTTAATCAAGCCGCGGTAAAGACTCTCACGACGCAATGGCGCAGATCCAAACTATTCAACTCCTATAAGGAGGAGATCAAATCTCTCGCGTTTACAGGTAACATTTCTCTGATCTGTGTTATAGGTCATAGGAACATGGAGGAAAATGAAATTACTGATGAGTATTATCAGGAACGGGACTGAATTGGTCTCATTGGCGTCCTGCCAGATCATCAACATCTCACTGACTGTTTTAAATAGGAATTTCACAACTTATTACTCGGGAAAGTGCATACACATGAAGCCACATTTGGCCCTAATACAATAGACGAAGGACTCAGAAACCCCTAAGGACTCACGCCATTAAATTTCCATACTTTTAGTTGTGTTTACCAGTCATTGGACAATCGGCACACATGCGGAAAAGCTAGGTTTACCATTTAACCCCCATAGCAGAAGCTGTGAGGACCTTCCAGAGAAGGAGACTCTTGAACACTTTCTCTGTAAATGTCCGGGTTTGGTAGCCAGACGATTAAGATCACTGGGTGCTCCTTTCTTCGACAGCTTGGGACAGTGCGCCAACCTAAATGCCATCAATATTTTCCATTACATCAACAACTCTGGCTGGCTGTAGATATCGGCCTGTTGGAGGTCTCATAATGCTATCAAAACGTAGTTTAGAGATACTTGAGGAGTGTCTGAGTGGTATTTCAACTATTTCACCTACCTACCTATATGTAAGTGTACGACTTGACTTTTGACTTCTCCAAACGCAATTTTTTGGGTGTTGACTCGTCTGGGGCCTTCCGTTCGGCACTTTGACGCTTAGTTGCAGATTCAAGTTGGAAACACCATGTTTCATCACCAGTTACAATGTTGTAAAGGAAATTCTCGTCATTTCTCGCCTCTTTAATGAGGTATTTCGAGTGTTGAATTCTGAGCAGTGTTTGGTTCTCAGTTAACTTGCGTGGAATGAAACATGTACAGACCTTTCGTAAGCCCAAATGATCAGTTAAAATGCGATAAATCGATGTTTCTAATGAGTTTCAACGATCATTTCGGTTAATTATTGATACATTTCTGAACAATTTCGATGGAGTTTTCAGGGATTACTGATTTTGGGGGGCCCGTATGTTCAGTGTCATTTATGTCCTCACAACCATCTCTGAAACATGTAAACCACTCATGAACTCTGGCACGAGATAGACAATTATCGCCATAAACTTTTTTCATCAATTAAAAACATTTTTAAGGTGCCAGTCTTGTTTATTTTGTATAGAATTTAAGCTTTTTTTTTTTGTTTCATATGTATTCCGCTCTCAAACCCACGAAAATCAACACAAATCACTTAGAAAATTTGATTGCCGACGTATTTTTTCTAGAACCTTTTAAAAAATCATTTTCTCAAGCACACTTGACTGATTATAATGACTAGGATAAAGGACAATCCCATGTATAATATTTTCCATTTGAACATGGCCTCAATTTTTTCTCAAAAATGATTAAAGTGTAGGTATAAATACGAAATGAACTAAAGTGAAGAAGTTTCCAAAAAAACATTTTTTTTAATTTCTAGTTTTACTGAATGTTGAAAATTTAGGAATGGAGTGTTTTAAAGTCATATATGCTCGGCTTTTCAAAATTTTCATAATTAAAATTTTTCTCATTTTTTTTAATTAAATAAATTTTTTAAACAATTTTGTTTACCATAGAAAACAATTTTATATTTTTGTGCAAAATTTTCGAGAAAAAGATATTTTTTTTAATTTTATATTTTTGTTCACAATTTTTGCGAAATTTTTTTTTGTCATTGCGAAAATTTTCCCCCAGATAAATGTCATATTTTTGCGTTAATTGTTGATAAATACTCAGTAATCCTTGACATTAGTGGCATTTTATTAAGTTCTCGGGCTATATCCAAACAGCGCATAGCGAAACAATGCAAAAGAGAAATCAGTTGACGAATCAGGTTTCCCCAAGGGAAGGAAAATATCATATTAGAGCTGCTGAGATGCTAAAATGCTCAAGTGAGGTTTATGCATTCATTTGGATGGGAGGTTAGTGCTGCTTTTGATGTTGCCGGTTTTCTAAAATGTAGAAAATTGTTTCACTAATTAATTATACTTAGACATACATAAATGTATACTTCAGACACTACATGTATATAAAGAATATTTTAAATAAAATACCTATTTTTGTTCCAAGTGAAGTAAATGAGCGATTACTGAAAATATTGATATTTCTTGAAAAAATCATGAAACAACCAATCACTTTTATTAAGTACAATTTTGGAAAATGCTTTAACACATCTTTGCAGAGCTTATAAATTCAATTCTAAATTTTTAGATTCTATTTGCAATATCTTTTATTTTGAACACTGTCATTGATATTAAACTGGTTTTCGTAGTGTACTTTGCGATGTGCACGATAACGGTATGTTTGTGTTTGTGTAAGGATCTAGGAATGCTTTAGAGTTGAATTGCATTCATGATTAGAGTGCGAAACATTGTAATTTCCAACTGTATATTATAAATTTCATGTTGTTGACTGATGATTGGTGATGATGTTGCAGTAAACTGCCCCTACTGATATGCTACGTTGATGATAAAGATGAAGTGTCACCAGCTTCACAAAGTTATGTGGGTAATGAAGAAAAAGCAGTTAATGATTGTGAATGTCGTTATGATATGGAAGAAGTACATTGGAGAAGGTGTTGAGAATTATGATGTAGATAATTGAGAAGTGGTGTAAGCTTGAGCGCACAGACTTACAATTTATTACACATCCATACGTACCTACGTACATAGCAATAACACGAATGTGTATGGAATGCATTCGAGAAGGGATGTTTAATTCATCATCAGACACTGTAGCTTCAATTGTGGTCGCTGTCGGAAAGCAGGTGTCTTTTATTTGTTTGTTTTTGTTTTTGCTTATGACACTCTTAATACGAGTATGGCATTACTTCCGTCTGTCAGCTACTTCTGAATGCATTTTGAAGCCTTTAGCCATCGGTCTCATTTACATATTATTATCTTTATAAGCGAACAATTGCTTTTCTGTACATTTCTCTATGTAAGTAAGGAATTTTTATGTTGTCCCATACATGATTACGTTGATATTTCTTATCCTGCGGTGAGCGCTATTTGATGATATTCCATTGACTGTACTCGATAGTATTGAGTGCGGTTATTTAAAATTAATGATAATATTGTACATATAAACAACATAAAATAATGGTTTCAATATATTACACCAAGCTTTTTGTAAATGAGATCTCAGTATACCTATATATAATTGGCGCGTACACCCTTTTCGGGTATTTGGTCGAGCTCCTCATCCTATTCGTGGCATGCGTCTTGATGTTGTTCCACAAATGGAGGACCCTAGAGTTTCAAGTCGACTCCGAACGGCAGATATTTTAATGAGGAGCTCTTTCATGGCAGAAATACCCTCGGAGATTCGCCATTGCCTGCCGAGGGGCGACCACTTTTAGAAAAAACTTTTTTTTTTCGTTTTTGTCTTTCACCGAAATTCGAACTTACGTTCTCTCTCTCTGAAATCCGAATGGTAGTCACGCACCAACCCATTCGGCTACGACGGTCTCCTCTGAGTAACTAAAAGGAAATTTTCAAATCTCAAAAACTGAAGCCAATGTGACAGAATGAAGGCCCCAATACTAAGAAGGCCGCAGTGTACATAGTAAAATAAACTTTTGCTAAAAAAAGGTGAAAGTCAGAACACAGTGTAGTTGTCAGCCTAAGAAGAAAAAATATACGTTTTCTTGAGGTCTTTTTCCGATAAAAATATCATATATACAAGGTAGAGTCCAAAATAAACAAGACTGGTGTCATAAAAAGGTTTTGATGGCGCCATCTTTTTAATGAGCTAGTGCGTGGGAAGTTATATCCCTAGCTGACTTCCAATGAAAGCTTGATGCCGTTCGGTACAAAAATGAGTTTCGAACAAAGAGCTAATATCAAATTTTGTTTTAAAATCGGTAAAACGTTTACCGAAACATTTGAATTGATGAAAGAAGTTTATGGCGATGTTTGTCTATTTCGTGGCAGAGTTCATGAGTGAACACCCGGGCAACCCAAAATCAGTAATCACTAAAAACTCCATCGAAATTATTCGTAAATTTATCAAAAATGTATCAAAATCGTGGTTGAAATTCATGGAATCGGAGTAGAATATCTCCAGAACATCGATTTATCGCATTTAACTGATCATTTGGGCTTACGAAAGATCTGATGAGAAGATTTAACTCAGTCTTGTTTATTTTGGATTTCACCTTGTAGTTTTTTAATTTCACCATTTTTTATAATTATGCGGAAATGAAAGCTTAGAATTTAAATGTTATTTTAGATATGATACCAAACTTTTTATGGAGAGACAAAGCTCTGATTCTCATCATTTTTTACATTTCTAATCCTAATGATGTGATCCTGGCTATGTTGCACATTTAGATATTTATCACAAAAACATAAAAGAAAGCTAAGGTTTTCGCTCTGTTCAGGTTTACTTTACTTTCTCTAAAAATCTTCTCGCTTGAACTGGAAAACTCAAATGGAAGATGGTCACTTCTTCAAGTGACTTTTTAAGAAGTCGTGAGACAACATCCAAAAATAAGCCAGCCATTGTTTTCTCAACCTTATGCTAAAGTATGCCCATAGTCATATTACCTTAGAAGGGTATAGAGAATCTACGGATGCACTCAACATTATGGCGCATCTATTTCTTATCGCACTATATAAATGCCTTCTATGAGACTCTGATAACTGGACCTATGGAAGGAAAGTGTGTTTGGAAATAGTAAGGTTGTCCGTGCTTTACCTTCTATCAGACTGGACACTGATTATATACAACCTGCGTCGAACGTTTTGGGTTGTTCTTCTATCAAAATTTGAATCGAAAATATATTTCCCAGAGACCAGCTCCTAAATACTTTAAGATAGATCGTGTAGCTAAGCCTAGGCTTTTCTCTAACTTCTGCGAACAGAAGGCTTCTAATAGAAGGTTTTGCATTAAAGCACGGTTTCGTCAAGACTTTCATCGGTTTGTTTTACGTGAAAGTGCGAAATAAGTTTCATGCGATAAAATTACGTGACTTATGGTGAGTTGAGGTAAGATGAAGGGAGTTGGGTTGAGGTGAATTTAGGTGAGGTTTGGCTCTGAGAGAAAAAAGAACGCTTAAAAAATCTGTGATGATGAAACATATATATAACCCTAAAAATTTATTAATTAAGTATGCCTGCTTAAAAAAATAAAACTCGTAAAAAAAAGAGGTTGTCTGTAAAGTCGGTTTACTGACGATAGTTTAACGTGACAACGTCATAAGAAAATATTGATGGAATGGTTGCAATTTTCAAAACAAAATTTTAATTTTATTTGTTTGATAGATATTTTGTATGGATATAGAGGAGGAGGTAAATGGAATTGCAATGGAATAGGTCAAGTTACATTTACACAAACGTGAAAAATGACGAAACACTTATCAAATTCATGAAAGATATCTTCAGTTTCGATTGTGTATCAGACGTTAATAAGTCAACAACACTAAGAGGCACCATCATCGATTTGCCTTTTTCAAGACACTTTATACTCGAAACACTCCCTTTCATTTCCTACTTTTTCTATCATCGTCCTATTCTCAACAGAGAAATGGTTCATTACCATGCACACAGGAAGGAGGCATATGCAAATACAAGTATGTGAATTTATATACCTACATATGCGCATATACATACATATATATGCTCACTCAAGTTGGACAGAGCCAGATGTCGAACGTTGTCGAACGTTGCCGAACGCGGGGGCCGATTGTGCTCTTTGTCGTTCGTTCCGCGCTCTCGCTTGCAGTTCAAGCACATTAGCTTACATTTGCTTGCGTACGGAATAGATTCGAATATTTGATATGTCCATATGACTTGTATGCATCTGTACATATAGATTTGTTCTTTTTGAAATTTGCTCGAAATTGTATATTTATATGCATGTTTATATACATATATTATATTATTATATCCACCTATCTTATAAGGTATATGGTAAATATTAACATGCATTTTTTCCTTCATATATAATAAAAAAATTAATAATAATAACATTAAAACAACAGGTATTATTAACAAACTTGGAGTTATTTTAAATTCTTCAAGTAAATCAAATTAATAATAATCAATAAGAAGGCATATGCAAATACAAATACGTGAATTTATATACCTACATATGTGCATATACATACATATATACGCTCACTTAAGTAGGAGAGAGCAAGATGTCGAACGTTGTCATTCGTTTGCTTTGTTCGTTCCGCGCTTTTGCTTGCAGTTCATTCAAGGTAACGGCAATGAGCAAGGTAACGAAAAATGAGCAAGGTAACGACACATTTTTTCGTGCGTGCAGCCGGCTAAATCGAATTATAAGACGTTATCACGTCAAAATATAATTATATTTGATAAATAAAATAACAACCCACAAAATAGTTGTTATTTCAGATTGAAAAAATAACACTAATTTTTTTTTTTTTTTTGATCAAATAATGTAGCTCGATATTTAATTAAATTTTCTGAGCGCCTAACTGAAAATCGAAATGAGAAATTTAATACCAGTTACTGTATATTTGCTCAAAAACTATTCTAAGAGTATTTTATTAAACAATTAAATAATAAATGAAATTATGTGAAGTATGGGCCATTGGAAGCTACAACTTTACTCCATCCTCTGACGAAAAATTCGACCTCTTTTGACTTCATCCACTCATTGACCCAGCTTGAGATGCTCTCGTAAGAAGTGAACCGCTCTCCAGTAAGTGCTGACTGCATTGATTGGAACAGATGGTAATCCGAAGGTGCAATGTCTGGAGAATACGGCGGGTGTTGAACGATTTCACAAATCAGTATTTCTAAATATTTCTGGACCGATTTATCAACGTGTGGCCTGGCGTTGTCATGCAGCAAAATCAGTTTGTCATGTCTACTGTCTCATTCCGTCCGCTTTTCTTTGTGAGCTCAAAGATTCAAACGCAGTCGGTAACGATCGTCGGAGATGTTTTCAGATGGTTTAAGGAGTTCATAATAGATGACACCCTTCTGATCCCACCAGATGCACAACATAACCTTTGAAGCCTGAATATTTCGATGGACCTGATTCAACTGCAGGCTCCAACATTTTCGACGCTTAGGGCTATCATAATATATCAATTTTTCATCGCCAGTGACGATGCGATGCAGAAAACCTTTTCTTTTCTGCCGTTCAAGAAGTATCTCACACGGCACCCAGCTACCTGCTTTCTGGACCACTCCCACCGCGTGCAACAGCCAACTCTTTAGACATATCACCAAGGGTTCGACATGCGTCTTCATCCAATAATTGCTGTAGTATCTTCGAATTTTTTCGTTG
This sequence comes from Anastrepha ludens, assembly GCF_028408465.1. Taxonomy (NCBI): domain Eukaryota; kingdom Metazoa; phylum Arthropoda; class Insecta; order Diptera; family Tephritidae; genus Anastrepha; species Anastrepha ludens. Next base: position 43,779,430 of record NC_071500.1, on the reverse strand, counting down.
CCCCTTCGCAATCTTCTTAACTCCCGTCGAAATCGCCACTTTGGAAGCGTCGAAACCACTCTTTACAAGTTGCATTTGATGGAGCGACATCACCGTTTATATTTATAATCATTATCATTTATATTTATCAATATACGCACGTTTCAGCTGCACTTTTCTTGAGAAGGTAATAATGAAGCATAACTTTTCGCAAATGCTTCTTTTTTCGGGACAAACGTAGACATTTTTGACGTCAGATAAAAAAGGACATTTACGCTTCAAATGAATGTAAACTACTGCGATCGAGACCTCACATATTCACCTTCAAATCGCCAGTATATTACTAGAGCGAACACAAAAATAGTATCAGCAGCGGCACCTCTTTTACGATGGCGGAAACTTTTTCCCATACACAATGCTTTACGAGATATCGATCACTGCAGCCATCTAGCGAGAAAATAATAGATTGTTTTTCTCCAAATTAAAATAATATTATTTAATCTAATATAATATAAAAATTATGCCGGTAATTGCTTACAAATATGACTATTAATTATAACCAGATTGGTTGTGAATTGGTGAGGTAGGAATAGTATCGGCACTAGGTGTGATCTAAGTTACCTAAGATTTTCAGTACAGAGTTCACATACACAAATGAATGCATATAAGCACAACCTTTTACCCGGCTAGAACGCTTTTAGGTAACCAAATCTTATCTCTATTAGCAGCTGAATGTCGCATACGTGTAACGCTCAACACAACAGTTTGACGATCAACCTCGCATACGCTCTCTCAGGCCTCTTTTCATGCGCTCTTTTCATGCGCTCTTTTCAAGCATTTACACTCTTAATTGTTAAGTGAATAGATTCAACAACAACTCAGCTGTTTGACTTAGCCGAGAGTTCGCTAATTTTATTACCTTGATGGGGAAGCATAAGCACATTTAAGTAGTTATACACATAGACAGCCGCGACAAGCCAACCAAGCCCAGCAGCGATCCGCTTATATGTACATATGAATGTGTATAATTGGGAGTGTAGAGAGTATGGAGCATGAAGCGTGAAGTACTTGGTAGGCATTATTTTGTGTTTTGTGCATCAGCTGTGTGTTATAAAGACAAGCAACATACACAATTTGACATTTGAGATACTCGTATACGAGGTTGACTAAAAAACTTTGTGAACATTTACTTAAGGAATCACTATATCAGCAAAAAAAAAAAGCTTTCTTGTTCAACATAGTCTCATTCAATAGTATCATTAAAAAAACATTTTTCACCGATGACCTCTTCTTTCGACTCAAATTTCCTTCCATCGAACTATCTATTCAATCTTCGAAACAGTCAATAGTCACATGAATTCACGCAGTTTTGCCATTACGCAGGTGTAAGATAACTTTATTTCTCGCTAAATGTAACCCTTTCTGCGACAGTGACGTGGAATCGATCCACCAATAGCAATGCTTTATGTGCATATTATGATATCGTTTGACGCTTTTAAAGTTAGCCAAAGTGAAGTACACACAAAAAACTGTGCCGATATCCTTGAGGGTCGATTCACTTTCTTTGGTCTTCTTCGACTTCAAATTACCACAATGAGTCCTCTCCAACTCCAAGACTATGAAACGGAATACAACTCTTTCGGATTACGTTTGAAGTTCGGCCGTCAAACACTTTTCCAAATTTTGAAACGATTGCCTCCTTTGTCCATTATGAGCCAAGGGTTGACCGTACGCACCTTATGGACAGCTTTTGCATATCCAAATATTTATGCAAAATTGAAAAGACTGATATTCACTCGTGTTCACAATGATAGCAGCGCGACGTATTGCAAAGTTTTGACTATTTATTTATTTCTGATACATTTTTTTAAATTTGTTTATAAACTACAAATACTACAACAAAAACCAAATAACTCAACTTTTTATAAATTAAAAGAAATTCAATAAATTTTTATCAAAATTTCTAATCAGAATTTCCAGAAATATTTCGCAGTTTTATAGCCTATCAAATTTTGTTATAACAAAGGGCAAGTTTGAGGTAGCTCAAAAATCGACTTTTTTTTTAGCACTTTTGGTTTTGCTGGCGGTTTTTTGAATTCCCATATAAAAAAGAGATCGAGCAATCATTCCATTGAAGAAAATGCATGAAATTGTAAATAAAAAAAATTTCAAAATTCTAGGTGAGCTACTTTTGAGCTACTTTAAACTTGCGTAATACCAAAATTGAGTGGACTACCAAACTGCAGAATTTTTCCAAAATTGAGTATATAGTTTTTCTTCAAAACTTTGCAATATGGCTGTTATAATTTTAAGTACAAGTGTGAGTAATTTAATTGATAACTTCTGGTGAAGGGAATTCAAGCAACAACCAAATTGAATATTGCTCTAGTGCGACTACATCGAAATTGAGTAAGCCGCTGATAAATAGCTTAAGGTACTTGACCACCTTATAAGTTTCAAAAAATTAAATTTTTTTTTTTACATTTTTTCAATCCTTATACTTTTAAAAATCATCACCTGAAACTGTTTTTTTAAATTCGAATTCTAACAAAGTGAAATCAGTGAAAATGTGCAGGCGCATCCTGCACTCATTACTTGCTGACTCAGCTGAAAGAAAATAGCAAGTTTTAACTTTAAACGCGTTTTTCCAGAAATTACTTTTTTTCGAATGGCGGACACTTTATCTCCGAAACTGCTTAGCCGATTTTAATGATTTTGGTCTTGTTTTATTTGTTAAGATGTTTTGTATGCCAATTTACCACATTTTGCAAAAAAAAAGTTAATAAAGTATTGCTTTTTAAGCATAACATTGTGAAAAACAGGGGTGTTTTCTTAACTTTTTTTCAAACATCCGCCATTTTTTTATTATTTTTTTTTTTTGTCAGTTTGTGGTAAATTCTCACGCAAGGAACCTTCCTTTTGAAAATTTTGTTTCTCTCTTTTGTTTTAGAATTACCATTTCTAAGATTAACTGTCCGCCGCAAGACATGATTTTCTTCAGGCCTCGACTTTGGCGCCTCCTGGATATATGTTAAAAAAAGAAATTTTAATAAATCAATTTTTTTTTGTATTATATAAGCTCTAAATAAAAATTTAAAAAAAAATTTATTTTAATATATTATACAGAACATGAAACAAAAATTATTGAATATGTTGTACTTTTTAGCTTTCCAAGGTGGTCAAGTACCTTAAGGCGACCCGGTGTTCTAGAAATCCATTTTTTGTTTTTTCGATATTTCGAAATTATAGCGTCCTAGAAATATACCATAAAATTTTCATGCGAAAATTCCTAATATTATAGATTCTACAGCCCATTAACTAGGTAGAGAGCGGTCCGCGCGCTCCTGTGCCTCAAATTTTCAACTCAATTATCTCGAAACGACTTTTTTTGACCTGTTGTTGTAAAAAAAACCTATTCAACCGAATCGTCTGAAATTTTAACATGTCACCCGTACTAAACTCGTTTTATTATTTCAATTAATAAGGACTATGAATAAGTTCGTGCGGTTTTACAACAGATGGCGTAACTTGATTATTATTCCATCGATCCACATTTCCAAACATTCATTGGAGAGCTACTGTCGTAAGGCACAAACGTCAGTATAAGTTTTTTATTTGAAGCGTAAACAACAATATTTTTACCACACTTGAAAATGTCGAATTTCGTGCCAAATAATGTGTTTTTGCGGGGAATTCTTCTTCATTATTTTAATATGAAGAAAAAAGCAGCCTAAAGTCATCGTATCTTGGTGGAAGTTTATGGTGAGCATGCTCTATCTGAGCGAACGTGCCAGAAGTGGTTTGCACGCTTTAAAAGTGGTGATTTTGGCTTGGAAGACGAAGAACGCGAGGGTGCGCCGCCAAAGTTCATGGATACCGAATTGGAGGAATTGCTCGATCAAGATCCGGCTCAAACGCAAGAAGAGGTTGCAAAAACTTTGGGAGTTGATCAATCAACCATTTCCAAACGTTTAAAAGCCATGGGAATGATCCGAAAGGTAGGCCATTGGGTGCCGTATGAATTGAAGCCAAGAGACGTTGAACGCCGTTTTATGGCATGCGAACAACTGCTTCAACGGCACAAAAGAAAGGGTTTTTTGCATCGAATTGTGACTGGCGATGAAAAGTGGGTCCATTACGACAATCCAAAACGTCGGGCAACGTATGGATACCCTGGCCATGCTTCAACATCGACGTCGGCGCAGAATATTCATGGCCTGAAGGTTATGCTGTGTATCTGGTGGGACCAGCTGGGTGTTGTGTATTATGAGCTACTGAAACCGAATGAAACGATTACGGGGGATGTCTACCGACGACAATTGATGCGTTTGAGCCGAGCACTGCGAGAAAAACGGCCGCAATACGCCGATAGACACGACAAAGTTATTTTGCAACATGACAATGCTCGGCCACATGTTGCACAAGTGGTCAAAACATACTTAGAAACGCTCAAATGGGATGTCCTACCCCACCCGCCGTATAGTCCAGACCTTGCGCCATCCGATTACTATCTCTTCCGATCGATGCAACATGGCCTGGCTGACCAGCACTTCCGTAATTACGATGAAGTCAAAAAATGGATCGATTCGTGGATTGCGGCAAAACCGACCGAATTTTTCACAAAGGGAATCCGTGAATTGCCAGAAAGATGGGAAAAAGTAGTAGTAAGCGATGGACAATATTTTGAATATTAAATTTGTAACCATTTTACGTCAATAAAGTTTCAAATTTCGAAAAAAACCGCACGAACTTATTCATAGTCCTATTATTTCGTATAGTTTTTTTTATTAAAAAACTGAAAAAACCCAATTTTTAGAGTATGAAATTTAAAACCGCGCCGTTTCGTGAAATTTTTGTTTATTTGTTTTTTTTTTTGTTTTTATTCTAAATAGTAGCGGGGCATAGCTGCAGTCCTACTGATTAATAATTTTTTTGGTTTTTGTGCTTCAGATAAATAAAAGAGCCAAAATAGACAACACCGTCCAGGTCCAATTTCGTGGGAGTGTTAATTTCAGCGCCATTTTTTTAATTATTAATATTAAAAAAAATTTATTTTTTTTTATTTTTGTTTGTAAAAGAAATTAAATAAAAGGCCAAACAAATTTTTATTATTTTGCATTTTTTTTTAAATATCGTTTTTCATTTTTTTTTTTTTTAATTCCTGAAAATACCCTAAATTTTTGAGCTCTGTACCATCGGGCCCCTTAATTACTAACTTCCGAGCTTTTTATTTTGCGTAATTGGCTTTTCGCTCAAAAAGAAAAATTTAATAAGCAACTAAAAAGTATCATTCAAGCCGAATTCAAAAAAGGGCCAGTAAAGGATTTAATGAACACGTGAAATTTAATTTCTTCTTTTTCACGAAAATGCTGGTAACCGTCTGCCTCAGCTAAAAAACTATAAAACTATAGCCTTAAAACTAAAAAATTAGTCAGAAAATTTAGATGCCTTTTGTTTTTTGATATTAGTAAAATTATGCATTGATTTTATGGAACTTATTGATCTACCCTCGTATGAACACTTATGTATGTAAATATTCATTCACGAGCGGTGTGTTCGATCATTTGTTGACTTTGTGCGTCGAACATCAAAATGAACATGACTTTTATTGGACGGTTTGTGACTCAGTTAGTAGCTAAACGTATTTTGGTAGTAACAAACCGATTGCACGCAACTTAAAGACACCTTCCATTGTATGAGTTCAAAATTGTTGTATACGCGGAAACTACGGTGAATTATTATAAACGACAATAGTCTTCTAGTGCTAGCTATAATTGCATAAGCAAAGTGAATTGTACATGAGTACAAAAGCGGTTTGAAAGTGAAAAAAATAAAAGAGAAAAAAATGCAAATGAATTGTTGTTCTTGGCAAAATTTTGTCGATTAAAAAGTAAATGTTCTTAAAGTCATGTGAGAGGTGATGACGACAATTTAAGTGAGATCAGTGTGAATATTGTATTTATATAATATATATTTCTACATTATATACATCCATATAATATATGTTTGATGGATGTATGAATACTGCAGCAGAAGTATTAGATGCATTTATTGCTCTCAAAAATAACAAGCAAATATAAAAAATCAACTTATCTACGTCACTGCTTCAGAATACAACACACCATCATACACTCGCACACATTTCATACAGTAATACATTTTTACATATAAAAATAAAGCAGTGTTTAAAAAAGTGAATTGCTTACTTTAGAACTACGGAATTTCGCAAACTAAGCACTGATAAGATAAGCAGAGAAGGAATAGGCCAGCTACATATTTAAGAGCGAAAGCTGGGTGAGTAATTTTTATTAAACAACAACAATATAATTTCTTAGATATTGGTATGCAAATTAACTGTATCGATTCAGTAAAATATACTGTTGCGCTCTTGAAAGTACTCTGCCGCATTAACTTATGTTACACCTGTTTGCCTTCAAGAAGGCAAAGACGCAGTTAGCCAAGCATAGAAAGCATTTACATACATACATCTGCCTGTATTGCATACAATAAACTATACGATGTACAAGTACATGTCTTTGAATACTAATTTGAAACAATTGAAATCCCACAAGTCGCATTATATCCAACAGCTGATGCCACTGATATTGACAACAAATTGTCTTTGACACTTGCCATGCTCATACAAGTACTTATAGTGCTAGAGATGTGTATGGCATTTCGGGACTCTTCATGTGGCATGTGTGTGGTACGGGACAATTGACCATTACTCGAGCCTTCGAAATATAAACGCATGATGGGATAAACAATTTAATTTTTCAGTCTTGGCCTAAAATCGAAAAAGTTTCTCAAATCTACCGCTGAATGCCATTTGCTTGACTATGTAATTTTGAAACTGAAAAACTGCACATTTTATATGGTAAACACTGTTAACAGGTAAAATATCCGTCAAGTTATTTCCTTTAAATACCGCCTACAAAACTATTTTCAGAGCTGGAGACTGTTGAACACTTTTTCTGTAAATGTCCGTGTTTGGCAGTCAGACGAGACAGTGCGCCAACCTAAATTCTATCAATATTCTCCATTACATCAACAGCTCTGGCTAGTTGTAGATATCTGGCTATTGGAGATCTCATAATGAGTGCTACTTGGGGAGTGCCAGAGTGGTACTTCAACCATTTAACCTGCCTACTAAAACTTAAATAAGTACAAATGATTTTGCACGACCATTTAAATCTACTTCGGAGTGGAATAAAGGTTTCGATTACTGCTTCTTCGAATGGAAAGGTGCATAGGCCTTCATAACGAATACATTGGAATCCAATGAAGTGTTTGTTTTGTGAAAGAAGTTTTTTTTTTCAGAAACTTGAATGAAAAAGCATTTTCAGCATTTTCTGCTAGATGTTCATAGAGTCTTTAATCCGCGGAATTTACACATAGATCGCACAATGCGTGGAGTCATGATATACAACGAAGTTATGCCAGAAAAAATGTTCTTTGATAGTTTAATATTTAGTGAGGTCAGTTGCGTATTACAACGTTCTAAAATGGAGGTCAAAAGAAAATTTGGTACATTCTTGAATACTATCAATGTCAAGAAGTCGAAGCAATTGGCCATTTACCAGAAATTTATGCCATTTACGAACTTAATATCGAATCGAATGCACTAGCAAATTGCTGGATTCAGCTCCGACGATTCTGTTCTAATAATATGGACGTCGAAGATAAGTCATTGTACGCCAATCGTCGCAAATATTAATAAAATTGTACGAATTATCGAGTTGGACCGGCATGTTAATTTGATAGGTTTATGAAAGCACTCTGTAGTGCGACCGCTAGAGAAACTTGTTCCACGGCAACCCAGTGATAGTCACGCACAATCCTATACATCTATGGCGGCAACTTCAGAACCGTCGATACAAATTCGTAAAAGTAAAAACTAGCAATTTTGTGCTCTCAAATAACTAAATCAGTATAAGCGGCATCGGGATCGAGTGCTTAGCGTCACGCTCATCTCTAAATTAAACTCACACATCCATGTGTGTATTTTTATTGGAGTTGTGTATGTTTGCCTTTAACCATCTTACCAATGTTAAGACAACAGATATGCGTCTGACGATATCAAATTTAAGTGCTTACCCCTTTATGCTCTACTTTGCAATGGAATTGTATGGTTTTCAAATGCACCACGCTTAAGAGTTATGATTGGTCTGACACACTTAGGAAAAATATGTATCCAAATAATTTTACGAGCGTAAGCACTATTCATTTTAATTTTTTTAATTTTTTTCTATTGTTAACAAGTATTAAATAACAAATGCACCTGAAGCGCTGCAGAAGTTGGAAATGTCATTGGATTTGAAAAGTTTACTAGCTTACATACAAGTATATATATCATACCATTTGCACTTTCAAATGCATACAAATTTATAATATAACTGGTGTGCGAGAGAACCGTGCTGTGTTCGTTTTTCCTATATCATTTACCAAGCAGGCGTCTATAATTCTAGAAAAAGCTTTTCAAATATTTTATATGCATGTTTTTGTAAGCGGGTTTTATAAACCGATACCAAAGGGATTTTATAAACCGATAAATTTTGCAAAGTTTTTCGTATTCTGATCGACAATTCCCATTAGACTGATTAAACAAATATTATACCTTATGTATGACTAAAAAATTGTATACGGGCTCAATCTTTTGTACACATTCAGCATTTAAGATTGTCTTTCGGAATATATTTAAAGTCCTAAACTAGGATCGACTATTACTGAGTGCTGAAATAATATTCGATTCACGCTGGTTCGTACCGGCTATCTTGCTATCGGCGGAACCTTCTTGATCATGTAAGCTTAAGCTGTATGATAATCGCGCCAAGTGACTATTGACTGGCAACTACGAAATGGGCTCCCACATAAAGTAAAATACACCTCTGTAAGTACATATATGGAAATTCTCTAGCCCAATTTCTAAACTCACCATATTGACAAAGAAATTAAAAGTGTCGAAAAATTATCTCGAGTGCTGCAATTCTTTGGAGACTGCAATAAGGCCATCTTTTGGATGTTACTTCTTTTGTTATCTAGCTAGGTCTTAGCGAAAATTTGTTATTTTAGGAGAATGGAAAGGTACTGCACGAACTCCAGCAGAAATGTCATGATGTGTCCATTGACTGCTTCCAGATCAAGAATGATGGAAATCGTTAGAGTTCAAACAATACCACCGTTCATTCACTGCAAAGATTGAAGGGAACCTTACACAAGGTAGCGCGAAATTAATCATACTGGTAGAACATTTTTAATTTTTGTAGATGGCGTCGCACGTGGATCATATGTGACACTCGTAAATTGGACTGCTGCACTACACAAACTAGTAAGCAATGGGGTACTTAAAGGTCAAAATAAAGACTCACATTACTCCAAATTATATATTTTTAATTAGTAAAAATTATAGACAAAAAAATTGGATTAGTAAGTTTGCGCCCACTTATATATAACGGGTGGCGCTAAATTAATCGGGTGGCGCAAAATTAACCATTCAACTTTTTACTAAAAAAAAAAAAAAAAATACCAGTCTAACGGTTAGACGGGATAGAAGTGAAACCTTCCGTAAGACAAACTGAGGGAGAATAAGACGAAAGCAGCATTAGGAGCGGGATAATTATAGGTTCATTATAATATTGCTCTAAAGTTCATATTTTATTTTCTTCATTTTATTTTATTCATCCTCAATGTTTTCAATTTCAACAAATGATACGAGTGGCTTATGATAGATAAAATATGATACAAATGCTTTGGTTTCGATGTTGTCAAAAAAAATACCCAAACGGACCGAAGAAACAGACTTACAAATTTCTTCCATTTTCGTCTACTTGTATTCATATAAAAATTTATGTCTCTTCCCACCAAAGCTAAATGTATTAGTATATTTCTTCTTGTATTTATTCAATAATTTGGGCCGAAATCCCGGCCGTACTGCAATCCCGGCCGTACTGCAATCCCGGCCGTACTGCAATCCCGGCCGTACTGCAATCCCGGCCGTACTGCAATCCCGGCCGTACTGCAATCCCGGCCGTACTGCAATCCCGGCCGTACTGCAATACCGGGCCAACCCGTAGCAGAGGTGGAGCAAGCCCCTAAAACACTCCGCCCATTTCCAAAAATCAGTTTAACATTTGTTGTCCTCCGATGGAGGATCTATCAGATGTTAAGATGATAAGAACAGATACCACACTACCTAGTCAATAGATTTTCTAATAAACCTTTTGAGAATTACACGCTCACAAAAATTATTTATATCAACATATAATATAACGCTTCGTAACTAAATAACTTTTAGGCCAGCGACGACAGCATGGCGCGGTAGCCGAGCGACTAGCAATGTGAGCTTCCGATCCAAAATCCTTGGTTCGAATCACAAGAAAATATAAAAGTTATTTTTATTTAGTTCGTCGCTACGTTTATATCAACATATAATATAACGCTTCGTAGCCAAGAGAGTCGCTTTTTCGTTTCACTTTTCCTCAAATCACTCCCAACGATTCTAAAGAAGTTTTCACTTCAAAAATTATTTTGAATGACGGAAATCTTTATTTTGACCCTTACGTGCTCCATTGCTTGTCTGTTTGTATGTTGCAGCTGTCTAGCTCACAAGTGTCAAATATGATTGCCGTAGGACGATATTTGCAAATATTATAAATCTTTCCATAATTGATTAATTTTGCGCCACCTGTTATATATATATACATATATACTTAGCCTAATCACTATTAATTCATACAACAACAAAACCCATATAACGAAAAATTTCAAACTGTATACAAAATTTATTTTTTCAATTCCATCAAAACTTTCAACTGTTAAACCAGTACTTTCAGATTTTTTTTATGTATGCAGTTTTATAGGTCATTAAATTTCAATATAACAAAAATCAACGGTCCCCCCTCGGCAGCCACTGGCAAGCCTCCGATTGTATTTCTCCTCATAAAAAATATCTGTCGTTCGGAGTCGTCCTAAAGCTTTAGGTCCCTCTATTTGAAGAACAACACAAGACGCACGCCATAAATATAAGCTCGGCCGAACACCTAGCAGAAGTTTACGCGCTATTTATTTATTTTTATTTTTTATATTGTATATTATTTTTATACATACGTACATTCTTTGTTGAGTAATGTGTTTGGTCTTACATTCTCGTCATATATTTAGCCCATACTCTCACCCATTTGATATGGATCGCCTTGATTTTCACCAAAGTCGATTTTAAGTTCGTCGCATAATATGAGACCATTCAAACTCTAAAGTCTTTCTAAAAATTAAATTAAAGAGAAAATGAAAATATGCCGTATTACAATAAAAAAATCTATAGCTTCACGTGCATATGCAATTCTTCCTAGAAAACTTTTACAGCCACACGGTGTTATTAAAAAATAATAATTATTTGAAAATTCATCATGAATCTGAAAGATATTTTGAGCATTAAACTCGACTCTTTTATCAGTATATGATTTTTTCCTTCACTGGTTTTAATAGTTAAACTGGTCATAAGCTACAGAATGAGTTCTACAATTCCGGCTCTCATCGTTGCATAAAAAACAGTACCTACGATAAATTCTTAATTGAAGTATGTTTTCCTGAGTTTTCAAAATTTTGTATATTGAACAGGATATTCACTTCACGACACTGAAATTAACACTTAAATTTCTTTGATAGAAAACTTCCATTTGTGGAACAATATCAAGACGCACACCACAAATAGGAGGAGGAGCTCGGCCAAACACCCAAAAAGGGTGTACACGCCAATTATATATATATATATAAAGCCTGACAATGCATATCGACTCCAAGAATGATAGAATACAGCCTCGACAATCTAAAAATAAAAGTAGTTCCCCTTTACTTGTTTGGGAAGAGGAAGAGTAGGTGAAAGAAATAGAAACTACCACATGTAATAGATAATACATACACACACACACTTTCTTGCCACGTCGTCATTCGCATAAAAACGCCAAAAAACAGCATTTGGAGGCTTTATATTAATTTGTGCTTTCACAATTTAACACGCGGAACTTCGTTTTTTTCCAAACTTGCAATTTCTCCGCATTTTGTTTTCTTTTGTTCGTGTGTTTTGTATTATTAAGGTGACAGACATCAGACTTATCAAAATCACTAAAAATCAAGTAAGTCTTTTCGCCTTGAAAATCTCGAAATCCTTTTCGAATTATTTTCGTTTAGATTCGATAATCAGATGGTTTCAGTCAAGGGGAATCTAGGTATTAAAGGTGGTGTTGGTAAATCAGCTGATTTTTTTTTTTTTTTTCTTTCGCCGTGTCCGTGTGACCGTCAGCTCAGAACGAAACAAGGCGAATTCATTATTTGTTATCTAGTTTCCCAATACTTTGCCTTGACAATAAAACGTAAAGAACTTTGTTGCTGGTCTAGTGCCACCACCTTTAATGATTGCGCCTTGATTTCAGTAATTGCAGTTTTGCAAATATCTCTGAAAGTTAAAACTTAAAGAAAACTTAGAATAAAAGTTATGAACCTAAAATTATAGGCATGTTCGCACTTGCGGACTTTATTTCAACCATTTGAGCTTTGCTTATTGGGACGTATTCAACTAAATAAAAACAAATTAGACCAGTATTTATTCCCTAAAATATCTTCTTAACATTATAAAGGTCGAAGCAGAATGTGGCGGGAGCAAAGTTCTTATGTCGCGCCGAACGAGCACATATGAGACTATTCGATATTGATCATAAAACGAGGAAAGTGATACAAAACACTGGGGAGCTTTGAATGACTGAGATTTTTTTAATCTAGGGTTTAATCTAAGTTTAATTAATACTTCACGTAGAATTTATTTATGGCACAGAAAGCTTATGAGGTTTTATTCAAAAACTAACAACTTATGATAAATTGAGCCGCCCTTTTAAATGTATTAATAAACACCTATAAGTATCCCGTAATGAAGAGGACAACAAATTGCCTACTACTTGAATGTACATACATACATACATACATATATTTGTATCTCTTCAAGTGGAGGATATATTCATAGGCTTTTATTGTTTATCTAAATATTGTTGGCATTCTATCGTTTAACGGAAGTTGAATGCCAATAGATATGTTAAGCAGTGTTGTTTCTGACAGAAATAGTAGAAACGGAATGATAGCTGAGTTATGTAGTTTTAACACAAGTTACTGCACCAATGCTTTCAGAACTTTATGATTCCTTCATTCATCGTTCCGAGAGATAGATGGTGTTGGAAATGTGTTTTTGTACTTATAATAAGTAAAACAAACATGGGACTGGTAAATGGCTAGTTATTGTTAATGGCATAAGTCACTTAGGAAGAGCTTATTTGAATGTGCATATGTGATTGGTTTACTAAATATAAACTTAGCTTTTCCCAGCCAATATATTTGCTGTCAATCAGTGTCATATTTCCGTCATATAAAATAAGTTACAACTGCTGCATCTAGACACCGAGAAATCGAAAATGTTGTTGGAAATGCCATATCGTTTGCGAAAGCCTCGAAAATTTTGTTGGTAACATTTTTGCAGTTTAAGATATAAAAATTTAAGACATGAACTTAAACGATTGTGGTTTCAGCAGGATGATGCAAAGCTCATCAAATAATCGATATTTTGCGTACTAAACTCGATAATCACATTATCAGTCGCCTTGGGAACAGAAATTTCAGACCGTTAATCTGCTTTTGTGGTTAGAGATGTTTTGAGTTTTTTCTTACGGAGGGTTTAAAATTTTGAGCCAAAACATGAATGGTTTAGGTATAGTAGACATTATATATAAACAACCCCAAATATAATTTCTGCCCTCAGATTTTTATAATAGAATTTAGCGAGAATCTTTTTTGTACATTTCAACCACTTATCCTATTTAGATGGACTAATTAAAGACACTCAACATACCTTCGGGCGCACTAACGATAGCTAAAACGTGTTTTACATGGGGAAAGAAAATCGAGTATAAGAAAGTAGGTGGAGAGCGAATAACAATATGTCAGGTCAATATACTAGACATTTGTTATAATTTATGCTAAAAGTGTTCTTACTCTGTCCGGTGCTGATCCACTGAATTGTTAATACTTTCAGCCTATAATGCTATCTGTATAATGCTATGCAGAGATTCCAGCCGCTTTAGATCAATTGTAACATCTCTTCCACTACGGCTTACTCGTTCCTCGACCCCTGCTTTCAATAAACGGGTACCAACTAAATTTTTCATTACAGTGAACCTTGCCATCCGGTTAGCTATCTAGAAAGTTAATCATCCTTTTTCTAAACTTATTTTGAGCGCTTGTCCTTACAGACTTACACTTGAGCCACTAAATATATGCTCCAAACCTAGCATGGTGACTAATGGACACGTTTTTATAATTTATGTATTTCATATTTAATTTTAATAATTTTTGTGAAAAAAAACAGTCCAATTTCCTGTTTCCAATCCATCCTCCATTTCCTTTCTGCATATTGAAAAAAACTATAAATTGTCATTCAAATTTCAATTTTTTTATAAAAATTATTGAATGTTGGTATAGTAAATTTAAACTTCGAAGTGGCTTAAAAATCGCGTTGATTTTTGACAAATTTTTTTTTCTGGAGGTCGAAACATGTATTATCTTCCTCGCCCAGAATAAGTTTATATAAATACGAAATACCACAGAAATTCTAGCAGAGCATTGCAGATTGAATTGTGATCTTAATAACCTTAGAATATACTCCAATGGAACTCGCAGGTTCTGTGGGGAGGAAAATAAAACCATGTGCTAGAAAGTCAATAAAATAGGACAAATACTAAAATTTATTGAGAAAGTTGGGCTCAGAGAAATACTCTAAAACCATGAAGAGGACGCAATAGATATTTCAGGTCGCAGTGCTACATCATCACATAATAATCGAGAACGAATCGTAATGAATAAAAAGTGTAAATTGTTGAGATATTTTATTTTAATCAGGTATTTAAAAAAAAAATTGCATTTTAAGAAATTTTACTCTTCATTATTTGAATACGAAACTGCATATTACACCTTCTTGAGGAGTTGAGAAGACAAATTAGTTTTTAAAATAACAAAAATCATAAATTCTGAAATGTTTTAAGCAGCCATTTTCTACTGTTCGGGCTTGGTCCAAGTTTATTGATGACTTTTATTAATTGATCTATAACTAAAATAGAAAAATAAAAAACGAAACTAAACTAAGGGGAAAACATATTTTTAAATAATTTCAAAATGAAATATCTCGAAAACGGTTCAGTTTTTAACATCAATCGAGCCTAAAATATCATGCCCAAATACTAATGTGCTTAAGTACAGAGTGCGTCGGTATGAAAACATTGAATAACTTTGAAAAAAAAAAAAAAATGACTGAATTGTATAAGTGAGTTATTTTTATTGGGTTTGGTTATTTACAATCTATTAAAACTATTTTTTGAATACAATATCAATCAAGTGGCCACCTTTATTAGCAATCACAAACTGCGATCTTTCTTGCTAAGTTTGCCATCACCTTGTCAAGCATTTCGGGTTTTATAACATCGATTTCGCGTTGTTTCGGGGTAAAGCGATCCGTGGTTGAAATTGTACCTTATTGACGTATCGAAAACATGAATGTTGAAGTCGATCGGTTGGTAAATGTCAAAGTTATTCAGTGCTTACATACAGACATAAAAGATAGGGCACCTTGTATATAGGACGACTTTTCCAGTAAACTGGTTCTTCAAAATTTTTTCATAATCATAGAAAGCTCCGAAGTTTTCACTACAACTGTAATAATAAATAAATAAAATAGTCTGGAAAGAGTTTCATGGACGACAAAATCAATGCTTTTTTGGTGGTTCATGAAAGTAAAAAGAATTAAGGTTTGGAATACCAAATATTCTACTAGGAAAGTACAAAATACTAACCCAGATACGCGAGAACGATATTAACCTTGCGAAGGATATTTTCTTAAAGTGTTGAGATGGTTACTGTGCTTGTTTCATAGACTTGAGACAAAAATTTTAAACGTTTTTGCCTTTTAAACGAGTCCTGAACCCAATCGTTAACAAATTCACACGTGTATGGCGAAATGAGTCTCAAGAGATTGTTTCGATTTGTATCGCGTCCGCGCCATGCTTTATTAATGTGTTACATTTGTTCGCTTTATTTACATTTATTTTTCTAATTTTATTATTCTTATTCTTCTTCGAGGAAACAAATTTCTCCCTCGCAACTGCGGTGTTGCCTTGTTTTGGATATAAAAAGCACTAAAATACTTATTTGAAGAAGAGGAAATACCAAACTTTTATTGAACTGCTTAAAGAACTTTGTACCCTATTATCAGAAAGTACCGGGGCTGTTTAAATAAAACAAAACAGAGTTAAATTTCACGTAAATTTATTTTATCTCCTTCAAAATATGACCCATCTGAAGCAACACATATGTGCCAACGTTTAACCCAGTCCTCCATGCACCCCTGGTAGGGCTTCAGCTCCTTCGTTGCATTCTCTTCGATTTTCTCTATCGAGTGAAATCTCCTTCCACGAAGTGGTAACTTCAACTTGGGAAACAAAGAGAAGTCGCACGGGGCCATATCAGGTGAATACGGTGCTTGCACGATGGTATTTACTTGGTGTTTGGTTAAATAATCCAGCACAATTTGGGTTCGGTGCGATGGCGCGTTGTCATCAAGCAAAATCCAAGAATTGTTTGCCCACATTTCCGGCCGTTTGCGACGTACAGTATCTCTCAAACGCTTCGAAACGGATGAACAACATCCTTTATTGACTGTCTGGGCCGATGGAAGATACTCTTGGTGCACTATGCCTTGGCAAACGAAAAAAATAGTCAACATCACCTTCCCAGTACATACTATGTCTGCCTGACATATTTTCTTTACTGTGTATATATTTTAAAATAAATTTCCTACGGTTATGTACAATAGACTTTATTGAAAAACAAAACAGAGTTTTAAAAATCAATCCTTCTATTTAAAACTTATGTTAAGAGAATCTCTTTAAAAGAAGGCCGAAAAACATTTTTTGGCAGTATTTGAGGTCATGTAACAAGATAAGGTACTCCTTTTTCAAACAGGTAGTTATGGTTTCTAAAGTATTGTATTATCTCCTATTTTTGTGTTTATTTTTACTATGAATATATCTATATGTCCTTAATTCACATTCTGTAAATTTAAAAGCTTTATGAAACTATTTTTTATAATTTAAATTTATTAAAAGGTTTTAGATGCAAAGAAGAGTTGAAAGAAGAAGACCCAATATTCTTGCGTTACCTCAAAAGGAGCAAAAAAGTATATTTACACTTTCAAAACCTCAAAAAAAAATCAACAAATTTTCAATAGCACTAAAATCTTCTCAGAGTGATTTTTTTAATCTGCTTTTAATTATAAAATGTTGTTTTTAATTTACAATTTTGGGAGCCCCAAACTAAAAAAGAAAAACACCAAACTGACAACTTTTCGCATTTTGGGTATAAAAAAGCCAAAAATTATTGCCAAGAGCAAAGAGTTGGCCACACTGCACAAGTAGGTTCGGGTGACGTCACGCTCTATTTACTGTATCTTACTTATGTTATGTACTTTTAGCTCTTTGCCTACTACCCATATTTTCTCAACAGTAGATCTCATTGAATTCGTTGTGTTTGCTGGGTATTCACATTAAAAAGTACCACGCTATTAAAATCCCTCTTTTGCTATTCGAATATTCTTTTTCTCCGCTATTGTTATCTGTTTAGATAATTGTTTCTTACATCTATTAATCTACAAATGCCAATATTTTCAAAACAAATAATTTCCCCACTTTTTTCCATGCTAGCTTCGATATTAGCTTAGTACAAAATTTCTGCGAGGGCGTTATGAATAGCCAAACATTATTTTTGCAATTATTCACATGTCATGGCAAGTTTTGCAAAGGAATTTGTCACAAAGCATTGAGTCTGCGCTTAATGACTTGATGTCTAAGATGAAGTGGAATAATGAATCAAGGCCTTACGTTGAAGTATCATTCAGTTTGATTTATTTACTTTACAAATACACACATCTACACCCATAAGCGAAGATAAGCAGACTCTTACATAAGATACTGGGAGTTTGTCAGCTGGTATCAGAAGATTTTATGGCAAGCATATGGGCACACGAGTATACGAGGTGGGGCAATAAATTTTCGGAAATTTATCAAGCAAACAAGCGCAATTTTATAATCAACCCTCACATGAACCTTTCTCCTACTCGAGAAAAAGAAAGATAACGTTAATTCTGCGTTTGGAAACAACCTTTGACGTCTTTACTTCAAGTGAGAGTCATTGAAATAAGTTCTCGAGTAATTCTCGGCGAGCTCATCCGTCAGGGAAAATGCAGAAAAAGAGTCACAGGAGGGGGGTAAATCAGCCAGCAGTTCTCGGTGAATTCGGGTCACACAGAGGCAAAGCAGAAGAAGAGTCGCAGGGCGATCATCGAAGCCAAATATCTAGCCGCTCTCAGCAAGTTCGGCCCGCACAGGGAAAATGTATGTCAGTAGCCCATACAAGAAGCGACAACAGAACCGTTCAGTCCCTGCTTGGTCTGGGGAAACATATTTAGGTTGAATGATACTCCAGATATCGAGTTGTGGACTGGACCTCTTGCACTAGCTACTCACGACCCTTGGTTTCGATGTTATCACATGCAAATAGCCAAACACTCTCAAGTGCCTTCGCCTTGCAGCTTCGACTAAATCAAAAGGAAGCACCTCTTCTCCAGTACATACACATTTTGTGAAGGACACAGTGTTTCCAGTTCTCGAGCTATAGCAAAATTACCTTAACATAATTGGCAGCACACATCTGTTCGTTTTAAGATCCCGCATAGCCCGTTGTACGTGTCGAAATCTGGACTTACATTCCCTACAAGACTAAGTACTTTCGCCAAAAATTCCAACACATTGACAAATATTTTATTAGTCTCTAATACATGCGCATTGACAAATTGAAAAATATTGTAGAATGAGCAAAAGAGGTAACTAAATGTGAAACTCGTTTTCTCGTGAAAGCGCTGTTAAAATGCTCCTTTTTTATACTATTCGTCAGTAATGCCACTACGGGAGAAATATTGATTGGGTATTTTTAAAACAAGAATTGGGAATTTACAGTTTCCTTATTTTCATTGATGTAGATACATATAAGTATAAAAAAATAAGCACACTCTGTATAAAATACATAAATAAGCAAAAAATTAAAAAACATACATATTTACATTCAAAAACCAACACTCAGTTTTAAATAGAATTACATGTATTCAAAATGTATTCAGGAAAGTGTGATTGAATTTGACAGTAGTTGAGTTTATGATGACAACAATGAGGAGTTTAGGCCATTTGTGCTGATGAGTTTGTGATGTCAACAATAAGGAGTTTAGTATGCCTTTAGAGCACGGCAGATATATTTTTCAGTTATAAGAAATTGCTATTGGTAAAAGAGAGATAGAATATCACACCGACAAGGGGAAACTATCAGAACTTTATCATGGCTAGAACAAAAATGTGTAGTTGGATGAGGATAGTGATGATGATAATATGGGTGCTTATATGTTAGTCAG
The DNA here is from genome assembly GCF_028408465.1 of Anastrepha ludens. Taxonomy (NCBI): domain Eukaryota; kingdom Metazoa; phylum Arthropoda; class Insecta; order Diptera; family Tephritidae; genus Anastrepha; species Anastrepha ludens. Next base: position 43,759,908 of record NC_071500.1, on the reverse strand, counting down.
CTGTCTTGTAGGATTGTATTGTGTTTGTAATTTGTTTTCAAAATTTCAGATTTTAATCTGGCAAAAATATAGCTTTAGTTCAATTAATATATTAATTCAATTACACACATTGTTGAATAGAGTGTGTAATTGTTTGATATCAATAGAGATTGCTTGCGAGGTGAGCGATACGAAATTCAGGTACTTGGGAGTGAGCCCGTTTGCTTATTTTTATTTAAACTTCATAGCTCGTGTAGTTAGTGTGCACTAGGGTCAAACTGTTTTCATATTTATTGATCCTTATGGCTTGGAGGGTCTGCAGTAGAGAAACATTAGAATAGGACAGACTTGTGAGTAAGCGTTATTAGCAACTCATTGACACAAGAAAATTTAAATTTATTCTACCTTGCGCATCGCACAAATTTTACGTTTCACGCCCACCTGCGTTCATGCCTATGTACTTATGTAAGTCTGGAAGTTATGCTTGTTTCACGGTACCTTTGTGCTATGTGTACGGCACAAAGTGATGGCATGAAGAAAACAGCCTTGCGGGGAGGAAACATATATTTGCGGCACTTACAAGGACTCACTTCCTATTCATGCACATTAGCGCTTCAATGCGAATTTTATTACAAAAATGCTTCAATTATGATACGCGCAGCAATAAAAAAAAAAAAACTTTTGATACCATTTAATTACTTCAGCCTTGTTGCAGCATAGAGGGGGTTATTTCTTACCTTGTTAACTTAAAATACTGACAATTACTAGGCAAAGACATATAAGTTTGTTAGTGGTTAACCACTCTTCTAACTCAATTCAAACACATCGAAGCGTTCACACACGCACATGCGACGCATAAAGAGAATTTTCTTATAATAGAGTTTAATGCAATTAAACCAACTAAATATTTGTGAGGTATAGTAAAATTGTATATGATTTAATATACGAACAGAAACGTATACGTTTGTACATTCCCTGTAGGGAAAAAGCTAAATTATTGTTGAGAGTTAAAGTACTGGTATTTAATAAAAAAACTCTGTCACAGGAATAATACCAGTAATAAATACCAATCGCCTTGGCAAAGATGGGGCCTTTCGTCTAGAGTTGTTCCTTGTAAAGCCTATCTACTATTGTAAAGCCTATCTCGTTATATGGAGTCATAGTCTGGTGGAACTCACTACAGAGGACGACATTGGTGAAGAAGCTGGAGCTCACTTTCGACTGCGTCCGAATTCTTTGACATAAATCTCATCTAGGTTCCTGGGCACAGCGACGTTGCAGGAAACTGTGAGGCGAATGAGCTGGCCAGACAAGGGATATGTGAGGTGATTTCCCCGCGAAGGGAGAGAATTGGGATCCGTTGGGCAAGTACACACACTTATAAAGTCGCGAAATCCTTCTGACCACGTGTGGATCGGGGGCGCTCGAGCGAGCTGCAGAGTGTGACAAAATATAAGGTCTCCAATTTCGTCGGGTTTTCTCACAGGACACTACGCGCGAGGAATGCAAGTTGTGAGACTTGGAATTCGCTCAAGTTCTTTTTGCGCTGGCTGTATGGAGGATGAGGTGGAATCATCTCAGCACCTTCTCATTAGCTGCCCTACTCTGGCGGGGTTAAGATCTAGACATCTTGGCTCTTACTTACTGCTGATATAGCAGACGTTGACTTTAAAAATCCAATGAATTTTATCAGCAGCATAAAGTGGTTGACGCAATCGCAGCACAGTCATCGTTCATAATTCACACACTCTACTTATTCCTAACAATCTCCATCATCATAGCATCGCAGTTCAGTGTGAACCATTGCTTCCGTTACAATTCGCCTCGAAGTTACTCGATGTTCAGCTTTTCTTTTGACATCAGATATGCCCATAGTTCGTGAGTATTCTTCTATGTCATTTCTCGTCAAACGTTTATTTTAGAAGCACATTGGAGTTTTTAGGAGGAAGCTAGAAGGAACTGATATATTGCTGATGCATGGACGTACAATATATGTTCCGTAGGACAACGCGGTTTTAAACAATACCTCTTGATAACATGGAGAAATGGTAGAACACATACTGGCTGTTCACTGAAAAAAGAACTGGTATTATTCTAGCTTACAACTATTCCTATTCCCTGCAGGGTACATAAAAATAAGAATGCAAGCACACAAACGATAAACCTGTGCTGAGTGGTAAAAGTGTGTTGGGGAAGGGAAGGAATTAATTAAATACATAATTATGCAATGTTTGCAAAGGGTCTCCCACCGCCAATGTCGCTTAATAAACACATAAATGCATATATTTTGGTACAGTATAACCTATATAAACCGTTCTAATCCTCCCTTATAAACGTACGGTACTGCAAGCAAAGTTTATTTCAAGTATTAGCAATCAAAAAAAATGTTCAAGCCCTGAAATCATTCCCTATGTAAATAAAACTATAAATTCGGAATATGATTTGAATTTTGTGTCATTGTACTTTGTGTTTGGGGTAGAATGCCCAACTTCTCACCTTAACAAAGCAAATCTGTCGTTTCTTTCTTGCGCTAACCGGCGCCAGTTGGACACACCTAGTGAAGCCAAGTCCTTCGCTACCTGATCTTATCAACGCAGAGGAGACCTTCCTCTTCCTCTCCTACCACCAGCTGGTGCCGCATCGAATACTTTCCGAGCCGAAGCGTTTGTTTTCATTCGGACGACATGACCGATCCAACGAAGCCGCTGGAAAACATAAGTAATTTTTTAGGAAAGTGTCCAATTTTGATACGAATCCGATACGTATATTTGAGAAAACTTTATTTAAGTAATAAAGAAATAATTAATACTTTAAATGGAATTGCTGTATTTGAATTGGACTGTCTCGTTTGGCATATGCTTTGAAATATATGGTAGAAGTTTAATTGTAAACGAATACTCTTACAGTTAAAAACAACAATTTTCTATGTATTTGTGTATACTTCAATTTCTCCACAGAACCATTGTTCTAAACTCGGTATTATCAATATTTTATTATAATCATTATTAGTGCCAAATCAAAGGAAAATAAAGAGTCTTCTATTCATCTCTCTCTATTCGATTTCGATCTCTAATTTTTATTAGAAGCAGGGCGAACTTTATTTAATTTATTTCGCTGATTAATTAAATTAAAGCTTTTAAGACTTTAAAACTTCTTTATACGTGTGTGCGTTTAATTTTTAATTTTACTTTTTAAATAAATACGTTCTGCTCAAATATGAACGAGACTTTATAAATAAAACGGTCCGCGGATGACATGTGGCAAAAATAAATTTTTTGTTTTTTGGTAAGACTGTTATAAGCTTACATGGCAAATTTCAGCGTGATATGTCACATAGTTTGTTTTCTGTGCTACTGTAAACAAGTCAAGCTCGAGTGTGTTCTTCGAATTTAACGATGGAAATTCAAGTTGAACAAAGAATTTGTTTGAAATTTTGTTATTCCAACAAAATTTCTTCAGACGCCTTAAAAATGTTGCAGACAACCTGTGGGGACTCTGCTCTATCGCGTGCACGTGCTTTCCAGTGGTACAAATCGTTCAAAGAAAACTTGCCTCATGAACGTCGTCCAGTAACATCAGTAAACGACGAAAACATCGGAAAAGTAAAGGAAATTGTGCTTGAAAATCGCACAAATCGCAAAATCGGTTAACGCTGAATATTATTTAGACGTTTTAAAGCGTTTGCGCGAGAGCATTCGTCTTAAAAGGAAGGAATTGTGGGACAACAAGTCATGGTTCTTGCATCACGATAATGCACCAGCTCACACATCACGTCTTGTTCGCGATTATTTGAACAAAAATAATGTTAATATCGTTCCGCAGGCACCGTATTCGCCTGATATGGCTCCATGTGACTTTTTCCTGTTTCCCAAGCTCAAGTTGCAGCTCCGTGGAAAACATTTTGAGACAATTGAAGTCATAAAAGAGAATTCGAAGAAGGAACTGAAATCGATACTGAAATCGGCCTTGTAGAAATGCTATGATGACTGGAAAAAACGTTGGCATATATGTATCGCCTCCAATGGTGATTACTTTGAAGGAGATAAAATAAAAATTGAACAATAATTAACCGTTTGTGTTTCAGTCTCGTTCATATTTGAGCAGAAGGTATAAGTTTTAAATAATAAGGTTTTATACCCATTTCGATAATCTCATCTAGTCAAGCATTTATTAGTTCAGCTAAAAGACGTCGTACTGTTTACGAATTTAATGAGGAGTGTCTGTGTGTGCTCTCCAGTGGCGGACCAACAGTTTCGCTGCCAATGGGGTATTAAAATTCTGTTGCGCCTACTAACCTCTGCAACTTGCTATGCTAATTAAAAACTAAACTTCTTTGACAATAAAATTGTAAATTTGTGATTTGTAAGTCATCAACCTAATTACATCGCTATTTTTCCGTAATTAATATGATTTTGAGCAAAAAGATCGTTGTACCTGCTCCTAGATTATTTTTGTTGCCCAACGATCTAGTTGATATTGCGCAAGAAACAGTTTTTGGGTATATTTCTGAGCTAATAAAAGCTTATCTCGTGCTACTGATAAGGCACGCCAAGGTATGCCTCAATACTACTTACACGGTGAAGGTACTTAAATATTTTTTATTGCGCTTTCTTACAGTTCAAGTGTCATGTATGTGTGAGTGTAAAACTGTAAATTATTAATAATGTTATGAATTATAATATATATTTAAGCAAATTAATTGAGAACATTTATTTAGAAAAATTTTATGAAAAAAAATTAATTTAAGCTACCGACTACTTTACGTGTTTTCCTATGACCAACCTCGACCGACTTCCATCGCGTAGTGTTGGCAACATGACATACCATTTACGAGTATTCAATTATCTGGTGAAACTGATGAAAAAAAATATGAGTAAGGTTATGGAAATTTTAAAATACCCTTTGCTTGATTTTCTATTAGCAAAACTATCGCCCTATGAAATTTTATGCATTAATTCAGAGTTAAGGCGTTTCTTTCTTGGATGAAGGTATCAAAACAAAGATCTCCGAAATAAAACATTTCTAAAATGTGATCGGGTATATGAAATTGTTTCCAGACTGATATTCGCACTTCTTTTGCACATTTGTTGTTTATCGTATCGAGCAAAAAAGCACAGTAAAAAAGTTATAAATTAATTAAGATGTTATTAAGATCTGCAGATTGTTTTACTTTCTGTTGTACAGGGTGGGCAATATAACGTTTGCTTTTTGAACCACCTATCTTTTTGAAAATGGTAACACAAATGACATGTCAAATGTGTTCATAATTTACTTAAAGGTTTGACTTTTACGAAATGGGACGCTATACGCTAGAACAAAATTGGGAAATATTGAAAACCTATTTCCAAAGTGGTGAGTCTTCTTCTTATTTTCTGTTTTTCACATCGGTGGCTACGTCCATAAGCAAAATTGTGGGATTTGGGGCTCAGAAAATCCACACGTTACTGTAGAGAAGCAAATGTATCCACAACGAGTCATTGTTTGGTGCGGTGTTTGGTCTGCCGGCATCATCGGGCCATTTTTTTCGAAAATGAGCGAAGAGCCGCGGTTACAGAAAATGCCGAGTGTTTCCGTGACATGCTAAACGAGTTGTTTCCAAAAATTGAAGAGGATGACATGGATGACATTTGGTTTCAACGGGACGGTGCAACTTATCACACTGCCAAAGTTACACTCGAACTTTTGGCTACCGTTTCTGAAAACCGAATAGTCAGAGGAAATTCCGATATCAATTGGCCGCCTCGGAGTTGTGATTTAAGCCCGTTGGACTATTTTTTGTGGGGAGCCGTTAAAGACAAATGCTATGCGAACCATCCAGAGACGATTGATGCTTTAAAACACGAAATCGAAGTTGCCATTCATGAAATTGGAGCCCTAACAATCGAAAATGTGCTTAAAAATTGGGTTGATCGATTGGCCTACTGTAAAGCCAGTGGTGGAAGTCATTTGAATGATATTATTTTCATTCGTAAATGACAATGTTCAATCTTCAAAATAAAAAAAAAAAGTTTGATAAAATATTGATTCGTTGTTTTTTTTAAAACCGATTCAAAAAGCAAATTTTACATGGCCCACCCTATATAATAAAAAAATTGCGGCCTCCAAATTTGTCGCCCTAGGTTCCAGCCTACTCAACCTGCTGGTAAAGCCGCCATTGGTGAATGTTCTGATTGCATTATTATATGTGTCCATATACTCGTACACTGGGTTACATAAAAATCCTTTACCATTATGTGGCGCAAGCAGCTTTAACGCTACTTGAAAGAATTTAAGTATGTTGTAAAGTTCACACTTTATTGGTTAAATACATATAAGTACGCATATATACTCATACATATACAGGTAGATACATCATTATTATGTAGCGCGCCTAAAGATAATGCACGATTACCCATCTGGTGGGTTTCGAGTTAATTTTTAACCAGTTCGCAATCCTTCACTTTTCAACTAAGTTTCTCGTATTTAATAAAAAGTGATTTTAAAGAAAAAGAGTAATCCTACTGAAATTTACTTTGCTCTCACTACTACTGTAATACTGTGCAGCAGCTATTTAGGAATCGAGATGGCTCCAAATCAGAAGAAATACATATACTATTTTTATGGTATAATACATACCTGACCTGGCGGCCGCCGTAGCCGAATGGGTTGGTGCGTGATTACCATTCGGAATTCACCGAGAGGTCGTTAGTTCGAATCTCGGTGAAGGCAAAATTAATAAAAACATTTTTCTAATAGCGGTCGCCCCTCGGCAGGCAATGGCAAACCTCCGAGTGTATTTCTGCCATGAAAAAGCTCCTCATAAAAATATCTGCCGTTCGGAGTCGGCTTGAAACTGTAGGTCCCTCCATTTGTGGAACAACATCGAGACGCACACCACAAATAGGAGGAGGAGCTCGGTCAAACACCTAACAGAAGTGTACGCGCCAATTATTTATTTTTTTTTTTTAATACATACCTGAGCGAAACACCATTCTATACATATCTGCATGTGCGAGTATAAAGTAAACTTTTCCGAAGCACATTTTAACCCAATAAATCTGTCATGAAAGAAAGGTTTCGATCATTTTTCAATTGAAATATTTTATAAAACCTGGAAAAAAGTTTTTGAACGGTCGCTAAACGAATTACAGTGGATAAGGACAGTCGCTTGAAAACCTTGATTCGATTTTTGGGGTAGGCAAAAAAATCTCAATTGTTTTTGTTTTAGTTTTATTTTCATTAATTTTTGCTCAATTTATAAATTTAATATTTCATATTTTGTTCAACTTAAGGGGGGAAATCCATGTAAAATTAAAAAAAATCGATTTTTTTTCGATATTTCGAAAATATAGTTTCTTAAGAATATGCTGTGAAATGTTCATGCGAAAAATCCCAATATTATAGATTTTACAGCCCATTAACTATGCAGAGAGCGGTCCGCGCGCTCCTGTATCTCAAACTTTAGACTCATTTACCTCGAAAGTGTATTTTTTAAAACTATTCGTGCGGCAACTTAAAAAGTTATCTACCGATTTGTTTGAAATTTGGTGAGGCCTTTCTGTACATTACTATCAGAAGGATAAACCTAAAATTTCAGATATTTCGCGTTGATAAATTACTTTTGGGGGTTATAAACGTCAATAAAATAGCCCTAAATTCTGACTTTTTTTCAAAGGCTTATTTTATAATTAATTTGACCCTGAGACGCCATTTTGGAAAACAAAATGAATTTTTTTTGTTTTTGTTAAATAAAGTTATGTTAAAGCTTCAAAATAATATAATTATTTTATCACCTTTAAAAATATGTTTAAAAAATTACCGATTTTGGGGTTTCTAAATGGATTTCCCCCCTTAAACACCACCTGTCGACACGGTTATGATGAGTGAGAGAGGCTACTTTTGGTGTGAGCCTTTTGCCTTTGTTACTAACAAACTCTGAGGACAGATACCGCTATTCGTGAGATGACTGGCGAAATGAGTTACAATTGGCGAAATCGTACTAGTTCTGAACCAGGTATTTAATTTGTTACTTCTCCTTATCCTCTCTGCATAACCTGGTGCAACATCTTGACGTGCGTTAGGTTCAGCAGCTGGTATTACATATAATCTTTTTTCACTTTTCTTATTAACTTATACGCTCAGTTTGTTGCTTAAGCATTGCTAGTAGCGGCAACATCACTTTAATAAGCGTAAATATACACACGGCGCTGTCAGCATAAGTTGTTTTCTTGTTTTATACTCGTATTTGTTGTTATTGTTACTGCAGTTGTTACAACTGACTAGCAATAATTGCTGCCAAAGCTGCTACATTCCCCTTGGTTGCACTCTCAGTAGCGCGTATTGTAGGCTTGTACAATAATTAATATCTCTTTTACAGCAAATGTATTTACATATACATATGGACTGGCATATGCCCATTAGGGTGGAGTTATTATTATTTTTTATTATTTAATCACTATTAGTTGACTTGCTTTAGCAGTATCTAAGCTTTCTATCGCAGAAATAAGGGTGCAAAATATTATTTACTTCATTTTATGTGAAGAGGTGATTCCCGACGAAAAAAAAAAAACGATATATCCAAGCTCTTCATTTGCACTTCGCTAAATATGTACGTGTATTTGTGCATACATTTATACTCGTATATATATTTGCTATCACCTTTGATAGTTGTTAATATTTAAATCGAGTTCATAGCATTTTAATGAAGTCTAAGGTAAATTATAATACTATTAAGTGTTATTGATGTATTTTAATGTAATTTATTATTATTATTAAAAGTATTATTATTTTTCTTTAGACTGTAGAATAAAGCAAAGTACAAACGTGAAACTTATAATCTTGGATATATGCTATGAAATACTAGACACGACCGATTTTTGTGCTTGAAAGAACAGAGAGACATATTGCGAGATAGAGGCATATTTGGGCATTAATGGGACAAGCATACATTCAATATTGCATGAACATTTGGTCGTCAAAAAGATTTATTCTCATTGAATAATTGCATAATTTGAAAATTGCCCAAAAAAGGACTTTGTTGTTGTAGCAGCAATAATAAACCCTGTCATCTAACGGTAAGCCCAGAGTATTTGCTGTTTCGACAGGTTGGGTCCAGAGGGAGAGGGGTGTTAGGTGAGTTGGTTTGATGGAGCATGTGAAAAGGTGGTGAGTGTCGTGCGGGGTGCCTTCACATGCTGGACATATGTTTGGTATATCGGGGTCAATTCTGAATTCTGCTGCAATATCAACAACGTAGGATCTCTCGGGGTAGCTGGAGCTCTTCATCTGTTGTGGGTCGTAGTTGGACTTCGATTACGGCATTCAGGTGACTTATAGTAAGAAGGTGGTAAGGGTCTCCCGATGAATGTCGTTTATTGTCTGTGTAAACACTGTCCGGTCCAGGAGTTGTCGATTCGTTTTGTTCTGAATCTCGTCGGCGTAGTTGGAGAGGTGCCTCTTGACGTGCCTGAGAGGCGGCTCTGGCTCAAGCGGGTGTCTACATGGGTGAAACCACCGGTAGCCCTCTAACAGAAATTATTTGCTGAGCAGTTTGTTGTGCTCCTTTACAGGAAGCATCTGTAGCGCGTAATGCAGGTGTTGTAGAGGGGGCCATCAGGAGGCAACCCATCGCTGTCCAAATAGCAATATTTTGGCATGTCAGAAGCCGTGTCTACTGCGTGCCACTAGTTCCAGGCGACCAGACAGTTCCAGGCGACCAAGGACTCAAAAAATGAAAAGAACCCGGATGCGATAGTTCAAAGCACGTCTATCGTAATAGTTAACGATATCGTAATAGTTAACAAATTTTGAGCAGAATGAGTCAGGAATGAAACAGCAATCCTAGAACCAGAACCCAGTACATATTTTGTCATTTGTTCATAGTCCTACTGGTATGTTCAAAATACAAACCAATCGGAATTAATTTTTGGGCAAAATAAGAATAACACATT